>NC_091845.1:67704488-68319295 GCF_037783145.1 Equus przewalskii | reverse complement strand
GATATCAGAGTCAAAATGTTGCCTTGATCTGAGGTCAAGAGCAGCTGTGGAGTATACAGAGAGGCTTAGGGCATTTAAAGGGAAAGGGTATTAGCTAGAGGTCAAATGTCCATTGGCTTTGTTGTAACAGCGGCCTTTTATTGAGCATTTATTTTGTGCAAGGTTATGTATAGACTTCATCAATCCTTACAACACCACAATGAGATACATATTATTAACACCACTTTACCAATCAAAGACAAATTTTCAAAGCATTTAACCCAAAATCATTCAGTTAGTAAGAGAATGAGATGAGAATTGAACCTGATTCTGACTCTAAAGACTGAACTCCCAGCCACTCTGTCTGCTGTTCTGAGTCCCGTGTCTGGGACAGGATTCTCAAACTCTTACCATCCATGCACCAGCTGAGATTGGAGTTTTAAAAATGTGAATCTCCAAACTTGATGTTGGAGGCTGGGGACAGATCTAACCTCCACTACAGGGACTTGGGCTGGGGCCCTTTTGTTCATGTTGAGACTGTCACAGCGTCCTTGGCAATCACAACCGGTTTAGTGTTAAATGAGGTTAGAAAGGAGATGTTTAGAGTTTAAATGTTTTAAAAAATTGTGCTTACATAGCATTCTATCAGAAGGGATTGCACTAGGAGTTTGGGATTGATGGCTGGGGCATTGCCAAGGACACCTTGACTTGGGATAGGATATGGCAGGATGGGGGCAAGAGGTGTGGGTACTTCTCACATTTAAAAGGAATTTTGTCACTTACTGTTTTCATGAGAGTAAAACCTTGCCTACACCCACAACCAGCAAATATCAGGCTGGGGTGAAATAATCCAAGGAGATTAAATGCTCAGTTTCTATAAGAGTCAAATATGAGCTAAGTCTGAGAAAACAAAAACCAAGAGGTCAGCAAGGGTGGGCTAATATAAGAACAAACCCCAGGATACTTGGGAAGATGTTAATCTGGACATGGCTAGTCTATGAGACAGCCCCTAACCTCAACTTCTAATCCTTCATGCATCCTACACTTCATTCATATTGAACTGTTTATGGTTTCCCAAACTCACCTCGACATCTCTTTTTATATAACCTAATTCATTCTCCTGAATGCCTGCCTTTCCCTCAGTCAGCTGGAAAACACTTCCTCAGCCTGCAAAAGCTAAGCCAGTCTTCTTCTTTAACTCCATCCTTTGTTCCACCACACTACCTTGAGTATAATTCTATTTTAACATTTAGCACATCACATATCAATTATTTGGGTTCATGAGTCTCCCTCATGAGACTGGGAGCGCTTGAGGGTAGGGTCTGTGTCTGATTCATCCTTTTATCCTACTACAGGGCCTTACACACAGGAAATACTCAGTAAATGTTTGTGAAATGAGTAATAGGAATGGTTGATGGATCATGCAACGTAGACTATGCAGAATTATGAAATCCGATGATTGCAATACAGATTACATATTGTTATATTGTTATTATTATTATGGCCTTCCCTGGATTGGGGACTAGCATGCTTTGGGCATAAAATTTCCCTGTTAAATTTGTAATGTTGATGCAATATTGTAGTATTAAACATTTATATAGTGCTTACTATATTGTGGGCACTGTTCTAAGCACCTACATATATTAAACCATTTAATTTTCACAACAATCTGATGAGGTAGCTACTACTACTACTCCTACTTTACAGCAGAGAAAATTGAGGCACTGAGAGGTTAAATAAACTACCCAAGCCCACACAGCTAGGAAGGTACAAAGCTGGCAATCAAACCCAAGCAGCCTAACTCCAGATTCTATGCCCTTGACCACTACACTATGCTTTGTAAAGATGACAATAGAAATTTTACCTTGTATCCCAAATTTACACTGAATAACTTCAATCTTTCTTGATATTGCATATGACACTAGTGATTATTTCACTAAAAAACCTAAGTATTTAAAGAATTATTCCAGCTCTAATTGGAATTTGTATTTTATGTCTGATTTTCCAGTCCTTTTCTAGGCATTGGTTACATTAGCATAGGACTTTAAGGTAAACCAAACAAGAAGGGAACAAAGGAAGGTACAAAAGAATATGCCATTCCTTTCAAAGTTCTTTCTCTTTCATTGTGCCATGGACCATATTTCTTTTATATCATAGCCATATACTTGGCTGGATTAGCACAAGTTTGATTTATGCAGAATGCCCCAGCACTGCATAAATTAAC
The DNA here is from genome assembly GCF_037783145.1 of Equus przewalskii. NCBI lineage: Eukaryota > Metazoa > Chordata > Mammalia > Perissodactyla > Equidae > Equus > Equus przewalskii. Next base: position 68,317,092 of record NC_091845.1, on the reverse strand, counting down.
AAGCCTTCAGAACACTGTCAACAGAAATTACATCCCTTTTTCTAAATGTGTATCCTAAGAAAAAATTTAAAGCCCACAATTAGAAAGCACTCATGTTATTCCACTCAAATGGCTGGTCCTTGTGTGCTGTAAGACAATGTGAAGCCTATGTTAGTGGATTTATAGAGCCAATAAAGTATAACACTCTCTTGTATATCTGATTGTGCTTGTCTCCTGTGGTTTTCCTTTGAAAATAACAATTTTGAGATCTCATTTGTCATGTCCTGAACATAGAAACTTCTACATATCTTTGAAATAGCACTTTTGCTGTGTTGACAAGAGTATTTCAGAAAAAGCAAAGAAAGAAAGAGACCATGCCTTCCAGTCAGATAAATGGAAGAGCTAAATAAGAGAGAAGTGGTACCTTTTGACTAACTCTGGCAATACCAAGAGGTTGAATGATTTATGACTATGATCAACCTTGCCAATGCAAGATTAAAGGGGACTTACTCATAGAAGGACATTATAGAGCAAATGGAATAAGTTATTCTAGTAACAGGCACTTGGATATAATTTTGGATTACGGCAAGGGAATTAGCAAGCTCTTTGATTTCCACCCATGTATATCTCAATATTTTACATAAACAGATGAGATAATCATCAGATATGTTTCCCTTGGCATTTACCATTTTTTAAAAAGTCTCAATTTGTGGTGCCAGCAAGCTTTTAATGATTCAAGGGTGTGAATGCAAAATAGTTACTTTTCATCAATTTAATCCTACCATGAAATTGTAAAGTTTTCATGCTTTTTGAAGGAGCACATTCATCAAAATTGGGAAAAAATATCCTCATGAGCAGTAATTAATATGCTTTAAAATATTGTGTCATGAGATACAAGTTTATGCAAAAATTTTTCAATATTTCAATGATGAATACATCCACTTAAGTGTTGGACCACTGCCCAGTTTAACAAATGGAGACAAAGTAATGGATTCACTTCATCCTCATGTCAGCCGACAGAGCGCAAGTCCCAACTGTGTCTCTTTCATTCATTTACCTATTGATTCATTATCCAAATATGCATTGAGCTCTACTGCGTGGCAGCATTGTCTTTCTGGGCTTTCGGATATAGCGTAAGCAAGATAAAGTCCTGGCCCTCATGGAGCTTACAATCTAGAAGGGGAGACAAACAGCTAAATAAATAAATATATACTATGATAGCAGACGGGCAGGGCCAGATCATGTAGGACCTTGCTACTCCAAGTGTGGTCCAGGGACCAGCAACATCAGCATCACCTGGCAGCTTATGGGAAGTATAGAATCTCCACCCCAGACCTACTGAACCAGAATCCCGCATTTTAATAAGTTCTCTAGGTGATTTTTAGGTGTTTTTTAAGCACTTTGAAGTTGGAGAAGTGATTTTGGACGGTCATTCCCGACACTGGGTGTGTATATCAGAATCACCTGGGGAGAAATTAAAGTCGCTGATTCCCTGGCCTCACCTCCAGAGATTCTGATTTAAGCATTCTGGGGAGGGTCCCAGGTGGTGGAGTGTTTTACAGTCTGCCCAGGAGATTCCCATGTGCAGCTAGATTGAGGACCACTGAAGTATGTTGTATTTTGGGTGTGATGGGAAGTCCCTGAGGATTGACATCAGGGGAGTGACGTGGCCTGATTTACACAGAGGAAGAGTTCTTAACCTCACAGTAATGGCTGAGCTGCTGAGGAAAAGAGGACTAGAAACCATCTTCCATCTGCTGTCTGAGAGAATGACAGCCCTCCCTGCAAGGTAGAATGTGACGTGGCTACCACGTCGAGCACTGAAGACAAAGCTAACACTTTGCTGGTTCACAGGTAATAAATAGCTCCACCTGCAGGGAAGAAACCACAGGACATCCATATTAGAGCCAGAATCAAAGTGAGAGGCAGCCACTTTCTCTCGTGACATACCTGGGGACCTTTACCTCCCAGACTTCCTTTATCTCCTTTCACACCAGCCTCTCCTCTTGGACCCTATGTACAGAGAATTAAAGCATTATTTTCTCCCTAAAAGAGAACACTTGAATATCAACTTGAATATTAAAAGTGGAAACGTCGTCAGTAACATGGACAGAAGTTGGGAAAAGAACTCTCATGCTTTGGGTTCCGTCTTGATCTGTTGAGCTCTCCCTCTGTGCAGAGGATACAAGGGTCCAGTCTGACATTTAGATGGTTGGGCATTTGTAGTCAAAGTGAAAAAATACCAAACAGTTGAATTTTTCAGTATTGTTTTCTAATTATCCTAAGCATCTTTATACTCCAAATGTATACATTTCTTATGTTAAAAAGAAAAAATAATCCTTAATTACATAAATCTGAACCTAGAATATTTAAATGGATTTTCTGTTCAAAAACCACACCAAAGACTGGTCATAAATAAGATACAACATGCAGTAAGATAAAATTTGGATGTTTCAACTTCTAGAATATTATATTGCTTATTAACTGTGGCTTCCATACATTTTGCAGAGAAACCTTCATTCTGTGTTTGGTTTTACATCTCCTTTTAAATTATGTCATGAAAAAAGGGAGAGTCTATAAAATGGAAGAAGGGGTGTTGTAGTATTACTTGTTTAGCATGGAATAAAGCCAGCCAATCTATTGAAATTCTTCCCTACAAGCCCAGGGGCAAGTATTTCTTCACTGAATGTAAGAAAAGGGAAATTTCCTCAGCTGGCAAGTAAGACAAAGAAAAGCAATCAAGTTAGAAAGAGAGAGAGGTCCAAGGAGAAGACCGTCCACTCTCTGAAATCTTGGTCAAACGTGGACAAAGTTTCTCTTCATGTCTAAGGATATTTTGCCCACTTTCCATGCACTGAGCTGCCAACATATAATAATTACTTTAATTTTTTAAACAATGTGGATCAAAACTTTGAAAAATTGCAGAACCACTGTTTATTGTGGATTTGCCAAATAGCAAAATGATTTCTCAAGCTTTCACAACGAAAAGTTTGGAGAGAAAAAAATTATGTTCTAACTTTCTGTAATTTGACCTTCTTCTTTCATTTCAGCATTTTCTAGGACTCCTTTTCCCTTCTCACTATTGTCTTAGGGTAGATTTTGCCCTTTCTGGCACATGCTTCCTTTACCCTCATGTGATCAGGGTAAGAGCCAACCATGGCTTGCTCCTTGCAAAGGAAAAAGTACTTAAGGCAGCTCCCTGGAGAGGTGAGCTAGAGAGAACAGGCTGAGTGCCACGCTGTAGGCCACCCAGCTGAAGACTTCAGCTGTATGTGGAATAAATCTTTCCTAGAGCAGAGCCAATTTTTCTATATCATGGGCATCCAGATATGTAACATTGAGCTCTTACTGTGCTAAACGGACCAAAATTCCCAGTTGTGAGGCTCAAGGTCTGCCTAGAATACCCTAGCTTGCCTGAACCCATCACACAGGGGACCACTGCCCAGCATGTTCATTCTCTCTTCATCTCTTGACTGGGACAAAACTTAGATAAAAGAGATCAAATGCTGTATAAGTCAAGACTACACTGCTTCCTCACTTTATTACCCTGAAAACACTTTAAACCTCTGCAATTCTGCAAGAGGGTGTGAGCGGTTCTATCAAGGATTCAGATTCTTCTTTATGTTCTCACACTCTGATTTGTCTTGATACATACCTGAGGGCCCTTAAGTCCCAGTGAGCCTTCAAGTCCATCTGGGCCCGGGATGCCTGTTGTCCCCTGTGGTGAGAGAGAATCAACCTGTTAACACTGTTTCCGGAGAATTTTGTCTCCTTTATATGCAAGATTATAAATATTTTTTCAATTACAATGGCAGTGCAGGATCTATGCAAAAATACAAAAAATACAGGAAAATACAAAGAAGGAAATAAAAATCTTCTATAATCTCATCAAGCAGAGATAACCACAGCTAATTATGTTGGTGTATTTGCTTCTAGTCTTTATACATATGGATGCACACACACATACTCCCTTCTGTTCCTAAAACATTTGCAATATTATAACTAACTTGGGTATTTGGCCTGAAAAAACTTACAATTTACTTCACATTTTCTTCAGGCATCTTACAACGTTATATTTATATTCAGATAGATTAACTATCTAGGGATCAAAAGTTGAGCATTCTCTTCACATTGTCCTTGAACTCTTCCACAGATAAGAACTCCAAAAAGAGTAAAGAAGGATTAAAAAGTTTAATTTAGGCAACTGTTAGGATAGCCTAAGTTTATGTTTCAGTTGTTACATGGTTAGATGTAATTAAATGTCCCTCCCTGATGTCTTTTCCTAGAAATCAGAAAGAGGAAATTTCTCAACACTTTCTCTTCCCAATTTCATTTGACTCATTTTGTGCTGTCTTTTGGACTTGCTCTCCTTTGAGTTAAAGTCTAACCTTGAAGTGTGTGTGATGGGGGCAGGGTACTGTCTGTGGATGGTAAACTTTCTTGGTCTTTATCTGAAAATGTCTATTTTATATCCACTCATAGTTTAGTTAGGTATAAAATTCTAGGTTAACAGTTATTTTTCTTCTGCACCTGCAAGATACTACTTTGCTGTTTTCTGGCATGTATTATCATTGAACAGAAGTCTGCTGCAATCTAATTTGTTATTCCTTTTATGGGTAAAACTGTTCTTTCTGTCTGATAGTGTTTAAGATGTTTTCTTTAAAATTCTGGAGTTTCAACGTGTTGTGACTGAGAGTGTATTTATTATTTACCCCTTAGTATTTTTAATCTGAGGACGTGTGTTTTTTGTAAAATTTTGTAAAATTTTAAGTCAAAACTGCTCTTTCATAAATATTGGAAGTTCATGAAACATATATAATATATCACCAACATATACAAAGGGGATAAGATATGACATTTGGTATAGTCAACTTTTGAACACAGCATTCAGAATATCCAATTTGGATTAGAGTTTAATGGTACTCTTGGTTTAAAAGGGGTTTATGCGAATTGTGAGCAAGGTTTCAGAGTTAATTGAACAAAAATCTAAAAGAAAGGTTACCCACTGAGTTATTAGAGTTTATATTTGAAATCCCAACAGAGTTAAATTTGACAATGATTGGGCCAAATACTATGTCTTTCTCATTAATTATAAGAGTTTTGTTTTTGTTTTTGTTTTTGTTTTTGGTGAGGAAGATTGTCCCTGAGCTAACATCTGTGCCAATCTTCCTCTATTTTGTATGTGGGACACTGCCACAGAATGGCTTGATAAGCAGTGTGTAGGTCCCCACCTGGAATCTGAACTTGCAAACCCCACACCACTGAATTGGAGTGCATGAACTTAACCACTATGCCACCAGACCAGCCCCTAATTATAATTTTTGGTTAAAGTGCCCAAATTTTCATTTTCTTTTAAGATTTGAGTTCTTGAAATTGTAGCCTAACAGTTTTCCATTTTATTCCATAATCAATAGCATCAAAAAGTGAAAGAACTTTAGATTTGGAAGAGACTTTCTAGAGCCTTCCTTCCAGCTCCTCGATTGGACACAGAATATTTATCACTTGGAGTTAAGAAAAAAAATCATTGTACCTGGGGGCCTGTATGTCCCCTTCGGCCATGAGCTGCCTAAAATAGGAGGAAAGTGTAGATATTATTAACCCTGAAAATATGCTTTTTATATTTAACTTAAATTAGTAATGGACACCTTAAGGTATGGACACTTTAAAAATAAATTCCCACCTATTGCTTAAAACATTTAATCATCCACTGCACCATGAAAGCAAAATGTTGCCATCTCTGAATTTCTATCCTGTGGCAATAGGTAATTAAAATCATAGACAACGGAAATCTATAGATACTTATGAGAACAGATCGTGGTCAATAATTCACCCCACACTAAACTATTACTAGAGCTGGTCACAAGCTCCAAAATTGACTGACTTGAATTTTATTTCTTTTCATTTTTCCAAAGTACTACCAAGTAAGCCAGAAATCAGGAGTGGAGTGGCCAAAGGCAGGAAGCCAGAGGGAAAACTGGGAGAACTGACTCCATGAACTTTCTTATAGATTCATTTCAGAAGCTAAAGATAGCCAAACTAATTTTATCCCCTTCCCCACAAAAGCCAAATCATATGCTTATCTGTAAAAAAGGAAAGAATCACCCCAAGCATTCAAAAATTACTCAATTCAGCATGATAATAAAATATCCAATCAGAATAATGGCACTACATAATCAAGTGGATTTTTCCTACTACTCTCATATGTAAGGTTAGGGTCTGGGTATATTCCAGATCAATATTTCATAGATCTGGAAATCAAGAGACAAAGACATTTTATTGTCTAACTTAGGATCTCTTGGTAAGGTTATAGCAAGACTGACATTCAGGATTTGCAAAATTCAATAAATATCAGACAACATTTTCTTGATGGAAATTTATTCGAGGTATTCAGGTCAAAATTCTATGTGAGGCCAGTCCTGTTTTGCAGACTTTAAATTCTTCTAATCATATTTCAGTCAAAATCTGTTGTTATCCAGGAAACAGGCTGTGTATCTGGGGAAACGGTTGGAGGCCTATTTCTTTAAAACCCTGATGAGTCATCTTGGATGAAAGTCTAAATCATATCAGAGGGAGGAAAAGAAGCTTTCTCCACTCATTTAGCACAAAGGTTTCTCTGTTCTGGTTCAGTTCGCTTCAGTTTCATTCAGAAAAATATCCACTAAGGATCTACTACCCACGAAGCATATTGATAGGAACCATAGGAGCATAAAGCTGACACGCACACAGTTCTTGACCTCAGGGGACTCTCACTTTTTGGGTTCGGGAGGAGAGAAATATTACAAATATTTACAAGGCAGAGTATGGCAAATGCCAAAAGAAAGGGAAGATAGAAAGACGGGTTTCAAAGAAAGCAATCATATCTAGTTGGTCAAATCACAAAAATCTTCCTAGAGGAAGACATTTTTGAGATGGGTTTCACAGATCGCATAGGAACTTTACAGGTAAAGGATGAAAGAAGTCTCTTTAGTAGAGGGTACAGCCTAAGTAATGAAGTAGAAGCAGGAAAATAGGAAACATATTTGACAGTGGCAAGTCTGGGTCAAAAGTGTGAGAACAGAGAGGAGTAGTAGGGTTACTAGGCAGAAAATACTAGGCTGAAGGGTCCATACACCATTTAGCAGAAACCACTGGGGTTCTTGGAGCAGGAAATGTACATGACCAGACCTGGGCTCTAGGTGGATACATCTGGTTGTGGTAGGAGCAACTGAATGAAACCTTATATTCAGACAAAATAAAGAGCTTCCTGCATGATATGATTTAAGGGATATGAAACATCCAAAGATTTTTACATCCAAAAATCTTTCTCTGATCCACTGTCACAAAGTCTGAAACATCATCAATAAATGTTTGTTCTCTGTGTCTTGAAGGTTTGATTTTGGAAGAGCTTGATTAAAATTAGTCATCTCAACACTGTTTATTGAGCTCCTGCTCCCTGTGAGGCACTAGCATGAGTAGTGGTGAGCAAAAACTGACTCCTGTCCCTAGGCAGGAGTTTATGGGCCTAATGGAGGAGACAGACTTTGATTCACCCTACACACAAATAATGGAAACATCTCCAGAAGTAATCACCTAGCAACTTTGTTAATAGCTATTTGAGAATTAAACTCTAAATGAAAGTCATGGGTTTAGATACCTTGGGTAGGTGTGAAAGAAAGAAAACAAACAAATAGGGGAGATAATTTTACAATTTGGCTTCAAATTTTCAAATATTTCAGATGGGAAAGATTAAATCACAAATGTCTTAATGGTTTTCCCAGGGGCTGGCAGTTGTCTGATAACACACCCAGACAGCCTAACTTATCTGTGAAACTGAATGCGAATGGTCACATCAAGGAAGACAATCTCTGCAAAGAAAACCTGAGAGCAAGAAGACCCAGAACAGGATACTCAGTCCCTTGGTCCTCCACAGCCTGGCATTCTGGTGGTTTACCAAGGCCTATTTCCCTGGATAGGTATGGACTGATTTGGGACACAGAATCCCCAGGGAAAAAGTGGGACACTTTCAATAATAAAAATCATATTAATATTGACTCTCAATGGCAAACTCATTCACAATGATGAATGACTGTCCTACAGCACTTCAAGCTGCCCCTAAAGCTGCCAAGAGAGATGAAAAGGGCACAGCATAACTAACAGCCCTCTGGACCAAATAGGACTGGAGGCCATGCTTTAGTTTGAGGCTACACTTGCTTCTCCTCATCCATGGCACAAGAATAGATTCCAATTCTCAATAAAATTTGGCTCAGAAAGAGCCAACCCCCATTCCCTCCAAGCCCCAATGGCCAATCCATTATAGACTCCCGGCAGAGCACCCGTAACAGCTTGTTATCCCTACAGGTCTGTCCCTTCTACAACAGTAGTTTTCAACTGCAGGAGGGGAATTTAGCACCCATCCTTCCCTCAGAACATTTGGCAATGTCTGGAGACATTTTTCATTGTCCCCAATCAGGGGTGCTACCAGCACCTAGTGGGTCAAGGTGACGGATGATACTAAACATCCTACAATGCACAAGACAGCCTCCCACAACAAAGAATTATTTGGCCCGAATGTCAATAGTAAGTCAGACACTATGCTCTACAACCTGATTCTAAGTTCCCTGAGAGCGAAGATTATGTCTTATTTGAGTTTGTAGCTCTAGCAGTTAGTAGAGTTGCAGGTACATTGTAGGTGTTCGGTAAATATTTGCCAAATGAATGAAGGTCAGATTTGATTTCCCTGCATGCCACACCCTACCACTGGCCATCCTTCATCACTTAATCAGTTCAGCAGAATCTTGTTGCACTGAGGAATCCTCATGCTCATTATCTACCTACATTTTAGAGTGTTTCAGTCAGTGGTATAGATTTTTCTTTTTTCTATAAGGATTGTGACTTTACTGTTATTATAAAAATGGTACATGTTGATTTTTAAACATTAAAATGCAGAAAATACACAAAATAAAAACTTAAAAGTCATCCCAAATCCTTCATCTAGAGATAACTAGCATTAACATTTGATAATCATGATTCCTGACATTTTTTCATGCATGGTTACAGGTAGAGTTCTAAATAGTGGCCATTTTGATTAAAAAGGGATCGTGCTATTCATGATATTTTAAAATTAAAGTATTACATTTAATTTTACTTGAATTTAATAGAAGAAAAATTAAAACTGAAAGAATTGGAAGTGTCAGATAGTAATATTTCTTAGCAATAAGAAATATACACTCCTAAAAGAGGAGATAATGATTATGAAAAAAAAATTAGGAGTTTAGGGCGTGTTTGTAATACATATTTTAGCTTAAGATGACTGTTAGATATTGACTCTCTACAATGAAAGATGAGGACATAGTATATTGGTACTTTTCCTGCTTTCCTATTTTCATGTGATTTTTGGATTGTCAAATGTATAGCATTTACATTTTGTTCTGTAATCACAATTTCTGTGATTTAGTCTTATCTCTATACTTAAAGGGATTCAAATTATTATCATAAAATTTTAAATAAAGGATCATGGGAGCTACATTGCCTGAGTTTTTGAAGGCTTGCTCATATTGTTACTCATACGCTTTAAAGGACACCTTGGGTGGGTATAAAAATCTTGGGCCACTCTATTTCCCTCAGAACTCTGTAGCCATTCTACTGTTCGCTTTTGGCCCGGAATTACAACATTCAGGCTAAAGGCTAAAGACAGAGTTTTCTATCTTTTCTGTTTGGAAATTCTCGTGATTCTTTCTTTACAAAATAAGTTTGGTAATTTCACCAGGATGTGGCTCAGGGTTGATATTTTTATATCAATTTTTTTCTGAGTCAGAGTATGCCTTTTCTACCTGCATATTTGAGGCTTTGTTTCAAGAAGTTATCTTTTAATACATTTCTGAATCTTTTTACATTACATTTGGTTTGTTTAATTTAGTAATGCAAATCGTACATTTGCTGGCTCTCCATTGTAAATATTCCATTTCTATCATTGCTTTTGTGGCTTCTTGATTATTTATGCCTGACTACTTTTAGTCATATTTATTCTAATTTTTTTTCACTTCTAATATATCTTATTTTCTACATTTTTTCCTTTTCCATTACTCCCCAAACACTACCAGCTTGCTTTCTTCACTTTCTATTGTCTTGACAGTTCTTTAAACTCTTTTTTTTAGGGCAATTCATGTTGTCTCAATTTTTTTGAGACTTTGGAGAACTATTTGCCAGAACTGCTCTACTTTTTCCTTGAATAGTTCCTCTTCTAGTGAGGGTTTACCTGCCCTTTGCTCACATAATTTTTTTCCTCTTCTCTTGCAATTTCTATGCGTAGTTCCTGATTAGCAATCACCTGATTAATTAATAATGAAGATTATTACTGACTATTAATCACTTTTGAATAGGGCCCCTATTTGCTGAATAACTGTATGGGGTGTAGCTGGACTTGAGTCAGTAGTTTTCATGTAGACATGCTGTCTCAAACAGTTTCTCATCATGAATTATTTCTTTTACCTTATGGCTACCTCTCCTTTCATATTTTGGCATTTAAGAGATTCATGGAACTCACACAAAGCCCTTTCAGTCATAGTTTCTCTGTGTTGTGATAGTTATTGTTTCTTCTCCTGTCTTTGCAGCCTCCATGGCCTAGACTGCTAAGTTGTAGATATTAAAAAGGGAATATCTCTAGTTTCTCATTATTTCTGCCTCCTCTATAAACTGTGTTTCTATCAGTGTTTTCCTTGATATTCTCAAAGTCTACAGTGCTCCTGAATTTTCTTCACGAGCTTTTTCAGGCCTGTGGCAGCTACTTTTAGAGAAATCTGATGCAAGCTTGAGGTCTGAGGTGGTGTGTGTCAGTTCTCGAAAGCCTCTCTTATTAGGATCCAAGGTACAAGATCTTAAAATAGTTGGCCACTATTTGTCATCATGTGTGGCTTGAAGTTGTGATCATTCTTTGTTAATCTATTTTTAATTGCTCTCATTTTTGCTAAGTTGCACAAAAGGGGAATAATATATTAAAAAATATCTTGACTTTGCCATCGTTAGCTAGAAATCTAACTTTTACTCCTGAATGACACTGCTGAATCTATAACCCAAGATGGGGCCATATTTCTCAGGAGTCGTGCAGTTTAAATAATACATGGTGATACTGCATTAGCATCTAGAGAGAGTGCAACCTCTATAAAATAATAAAAGTACCTCTCCCATACCAGGATTTCTTGGATGATAGTCTTTAAGTTCTAAATATTTTCCTGGGCTATGTAAGCCGGCTACACCCTTTGAGAAAGTAAAATGAGTAGCAAATGTATTTATCTTTAGATGCATTAAAACAGCAGTAGTAAAGCATTCTTCCAGCAAATTCAGCACATTGAAAAAGTAATCTCTGTTCTTATTCCCATTTTCTCTACTTTGTAAGAAGAGGAGTGTGTTCCAAGGTACAAAAATGTTTTCCTGATGGAGTATCATAGCTGGTTTTATGAACTTCTGCTCAGAAAACACAGTGAAAAATAAATTTAATATATTAAACTAGTTTTTATTTGTGCTCAATTTTAAAACATTATATATTTTTTGGAGGGAGGTGAAGGAAGTTGTGGAAGGTTGGATAACTAAATAAGGAGTGGAAAGAAAATGTTGCACAAGTGAGAAGAGACAGGTCTAAGTTAGAACATAATGTAGGCGTTTGAGTATATTTTATTAAAGTGACTCTTCTTATTGGATAAAGATTTTCTTTTATAATCTCTGTGCTCTTCCAAGAAGTCAAGCACAGAATCTTTTAAAAAAGTACTCATTGAAAAAATAGCAAAAAAACAAATAAACAAAAAAGACCCCAAAATGTTCCATAAGCAAGTGACCTAATTTCTCTCTTAGATATATAAGTTTATATGCAAAAATGTTTTCACCAATATGGAGGTTACTCAAAAAATTAAACATAGAAATACCATATGATCCAGCAACTCCATTTCTGGGTATTTAACCAAAAGAAACAAAAACATTAACTTGAAAAGATATGTACCTCTCCCATGTTCACTGCAGCATTATTTACAATAGCCAAGACATGGAAACAACTTAAGGGTTTATCAATGGATGAATGGATAAAGAAAACTAGTATATGTATACAACGGAATATTATTTAGCTATGCAAAAGAAGGAAATCTTGCCATTTGTGACAACATGGATGGAACTTGAGGGTATTATGCTAAGTGAAATGTCAGAGAAAGACAAATACTATATGATCTCATTTTTATGTGGAATCTTAAATAAAAAAAGAACTCACAGGTACAGAGAACAGATTAGTGATTGCCAGGGGTAGGGGGTAGGGGACAGTGAAATGGGTGAAGGGGGTCAAAGGTACAAACTTTCAGTTATAAAATAAATGTCATAAAGGTAATGTACAGCATGGCGATTATAATTAATAATACTGTATTGTATACTTGAAAGTTGCTAAGCGAGTAGATCTGAAAAGTTTTCATCACAAGAAGAAAAATTTGTACCTACATGTGGTGATAGATATTAACTAGACTTATCACTTAGGTGATCATTTCACAATATATACACGCATCAAATCATTGTCTTGTACACATGAAACTAATATAACGTTATATGTTAATTCTATCTCAATAAGAATATATATATAGTGCTTTGAAATTGAGCACAAATAAAAACTAGTTTAATATATTGCATTTGTTATGTATTACATTTTCTGAGAAGTTCATAGAGCCAGCTATTATACTTCATCAAGAAAATATTTTTGTATCTTGGAACACACTCCTCTTCTTTGCTAAGGCAGAGAAAATGGAAGTAAGAACAGAGGACTTACACCAGGACTGACTTCTCTGAGTAGTCATATAATTTGGCAGAGGAATGGAGTTTTGGATTAAAACGACATTGCTGGCAAGCTCAGTTAGTGAGTAGGCCAAACTTTGACCACTCTTCCTCCAACTGGCTGCTTTTTTGTTCTGTTTGCCCGGCTCTCTCTCCTGATTGGTAATTTCCCCTGCAGCCAGCACCTTTCTTCCTCAGCTTCAGGGGCTTTCCCAAATCCTTTGCCAGCTCTGTTCTCAGAGGCGCCCCAAGTCAGTTTGCCCAAGAGAGTGAGCCCCAGTGAAACCATCCTGCCCAGTCCCCACAATCAGCCATTTTCATCACAAGATAGGCCACTGGAACAGTGGGTCTCCTTGTCCAGAAGGGCTCTTACTGTCTTTCTTCTGGAGCCTGGTGTCCCAGGGGGACCTGGTGAGCCTCTTCTACCCTGTCAAAGAACAGACAGATGTATGACAAGAATCACACAGTGTTGACACATTTCCTCTTCAACATCAGCTTGCTGTGCTCCATGGAAGGGGGATGGGAACATGCCAACTAGAGAGTTATCCTCCCTTTGGGATGCAGCATTACTTCCGCTGGTCAGAAATCACACCTCTATGTGGGTAATGAAGAACTATGGGACAAAATGCTAATGACATGGCTTCATCTATTCACCACTATCTAACTTGTGTTTAGGGCACAAGTTAGCGTACTTAAATCAAACTATCCCCACTGTGTTGCCACAGAGTGGATCACTGAAGCATGCCATGTGTCAGCTATGGCTACTACTGGTTTGATTTCCACCTTGGGACATGTTCTGTTTGGCTAACTTGTGTAGATTAACACCCTAATGTGAATAAAATCTCACAATACTCACAAGTCTTCCCAAGATAGAAAAGGAGGGAATAATTATGAGTCTATAATGGGACACACATTTACCACTTAATAAAAGCGAAAGGTAACATCTACTGAAGGTGTACGATGCGGCAGGGTCAGTCATTAAATTCCCATCATGACCTTCTACAGTAGGCTATTCGTCCTATTTTGCAGATGAGAAAAATGAAGGTTTATCCAAAGTGGCCTGAGGCCGCAGAGCTGGTAAGCGGCAGAGCATGAAACAGGACCTTAGGCTTGTCCCCAAAGTAAAGTTCTTCCCCCCATAGCAGACCTCTCCCCATGGTGGAGTCAACCAAGGGAACTTCCTCATCAAGAAGATACAGAGACACACATTTTCCAGATCAAGATTTTTAAAAATTCTGAAAAAGAAGTTAAGATGATCAAATTGTGACTTGTGAGATTTCATGAGATTAATCCCAAGAGACTTGCCTTGAGAGTGGGGGCTGTACGGATCTGTCAAAGCTTGTTCTTTTTATCGTGTACTATGAATAATACAGCATCTTTTTAGGGTATGTGTCTCCCGGCTCCCGGGAAGGCCAACAAGTCTTCTGCTAGTTCTCTCTATCGGCTGACCCTACATTTTAAGTTAGACTTTAGATGTCCACATTCACAGCTGAAGACCTCAAGGGTATGGCTTGGTGAAGAGTCACCCCAAATTCAGAAGAAGAAGAGAATGTTTCTCGAATCCCAGCGTAGCAGATAAGGAGGAGTAAAAGATCTTTTTGCTCCTAAGAAATAGCTTTTCTGTATCAAGCATATATACTCTGATTCCAAATTCTTTATATGCATTTTATATTCTGTCACCAAGAACTTGAGCCTCACAGTTGTGACATCATTACAAGTTTACTTTCAAACGCCCACATAATTACTTGTCTTCCACGTTCTCCTTTCAAGCCCTTGGGTCCTTCTACACTATTGTCAACTCCAGGAAACCCCTAAAAAATAGAAGAAAAAGAGAAAAATTAATAGGTTTTGAACAATTTCTCCCTAAAAATGTAACTTGTGTATAACACATTTAGTCACTCCCAAAAAAGTTGACAAGAGAAGCCCAGCCCATTTGAAAGGAGAAGTAGGTTAAAATTATAAATGGCTTATAAGTGTTTTCTTTTCCTCCTGTGCTTTCCATGATCAGATGAGAGTGGAGACCTGAGGTGAGTGTGTGTGGGGGGAAGTGAGAGCTCACCTCAGAAGGCATAGCTGAGGGACGCCAGGGTGGCATGACTTGTGTTTGTGACAGCTCTTATCCTGGGTCTGGAGGTACCCCTTCTTGCTACTGCCATCCTTTCTCTTAACTTGTACTCTTCCTTTTTGGGGCCTTGGCAAGTTTATACTTGAGGGTTGGTAGATTTTAATAACCCCTATCTTTGGGAGAAGGCAAATGTTTGTAATGGGTTCCACCACAAGAAGACAAGTACACCAAGCAGTGCTGAGAACCGTGCGTGCCACTCACTGCTTCTTTCTCCTCCTGGATGCCCGGCTGCCTTCTATCCCTAAATGCTCACCCCTAATTTTCATGTTTACTGAAAATCCTGGAATCTTGAGTTTTTCCCAATTTTCATACAAACGTTCCAGCAGGAACTCATTGAAAACAGGCACACCTGTGGGATACATATTATCCTTAGCAGGCCAAACTGAAAGCTTTCTGTCTTGGTTAGTTAGGACCACAAACAGAGCAGTGTCACCATGTTGCTGGAACGATCAATTGAGCCAGTCAATTCAGTCAATGCTCCAATAAATTGAGAGGGGACAACAATTATCCAGTCCTTCTGAGTGCCAGCTGCCGGGCTGTTTGGCTGATAGCAGCCCAGATTACCTTCATGAATCAATAAGTAATTTGAGATCACCAACAGGGATGTGTCATTGTTCCAGATACTTAGTCAGCTTTTAAAACAAGTAGTTTCCACACTTACAGAGCTTAGAGGCTAACAGAGTGAAAAAGATGGGCTTAGAATTGACTTTACAACTGGTATTACTAAAACTTACACAAAAAATTATTTCTTTCCCTAGCATACCAAAGCCAAGGATTATTTTCTCCATTTTCTCTTTTACTCTCAAATTCAAATATTTGTCTAAGTTCTCCAACCAGGGTATACCTAAATTACAGTATTAGAGAATTGTGTTTTGGTGAGAAAGGAAAAGGAATGTAATGTAAAGTCCAAAATTTTATTCCACTCAATGTATAAACTTCTTATTGTAGTCCAACTCTGAACTATTCAATTGAAGACGTGACATTAAAAAATCACATACTAGCATATTCTACAGAATAGAACATCCCAGTTTGCACATGGAGTGGTTTAGTCAGTCTGAATTTGATCTCATCCTGTCTTTCAATTTCTATGCAACCGGACAAAAGAGTATCATCTAACACAAATTTATGATTAAACATGAGCTCCTAATAATGATGAGCCTTACTAAACTCTCTTGCTCAGACAAATGATCTAGCTCAGTTTTTCCCCAACACTGCATGAGATTTAAAAAATATAGTTAGGTCAAAATGGGAAGTTCTAAAGAGTCAAACTAGCTTTCATGTGATCAGAAATTCTGTCTGAATAAGCATAAATTTTCAGGAATTTGTGCCATTTGCATGCATTCCTATGAAAAGTCTGATCATATGTGTGTTCTACGTATTGTATCAATCTTGCTCTCCCAAATTTTTCCTGAAATAGTGAACCACAAAAACCACTTGTAAAAAGTACAGAGAGGGGCTGGCCCAGTGGTGGAGCAGTTAAATTCGCACGCTCCATTTTGGTGGCCTAGGGTTCACCGGTTCCGATCCCTGGCACAGACCTGTGCATCTCTTATAGAGGCATCCCACATATAAAGTAGGGGAAGATGGGCACGGATGTTAGCTCAGGGCCAATCTTCCTCAAAAAAAAAGCACAGAGAGTTGTCTTTGATTTGAGATGTATATTCCCAAGTGGCTGGGAAGTACTGCTATGCATTGAAAAACCATCTAAACTTAGTACAGTGACAAACAGCACGTCACAGAGAAGATCTGGTGGGTTGAATTTTCAGCTGTCTTGAAGTCATAGAACAAATCTTTTAAAATAAAAATCCTTTTACATTATTCAGATTCTTTTAAAGGCATTACATAATCATACAATTTCGCTGAAAATTAGGGAGGAATTCTGATTGAAGTGAATGGCAATTTTATAGCAATATCCCAAGTGGATTTTTGGTCATCATATACAGATGACTGAAATGTCTTTGATTTGACCCACTATTTCTTAGTTATCCTTATTTGTGGATAGTTTTTTGTTTCTAATTAGATCCTTTGAAGTTGTTTGAAAACTCTCAGGTCATCAGACTATTAATCAGAAGATGTCACTTAGTAAACAATGTTTACTTCAAGTGCAAATTCTTCTGCTTTTTAAATAGAATTACCTTCAGTGCATACCTAACATTTACATTTGTCAATATACATTGCACCAAATTCTTTCTCTGATCAACCCGTTGCGTACTGGAGGGGGAGTTATTAAAGACGAAGTCCTGTGACAGTCCCCGTTGCCCCACCTCCTTAGCCCTTGGTATTATCAGTTTTTATGAGTTTTAGCCATTCTTATGGGTGTGTGCTACAGTGCTCTGGTATTCTGGTGGGGGTGTAAATTAGTACAAACTTTAAAAAAACTTTTTGGCTGTAAATACTTGAGCTGAAGGTAGAAGTTACAAGTTATTATCCAGACATCCTAAAATATAGATCCAATAGAAATGTGTACAGAAGTTCACAGAAGACATGTACAAGAATGTTCAGAGCAGTATTATTTATAACAGCAAAAACCAGGGACAACCCAAATATCAACAGGAGAATGGATAAATAAATGACGTTATGTTCACACAATGGAATACTACACGGCAATGAGATTGAATGAACTATTGTTATCCATGACAATGGGTGAATCTCAATAAGCATAAACTTGAGCAAAAGAAGCCAGAAACAGAGGAGTGTGTCCTATATGATTCCACTTATTTAAAGTTCAAGAACAGGTAAAACTAATTTATGGTCCTAGGATAGTGATTACCTTGGGGACGGTTGGGAGTGACTGGAGTGGACATGAGGGGGTTCCTGGGATGCCCTATTACTGGCCAATGTTCTATTCCTTTACCAGGTGCTGAGTGCACAGGTGTATTTACATTCATCAATCTGTGCATTTGTAATTTGTGTACTTTTCTGATACATGTTACAGTTCAACAGTAAGTTCTGGAGATCGAATGCACAGACTGCATAGTGATTACAGACAACGGTACTGCATCGAATACTTCAAAGTTGCTAAGAGACTAGATCTTAAATGTTCTCATCACAAAAAAGAAATGATAATTATGTGATGTGATAGAGGAGTTAGCTAACGGGATGGTGGTAATCACATTGCAACACATAAATGTATCAAATCAACACCTTGTACACCTTCAACTTACACAATGTTATATGTCAATTATATCTCAATTTAAAAAGTTTTAATAAGCATTTTAAAACAAACCTAAATCATAATTCATCAAAGTTTTGGAAACCGACTGACATGTGAGCATGGTGATGGAAGTCCTGTAGTCCTGCTGTTCCATCAGATTTGGCACATGCCCTACATAGGTGTGGGTCATATCTACTCAACTGGATTGTGTCCCTGTGAGAGCAGGCGCCTTTGTGTCATAAGTTTTGCCTAACATAATCTTAGTTGACTCGGATTCAAGGAGATGCAGCTAATGTTCTCAATTGAGAAAGACGCTTGGAGCATACAAAAAAAGAGATGGCTTTGTTACTTCCATTCTGTCCATATGTTGAGGTACTCAGAGGAAGATAGTAAAGTGGACTGGATTCCTTCAGAGCTCTGAAGCACAAGGACAATTCTGAATATGTGTTCTCAAAAAATACATGCTGGCCCAGTGGCGTAGTGGTTAAGTTTGTGCACTCCACGTCAGCAGCCTGGTTTGTGGGTTCGGATCCCAGATCCCGGGCATGGACCCACACACTGCTCATCAAGCCACGCTATGGTGGCATCCCACATTCAAAGTGGCGGAAGATTGGCAAAGATGTTAGCTCAGGGCCAATTGTCCTCAAGCAAAAAGAGGAAGATTGGCAACAGATGTTAGCTCAGGGCCAATCTTACTCCCCAGAAAAAGAAAAGAAAAAGCACAAATGATGTGCAAGGCTTCTCACTGCCCATACTCACCCTGAATATGAATAGGATCTAGCACAAGGGACCTGCTTTTAAAATTCGACAACAATTGTGCCTGTGATGATTTAAACTCAGGATCGCTACCATGGTACCTTTAAGTGGGGGTCTCTCTCCCTATCAGAAGTGCTGATGGGAACCAAGCCCTGATGGAGTTCACTGCCCGCACAGCCCTGGTACTTACAGGGTCTCCCCGCCAGCCCTTTGCTCCACGGTCACCAGAAATCCCCCTCCTTCCTGGGCTTCCCTATAGTTAATATAAATCAGAAGAAGGACAAGACAAGAATTTTTAATAACATTAATAAAAACGAGTTTATCTTCTCCCTGATTTGAATAATTAAATATTTTTCTACTAAAGTTATTTTTAAACTAGAAAAAGGAACAACCAAAGAATGGTTTCAGGTATCACATGAATAATTTAAGAGCAACCTCAATTATTTGTCACAGTGGTGAACTCTGTGTTCCAGACACATTTGTCGTCTTCTTTAGTTTTTACAACTACTTTGTGAACCAGGTATTGTTTATTATCTTTCTTTTAATGAGGCAGCTGAGATTCAGAGACATTATTCATTCCCTCCAAGGTGACTGCCTCCGCTAGAAAGTGGGTTTCTAGCTCAACTGTTCTGACTCAACTGTTCACATTCTAAAGACCAATAAAGTAGATGATGGAAGTCTGGTTGCTGTTGGTATCTGTTCTAGGCGGGAATGAGTGGCACACACCTTTAATGTGCTGCCCTGCACCGTTCTTGTGAATACCTTGCTGCTGCTCTTCGTGTGGTAGCTGCGTTTCATTAATGGCCCCAATTCTTCACTCCTCTCTGTATCTACACCCTTTGCCATGGAACTCTGCAGTGCCTTCCAACTGTAGTGGGCGAGATTCCCTACTGCTGAGTTTGGTCATGACTTGATATGGCCAACGGAAAGAGATGGAAGTGTTGCTGTAAGAGTTCCAAGCTGAGGCCTTGAGAGACTGTATGTGTTTCTACTTGCTCCCTTGTACTTCTGCCATAGCCACGAAAAGGTCACAGCCAACGTGGCTAGGCAGTTCTCTGGTCTCAGGAGGAGGATAAGAGACATGTGGAACAAAGCCCCAGGCAACAACAGACACATGAGCTGAGGTCAGCCATGCTCATCTTAGATCAATTGCACCTCTCAAACACAGTAGAGGTTTATCATTAAATGTGATTGTTTGTCACAAAGCAATTTTGTGGCACTAGCTGACTGACACACAGAGGGTAGCTGTTCTACTTTGTTAGTCACACCTTTAATTCCCAGTGCAGTTTTCATGTCGTCTCTTTATTGAATCCCTACCTGAGAGCCTTCATCACCTTTTTCTCCTTTTCCTCCAGCAAGACCATTGTCACCCTAAGAAACAGAAGAATAAACTCAAATTCCCATTTTCCTAATGAGCAATAGCTCATAAGGGTCTTTATGGTACAAAGAGAAGGTTCTACCTGTTCTCCATTTAATCCATCAATTCCACTTTCCCCAATGTCTCCCTGAAAAGACAGATGTGATCAGAATAGAGTGCATTACATTTATGTGGAAAGAAGTCAGATACCAAACAAAAAGTCTAATTTTGTGTTCCATATGCAGCCTCCTTGTTAGGCTGGCCCTGGGTAAAACAAGGATTGCTGAGTAATAGGAACTGTCAACAGATAGTATATGTTGCCTGCAATAAAAGATAGAAATAAACAAAATGAAATGGTTGACAATAAAAAAAGAAGGTCAACAGAAACTTCATTTGGACGATCTACTGGTCAATAATCTCAAAAATAAAAATATTTCCAGATAATGATGGGCAGATAAATGGATATGTTTTGTACCATACCTCCTGTCCATTTAGTCCCCTGTTTCCCTGGAAATAAAAACGATAGGAGTGGTTAGTGTGGGAACGTGGAATAGATGTTAGGAAGACTTTACAATGTCTTACGCGACCTTACCTTAGGACCTTTGGCGCCATAACATCCCTTCGTACCCTGTTCTCCCACTGGCCCAGTGGCTCCTCTTTCTCCCTGGGAAAGAGTACATACCCAGATCAGCTTTTTCTATCATAATCTGGAATCTGTTTTGGAAATTTGACAAGTTTTATATTGGAAAAAATATGTGTGACCGCTTGTGGTTTACAGTCCAGAATGCGTGCTATAAAACTAAGAACAGAAGTAAATCAGAGCTACTCTGATGACAGCCCTTTGCTTTGGATCCCACTGGGATACTGCCCTGGGTGGGGTAGCATCTAAATAAAATAGACAGACCAACAACTGGCAGCTAAAATGCATTCTCAAGATTTTAGGAGATATTCCAGGAACAGAAAACTAAGAATTGATAAGACATCAGAGAAGGATGCTCCAGGTATGATCTAAGCAGGAGGCATGATTTCTAGACCAAAATGCATCTTCCCTCTCTCTTTCTTTCTTAAACCAAATACTGCCCCTGCAGTCCTTGTCTTGGTAACCTCACCAGTATGTGCAGTCTTGTGAACTGGAAACAAAGATGTCATCCTTAGCTTCTCTCTCCCCAAGTGGTTCCAAGTTATGTCACTGAACCTCCTTAACATATCCATTCATATTGCCCCAAACTAAGATTAGGACTTCTTTGTCTTGCACCTACCATTGCCAGACTTCTACCTGTAACTTCTGCCTTATCACCATCCATAATATTGCCTGACCATGCTTTCTAAACCCATACCCCCATCAGTTTTACTCCTGTGCTAACACTATTCAATGACTGCCCATCGACTGGAAGACACCATCCAAATCTTCTGCAGGGTATTTAAGGCTTCTAATAATCTGGGTCTTGCTTGCCATCTAACCTCCTCTCACTGTGTCCTGGGTTCCAGCCATGTTGACCATGTACCTTTCTGTAAATACACAATTCTATGACTCAGTTACATACCCTCAAACACACTATTCTCTCTGTAATAGAATGTTTTTCTCTACAAACTTTGCCTGGAGAAATTTCTGTTTGTCCTTCAGATGTCTGGCCAAGCATTATCCCTTGTTGGTGGCCTTCCTTTCCCAAGCCCCAACTGCCACCAAGGCTGTTACCTGAGGCTGTTAGGTATTTTTTTTGCCACACTCTGTCACACTGCACTTCATTTTACCTCTAGTATAATCCTTGTATATAACAACTGGAATCGCTGTTGTCTGATTTGCCTTTGAGATAGGAACCATGTTTTTTCTTTTCTTTCTTTCTTTCTTTTTATTTCTAGGGCCTAGCACTGTTCCTGGCACATAGTAAGAAGCCTTAATATACATTTGTTAAATGAATAAATGAATGGATGAGTGCATTTATGAGTAAGGTCTTTGATAAATAATGTGTAAATGGTAAGATGCTTAATATACAATTATTACGTGAACGGATGCATAGAAGGAAGGCAGGAGTGATAGAAGGTTGGACAGACAGGTGGATGGATGCAAGAAAGAGTGAGGTCCTTGATAACCAATGTAGTGAGTTGTTTTACCTGTGCAAAATGGACCAGCAAGGGGGAAATGGCAGTGATTTGACTCCCCTGGTGAAGAAGATAACTTCCGCATTGAGTTCATTGTGCAATGTTGGTGGATAGTCAAAGAGGAGACAGTAGGTCAATAAACCACTAATGACTACCAGAAGCAAAGTCCAGTGAGGATTAGGAAAGACCCCAGATTTTGCACACAAATCCTTAGAATCTGACTTTTCTTGCTTCCTTCTGAATTGACACAAAAGATTTCATATTGTTGGTGTGTTCTTAAGAATAAACGGAACTGAAAAAAACCCTTGACTTACAGCAATGCCCTCCTCTCCCAGGTAGCCTTCACTGCCTTTTAAACCGAGGGATCCCTGGAAATAAGGAAAGCAGGAACACATTAGT
This sequence comes from Equus przewalskii, assembly GCF_037783145.1. Classification (NCBI taxonomy): domain Eukaryota; kingdom Metazoa; phylum Chordata; class Mammalia; order Perissodactyla; family Equidae; genus Equus; species Equus przewalskii. The sequence goes on along the minus strand of NC_091845.1, from coordinate 68,294,445 downwards.
ACGCCACACACCGAAAACCAGAGGTAATCAAGCAAAATTCTTCAACTTTACAGTTTTACTTTATGTAGAACAGTAAGAGTTTGGAAAAAATAGTCCTCCCTCCACAACCTAGGCTGCATTTATTCACATAAAAATAAATAGAATTTGGAGCCAGGCATCCAGAGAACTCAAGGGTGTGTGCATGTGTGAGTCATAATATTGTCCATAAGTCTCTCTGGGGTTATATATAGAGCTAGGGTTTTTTTTTTTTTCCAGACAAATGTTCAAATGAACTCAGCTACATTTGTCCCGACAAACTAGAATTATCCTTTTTTCATTAAAAAAATCTTTTTTGGGATTTAGGCTGAACATGGAAAAAGAGACCACACAAATTTCTTTCTATTCTTTCTGAGCCCTGTTAAAAAAAAAAAACTACCATTCTCTTTATATGAAGTTGAAGCATTCAGGAAATAATTAGTCCAAAAACTTTTCTTCAGAGACACAGCAATGGTGATTTGGAAGTTACAGTGCTATCTACAAATTATTCAAAAGTCAGATACACATGTAAACAAGCAATACTGAAATCATTATTAAACATATCCACAGTCTGTTTATACATTATCTGAACACTTCCTAAAGCCCCAAATCATATTTTTACATAAGGGTACATAAATTTCTTTTGGTTAGGAAATATATGAATCTATTTTTGGTTACCATTTTTATAATTGGTCTGTTTTTACGTGTACATCTGCGGCAGCATTTTGGTCTGGCTAAAGCTGAATGAAACATCTTAACATCTTTTGCTATGATAAGGTGATCTGATGTAGCTTAATTTTCAGCAGACTACACAAAGTTTTTCCTACTTGATTTAAACGACTCTGCAGTCATTAAAAACGGGAATTGAAATGACTTATTAGTACTCAGGAGGTTTTCATTATACAACATGAGAGAGCAGTTGATTTTTCTGCATCATTGTCATCACTGCTAGAACCCTGGATAACCAAGGATCTTAGCAGTTACTTCTCCTGAGACTTGTATAAAAAGTTTTTTAAAAAGACTCCAACTTAGAAGGCCAAGGAAAAGCCATGACTATCTAATTTGACATATAAAAATCATAATAAATGGTTCCTCAGAGGCTCTGCCTAGAAGTTAAAATCACTCCTTATTTCTACCTAAACCCATGCCTGAAAGACCTCTACAGTCAAATAAAGTGAGCCATAGATCTTAACTAAAATCACCTTTTTCCCTGGTGGTCCAGGATCTCCCATTGCGCCATCTCCTCCAATGCACTTGCAGAATAAACAGCAGCACGTCCTTTCAGCAACATTGACCTTGCAGGGGAGGGTAGGAAATATGTTGCATTTGGTGGCATTGCTTCCCAAATCACACACACAAGCTCAATGGTGTGATTCAGATGTCTACCACAGTTTCAGAAGCCTGACTGCTCTAGAGAGAATGCATGAGACATTCTTTAGCTTCCATCTTTCCTTCTGTGAAATGCATTCTCTACATATGAGGAATTCGGAATTAACTCAAAGACGTTTTTGTGTTCTCAAAACGGTATCAGTTTAGCCATCAAACTCATTGCATACTAATTTATTAATGTGATTTCCTGTTCCCACCCTGTCCCCGAATTGACCACGGTGTTTTTGATTACCCTATATAATTCTGCCCCCAACATTTTGTTCAGTAAAATGCACGCATGCTGTTTTCTCCTTTTCCTGTCTTGTGAAATCTTTGTGTGCTAGAGATTTTAGACAGCGCCCAATGTCACACTACTTGGAACCAAGTCTGGTCGTAAACACTTCCAGAAGACTTTGCATGTGACAGGATTTCAAAAACACCAATTACATGTTCAACATTTCAGAAGCAGTTGCTGTAGAGAGTGGCAGCATGGTGAGAATATTCTTCTTTATTCTCTGGCCAAAAAACCATATTACATATTAAAAAATGTGAGTGAAATTCATCCTGGACCTAGTTACTCATCCCCTGAATAATTGACATATGCCACTGTATTTTTACAATTAACCTGCAAAATTCGTTTTTAGGAAAATTTTGTTTGCAGTAAATGCCATGCTTTGCCTTAGTGCGGTAGAATCAATCTTTATGTTGAGAAGTTTCCCATCAAAATTCCAGTGTAATGAAAAACGAGTCTCCATTTAGCAATTTCCCCTCTTTAGTTGTTTCTTATTATATAATGTTTCTTTTCTGACATTAGAAAATTCTCCTTTTTTCTGAAAATCTCAGAAAAACCAATAAAACTTGAAATGTGTGAAAACCAAATAGTAAAAACAAATTGAATTCTGTGATTTCATTTTAGATAATATTAATTTTCTTTGGATCACCAAAAACCTACAGCATCAAATCTTTTATTATTAACATTAAAATTGATCTATTTCTAAAATTAGATTTTTCTTATATACTGTTGCATTTACATGATATCTAAAAACTTACAAGCTTGTTCTGAAGACTAACTTCCTCCCTCCACAAATTACCAATACAGATTTCAAACAGTAGTAGATAGAGAAAAATATACTTTGTAAAACAGATACTGTCTTCCCACAGAGAAAGGAATTCCAACAACTTCCATATTCTTTAAGTAATTATTTTTACGTAATTACTACACTGAACAAACTGTGTTCAAACATCTATTTATATAAAAATTCTACAGGTAGAAAATAGCAGGAGCTAGCACTTTATTGGAAAGTGTCCTGATATGCTGATTATAGATTTTTATAAATTATAAGCAAATTACCAATTATTAGCCATTTATTACGGTGAAAGTAGTGCCACATAACATGGTAACACTTCACCACTCTAGTTTGAATTCTGGTATGTTTCTGAAGGAAATATGATTGAGATGCGTGTCATACAGGTGTTAGGTTCTAAAAATACATCATGAGGCGAGAATCTCAGTTGGTCAAGACAACCTTTAAAAATCTTTTGGTTGCTCATAAAGTACGACATATGAGGTCCATTGTCACGTCACTGGTTTTTCTTCCAACACTGGAATGGATTGCTGTTTCTTTAATTGAACTCTAAACGTAATTGGCTCTCATTTACAGGTCATGTTGCAGGGAAAATACATATCTTAAACACTAGAATCATACTCAGTGTGGTGAGCTGTGACACGTAGGATCCGCAAGGGATGTGAAAACTGGCTGGCTGAGGGAGCAGCCAATTTACCCTTAGATCTCAGATTTTCTTTGGCACTTAATGTTCATCGACTGCAATTCAGGCAGGATTATAGGTGCTTTTTAATTTCTCCTTCCTTCTTCTTTTTTTGCCAAGTATATAAATTAAATATGTGTTGACATATCTCTACTATATTACATTTTTTTCAAAACACGCCCCTATTTATGCTGTTCACTAAATTCAGAAAAGGCTTTCTTTGCTCGCAAACAGATTAGATCAAATTCATAAGCATAGGTATTACACCTATATACAAAACAAATAGAACATTTAAACTCAACAGCCTTTTCTCAATAACTTACCAGATGCTTTGACAGTCGGCTCCCAAGATCCCTCATTCCAATACTGAGCTGGGTCCTGTACTCAAATCCTTTCCCAAATTCAATGTAGAGAAGATCAGCCAGGTCACCCGAGTCAGGGGCTCCATCCAGAGCAACAGTTACAAGGGCATTCAGGCCTACCCAACACAGTTTAAAATTCTCCAGGTGAGATGGGTTTGATTATTTTAATATTTTTGCATCTGTATTTAAATTGTCATTCTAAGAAAACAGTTGCAAGAGAAACACTCATTTTATTGTCCACTTCCCCCAACCGAACAACGCAAAACTAACAACTGACAAGACTATAATCAGAGAACAAAAAGAATTACCTTTTTCAAAACTAATTAAATTGGAGACTGGGGAAATTATAATAGAACTTCCAGTTCCCTGATGATCTGAAGTGAGACAGTGAGTTTAAGAAGGTCCACAGAGCATGCTAGAGTACACAGGAATTCATAGATTAAGAAAGCAAGTTTTGCCACTCAAAGGGGGATCCTTGGAGCAGCAACACTGGCATCACCTGGAAGTTTATCAGAAATACAGAATCTCAGTTCCCATCCCAGACCTATGGAATAAGAATCTGTATTTTAATAAAACCCCCAGGTGATCTGCACACACATTAAAGTTTGAGAAGCACAGCTCTAAATGACCTCACAAAGAATTGACAATCCAGGGGTCGGCCCTGTGGCCTACTGGTTAAGTTTGGCATGCTCCACTTCGGTGACCCAGGTTCGGTTCCTGGGTGGAGACCTACGCAACTCATCTGCAGCCATGTTGTGGCAGCGACCCACAAACAAAATAGAGGAAGACTGGCACAGATGTTAGCTCAGGGTGAATCTTCCTCAAGCACAAAGAAGATGATTGGCAATAGATGCTAGCTCATGGCGAATTTTGCTCAGGAGAAAAAAAGAATTGACAGCCCAGTTGGACTTATAGGTGGCAAAAGACAGAAAGAGAGCTCTTGTCAGGCAATTGGAAACAAATGACACAGATTCATCCAGAGCTGTGGCTCATAGGCTTTGGGATTTTTATAGATCACAATATTTCAAAGAAAACTTTTAGTGACTAATAGAGGGTTGACTTATTTTGCAAAGCAAGAACATTAAACGATGGTAGGAATAAATCTGGCAATCGTTATGGTAGAGGTAACCATAGCAACAACTGTGCTCTCATTTATTAATAGGTACTATGTGCCTGGAAGTTGGTTAAGTGTTTTGCTTGCGTTATCTTATTCATAAGATACAAATACAACCGTATAGGAATGTGCAATTGTAGCTCTATTTTACAGACAAGCAAACTGAGGCTTGGAGAGGTTAAATGACTGGCTCAAGTGACATTTTTAGGTTTTCATCAAGACAGCCCGATTCCAAAGCCTACACTCAAAGGACATTTTAATAACAAAACTCTACTAAGGACATGGAATAAATCTGGCTTTATGAAACCTGACTGCACTGGCATGTTTTCTCATTTTATTACGGATGAGTGAAGAATTCTTTGGATGGGACTTGGAAACCAACGACCTAGAACAGATAAAGAAATGTTCAAGGACTTGGCTGAATGAAGAATGCCTTCTTATACAAGTTTATATATGATTTTGAATGAATGATTTTGAATGAGAGGAAGAGGACAATGAAGAGAATAAAGTTCCAGGGACATAGGGGAGGCTTGGGTTCTAGGAGAGGAGAACAGAATGGTTGGCTGAAGTGGAATAAAGGAAGAAACAGCAAAGAATCGGGTGACCAGCTCACCCTTGTTTGCCTGGACTTTCTTGGTTTTAGTGCTGACAGCCTCTGGCTTGTCTCAGGGAAACCAGGACAGTTAGTCAGTCTTCTAAGAATTAGAAGGAGGGGGAGGAAATGGATGGTGGAGTGGGCTGGGATAGGCAATGAGGAATGTGGAGCCCATCAACTGGAGTTTAATGATCAAGAGAAGGCAAGCTAATGGGTTGTTAGTATAGGCTTATTTCTAAGGGAAAAAAATCTCACATCTGATTTTTCTTAAAAGTTCCAGGAAGTGTAAAAATGTAAGAGTTATGAGAACCATGGGATTGTTGATTTGAAAGAAATATGCATACAACTATTATTTATTTATATTTATATTTATATTTATATTTATATTTATAACTGCTTTATATTTATATTTATAACTGCTTTTCTCAGGATGGGGGCCTCCAGTCCTGTTCCTTTCAGAATTATCCAATAAATGAGTCATATGATCTTAAACACAGTGTCTTAAATTCCTAAAAATTAAGGAAGAAAAGATTTCAAAAATTGGGAGAATAAAGAATCACTGGGTAGACTCTAGAATATTAGATTTAAAAAAATTAAGAAACCAATCCAAACCCCAATGCACAGGGATTAATTATAAGGCAACGTCGACCACTGTGGATCCGTTTCTCCCGGTCTCTTGTTGTTCTGTGGTGATTGCACAGTTTACATATATAGACATCTGGCCTCAAGTTGGGGAGGCTCTCCTAGGTGAACAGATCACACGGCCCAGCAACACCTGAAATCGTATATGTTTAAATATGGGAATCCAGAGCTAGAGGTTCTCCTTGTCCATATTGAGAGCCATTTGATACTTTGCAAAGAACATTATGGTCATCATTCCTTTATCTCTTTCATTCAAAGATTTTGAATTTCTGAGGATATTCGAAATCAAGCTTCTGAAATTGAAACTCATTTACTAGTTTTCCTTTGGTAGGTGGAAGAAAGAGGACTGGTCTTAGAAATCTGGGTGTTCCAAGAGAAACTTCCTGGAGAAAACTCTAATGTTGTCTGCAAGAGATACATCTTTGCCCTACAAAAGCAAAGTTGAAATCAAAAAACTCCTACCCACCCAAACTAAACAGTCTAGGGTCTTGTTCTCAGTCTGCACTAATCTCTACACTATGGATCATTAAAAAAGGCCAAGACTTCATAGAATAAAGAGAAAGCAGCTTTAGTAAATAAAAGGCAAAATAAAAATCCTTGCTTTCCAGCTGTAAATCCAGTGAACTTTGTAATTTGTTTAAGATTGAGGAGAGAGAACCAAACAGAAAAGCCAAAATCCAGTCAGCCTCTGATAGGTAACCTAGGAGGCAGATATTTATGGCAGGTTCCCTAGAAGCAGAGTCTTCGAGAGCGATGTGGATGAGCACAATTTATTGAGGAAGCACTCTCAGAAGAAAGGGAGTGAGGGAAGCAGCACAGGGCGGGGGCAGGAGCTGAGCAAGACGGTGTTTCAGTTGGAGGTTAGCTTCAGCCTGACCCCATGGGGAACTCTGGAGCATAAATTAAACCACAGAACTGGTGCCACTTTGAGGCAAAGATTCAACTATTTGTACTCTACCTGCTGCCCAGGGGTGGGGTAGGGAGTAACCTTCCAGGTGAGGCAGATTCCATTGGCCAAGGGAAATTCCTCAGAGAGACGGGAACCTGTGAGTTATTAGCAGTCAACACTCACAGCACCTGGAGCATGGGGGAAGCTGACTGGAAAAGGGGGTCCGGGTGGGGCACCAATAACATTCACTTACAGGGAAGTATTTCTATTCTTAGTCAAACCAGAACATGTGGTTGCATTTTTCTTCCACTGATTCATATTTTAGTAAGAACTGACAATAAGTCAGACAGGGCGTTAGTTCCTGAAGCCAAAAGCCTGGTGCCAGAGCTTTAAAAACTCATCAACACCATGGTTGGTCCATCTGTGGTCTGAAGGAAGGAACTGATTAGAGAGTCCCAAAACATGAGTAAACTTGTCCAACAAGTTTGCTTGCAACTCTGGAAATTCTGAGTGTTAGAAGAGAATAATCCAACTCTCCTATTTCTTGGTCAAGGAGAAATAACACAGTTTGCTCCTGCTGACACTGAAGAAGTAGTAAGATTAGATAACGCAGGCTGGGGAGACAGGCACATTCTCCGGGAAAGCTTAGAAAGAAGAAATACAGTAATATGATAGAAAGAATAGGACATTGTATTCAGTACTGTTTCATACACACAGGGCGTGAGAAAAAAAGTAGATGCCAAAATGTTCTGAGAGCTCATTTGCTCTGTCAAGTGCATACAAAGTGGAGAGGTTGGCGAATTCAGGGTTATTTGAGTGCCTGGAAACTTAAAGAGCCAGAATTGAATTCTGAGATTATAAAATTAATAAACACTCTTTTCCTACTCATCCCCCATGCTCAGTACCTTCTTTTCTAAGTTCATCAGATTTTTGTTCGAGTTTTTCAATATCATCATCCAATCCATCTGAAAACAAGAGAACCACCTAGGAAAGTGTTCAAAAAAGAAAAATGAGTAAAAAGAAGGTCATTGCAACTATAGACCAACAAATAAAATAAAACCAAGTTACCTTTCCTCGAGCGGCCGATTTATTCTGAAATGCGTCCCATAGAGAACTCAAGAGGTTGGCGTTGAGAAGAGATGGTCCTTTAACCGTTATATCCTTCAAGCTGTTCAGTATGTTTTCACTATAGATCTCAAACTTGGGGGAATATTTTTCCATAGCATTGGTCACTTGAAAAGCCACACTAACCTGAGTCTCTGTGCCCACCTCACAGCTTACCCCATTGAGGGAGCTGATGGCACGTAAGATGTGTTGAAGGTAAGTTTCCATCCAAGACTGACCTTCAAGAAAAGTCTGCCCACTCTTCTGAGTTGCGATGTCAAATCCCACTACAACGTCCACAAAACAATCTAGGATTCAAGGGAAAAGCATATTTTATTAGATTAACAAATACCTTTATTTGACTTGGATTCTAAGTCTGAATCAAGGGACTTGAAATTCTTATTTCTATTTCAGTTATAAGTTGGGAAATAAGGAAGAGCATGAGCAAATAATGGAAGATGCTAAGAACCACTCTTTTATAACCAATAAAATTATAAGCGTATAGTATTATTCTATTTTTAGTTGGTATAAAGTTTAGATGATTTTATAACAATTAAAGTTCTGACAGATTTTATTGTGGCCATGGGAAAAGCCATGTAGAATCATTTAAACATCCCTAAAATATATTGTGGAAATGTTAATAGTCTAAAATAGGAAATTCATATCATACTACTTAATCAGTTTCAGTCATTCAACAAACATTAAATTATAATAATTATAAGGGAAATATAAAAACATTTGAATGGAGAAAGTCATTTAGAAAAAAATAAATCACAAAAGCCTTATCTAAAGGAAGGGTTTTGATGATTTATCTTTGTAGAAAGAATCTCTAATTCCTCTTTTCTCTTCTAACATCCATTCAGAAAAGAAAAAGTGAGAAGAAAAATAAAAAATAAAAAATTCAGGAGATCCTTTGAGATCTTACTTAATTTAAGTCCTACAAGTGAAGAAACTGGGCACCAAATTACCCATATTCAACCTTGTCAAAGATGGCGCTGCCTTCAGAGCTCAGCCCCGCAGAAGCCAAAGCCACTGCCATTTGGGGGTTCAAGAAATACTGAGAGTTATTTGCATTTAAAGCGCTTCATTCTTATCCTTATTAACTCCAGGGACATTTAAGCATTGGAGAGACTAGAAGGGGCTTGATATTTTAAGCTAAGCCTCCTAAATGGCAGATAATTAGAGAAGGACAAAGTCATGTGACATATACACTGTTCTTTCAAGAAATTTTAGGTTGGCTAAAAACTTCGACCTTTTCTAGTAAATTCAATACATATTGCTTGCTTGGTAAAATAAGGGGGAGGAAAGTTTATTTTTAATTTACTTTGTTTAGATAAGCAGTTTTTCACATATTTGTTGTGTGGCCGCTTACACTACCTCAAGAGACACTGATCAGTTGGACATTGCAAGTCTTTGAGAGCAAAATGTCAGTTTTGATTCTCAAAATAAGGGCCAATATCTTGATTCATTTTTAATGAGAAAAGAGTTGGGTAAGAGAAAAAAAGAGACTTATTTGATAATCAGTTTTCACCAGGAGATTCAAGGTAAATCAAGGTTATCAAAAAATCTGAAAAGGTGGGTCTTATTTTACCATATTTACTTTATTGGAAAATCTCTTCTCTGATATTAAGAAAATGTAATGAAGAGACAGAAATTAGTCAGAAGGAAGCATCAGAATATGTCCTTTCCAAAATTCTTCTTGAACCTACATCCTTTCATTTCTATCTTGAGATGGAAAGTTTCATTCTTGGATGAATATTCTTTTAATCCCTAAACAGAAAACCATTCAGTAACCAAAATACGTTACTGCCTTTAAGGAAAACAATCTCTTGTGAAAAAACAACCACTGGCAGAAATGCTAAAATGACACTGAGTGATCCTGGAAACTGTGTCCTATAAAAATCGAGTATTTTACCTTTTTGTCTAGACTACTGAAAGCAAAAACTCTAGGAAATAAGTTTCCTGTGTTTATTTAACTACTGCAAATTGACAAATGATTCCCTAATAATCTGATCAAAGGAATGGAATTTGGGGAACAAGTCCGGAGTTCACAGCCACGTGTCTAGGTACAATTAGAAAGACGAGGCCATATTAACCAAGCGGCTCTCACGTGATGGCCTTGCTAACCCTACAGAGACAGCTGCCCTGCAATCAGGAGCCCTTCAAAGTTAACGAGAAGCAGGGCTAGCTTTGGAATTGAGCTGGGGAGAAAGCTACAATCAGATTTCCAAAGAGAAATGATGAATGATTAAACAAGAAAATATGAATAACTTGGATTTCCAAAGAGAAATAATGAACAATAGAGGGTGAGAAAAAGAAGTCAAACTAGTGTTCTGAGCCTCTGCCCAGTCCTCGCAAACAGCAGTCGGGAAGCCTGGAGGGGGAGGCATAGAGTTTGGTGTTAGTCACGCAGCAGTCCTGACACTGTGGCTGCTAAATAACTTCTGGCAAACCTCTTAACCTCTCTGGGCATTAATTTCTTGTCTATAAAAATAAGGAGATTGTACATTTCAAGATAAAAATACAAAAGAACAGAGTGGATTGGACTAGACAGAGTCTCATGGTTCCCTGCCAGGCCCAAAAGATGATTTTAATTATCTGACTTACAAAGAAAGTCCTTAACTGGAGTTGATGATGGCAGATCCTTAGTATCAACAAATACTGTCAAGAAGGCAAGAAGGTAGGGTATATTAATAGGATTGGAAGACAGATTTCTTGAGAAAATACTTCAAAGAGGAATGTCAGGCTGTCGGCAGTTATTAGCTGGGATAGAACAGAAAATTGTTTGGGGCCTTTGAAAGAAGGGGTATCTTAGATGAAAAAAGAGAAAGAATGATCTAGAAAATATAGTTAGATACCATAAGAAACCTAGTTTATATACCTCCTGGATTTACTTGGATCCTCCCGCCCCCTCCCCGCCCCCCTCCCCCAGGACCTAGACATTTGTCCAGTGGACAGCTTCAGCTGCCACCGTTGTCTGGTCTCCCAACGCTGTGGTGGGGTGGACCAGGCTTTGACATAGCCTCTATCATGCTCACTGCAGTGGGGTCACAATGACTCTTGTGCCCACATCCAACCCAACTGAACTCATGGGAGTTCCAGCTCCTTCCACTACTTCCAGCCTCAGATACATTGCACTATGGGTCCTGTATCTGGTTTCCCCTAAAGGGCTGAATAACACGATGCAATAGGGTGGGAGAGTTAACTCTCCACGTGGCCAACTCTGACCAATGAGAGGCAGTAGTTGAGAAGGAATCAGAAGATTAATCCCCTTGTGTATTTCCCCGATGGACTGGTCTATACAGTGGTTCTATATGGCTTCCTTGGTAAGGTTCTGCCTGACCAACGTACTGGTTATGTCTTCTCAAGGAGCTGTAGCTAGCTCGGTAACATACCGTCTCATATTTACTTTCCCTTCTTTCCTGTATGGCTTCCCTTCCACCCACCCTTGCTTCCCTGGGATTGTACTCCCCCTAAAGTATTAGCACATAAACTTTGTTTTGAGCTCTATTTTCTAGAGAACCTGGTTGAGACAGGAACATACAGAGATCCTTGTCAAGAAAAGCTTAAAATGACCATCCATTTTTTCCCCTTATATTTCTCACATTCCTTAAATCAAATCCTGAGGGTCTCTCTTACTTCGTCCTAACCAGACTGTGCTTTTGCCTCTTCTCCTTTTTGATTCATCTATCCGTGATGATGCATAAGATGAGAGGTGCTCTTCATTCTTTTGCTCTCTAATCATAGCTCCATGCCAAAAAAGGCAGGACTTCCCTATCCTGAAAACTGCCTGAAGTCTCCTCTGGGTGCTCGGAGTAGCCAGGCTCAAAGAAAAACCAGGAAAACAAGCATAAATGAGGTAAGAAAGACTTTGCAGTTTAGTTACTTAGAGGAATTTGGTGTATGTGGACACATTAAAGTTGAACATAGCTCTGAAACGTTGTTAAAATATTTAAGTTCCTAAGCCAAAGAACTTGGTAAATTGTCCTCCTGTGAACTGATCCCATCACTGCATACATTTGCATCTATAAGATGCCTCAAGGTGCCCTCTGCAACACTCTATGATGGGAACTAATACTCATTGAACGTTTACTGCACACTGTCCATTCATTAGCTCACATGTCTTCAGGAAACAGAATAAGGAGAAACTCTTCTAATATTCATTTTGCAGAAGAGACACTGTGTCTTAGAGCAACTGGCCTGAGGTCTCACCCTTATTACTGTGGATCTCACATTGGAGATTCAGACCCAAGCTTGTCTGGAGTCCATACGCTGAACTACCTTATTTGACCACTTCCTGGGTAGCCAGTGTGATAGGTTACTAGTTCTGCCACCAGCTTGTGACGTGGGCAGTGCTAGCTTAGCAGCAAGTGGTTTCCACAGGGAGCAGCAGCCGCGGGAACAATGTCAAGATACAAACCCATGATTTCTTACTAAGTCCCAGCTATTAATTCATGAAGCACAACACTTAGACACTAGCTCTTTATAACATCAGCATCAGATAACCTAGACATGCTAAATAGGCATCCTAAAATAGGCAGCATGATTTAACCAATAAATGGGTTGGAGTCAGACAGACTTTGGTTTCAAGATTCTGTCACTTCCTGTATCCTCTGGGCCAGGTTATCAATATTCTTTTGAGCCCCAGTTTCCTCATTTATAAATGGGAATAAAAATACAAACCACACAGGATTTGGGAAGAATTTAATGAGATAACACATTTAAAATGCTTAGAGTACCAGGCTCGACCCTTCATAGATGCTCAAGAAGTATTCTTAGTCACTTCCTTCGTATCTCCACACAGCTGACCTTCCTTTCACACATGTTGAGTCATAATGTAGAATCAGAGAAACTCAGAGATGACGCAACTTTACAAATGGGAAAACGAAGAAAGGATAGTGACTTCTCCAAAGTGATGTATATTTTAATAAGAAACAAAGCTTGATGTTCAGGCTCTAAGTCTGGTTTTCTTTGAACCCCACCAAGCTATTGTCTGATTTCTTTGACTTGGGGGTTCAGAGTTTAAGAAGAACTTGCATCCTCTAATATATCTGCACAGGCCTTTGAAGGTTTATCAGTGTTCATTCCAGCCTCATCTGTCCTCAGCCCATGGCTTGGCTACAAAGGCCTCACATTCTTGCTTGCTGCAGTAACGACTTCGAGTTTACCTCACTACAGCGTACTTTCCTGATTTACTTATTTATTTTTACATTCATGGCTCTTTCCTTTAAAGATAACTCACTCCCTACTTGGAGTGCATACTCCTGGTTTTCACTTTCCACGTGGTTTTCTTTCGCTCTCTCAAGCAGAGACTAGATGGTTCCAAAATAATTTTTCCCTAATAATTGGAAATGGGTATTTCATGTGACATAGGAAATTAATGTGGAAGCTTTGGCTGAGCTCACCGGACACATTCCAAAACATGAGGAGATCCTGAAGCGGGATTTATAAAGACAGTAGTCCCCAATCAATTATAGGATTCTTAAACTTCAGCCTGCACATCGGGTCTTATAACAGGTTTGAGCCCAGAGTTTAGAAGAGCATTTTGGAGAGAATGGTTTATGTGCTGTGAGCTCTCCCACCATGTGCACACATACACACACATACAAGGAGAGGTGGCAATTTCCTCTTTAAGCCAGGCAAGAAGAGCTTTAAAGAGATGACTTGGAGATGACCCAAGCCTAGGAATTCTAAGGAATAAGACACAGGATGGCAAGCTGTACTCTCTGCAAAGGAGAGGTGGCCACACTGGGGGGCCATAACTTCCACTGTTTATTGGGGCAATTGACATGTTATTGTTTCCCATGGGGCTGATATGGCCACTCATAAGAAAGAGCTGTTGTGGGTTCTTCTGATCTCCTGTCCAAGAAGGTTACCTGGAAGGGCAAAGAGACGGCAGAATAAAGCTGGAGGCAACACCAGATGTCCAGAGGCTGCAGAAGGCATAAGGGGACATCTGGAATTGAGGACATACTTACCTTTCTCAAGGGAACAATGGTTGAGAGATCCCCCAACAAATGTGCTTTGGGCGGGTGGAGACGGTGGGAGGAAGCAGGGGAAGCCTTTGAAGGACCCATGAATGGACCCAGCTTTAGACATGGGCTATCGTCAGAGAAAATCAATTCCTGACAAGCACCATCAAGTAAGAACTTTCCTGTACCTCTTTAGCTCTTTTCCCTTCCCCAGCCGATTCTGGAGAGGCCAGAAATCATCGTTAGCAAGAAGGGGGCAGGGCCTGGGAGGAGAGAGTAGAAGTGAGAAGTGGGAAACAATGAGTAAAACGCCAACCACGTGTGGCCTCTTCTCTGTGGCAGGTGAGCAGCCTGTGGCAGGCTGGGAAAGCAGAGTAACACTGAATGAGGTTTGAAGTTTTAATAGTTACATTGGATGGACACATTAATCACCAAAAAAAAGTTCACTTATTTCCTGAAGGTGGCTAAGGGCAAGGGGATAGCCGGCCCCCATGAATAAATTTAATGGTTCAGTGGAAGACGAAAATGAAGTGACTTTATAATTACATGCCAGGTGTCATGCTTATTCAAAGGAAAGTTTAAATACCCATTTTCTCATTTAATCCTCACAATGATCTTTTGAACTAGGTGCTGCTATCATTCACATTTTACAGAAGAGGAAATTAAACTTAGAAAAGTTAAGCAACTTGTCCAAGAAAAAATGGCCACCGAGCGAGGCTTTGTAGCCAGGTTGCCTGGCTCCAGAGCTGCCTCTTAGTAACCAAGCAGCTTGCCTCTCCCTGGTGGAAATACAGGGTTAACGATTACTGTGGATAGTTATACAGAACCACAGCCAAGCTGTCAGGCACCTTTATAAAAATACAAAAAGTTATCCCTCCTTCAAGACCTTCCCTTCCACCTGCTGGAAAAATGTCAAAAGGTGCTAATTTGTAAGAAGCCATTTACTAATTTCTGCAGTAAAGTTTCATAATAGAGATATAAACCTCCAGGGATGTTCCTTACGTACCAATATGCAGCACTAGACAGGCCCATTGCCAGGCAACCAAAATTGGCAAATAGTTTATTTCTTTGAGGCATGTTCTCTAACCTCTGAACCCAACCTGATTGTAAACAGTGGCCTTTTTCACACACCTTCTCAACTCGAGGCATTTCCATTCACAAAGGGGGCATGCGCTCCCAGGAGACAGGGAGAAAAGAGAGATAAGCTCTCAGATGTCCTGTTTCTCAATCCCTAAGTCACAAAAATTACTTGATAACTGTGAAAAGTTCAAGCTGAAAGCCAGAGGCATAAATCTAAATTCTTCACCAGCCCCAGGGGATGTAAACAGAGCTTGAAGAAAATGTCAATAAGACAGGGAAAGATAGATGTTGGAATCCTGGATTAACAGCAATTCATCTCATAAAAATACTTAGCATTTTTAGTAAAAACGCATCTTAATGAGAATACTAAGGAATTTTAATAGACCGCAATCTCCCTTTGAAACAAAAGTGTAAAATGGCAGCTGAAGGGCACATGAAATACTTACTGCTCTCTCCCCCCGTGGTACAGATGTTGCGAACTATCCTCTTCTTGACCTTTCTCAGTTCATCGAAGTCATGAACCGTCAGTTTTTTATCTGCCGTCCCAGTGATCTGAACGAGCTGCTGGTCATCCACATCCCCGATGCCCACGGAGTAAATGTTGATCCCTTTGCGTCTCAGGTCCTCAGCGGCCTGAGCCACCTCATCTTGGGACTGGCCATCTGTGAGAACCAGTAACACCTGTGGGGTACCTGCATTTATCCGGCTGCCCATGTCTGGTCGGAAGTAATGCCCCACCCGCCGGAGCGCAGCGCCGATGTGGGTATATCCAAAGATCTGCTGGATCTTTTCAATCTGAAGTGATATCTCCTCTTCGCCTATGAAAGTTCCCAGTGGAAACTCTGGCTGATAGTTATGGCTAAATTGGGCCGCTCCTATACGCACTCTGTTGACAGTGACATCAAAGTCTTGAACAACGGATGCCAAGAATGCCTTCATCTTCTTGAAGTCATCTGGATGAATGCTATTTGAACCATCCATGAGGAAGACAAGATCTATCTGTCCAATTTCACAATCTACAAAGAAGAGGAAAGGGAAGAACAACAAAAAATCAGATCATTATTCCTTCTTTAACCGAGCAAGAGTTAATTAAACGTTTGCAGCTATACAGAAGTGATATTTCTGAAGGTAGTTTCTTATCTTTTGCCACCCTGTGGTCACATTGATTGAAGAGGAAATAAAAACAATGAGTTCATAAAGGCAGCACTAGGCATGAACGAGGTCACACAGCCTTTTATGTTTCTCTTGGCTTTTCCATTTGGTCTTGATGAGGATTTTTAGGCTGCTTAATTTTAAAATGGTTTATGATGAGGATTTTTAGGCTGGTTACTTTTAAAACTGCAGACAAGAAGCAGGCTCCGAGGACTGGAATTTTGCTTGCTCTTTTGAGACATTTGCGTTCGTGAAGGAAGGGGGTATGACCTTGTAGGGACCTGAAATTGGCCACCCCGGGATATGTCTCTTTGGCATCAGGATTGTTTTGGGCTGATTGCTTTTGATGGGCTGGGACAGGGAAGGAGGCTCTGGGGAATGGAACTTGCCCTTGTTGGGACACATTTACATTTGTAAGGTAAATCTCTACCTGTAAAACGTGCCTCCCTCTCTGTACCAGGAAGAAGAGGAGAGATGACCTTATCCCTAGAAACTCTTAATGGGGAAGGCAAGAACTTAAAGTTGGTTGCTGTCTGGCAATCTCATGTAACTGGTTTAGGGTGGTGGCGTCTAACCTTTCTAACCTTTACTTAATCGGATTTGATTCTTGTCTAAAAGTCATGGGATCACCCAATGACCAGACCCCACCTGCACTGATACCATTTTAACTTTTTTTCATGTTCTTTCCTTTGACTTCGTAAAGAGATGACTCACATACCTATGCCTTAAATTTAGCCCTAACCCTCAACTCGGGGCAGCAGCAGGAGCTCTGACTGCCCGTGGGTCCTGTCCCTACGCACCAGCTCTGCCTGCCCATGGGTCCTGTCCCCATGCCAGTGGGGGCAGCAGCAGCGGCCCTGCCTGCCCATGGGCCCTGTCCCCATGCTATTCTATTCTCTAAATAAAAGAGCACTACTGCCAGATCTTGACAGTCCAAGAAATCTTTCTTTCGACTCCTCGGCTCACCGACCCCACATCATTTCCACACCATTTTCTTCTCCGAGATGCCAGAGAATTGGGGGTGGTGCTACAGAAAACTTGTTCTCACCTGCAATCTAGCCTTAACCCTTCCAGAAAGCCTAGTGATAGTAGTAGCATAGCAAGAAAAAACAAAATAACATACATCCATTTAGGGATTCAAATAAAGAGACAGATGGTCTGTATCATTGACTTGGCCACCTCTGGCCAGTTGAGCCAGTAAGCACTTTTCTGGTTTATTAAGGCAAACTGAGGTTTTAAAATCATGCCTTCTGGCCTATATTTAGTCAGTTTTTCTCTTTATCAGCCTCCTTTCTGGTGTATACAGGCAAAAGTATCTACTTGAGAAAAATATTTTTGACAAACAATGCAGTACAGTTTAGACATGCTTCTCCTGTATTAACACAGCAAATACAAAACAAAAATATGAAAGACCATTGCCAATGAATGAGTTATGCTTGGCACATGCTCATGTGTGTTCCTTAGCCTTCTGGTAACCATTATCGTTTCCTTGAATTCCCCACAGATTTCACCACTGACCCAACTTAATTAATTCTCATTTTAGCATCAGAAAACATTAAAGTATATGAGATTCCTGTGGTCAAGATGAGCAAGGAAGAAATAAAAAGAAATATGGTAAATAGGTCCTTCAGGAATTGGTTAACTCATTAAATTCATTTGTTTCAGATTCAAATAAAGGAAATAAAGTACTGTTTTTCTATTCAAGGGAGAACTTTCAATATAAAAACTCAATGTCACCTTCTACAGTGGACTTGAAAAGGCCAGATAGAATTTCAGGCATTGGCCAACCAAAGGTAAGAGATTTGTCCCAGTTTTCAGTAAGACCTAGACAAATTTTGTTAGTTTTGTGAAAGAAAAAGATAATATGTAGCTGCATTCTAAGGAGGCAAGGCATATATGAAAACCAGAAAAGTTAAATAACTTTTAAAAGGAACTGCACCAAGATGTTGGAATCCTAGATGAACAGCAATTCATGTAATAAAAATGCTTACTATTTTTAGTAAAACACATCTTAATAAAAATACTAAGGAATTTTCATTGATCACAATCTCCCTTTGAAACAAAGGCGTAAAATGGCACCTGAATGAATGGATGAATACATATGTACATACACACACAAATAAATGTGGCAATGCAATCTCCAGCTGCTGAAATAGAAATACAGCAACCAGGCCAAACTAGATCTCACTGTCCTCTGCTCTGGAAACATCTGAGGCTGGAACACAGTGATTAATATTGGGCTCCATGTTTTAAATAAGCTTGTGCCATAAAAGAAATAGGTGAAGGAACTGGGGGCTTCTAGCCTGGAGGAGAGAAGACTTCAGGCAATGATTGCTCGGTCTGAGGAAGAGACGAAATTTGATTTGTGTAAAGAGCAGGAAGAAGAACCAGTGGGAGGAAATGACATGCAAACAAATCTGTGTTTCAATAAAGACTGTACAAAAATGGTGAATTCCCCATCACTAGAAGAGTTTAGGCAGAAGTGAGTTGGCATGTTGTAGAAGGTATTCCCCTTTGGGGAGGAGGCCAAATGAAATGTCCTTGAGGTCTTTCCAACCCTGCGGTTCTATAACATGGAAGCTCTATGAAACAATTAGCGCTTCTTCTCTCCTCTCTGGAGAACTTGCTTCCGAAGGCTATTGCTTTGGTTTCTCCCTCATTTGGACCTGTGCTGATAATTAAGAAAAACTTAATTGACAAATCTTACCTACTTTTGAAGAGTTACACACACTAGCTGACACATCTGAAAATATCCCCTTTAGGCCTCCAAAAGTCTCCACGAAGAAGTACTTGTCACTCGATCCTGCCATGGCCAGCAGCTCCACGGGATTGGCACCAGCAATTCCCACGGCCAGGACAAGAATGCCTTTGTCCCGCAAGGCCTTGGCTGTGGCATTGAGCTTGTCTGCATCATGCGATTCCCCATCAGTGATCACAATGAGGACTTGGGGGACGCCCCTCTGCAGGCGGCTGCCCCGGGCTTCGGTGAACATGTGGTCTGAGAAGGCTAGTGCCTCAGCGGTATAAGTGTTGCCCCCCATGGGCTGGTCATTCTGGAGCACGGAAATCACCTCCCACTTTGTGCCAAGGGTATCCAGATAGAATAGCACTTCTGGGTCATCAGCATACTTCAGAGCCCCAAACCGGACCTGATTCTTGCCAACATCGGCTTTTTTCACCAAGTCAGTCATAAAGTCCTTCATGATATTATATTCATCATAGTCAATGCTTCCAGAGCTGTCAATCACAAATACAACGTCTAAAACTTCAATCCGCTTGCATTCTAAAAGACGGGGAGAAAGAAAAACCATATGAGGTTAGCTTTGGACATCATGGGAGACACCCCTCCCCGACCTGTTTTTTAATTACTGGTGTCTCCTCTCCATGAGGTCAAGCTGTATATTAGAATGTCTGTTCCCTGGATAACAGACACAATGCACATACATTTGTGCTGCCAGTATGTAATAATCCTCAATTAGGTGAGCTTATAGGATAATGCAGATGTGAAGTGAAGCCTATTGTAGGCAGCAGGAAGGGGGAGGCAACAATCACAGGATCATGAGGAATAACCATTTCAAATGCTTCTGGACTAAAAAAAAATCACAATTCTGTGGAAATTTTCCTGCCTAGCTGGTTCCTTCAACATGTGCTTTCATTTATACAAATTTGTCGACTTTTTCCAAGCCACAGGGATCACGCGGTGTTACTCTTAAGATAAACCTTGGGGAAATGACCAAATGAAATGAATTTGGCAACACTGTATATTTTTCTCATGGTTATATGATGGCTGACTTTTCAAGGTTACATTTTCTCCCTTTCTGACTTTCTCGAAACATTATCTATTTTCATTATTGGGCCTCATTATAGAAATAAACCCATTTCACACTTGGCCCAACTAAGTCGTCCTAGCATGACGTTCCTGTTAACTTTTAAAACTTTGGGTCAGTGCCATGGAAAAGTAAAGCAGGAAAGACCCAATTACTACTTAATCCGTGTGTGTGTAGCATACTTTATCTAAAGGTGCAGACTTCCAAATTCGAACTCATTCATTCAGGAGAAATGGAATTGTAAGATGGTTAATAGTTTAGTCCTTATATAGCACAATCTCTCTACAGGCCTTAGAAAGGTATGTTTTAAATGTTAACTCACCCATTCTGGAGGAACGGAATTGTGAGAAAGTACCCCCTCCAAGAGCTTACCACATTTCCTTCTTGCGCCAGCTACTTGCTTACTGTGTGGCAGGGTTATTGAAAATGTACTCACCTCACTAACTAGAGGCCATGCGTATGGAAGTTACAAACCCAATTCTCAATTCCCAAATCCTCTAAAGGCTGGTTCCACAAAAAAACAAACTACCTCTCTCTGCCCTGGGGAGCCTGCTTGGATGACCCACGGGCCCGGGGGCCAGATTGCTAGTGTTGGCACCCTTGAAAGAATTCGGATTTGTTCTGGGTGGAATCACCAGGAAATACAATCCAGATGACACCTCTTTCCACAAAACACAGACCACAAGCATGAAGCTTTCTAGTGGGAGTTGAACAGAACTGTTCTTTGAATAGCAGGACATGTTCCTCTCTTTCCTCGAAACTCCGTTAAGATCCATCTCCTTTAGATCCATCTAAAATCCACAGAGATTCTTCTGAATGCCTCTGTCACCAAGGCCCGTGAATCACAGTATAAATCAGTTCCTTGTATTTGCTGAACTTTCGTTTTATCACT
This sequence comes from Equus przewalskii, assembly GCF_037783145.1. NCBI lineage: Eukaryota > Metazoa > Chordata > Mammalia > Perissodactyla > Equidae > Equus > Equus przewalskii. The sequence goes on along the minus strand of NC_091845.1, from coordinate 68,273,666 downwards.
TCCATTATTCTGCAGTTTCATGGGAGGAGAATGGCGACTATGTTATTACTTCCTTGGAAGCATCCATTACTCAAGTTCCCATACTATATTCCTCCTTTATAGGATTTAATAAATATTAAAGTGTTTCTACAAACATTATCTCATTTTATTTAAGTACTGGATTTTTAAAAATTGTAAAATAAGCATATGTTGAATGTTAGGTCAAAGGGGGGCCACCTTGCCCAGGAGGTTATGCCCCTCTACTGCCTGCCTCAGCAGCCCACATGGAGCCCAGGGACTCAGGTTATATGAGGCTGGGCCCCTGGCCTCAAGGAGGAACCAACTCTGATGTACTTCATGCTCTAGAGTTCCCCCTGGGATTTGGCTGAAGCTAGACTCCAGCTGAGACCACATCCTCGCCTAGCTCCTACCCATGCCCTGTCCTGCCTTCCTTTCCCCCTTCTGGAAACACCTCCTCAATAAATGACTTCCACAAGAACCCCTGACTCAGCTTCTGTTTCTCGGGAACCAGACCTAAGACTTGGTATGATACTACTTTTCTTAAATAGAAGATTCATCACCCTAGTACTCTTTATCTACAAAAGGGAAAGAATCTTGGTGGGTCAAAATTGTTCCTTACTGTCTAATTCAACCTTCTGTGGAAGAAAGTTGCATTTTGTATTCAGTTCAAAAGCCACTAGGATAAACATTTCAATTAAACAAAATGTTTACAATATTCAAATAGTAGTCTACTTAATTCAAGAAATAATGATTAACATGGACATGTGGTGTTTGGATAGTCTCCTTAGTGGATATGCCCATGCCTACCTTCACGGGGGCTGCATATTCCAAAAACAAGATCATCTTCAATGTGCTGTAGAATGTCAAAATTCTCAACATAAAAAACCATCTCCGGCCTCCCGCTGATCTCCTCCAGCTGGGTGACGTTGGAGCCAAACACCCCCACAGAATAGATGATTATGCCTTCTTGCCGAAGTGCTACTGCTGGGTCCTTGACTATGTCCTGAGCTTCACCATCTGTGATGAGGATGAGAAACTTCCTGACGTTTGGCCGGGCCCCCTTGGCAGGGCTGAAGTACTGAGACACAAAGGTCAGGGCATGACCAGTCAACGTGGTTTCTCCAATGTGAGCCATTCGGTCTATCGCGTCTGAAATTTCACTTTGGGACATGTATCTGTTGAGCTGAAACTCTTCCTTATTGACGTGACTGAACTGGACTACACCGATTTGCACCCGATCTGCCCCAATCTGAGATTTGCTCACCAGATTTTTCATAAATATTTTCATTTTGCTGAAGTTTTCAGGACCTATACTGCCAGAACTGTCCACCAGAAACATGATGTCAGCTTTCATCTCTTTGCAGGCTGCATGGGAGAAAGTGAGATGTTTATTCAAGTTGGCTTTGTGTAAAAACGAGTGGACAGGAAAATTCAAAACACGAATAATTCTATACTGAAGTTAAGTGTGTGCTTGGTAAGGATTGTTAGCAGGTAAATAAAGCATTGAAGACAAAGAAAGTGAGACTATTCTATCTGTTATTTAGTAATTTGCTTTAATATATAACTCAGGGTTTCTCGACCTCGGCACTACTGACATTTTGGACGAGATAACTTTCATTGTGGAGGGCAGTCCATGCACTGTAGGATACTATAGGATGTTTAGCAGCATCCCTCACTTCTACCCGTTAGATGCCAGTAGTACTTCCCCAGTTATAACAACCAAAAATGTCTCTAGACATTGCCAAGTGTCCCCTGAGGGGGCAACATCATCCCTGGTTGAATACTACTGATCTAGCTCTACAAGATATCATAAAAGTTTTACAAAAAGGTAATTTAAAGATTGGCACCTGAGCTAACAACAGTTGCCGATCGTTTTTTTTTTCTTCTTCTTCCCAAAGCCCCCCACTACATAGTTGTATATTCCAGTTGTAGGTCCCTCTGTTTGTGGTATGTGGGACGCCGCTTCAACATGGCTTGATGAGTGGTACCATGTCTGTGCCCAAGATCCGAACTGGAGAAACCCTGGGCTGCTGAAGCAGAGTGCATGAACTTAACCACTCAGCGATGGGGCTGGCCCCTAAAAAAGTAATTTAAGTAAACCTGAAGCACTCCTTGTAATCTGAAATTGTTGACTGTATTACACATGCAGTGTCTAATCACATATCTATCCTAGTGGGGATTTGTGGGAGGAAGCTAATTAATACTTATTTGGGAGAGTGCCTCCAAATATCTTTAATATTATCTTCACATATTAACTAGAGCAATGCTATAATCGGCCCTTAGTTTTGTTCTGGAGAACAAACATAGTTACACAGGTTCACAAATCTCAACTTGGAAATTTATCTTGTTTCTCTAAACCAGCAGTATCAAATATTGCAGGAAGGCAATTTGTCCGCTGAAGTGAAAAGGTAAAGCCACCATTTCTCCTACCTTCTTGAGCACAGATTTCTTGCACCACTTGGTTTCTTATGTCTTTCAAAGCGTCAAAGTCATGCACATAGTACATCCTCTTTTCCTCGCCTGCGATTTCTCGCAGTTGTGTCTGGTTGGCCTCCCTGACTCCGATGGCGTAAACGTGGATGAGCTCTTCTCTCAGTCTGTTCGCGGGCTCCACAATGCTATCCTTGGACACACCATTCGTCAGGACAACAAGATGACATGGCACTTTGTTTCCGCGCTCCTTCTTTGCTTTTTGCAACAGCCCCAGTGTGAAGTTCAAGGCCGCTCCAGTGTTTGTATTCCCTCCCATCTGCCTGATGTTCTCAATGGCCTTTCCCAAATCGTGCTTGTTAGAGTATTTATTGATCTCAAATTCCAAGTCCCAGCTGTCGGCGTACTGAACGGCCCCAAATCGCACCTTCTGGGGAGCGATGTTGAACATCCCTACGAGCTCCGACAGGAAGGTCTTCATTTCGTGGAAGTCTGTGGCCTGGGTGCTCCCGGAGCCATCGATGAGCAGGTAGATGTCGGCTTCTTCAGTGTCTACACAACCTAAAATGGAAACAAAAAGTTGAGTGTGGCACTGGGGCAAATGTGAAGAAGAAATGGAAGCAGATAGAAAGAATAAAAAAGACGAGCCTCTTCAGACAGAAAAATAGGAAACAGCTTCCAGGCTTAAAAGACATGGTCTGCCAGTTTAAAATGAGGAAATCTTCGCATCAGTTGGGCCAAATGAATTGCTTCTGACAGTTTAAGACTATTTGGATCATTCTCTGCTGTGAGTCAGGGTAGATCTGAATACAATAAAAGGCTAAGAAAGAAAACTTGAAGATGCTTTTTACAAGTCACTTCTCTCATTAGTGAATAAACTGCTCAGCACAAGGTCAAGTGGTGTGTTGTGAAATAGAGAAGGTGTTTAACTGGGCTTGTGGATATATGAGTTCTCTTTCCTGAAATTTTGAACAAATTATTTACTCCTCATCCACTCCTGGTCAATTAACAAAACTAGAGGTATTGTCAGTAGCCTCATTTGTGTAGGACAATGATACTTTTATAGTAAACATGGTGTAAATATTTGTTGAAGAATGTATATATGTCTATGTATACACATACATAAAATATTCAATAGCATACACGTGTGTATATGAAATATATAAAACACATTGCTCTCTGTCTCTCTAAACTCAGATACTAGATGGTACTACACAACAAATTAATTACTTGGTCCTCAATCCAAATCATGCTTCCTATTTATTCTCTAAATCGGAATTTGAAGATGATGGGAGAAGAGAAAGGAGAGAAAAGTACAAAAAGAAAGAAAGGAAAAAGCAGGCGAACATGAGAGGCAAAGGAAAGAAAGAAAGAAGTGAAGGGAGAAAAATAACAAAGGATGGTATTCTGGGGTATTTATAAGTATCGTAGAATCCAATTAAAGCTGCACGAAAGAGGAAATAAAAAGGGAAATCCCTTCTCCTCATCCAACACCTCAATGGCTTTTATTCTCCTTCAACCTACACTTCATATGCTCAAGCTAACGTAAAAAACTAGAAACTTATTCTCCCAACACACATCATAGCCCACCAATCCCTTTTGTACCTAAATACCTGAAAGACAAGAAAAGAGAAAAAGGGTCTCAATAATCCTTCCCTCAGCAAAACACTTTACCGGATTTGAGCGTTTCTGTCCGTTCAGAGAAGACAGAGAGTGTGTGTGTTATTTGGTTCCGTAGCTTCTTCAGAAACGTCTGGTTGTGAGCGGCCAGGTCAGAGAAGCTTTTCAGTTTGGAGACATACTGCTCGGCGGGGTGAGATGCTATCTTTTCCAGCTGGGTGTCGCTGGCCCCCTCTATGCCCATGGTGAAGATGGTCACCCCCTGGCGCCGGAGGTTGACGGCCGCCTTGGTCACGTTGTCTTCCGATGGTCTGTGGGTCACCAGCACAGCAATCTGGGGCACCCCTTGATTCTTCCGACTGCCATTCTGGGCACCGAAAACTTCCTTCCTGATCTTTCGGATGGCAGCTCCAGTGTAGGCGTTCCCAGCCTGGGGAGAGAGGTTCTGTATATACTGGAGAACCTCTGACTTATTTATGCCCCTGCTCAGTGAATTTATCACCTTTGTCTCATTGCTGAAGGCCACAAGGCCAACTCTCATGCAATTTTCCTTTATGTCAAGAGCAGATACACTTTCTTCTAGGAATTCTTTAAGATAGTCGAAGTTCTCCTGGCTGCCATTGAGCGACACATCCAACAGGAACACAACATCTGCCACAGAAGGGCCTTGGCAAACTGTGAGGGCAAGGGATGAACAAGCACAATTTTAGCTGGAGGTTCAGCATCTCTGCTCAGCATTAGAGGGCATGAAGAACGCTACCAGAGCTTGGTTATGCACTTAAAGAAGGAAGGAGTTCTACAAAATGATTATGAGGCAGAGATCAGAGGGTCCTGGTTCAAATATTGGATCTTAGGTAAACTCCCAGCTTCAATTTCCTCACTTGTAAAATGAAGATAGTACCATTTGTCTCATAGGGTTGTTATGGGGATTAAATGAGATAATGTGCTCAACACGGGGCCTGGTACATAAGAAGCACTCAATGAATAGCAGCTGCTGCTATCACATTAACATCATTTAAGCATCATCTCTGCTAAAATAAGCAACTATACTTCAAATATTCCTAAGGGATGCTAACGGAATAGTAATTGCATTTTCCATTATTTTATTTGGGAGAGATGCTAGAATAATAGGATTCATATTTTCATAGGTTACTGGAAGAAAAGCATTCTCTATCATCAACAGACAATTATAAACGTCATGTCATTCAAACTGAACCAGAAATAATGTGCGTTTCATATGTTACCTATTTTGACTTGTACACTTTGAGCAAATTGTTTTTACTAGTTCACTGCTGCCCCTCATTTGAATGATTTTCATAAACTCTTGGCCCTTCTTCTTAGTTAACAGAATAGTACAAGGGACAGACCAGGACAGCAGTTTGGAGATGGTGCAGAACACAGGGAAGCTAATTTAAAACAGAACAGCAGAAAGAGAGGCAGCGTGGGGCTGAAATGACGTGGGCCTGGGAATCGAGAGACCTGACCCAGCTCTGACTTCAAACTGCAGCTGGCCCTGGGCCAGGCCACATCACCTCTAAGGATGCCTGCAAGTTCCTCTCTGCAGAATAGGGGGTTTGGACTACGTGAAGTTGTTTCTAGCATTAACATCCTGTGATCACATTATGTGGCTTCAGAGGTCAAGGATTTCTTTAGGAACAAATTTACCTTTTAAATTAACTGTAATATAACTACATAGCAACTAAAGTCCAGGGAGATAGCGCTGAAGTAAGCTGGGTGGCAGGGAGAAGGCATCCCTGAATTCTAAGAAGCCTGTAAGTGATGTGTAAGATGGATAAGTGCAACATGGCAAACCAATGCTTGTGGAGTTCACTGGATTTAAAATGGCTGCAGTCATTGGGCCCTTTTGAACACATGGATATTTAACATCTGAAAATGCAGCCTGGCTTTTGGGGAAAGAGATGTTCACAGAGTTTCAAGCCTTTCCCCATGTTGATTTTTCAAAAGCATTTCACCATCATCGTTAAGCCTACCTTCTACAAGAATATCATTGACCGCTCCGTCCTTGTACTGAGCCGCATCCTTGATGATCTGTGTCATGTTTTGGGAAAATGTGCTGAGGTCTCTGACCGTCCGAAGGTTGAAATGAAACTGAGCCGTGGCCATGGCCTTCAGGTTCTCCTCAGAAGCTTTCTGCACCCCCACGGAGATGATCCTCACCCCGTCTCTCCGCAGGGCCTTGGAAGCCTCTTCCACGTCATCCTCGGACTCAGCTGAAGCCAGGACCACCAAAATCGGGGGGAACTGTTTTTTGTCTCTACTGTTTGCATGTCCAGAGAAATAGGTTCTGTGAGCCTCCTGGAGGGCATTTCCTATCCGCAGGGAGCCACCAGTGAAGCTGACATTCTTCCTGAGGTGGTTCAGCATGGGGTTTCTGCTCTTGAAAGTGCCCAGCTGGAATTCACTGTGGAATTTGTCACTGTACTGAGCCAGGGCCACGCGGTATTTGTTGGCCTCTATGGGGAGACTGCTGATCAGTTTGGTGATGAATATCTTCACAAGAGGGAAGGACTTAGTCCCCAGGTGATCAGAGCTGTCCACCAGAAACACCAAATCTGCGTACTCAGGGCCTTCAAACCGACAAACAAACATAAAAACAAAGCAAAGACTTTAGAAATTCACCACCATGTTTAATGCCAACCATGAGGAAAAACTTACTTTCCTCTTCTATTCGTATTTTTAATACCTTTCCAATAAACCGAAAACAACAACCTAAAATTACACACTCTCTCAAGAAAAGAAATATTATTTCTTGGGCCGATTCTTTTATATACCCTCTCATCTGAACTGATCACAAAATTAAGCATCACCTTTGCAAGGAATTAGTTAATCAGAAATAGGTAAACTTAGAGAAGTAACATCCTGGATTTTTATCCCCTTAGTGCATAATTTCCCCCTGTGTCTTTTTGTTTGTTTTCAGAATTTGACCTCAATTTATAATAAAAGGATAAAATTTTTAATTGAGAATCCAACTGTTTCAAATTTGTTTGAATGGAGAAATCTGAAAGATTATCTTTCATTGTGATTTCCTTTTAAGCAAAACAACGAGTGATCTGATTACAACATATTAGTTATGTATTATAAGGCATCAAATTGATGAAGTTTAAAAATAGCTAAAAGTCATAGAAATATGGGGTTGCCTTAATCTATTTTATAATTATTTATAATATGTTTTGATGAATCACAAGTGAGCATTATAATGGATGAATTATATGAGTGAGCATTTTAAATTTATTCTCACATAGGATAGAAACCATATACCTTAAGCTAGGAAAGGGATTATAGTTTTAGTTTCTATTAAAAATACAATTTTTATAGAGGAATACAATACTTTGCTGAATTTTAAGGCTCCATTCAATGCTAGGTTCAGTGCTAGGTATGTAGAATTACATTTTTATGTGACAGACAATCACTGGGTTCAAGCAGAAAATGTCACTTATTGGTGGCCTGCTGGTTTGAATTCAGAGCTCTCACCACTTTGGTATAAGATCCATTTCTTATCCAGAAAAGGGAGGGAAATGTCTGGATGGTGTATGTTTAAGAAAATACAGGGTAATTGAACAAGTAATGGAAATCCTGACTCTGTTATCAGCTAACTCTACCAGCTCTGTCAAGTCACCCAATATACTTGGGCCTCAGTTTCCTCACCTTTAAAATGAGTAGATTCAACTAGAAAATACCTAAGGTCCCTCCTCACTCTGAGATTCTGATATCTGCAATGGTTATGAGATATGCAATGGTTATGATTCAAATTAAATTAAAATAACTTCAATCTTTTCCTATCTACGAGTGCTAGGAAGCCAGTTTTGGTAACCCTGCGTGTTATTTAATTCTCTTTATAGCAGTCTGATCAAGGAGTAGTGGATAAAATCATTCCTTCTTATCTTCTAAATAATCTAATTTCAACCAGTTCGAGATTCCTTTGATGATCATTTAGCCTGCAGCATCTCAGGGGAAGAAGTCAGTGAGTGTGAATCAACGTCTTCCTCCATAGAAGACTGGGACGCCTACAAGGACTGTCAGGTGAGCCCTGCTGGATGGCTTGACTTGTGACCAAAAGTGGCCTTTACATTCACGGCTAAACCCTCACATCTTGTGTGGACAAAGAAAATGTAGACACTTGTACATGTGGTAGATTCAGGTTCTGATAAGGCCCATAGCCATGTGTAAATCAGGGACAATTGGGGGAAAAGTGTTGCCTCTCTTTGAAAAGCTCAATATCAGGCCTATAGAGACCTCAAAGGAAGGTGTTTTCAGAGCAAAGTCTAGTTTCTCTCTTCAGAAAACTTGCTTCCAAGGTCAGAGTCCTTGAGAAAGCTGTAAAAGCCAACATAGGTGGCCCTGGACATGAAGTGACCAGTATAAGAGCCAATTATTTAAGAGGTGGTAGAGGCAGCGAAGGGTAGGCCTGGATTTTGACTCCAAGTCCACTGGACACAGATTGCTGACAGACAGTGGACAACTATAGAGCTTTCTCTTCAGGATAAAAGTGCTTTCTTTACGATAAGCAGACAAACAGTTTAAAGTGAAGCAAAACCTGGATGCTTAACCAAGACAGTGTTTTGGCTCAAACAAATTAAGAAGAGACATTCCAAATTTTCCAGGCCTGAACCTAATATTAAGAGAGAGAATTTTCATGCAACCTCCCAGAAGACCTAAAGAGGGTTGAAACTGAGGACAAAATAACAGCTCTCGTATCTTTCTATCGTTAACAAAGGATAAGGTCCAGAAACAAATGATCTTCAAAAGAACACAGGGTGACATCAAAAAGAAATTGAGCTATCACTCCCACCCTTACCACCATGAAAATCAAAACAAAGCAAAACAAAATTCTTAATTTTGAAGTAGGTCAAACTCATATGTTACCTATTTTCTATAATGAAAATTAAGGAAAATAATCCTTTCCACTTTTTTTTTTCCTTACCAGAATCTTGGTTCACAGAAACATGGGAACAAATTATCATGAGGAGCAAACTCAGCAGCATTTTCATATTATGACCTGAAAAATCTCCAACTTGAGATCTGAAAAGGGAAAAACATAAACATCTAAAATTATTGTGGATACTATTTGGGAACGAAGACTCACACATAAGAAGGCACAAAATTCATAAAAAATTGGGTACAACAGGGGACATGGAATTTCTGAGGTTCCCTGACCTTCTGATCTGAGAAGTACCTTAGAGAAAAATGAAACACCGACATTTACAAAATCATAAAAGTTTCTCCTGATCCCCGGACCCTGTACAAACATGATATTTTGGATTGTCACTGGAGGTAGCCAGATGCATTCTAGTTCCAACAATATTATGTGTTCCTATTAGTCATTTCCCCCTGTACTGTAGTGTCATCCTCTGTTCACTCATTGCTAAGACAATTCAGAGGTCACGGCTGGGACACAGTCTAAGAGTTGACTGTTAATTTCTCCATCATGAACATGGAGGTGTGTTTCATACTTGAGCAATAAGTATTTGTAGATGTGGTCGAAATTTCACTTTTTTTCATTTGCCTACATAATTAGAACGGTACCCATTTCCTTTTGTCCTTAATTTTGAGAGAAGACATAAAAAAATAAGTAGTGATGTTCCATATTCCATACAATGCCTTGCTCCTCAGAATGACTCAGTTTGCACCATTTTGCTTCCACCTACCTAGAACTATAAGAGGTAAAGGTTTTCCAATTCTAGTTTGGCCTAAAGCATTTTCAGCCACTTTTTTTTTCCTGCTTTTTCTCCCCAAACCCCCACTGTACACAGTTGCATACTTTAGTTGCTGGTCCTTCTAGTTGTGGGATGTGGGACGCTGCTTCAACGTGGCCTGACGAGCGGTGCCATGTCTGCGCCCAGGATCCGAACCCTGGGCTGCCGCAGCTGAGTGCTCAAACTTAACCACTTGGCGCACGGAGCCGGCCCCTCAGCCACTTTGAATTATTCATTTCATAGAATGAAATAGGATATCAAAGATATTGAAAATAAGTATTTTAATTAAGCACGTTGGGCTCATTCACTCATTCATCCATTGACTGAATGCACTGATTGATATTAATAAACTATTGTCTCTGTTTCTTGCTTAATTCCTACCCAAACGTGTATTTGCAATATTAGATCTGGCTGTCTCCCTCCTTGTCAGGAGGCTCCTAGGGCTTCATATTTCATTCCTTCAAAAAAGGGACCTTTGCCACGAGAAATTCCTTCCCCATTTCCTCACCTACTCCCTAGTCCCTCTGCCATTCTGGAATTTGGGACTTGGTTCTGTTGCTTCATAGGAAGCCTAGATGAAATGACCTTTTCAGATCGTAAGTCAATCTATCAATCCTATTCCAGAGGTAATTAGCAAGCTGGAAGGGGTTCTTAAGAGGCTGCTTTTGGTCCAATCCATTCATTTTAGAAGAACTTTAGTCCCAAAGGCGATTGCCCAAAGTGAAAACCATGCCACACCATTGCACAAATTTTCTGCTAACGTGTACAACAATAGCACATTCCACCATCTGCTGAGCCTTTACCGCGCGCCAGGCTCTGTGCTAACAGCTTTACTTTTGTTCTCCTGTTTGATGTTGATAACAAAACTGGTAGCAGGCAATATTACTGTTTCCATTTTGCAGATAAGGAAACAGAGATTCCTAAAGGGGAAGTAAGTAACTCACTCAAGGTCACATGGATAAAATGGGCCACAGCTGAGTCTAGAGCCCGCATCTGTCTGACTCTAAAATCTGTACTTTCAAATTCAGTTACCTTGTATCCCAAACTCAGTTTTAGGAACACAAAAGTGTCTGTTTTTTTGCTCTACATCTTTTTTCAAAGTATTAGGAGATACTGGGACTTGTTTTCATGCATTTTTATTTTTGCTTTTTGAAACCAGGGCTTTGTGCTATTCACTTCTTTTCTGTTTATATTACGAGCTTTGTAATTAAGTGCTATCCTTAGGAGTTATGAAAGCTAAAAGAGAAGATGCTTCAGGAAGAATCCATAGGATCAATATCAAAGATGGGAAGAAAACAGTACTGAATGAAAGTTAAAACCTGGATAGAAAACTGAGGATTAGGGAAGACCACAACAGTCCCAAAGCAGCATGCGGCATCTGGAAATTTCCTCATGCAGATGGTCAGTACCACTGGGACATTAAAAGTTGAGTTCTTTGGGATAGTGTCTTGTGAAACAACTTTCTCGCAGCCTTCAACTGGAATCCAAAATCTGGTGTGCTGTACGGCTATACAATGTGGAAGCCCAGTGAAAGAGTCTCTTGAAGCGCCTATGTGCCCTGCTCTGTGTGTGTAGTAGGACCAGTGGTGGGACTACACTTCTAAATCCATGCTTAGGAGGCTTGGGTTCATTTTTACCACATCAAAACCTAGATGAACTGCCTATAATCTGTTTGTTCAACTACCAGACACGGCCAGGATTTACATACTTAGATTTTTTAAATATCTGAATATTTAAAATAAATTTTAAAAATACCCAAAGACGTGAAAGGAGAATGAAGGAGATATTTACTTAAAGTAACAACATAAAATTCAAATTCATGGTATACTGCATCTTAATATAACAATATCAAGATTGATTGCTTCTCATTACAGAAGCGTTGAAAGGTACAGGTGTCTAATCTGAATTTTGTTGTACTCCATTCATTTGGAATCAAGCAAGCTGAGGTTAACACTTCTTTTGGAAGTTATAGGCTATAAAAAGCCTTTTAAAAAATCTGGATCTCTGTAAACTTTCTGTTGAGAAGGAAGAATGTTTCTAATTTAAACAACAGCTGCAAAAGCAGCACAGCCACCCAACGCTTGGCTTCCAACCCAGAATGTTTAGGACTTGTGCAACACCTCTCTTGAAGTTATTAGGAACCAGGAGTTTTGGGGAGACCTCTGCCGCATACAAGCCAATTCATCTAGGACATGTCTTCAAAAAAAATTATTAAGAGCCCAGAAGGGATACAAAAGAGGCCTCAGCAGAATTAAAATAAATGACACTTCTTTCCTTTAAAATGCACGTGCAGGATATGTCATTTCTAAGTACTGATTTTATTTTTCTTCAGAAATAAAAATATTGCCAGCTGTTGCATTGTAAGAAACAATGCTGGGTCTGTGCCACAAAGTTCAAGAGAAATGGTTGCTTGTTTATTCAACCCCTGATCTCATCCTTAGTTCCCTTCCTCAAGCCATTCTACTTCTCAGAAGTCTCAAGCTAGAAAGAAAAATACACGAGGTGAGACTTAAGTTCATGCCGAAACGCTGCAGGATAAATCCTTGGCACACAACTGGAACAAATAAACATGGAATCAACGATGGCCAGCAAAACAAAAGACGCAGCACTCGCGGGGCAAGCAAGTTTCATAGCTTAATTGTTAATGTCACACTTTCCCCCAGCTGCATTTTCTGGAATCACAAGAAGTGGCCATATATGTTGATTATATTTGAACAAGGTCCTGCAGGTGACCTTGCTACTTTGTAAAATAAACACTCTTCTGCGTTGAGGAGCGCTTGGCTCGGTGGAGGCTATAAAGCCTCGTGACCTAGGTTTCACTCTGTTCCTAAACTATAGTGTGACTTTAGACAATACCACCTCACTTCCGTACCTTCCTAATCTGAAGCACAAGGGGTTATATTCTCTGTAAATTCTAGTAGCACCACACGTTCACAGTCCTTTGAGCTGACAAAATAGTGCTAGAAGAAAAAGAATGATGACCAATTAAGCCAAGAGCACACCGAAATATTGAGCACATGTTTGAGACAGCCATAGGAAAAACTGCCCCTCAGACAACCACCTGTGCAGGTCCTCTGTGGGAGGGGCTAGAGACAGCAAGAGAAGGAGCATGTCTTCACCACTGATCCTTTCTGGGTCAAAAACTCTGCTGGAATCCTTCCAGACCCAACTACGTGAACTTAAGGGGACCAAAATCTCAACAAGGCAAACCCACTAGGAATTAAGTGCCCAGCTTAGAAATTAGAAAGAGTACAGAATAAATCCAAAAGAAATATAGAGATACTAAAATAGTAAAATTTCAGCAGAAATCAGCAAACTAAAAGACAAAGATAAAGAAAATTGTTTTAAAAACACCAATCTCACAGTAGACTGATCAAAAAAAAAACAAAGAGAGAGAGAGAGAAGACACAAACAGATAATGGTACGAACGAAAAAGGAGACGTAACTATAGATAAGGTAAAGACATTTTAAAAATTGAAGCAGTAGTTAAAAATATTCACTGAAAGAAAACTCCACGCCTAGATGGTTTCAGTGGCGAGTTCCACCAAACTTTCAGGAAACAGATCATCTGAATCTTTTACAAATTAGAAAGCAACGAATACTAGCCATTTTTATAGGAATAGTATAACCTTAATATGCAAACCAGACAAGAATAATATGACAAAGGAAAATTGAAGGCCCATGTTACTCACGAACATAAATACAAAAAATTCTAAATAAAACATTAACAAATCAATTCCATCAGTGTCTAAAAAAGATAATACACCATTATCAAGTTGAGTTTATCTCAGGAATGCAAGAGTGTTTTAAAATTAAAAATATATAAATATAACTCACCACATTAACAGACTAAAGGAGATAAACTACAAACACAAAAGGAAAATCACCCCATTAATTCATAACTTTTTTGAAAAACCTGGCAAACTAGGAGAAGGAAACTTACTCACCCTGACAAAATATATACATTTAAAACTTCAGTATATGTCCCTAATGGGGAAATATTAGAAATACTCTCTTTAAAATGAAGGGCCAGCCCTGTGGCCGAGTGGTTAAGTTCACACTCGGCTTTGGCAGCCCAGGGTTTCACTGGTTTGGATCCTAGGCACAGACATGGCACCGCTCATCAGGCCAGGCTGAGGTGGTGTCCCACACACCACAACTAGAAGGAGGCACAATTAAAATATACAACTATGTACTGGGGGGATATGGGGAGAAAAAGCAGAAAAAAAAAAAAAAGAAGATCGGCAACGGTTATTAGCTCAGGTGACAATCTTAAAAAAAAAAAAAATGAGGAACCAGAAAAGGTGGCCCTCTTTTATTCCTGGGTTCTAGCAAAATTAAATCTACAAGGACTGAAAAAGGAGTAAGAACAAATAAAACTGTCATTGTTTGCAAGTGACATGATTGTTTACATCTATATACAAATTATTGAAAATAACAAGGAAAGTATTCAAGGTGTCTTTATATAACATCAAAACAGAAAAGTCAATTGTATTTCCATATATCCATAACAAGCAGCTAGAATATTTAACAGTCTCTTCAGAAGTCATGTTAAAATAGCATCAACATATCAAATACCAAGAAATAATATTAAAATATGTAAAAGATTAAAAATAAACATGAAATCATTAATTATAAAACATAAATAAAAATAAATGTTAAAATACGTAAAAGATAGCAAAATTTATAAAACTTTACTGAAGGACAAGGCAGCCAAAGGAATGAATAGACAGCCCAGAGACATGTATGGGTGCCATGGTAGACCAGTAGGGTGGGGGGTGAGTGGTTATTCACATGGAAATAGGTGAAATTGGATCTCTCCTTCACACTGTACACAAAAGTCAACTCAGATGGATAAAGTTCTTGAATGTTAAAAGCAAAACTTTAAAATATTAAGTAAAACCCATAGGGGGATATATTTCTGACCTTGGTTAGAGTGAGGGAAGAATTTCTTAAACGAGACACAGAAAGTACCAAAATAAAAAAAAAACAATAAATTTTTGCAATATTAGAATGAGAACTTCTGTCCAAAGATATCATAAAGAAAGTAGAAAGACAGGTTACATATTGGAAAAAGATATTCACAATACTGACAAATAATTGGTATCAAAAAATATATAAATGTTCCTAGAATTTCTAAGAATAAATAACTCAAAAGAAAATGAGCAAAAACCACGAACAGGTATTTCATAGAACTGAAAAACATATGGGCACTAAATGTTTTTAAGGAGAAACGTTCAAACTCATTTGTGATCAGGGAAATACAAATCAAGATCACACTGAGATATCATTTTATGTTCATTTAATCGGCAAAAATTAAAAAGTCTGACAAAATCAAGTATTGGAGAGGATGTGGATAAACAGGACCTCGTATACATTGTTGGTAGAAATGTAAATTGTCACTGCCACTTTGGAAAACAGTATGGCTCTATCTTATAAAACATTCTCATGCCCTGTGACCTGGAAATTCTATTTCTGGGGAAGTTCCTGCATACATAAGGCAGGTGATGTGTTCAAGTATTTTCACAGCAACACTGACTGCAGTAGCACAGACCTGTAAACAACCCAAAAAGTTGCTGGTAGGAAAAATGAGTAAATCAATGTAGCATAATTTCACAAAGGAATATGATACATCAATCAATTGAATTAACTACATCTAGGTACAAAAATGTGAATGACTTAGCAATATAATGAGTGAAAAAATAAGTTCCAGAAAACTACATGCAGTATGATATCCTTTTTAATTAGAAACAACTAAAATTAAGTTATATAGTTTTAAGGGAATATAAATTTGATAAAACTGTATTTGAAAAGCAAAGGGATGGGGCTGGTCTGGTGGTGTAGTGGTTGAGTTTGCACCCTCTGCTTCAGTGGCCCAGGGTTCGTGGGTTCAGATCTCGGGTGCAGACCTATACACTGCTCATGAAGCTATGCAGAGGCGGTATCCCACATACATAAAAGTAGAGGAAGATTGGCATAGATGCTAGCTCAGGGACAATCTTCCTCACCAAAAAAAAAACCAACCAAAAAAACAAAGGGATGGTTTCCAGTCCAGCATGTAAGAAGCTTGGAAGTTGCCACTTAATCCCAACAACCAGTAAAAAGCTGAACAAATTTAAAAATCAACAATTTTTCTTAGATCTGTAAGAGAAGTGAGGTCACAGGGTAAACAACTGCCCCCAAAATTGGAGAGACTGACAGGCAATTACAGAGAATTACAACTTACCAGGGCAAAAACTGAAGAGCTGAAACCTTCACAGGAACCAGTGCTGAGGTAGGAAAACCTGAACTATAATTGATGAATTGCTGGAGGCTCAGTGTGGACAAGTCTGAGACGTAAAAACTCTAAGAGGACTCAGTCTCTGGGGCCCCACGCTTTTGTGAGTTTTACCTTGGAGCTCTATCAATTTCTCACAATGACTATCTGAGAAAAATACCCTCCTGCTTCTGGCAGGGATAAGGAAAAGGAACCATTCTGAAATATATCAGAGCATTTTGTTCTTCTTAAACAAGGTCTGCCCTCATGAGAAACTATTTAACCAGAGCCTAATCAGCTGGTTTCTTTCTTATTAGAGCCTAACAAACGTGGGAGAAGGAAAATATCCAATTCCAGCCCCCTGTAGCCAATGCTATTCCACCTAATGGGGGGGGGGTGGAGATGAGACTCACTTGTAAAGTTCACAGTCCAGAGGCACAGGCTCACTAAAAGACTGAGACCTAATCACAGGGCTATGGAGCACTTCCCTTCCCCCCACACCTTACCACCATGTTACTAAAGGCCTATTTACAGCAGTTCCTTTACCCAGTACATCATGTCTGGCTATCTAGAAAAATTACAAGACATACTAAAAGGCAAAAAACCAGAGTTTGAAGAAACAGAGCAAGCAGAACTAGAGTCAGATATGGCAGGGATGTTGGAACTATCAGATCATGAATCTAAATCAACTGTGATTAATATGCTAAGGGCTCTTATGGATAAAGTAGACAGCATGCAAAACCAGATGAGCAATGGATGGAGAGAGATAGAAATTCTAAGAAAGAACCAAAAGAAATGCTAAAGATCAAAAACATGTAATAATAATGAAGACTGTCTTTTTTTTCTTAAAGATTGGCACCTGAGCTAACAACTGTTGCCCATCTTTTTTTTTCTGCTTTTTCTCCCCAAATCCCCCTGTACATAGTTGTATATTTTTAGTTGTGGGTCCTTCTAGTTGTGGCATGTGGGATGCCGCCTCAGCATGGCCTAATGAGCAGTGCCATGTCTGCACCCAGGATCTGAACCGGTGAAATCCTGGGCCACCAAAGCGGAGCACGTGAACTTAACCATTTGGCCATGGGGCCAGCTCCCTGAAGACTGTCTTTAAAGGACTTATGAGTATACTGGACACAGCTGAGGAAACAATCTCTGAGCTTGAGGATATCTCAATAGAAACTCCCAAAACTGCAAAGCAGATAGAAAAACTAACAAAAACCAGTAATCCCTAGAATATCCAAGAGCTGTGAGACAGCTACAAAAGATGTAATATATGTGTAATGGGAATGTCTGAAGGAAAAGAAAGAGAAAAAGGAAGAGAAATATTTGAACTAATAATGACTGAGAATTTTCCTGAAAATATTGTCAGATTCCAAACCACAGATCCAGGAAGCTCAGAAAACACCATGCAGGATAAATACAAAATGAAAACAATAACAAAAAAACTACACCTAGGCATGTAATTTTCAGACTACAGAAAATCAAAGATAAAGAAAAAAACCCTGAAATAACCCAGAAGAAAAAATAGCTTAACTATAGAGGAGCAAAGATAAGAATTACATCAAACTTCTCAGATACCACGTAAGCAAGAAGAGGGTGGAGTGAAATATTTAATGTATTGAGGTAAAAAATCCACCAACCTAGAATTCTTTACCCTGTGAAATTATCCTTCAAAAGTAAAGGAGAAACAAAGACTTTCTTATACAAAGAAAAATTGAGGGAATTTGTTGCCAGTAGACGGGCCTTGAAAGAAATTTCTTCAGAGAGAAAGAAAATGATGTAGGTCAGAAACTCAGATATTCATAAAGAAAGGAAGAGCATTGGAGAAAGAATAAGTAAAGGTAAAATAAAAACTTTTATTGCTCTTTTCTTTAATTGATCTAACAGATAACAGGTTGTTTAAAATAATAATAGCAACAATGTATTCAATTATGTATGATATATGTGCTTATGTATGTGTGAAATGAATGACAGTAATGTTACAGTGGATAGGAGGAAGTAGGATTATTTTGTTATTGTAAGGTACTCACACTACCTATGAAGTGGTATAATGTTATCTGAAAATGTACTTGGATTAATTGTAAATGATAATGCAAACTCCAGTGTAAACACTAAAAATAGTAAGAAAAAAAGGAGTATAACTGATATGCTAAGAAAGGAGAGAAAATGCAACCTTATAAAATGATAAATTAAAACATCAAAAAGCATAAAAAGGGGCCAACCCCATGGCCGAGTGGTTAAGTTTGTGCACTCCGCTTCTGTGGCCTGGGGTTTCACCGGTTTGGCTCCTGGGTGCAGACATGGTACCACCCATTAGGCCATGCTGAGGCAGTGTCCCACATGGCACAACTGGAGGCACTCATAACTAGAATATACAACTATGTACTGGGGGGCTTTGGGGAGAAGAAAAAAAAGATTGGCAATAGTTGTTAGCTCAGGTGCCAATCTTTAAAAACAAAAAAAGGCGTAAAAAGAGTGGAAGACAAAAATAGAACATCAATGGTCTAAATGCACCAATTAAAAGACAGAGATTGTCAGAGTTGATCAAAAAACAAGACCTAATGATATGTCGTCTACAAGAAACCCACTTTAAATATAGACACATATACATTAAAAGTCAATAGATATAGAAAAATATACCACACTAACACTAATCAAAAGAAACCAGAATTAGCTTATATTAATTTCAGAGATCAGACTTCAAAGCAAGGAAAGTTATCGGGTATAAAGAGATGCATTACATAATGATAAAGGGGTCAATTCTTTAAGAAAAACATAATCCTCAACATGTATGTACCTAACAACAGAGTGTCAAAATACGTGAGGAAATAACTGATAGAACTGCAAGGAGAAATAGATGAATCTACTATTATAGTTGGAGACTTCAACACCCCTCTATCAGAAGTGGACCGATCCAGCAGGCAGAAAATCAGTAAGGATACAGTTGATCTCAACAATACCAATCAATTGGATAAAATGGACATCTATAGACTATGTCATCAAATAACAGTGGAATACACCTTCTTCTCAAGCTCACATTGATCATTTACCAAGATAGACCACATTCTTGGCCATAAAACACACCTTAAATTTAAAAGAATAGAAATCATACAATGTTTGCTCTCAGATCACAATGCAATTAAACTAGAAATCAGTAACAGAAAGATACTTGTAATATACCCAAATAGTTGGAGATTGAACAACACACTACTAAATAACACTTGGTCAAAGAAGAAATCTCAAGAGAAATTTAAAAATGTTTAGAACCAAATGAAAATAAAAACACAACTTATCAAAATTGTGGGATGCAGCAAAAGCATGACTTAGAGAGTAATTTACAGCATTGAATGCATGTATCAGAAAAGAAGCTAGATCTAAAATCAATAATCTAAGCTTCTTAGGAAACTAGAAAAAGAAGAGTAAATTAAATCCAAAGTACGCAGAAGAAATAATAAAAGATCAGAAGTCAATGAAATTAGAAACAGAAAAATCAATCGAGAAAAATCAACAAAAGCAAAAGCTGGTTCTTTGAGATTGATAAAATTGATAATACTCTAGCCAGGCTAACTTAAAAAAAAGAGAGAGAGAGAGGACACAAATTACTAATATCAGAAACAAAAAAGGGGACATCACTACTAATCCCATGGACATTAAAAGGATAATCACAGAAAGCTATAAACAACTCTATGTCTGCAAATTTCATAACCTAGGTGAAACAGAACAATTCTTTGAAAGACACAGTCTGTCAAACTCACACAAGAAGAAATAGACAAGCCGAATAGGCTGGTCTTAATTAAAGAAATTAAATCAACAATTAATAACCTCCCCAAATCGAAAGCACCAGGTCCTGATGGGTTCACTGTGAATTCAACCAAACACTTAAGAAAGAAATGATACTAATCTCTATAATCTCTTTAAGAAGACAGAAGCAAAGAGAATAATTCCTAACTCATTTTATGAGGCTGGCATTAACCTCAATACCAAAACCTAACAAACACATTACAAGAAAAGAAAACTACAGACCACTATCTCTCATGAATGTCAATGCAAAAATCCTCAAAAAAATTAGCAAATCCAATCCAACAATGTATAAAATGAATTATACACCACGACCAACTGAGATTTACTCCAGGTATGCAAGGCTGGTTCAACATTTGAAAATCAATTAATGTAACCCATCACATCAACAGACGAAAAAAGAAAGATCACATCATCATATCAATAGATACATAAAAAATATTTGACAAAATTTAACACCCACTCATGATAAAAACTCTCAGTAAACGAGGAATAGAAGGGAACTTCCTCAACCTAATAAAGAATAGCTACAAAAACCTACAGCTAACATTATACTTAATGGTGAGAAACTCAAAGCCTTCCCACTAAGATCAAGAACAAAGCAAGGATGTCCCCTCTCACCACTGTCTTTCAACTTATACTGGGAGCCCTAGCTAATGCAATAAGACAAGAAAAGTATATGGTATCAATGCAATCCCTATCAAAATTCCAATGGCATTTTTCACAGAAATAAAACAATCCTAAAATTTGTATGCAACCAAAAAAGACCCCAAGTAGCCAAAACAATCTTGAGAAAGAAGAACAAAGCTGAAAGCATCACACTCCCTGCTTTAAAAACTCTTTCATATAGACTCTAAAGTAATTACAACAGTATAGTATTGGCATAAAAACAGACACATAGATCAATGGAACAAAATAGGGAGGCCAGAAATAAACCCATAAATATATGGTCAATTAATTGATGACAAAGGAGTCAAGAATATACAATGGGGAAAGGATAAAGTCTTTTCAATAAATGATGTTGGGAAAACTGGACATCTACATCCAAAAGGATGAAACTGGACTACTATCTTACACCAAACACAAAAGTTAACTCAAAATGGATTAAAGACTTGAACATAAGACCTAAAACCATAAAACCCCTAGAAGAAAACATAAGTGGTAAGTTCCTTGACATAGGTCTTGGCATGATCTTTCGAATCTGACACCAAGAGTGAAAGCAGCAAAAGCAAAAATAAAGAAGTAGAACTACATCAAATTAAAAAGCTTCTGCACAGCAAAGGAAGGTATTAACAAAACAAAAAGGCAACCTACTGAATGAGAGAAAATATTTACAAATCTTATATCTGATAAGGAGTTAATGTCCAAAATATATTTTAAAAAACTCTTAAGAAAATAGCAAAAGAAAATCCAATTAAAAATGGGCAAAAGATCCGAATAGACATTTTTCCAGAGAAGACATATAGATGGTCAATGGGTACATGAAAAGATGCTCAACATCGTTAATCATCAGAGAAATGCAATTCAAAAGCACAATGACATATTACCTCACACCTGTTAGAATGGCTATTATTAAAAACACAAGAAATAAGAAATGTTGGTGAGGATGTGGAGAAAAGGGATTCCTTGTACACTGTTGGTGGGAATGTAAATTGGTGCAACCACTACAGAAAATATATAGAAGTGCCTCAAAAAATTAAAAATAGAACTACCATATGATCCAGCAATTCCACTTCTTCTTACCTGAAGAAAATGAAAATCCTAACTCAAAAAGATATATGCACCGCCATGTTTATTGCAGCATTATTTACAATAGCCAAGATATGGAAACAACTTAAGTGTTCATCAATGAATTAATGGATAAAGGAATTGTACTATATATATGTGATGGAATATTATTCAGAATAGAGTAGTGTGGTCTGGGAACCAACAGCATCAGCATCCCCTGTAGCTTGTTAGATATGCAGACACTCACACTCCACCTCAGACCTATAGGGGACCATTTTTATAAGATATCTAGCTGATATGTATGCATAGAAAAGTTTGAAAACCAGTGGACTAATAGACAGTGTTTGTGTTGTTTATGGAATATGATCTCAGGAAAATTAAATTTGCTCAATTAAAAAAAGGAAATGAAATGAAGAACGCAATCTTGCTGTTTGCAACAACATGGATGGACCGTGAGGGCATTATGCTGAGCAAGGTAAGTCAGACGGAGAAAGACAAATACCATATGATCTCTCTCATGTGGGAATCTAAAAATCAAAACAAAGCAAAACAAGCTCATAGATACAGAGAACAGATTGGTGGTTGCCAGAGGTGTGCAGGGTGGAGGTTGGGAGAAATGGGTGTTATCTTTTAAGAATTTTAAAAACTAAAAAAATGACAACAAAAGGAAATAAAAAGTCTAAATATTGGGGAAGAAGAAATCAACTATTTTTGTTCACAGATGACACAATTATCTATGTAGAAAATCTGAAAGATTTTCTTTCAGAATCAACAAAATGCCCCTGAAACTAGTAAAAAAATTAGAGCAAGAATGCAGGATACAACGTTAATATACGAAAGGCCAAGCTTTCCTATATGCCAGCAGTGAACAAGTGGAATTTGAAATTAAAGACACAATACCATTTACATTAGCACCCCCCAAAATTAATAAGTCATATATATAACAAAATATTTTCTTAACATACAACAAAATAAGTATAAGAAAATAACAAAATAAGTATAAGAAAACTACAAAACTCTGATGAAAGAAATTACAGAAAAGTAAATAAATGAGGAGATATTCCATATTCATGGATAGAAAAACTCAGTATTGTCAAGATATCAGTTCTGGGGCCAGCCCCATGGCCAAGTGGTTAAGTTTGAGTGCTCCTCTTCCGTAGCCCAGGGTTTCGGAGGTTCCTGGGAGCAGACATGGCACTGCTTGTTAGGGCACACTGAGGCGGCATCCCACATGCCACAACTAGAAGGACTCACAACTAAAATACACAACTATGAACTGGAGGGATTTGGGGAGAAAAGGCAGGAAAAAAAAAAGATTGGCAGCAGTTGTTAGCTCAGGTGCCAATCTTTAAAAAAAAAAAAGATATCAGTTCTTCCTAACTTGATATATAGATTCAATACAATCCTAATCAAAATGTCAGCAAGTTATTTTGTGTATATTGACAAACCAATTCTAACGTTTACATGGAGAGGCAAAAGACCCAGAATAGCCAACACAATTATTGAGGGAGAAAAGCAAAGTTGGAGAACTGACACTATCTGACTTCAAGACTTACTATAAAGCTACAGTATTCAAGACAATGTGGTATTAGTGAAAGAATAGCTCAGTGGAACAGAAATGAGAGCCCAGAAATAGACCCACACAAATATAGTCAACTGATCTTTAACAAAAGAGCAAAAGCAATACATTAAAGATAACATTTTAAACAAATGGTGCTGAAACAACTAGGCATTCACATGCAAAAAAACAAGTCTAGATGACAGACCTTACACCTCACACTTCACAAAAAGTAACTCAAAATGAATCACAAACCTAAATATAAAACACAAAACTATAAAACACTAGAAGACAACATAGAATAAAACGTAGATGACCTTGGGTTTGGCAATGACTTTTTAGATACAACAACAAAGGCACAATCCATGAAAGAAATAATAGATAAACTGGACTTCATTGAAGTTAAAAACTTCCAATCTGTGAATGGCAATGTCAAGAGAATGAGAAGGCAAGCCACAAACTGCTAGAAAATATTTGCAAAAGACACATCTGATAAAGGACTGTTATCCAAAATATACAAAGAACTCTTAGAACTCGACAATAAGAAAAACAACCCGATTAAAAAATGGGCCGAAGACCTTAACGGACACCTTAAGGAAGATTTACAGATGACAAATAAGCACATGAGAAGATGCTCCACATCACATACCATCAGGGAATCGCAAATGAAAACAATTAGACACCCCAAATAGCTATTAGAATGGTCAAAATCCAAAACACTGACACCACATACTGGAGAGGATGTGGAACAGCAGGAACTCTGACAAATTACTAGTGGGAAGGCAAAATGGCACAGCCTCTTTGGAAGACAGTTTGGTTTCTGACGAAAGTAAACATATCCTTATTAAATGATCCTACAATCATGCTCCTTAGTATTTACCCAAAGGAGCTGAAAAGTCATGTCCACACAAAAACCTGCAAATGGATGTCTACGGCAGCTTTATTCATAATTGTCAAAACCTAGAAGCAACTAAGATGTCCTTCAGTAGGTGAGCAGATGAATAAACTGTGGGACATCCAGACAGTGGATGGAATATTACTCAACACTAAAAAGAAATGAGCTATGAAGCCATGAAAAGACATGGAGGAAGCTTAAATGCATATTACTAAGTGAATGAAGCCAATCTGAAAGGCTACATGCTGTATGATGCCAAGTCTATGACATTCTGGAAAAGGCTAAACCGGGGGACAGTAAAAAGATCAGTGGTTGCCAGGGGTTGAGGGGAAAGAAGGGACGAATAGGTGGAGGATAGATGAATTTTAGGGCAGTAAACCTACTCTGTATGATACTGTAATGGTGGGTACATGTCATCACAAATTTATCCAAACTCACAGAATGTACAACAACAAGAGTGAACCGTAATGTAAAC
The DNA here is from genome assembly GCF_037783145.1 of Equus przewalskii. Taxonomy (NCBI): domain Eukaryota; kingdom Metazoa; phylum Chordata; class Mammalia; order Perissodactyla; family Equidae; genus Equus; species Equus przewalskii. Next base: position 68,249,195 of record NC_091845.1, on the reverse strand, counting down.
TATGGACTTTGGGGGGTAATGATGTGTCAGTGCAGGCTCATCGTGTACTACTCTGGTGGCGGATGTTGATAATGCGAGAGGCTGTGTATATGTGGGGGCAGAAGGAATATGGGAAATCTTTGTATCTTATGCTCACTTTTGCTGTGAACTGAAAACTGCTCTAAAAAATTAAGTCTATTTTAAAAAAAAGCAAAGGAATAATAAATACAAGATCCAGGAGAGTGCTTACATAGGCGGTGGGAGGCAGGGGATGAGACTTGGAGGGAACTTATCGTAGATATAAGTTGTTGTTAATGTTCTCCTTTCATATGGGTAGAGTTTCATGGGTTTGTTACATTAAGGAAAAAGCAAATAAATAAGTAGAAAGTCTTGCAAGGACCCATAGATGAGAGTGTGCAATAAACTAAGGATTAGAATTAATCCAATTCTGTGTACCTGAGATCCAATAAATGTATAGAAAAAGAATAACCAATTTTTTTGATTAATTAAATACAGTTAGAGGAAAGAAGAAAATCAAGGAATTAAGCCAAGAGCCCAATGACATGCTGAGGACAGGTATGGAACATTTACAGGGAGAAAATTTGTCCCTCTGAGACTGTCATCTGTGATAAGTTTTGTATGAGTGGGAGGGGAAACAGGGAAGCGAGACCAAAAAACTTTCCCCAAGTTCATAACTCCCCCTGGAATCCTGAACAACCCAATTAAAGAAACTCAAATAAATAAAATTTCACCCATGATAAACCACCTAGCGTAATCATGATTGTAGTAGCAGACAACTCTATTTAACTGAAATTTAGGCTGCCCACTCCACATTGCAGAGTTGTCACTGAGCAGTGGCTGCTAGCTGGGGACTATATGTCACAGACTCACTTGGAATGGCTAAATGACAGAGTTCTAGCCAGTGGAATATGAGCAGAAGTGATGTCACCCGCTTCCAGGCCTGGCCTTATACCTCTCACAGGACACTCCTCCACCTCTTTTCCCTTCCAGTTGGCTAGACTGGAGACAATCTCAAAAGCCAAATGCTGAAGATGGCAGAGCTACTCTCAGCCCGAGGACCTGAATGACAGTGTGGAGCGGGGCTGCCCCATGAATGTGTTTATCCACACACTTCTTTTAAATCAGTAATAACGTAACTTATTATTGTGCTTTCCAGGATACGTTTTTGGGTTCATTTGCTACAGCAGCAAGTGTCACCTAAACCAGTGCAGCCCCCAACACCTGTGATGGTTGGATAGCATGAAATAGTAGCGACAGGAGAGGAATTGTGAGCAGGGCACAGGAGGAGTAAAACAAATTCCTGAGGCACAGGGGGAATCACTCCGCTGAAAATGACTTGGCAACTCCCAGCACTGAGGTCACACTCCAGTTAACTCTGATCCAGCTGTAGGCTGTGTAGCCTAGTAATTAAATTCACAGGTTCTGGCATCAGATTACCTGATAAAAATCCAGCTTGTGTGGCCTGCTTATGGCAGAACCAGGCAAGTAAACTAATCCCTTTGACCATGTTTCTCATCTGTAAAATGGTGTTAGTAACCACATCCACTTCAAGGAAGTGTTGTGGGAGTTAAACTGATACATATAAAGGAGTTGGCGCAGCATCTGCTTTGCAGTAGATATTAAATGTTAGCTGTTATTTTCATTCTTGTAATTGCCATCTTTACAATGGGACTGTTTGTGAGTAGAGCAATCTAGAAAAGACGCTGGCTAAGGAATACCGTGGAAAGGAACTGTACTTACTTCCTCTCTTAAAATCTTTCCCCAAAATGTTTCCAAACCTTAATATTTGTATAGGCTTGCATACGTATAGCATTGCTTAGGTATAACATTTTGCAACTTTCCAAGTCCTTTCATAGCCATTATCTCCCTGAACCCTGATAGCACCTCTGTGAGGTAAATAGGAATTATTATTCCCATTTTACAAAGGAAATATCTGGGGCTTAGCAAGGTCGAGCATTTCCCCTGGTCACAGCCAGTCCCAGTGTTCAGAGTCCAGTACTTTTTCCACTACATCATATTGCTTTCCTTGAGGCAAAGCTTTGCACGCTATCCAGTTCTCTGAGGATGAAGGAATTTTATCTAACATGTTAGAATGTACCAGAAAATCTATGTTTGTAATGATTTTTTACTGGAAATTATTTCTTTAAATTCTCTGTTTTTTCAATGAGTGAGTATCAACAGCTGTGAATTTATGCTGTTTAAAGCTGATCCCATTAAGTCTGAATAGAGGCTCCTCATCTCCAAGTGGCTGTTTTTCTATTTGTCTAAAGATACAAAAGGGCAGCCATACTGACACAATTCACAAAAGCCAATAATATCAGCTAGTCTAAGATCTGTCCAGCAATACCCAGAAGGACCAGAAAAGTAATGAAATATGTTGGGTCACTGATAAAATATTTATTCATTGCAGCTAAATCAAAAGCATACATGGCTTAGGATGGCAGGCAGTAGGTCTAACTGGTCCTCTTTAATATCCTAGCAGTACAGCCCAAAGTAGACACTCAACAAACATCTGCTAATTGTTGATCTTGTAAGTTTCGGGTTTAGAAAGGAGGTAACTAAAGAGATTGAGTCACAGAAAAGCATTCTAAAGTTGGCATGGGTTTTCTCTATCAGCTTTTAAAAATATTCTGACCTTGCATTGAGCAACTAAAGTAAAGAGTAACTCATAAGATGCCTGGTTTGACTGACTATAGTTGAGGGGAGGGTTCCGGGAATGAGTAAGAAGAGCCAATACTAACTGAGTGCTTAGTATGTGCCAGGCATTGTTCTAAGGGCTGCACTTAATCTCCTCAACAACCCAATGAGTATCAATAAATACTAGACTCATTTTACAGATGAGGTTGAGTCAGAGGGTTAAGTAACTTGCCAAAAGTCACACAGCTATTAATTGATAGAAGTGGAATTAACTAATCAATCAAATGTGAGTATAGTGTCCCCAGCTGTGTTTGCCTATGTTGAGTGACATAGACCTACAATCACATTGTTGAGCTGTGACAACTACACTAAACCATGAAAGAAGAGTTAACAGTTAAATTATGCACAGTTGACTGTAGCTGTCATCTCAGTAAATGGTACCATCACTACAAAGTTGCCCAGGCTAGAAGCATAGGGGTTATCATTGATTCCTCTCTTTCACACCCATGAGTAAATATTGTTGGTTTTATTTTACAAAGTAGATCTCAGATCCAGCCATTTCTCAACACCTTTTTTACTTCCACCCTAATCTAAGATGCCATCTTCTCACCTGGGTTTTAGCAAAAGCCTGCTAATTAGACTCCATGCTTCTATTCATGCCCAACTACAGATTTTTCTAGAATGCTTTATTTTAAACTAAATACTGAGAAATCACACATTTATTGAAAATTTCTTACCATGTCCATCAAGGCCCTACATGGTCTGGCTCCTACTAATCCTCATCTCCTTATCTCCTTATCTCCTCCCCCTCCCCACCCCCATCATTCCAGCTTCACGGACCTAGATTTTTTTGAACAGGAGAAGCTTGTTCTATCTCAGATCCTTTGCATTTTCTGCCTCCTCACTTTGCTTAGGTGTTTGTTTAAATATCATGTCCTCCTTAGACCTTTGGTTAGCACCCTATTGAAAATAATTTCCCCTTAAACGTCCCCCATCCCCATGACAGTGTTGACTGTGGAAAAAGTAATAATTTGGGGTGTTTTAAAATAGAGTATAACTAAAATATTAGACAACAATAACGTGGAAGATGAGAGGGGGATTATTCAAGAAAAACATAGCTATTTATTAAAATTAATCTCTGATAAAAGAAAAGACCCTCCAAAAGCAATATGTCAAAATACAAACCAAAATCATTATGACTTTGGAAGAAATTCTTAAGGAAGATACCATAAAGCACAGACTGTAAAGGAGTGAATGTAAGTACATCAAAATGTTAAATGTTGACAAAAGACATCATAAGTAAGAAACAAGCAATTAGACTAGAGAAACAACAAAAATAAACCAAGAGAAGATTATTATCCAGAATATATGAAGTATTTCCACAAATCAATAAGAAACTGCTACATCCAATAGAAAAATGGACAATGGATATGAATAGGCAATTCACAGCAGAGGTGATATGAATGGTCAATAGACACATCATTTCCCTCCTATTAGACTAGCAAAAAAGAGAGTCTGACAATACCAAGGGTTGAGAAGGATGTAGGAAAATTAGAGCTCATGTACACGGCTGGTGGGAATATGATTTGACACATTCACTTTAGAGAGCAATTTGACAATATCAATTAAAATTAAAGATGACTCAGAAATTTCATTTAAAGTAAATGCCTTAGAGAAACCCTGGTACAAGTGCACAAGAATACTTCTATGAACACTTGTAAAAATTGCAAATCGTCTAAATGTTCGTGAAGAGGAAACAGAAGTAATTAAGCTGGTGTATACTCATACATGAAAATAGTGTTCAAGCATTAAATGAACAGTTTAGCTCTACATGCTTTAATAAGAATAAATCTCAAGACACATTGAGAAAACTAGTTGTAAGTTGATATGACCTACCCACAGTAGGGCTCCTACCCCTCGATGAAAGGATCAGGGAAGATGTCCCAGAAGAAGTATAATGTCATCCATGTAAAACTATTAAAATATATCAAAATACTTTTTAAAGCATATTCATATTAAAGCAAAGCTGGGAATAACACAAATTAACTTAAGAACAGTGGTCCCCTCTGGGAAGTCAAAATGGAAAATAGGATCAGGGAGGGGGACCAAGGGGACTTCAACTTTATCTGGAATATTTTATTTCTTTAAAAAAGTCTGAAACAAACATTGCAAGATGTTAGCATAAAATCTGATACGGGGTATTTTTTACATTATTCTTTGTAGTTTTCTGTATATTTCAAAGACATCATAAATAAGGGAGGAAAAAAGAATATAAAATGATATAATGCAGGAAGTAAGAAGGAACCAACAGAGGCTCTTGAAAAGGGAGTGTTCATGTCTCATGAAAACCAATCTGGTAGGGAAATAAGTATCCCAAAATAGTGAATAAATGGATTTCTATTTTCATTTCAATATGTTCCCTTTAAAAAAATTCCTGAGATGTAAGGATACAAAAGAATCATTGACAGAGACAAGAAACTGCACTTGTTAGAAAATATGGTAGATTAAATATGTCCATGACTTCTTTGTTACTGCTCTCATTGAGAGGGGCGTCCGATTTCCCTCCCCTTGATCCTGGATTGGCTTTATGACTTACTTGATCAATAGAATGTGGCAGAAGTGACGTCTTGAGACTTTCAATACCATGTCATAAAAAGCCTTGAGGCTTCCACCCAGGCTCACAGAGCTACTGGAGCATGAGAAGAAGTAGCCAATCAGCACATAAGAAGTTCCACTATTCTGGGATGGCCATGTTATGAAGAAATCCAAGCTAGTCCCATGGAGGGGCTTTGTGGAAAAAAAGAGACAGATTTCAGACCAGCCCTCTGATGATCGAGTCATCCCAGCTCAGGTGCCAGACGTGTGACTGAAAAGCTTTCTGATAACTCCAGCCCCAGCCACCATCTGATCGAGACCCTGGACAAGGACTGCCCAGGGGATCCCAGTCAACCCACGGAACCACGAAAGGGACATTGCTTTTAGGCCACTGAAGACAATTGTGTTTTGGAATGGTTTGTTTGCAAAATTAGACAACTGGTACAGGAGGAAAGATCCAGGCTTCATGTTTTTTTTTGAAAGGCTGGGTTTGAGGTGTTTACATGCCATGGAAGTAGAGACACCCTGCAGGCAGATGGACACATACTCTTGGAGCCCTACTGAGTCACCATCATACTCGTGAATGCAGCCACCTGCTTTGGCCAAACAGCACATCACCCCTGGGAATACAAACTCCAGTAAACACAGCCCTCAAACTCAGGAAGTCACAGTCTGCTGGGGGAGTGCGCAGGGAGGTAGATTTGTGCTATGACGCAGGGGGGCAAGCCCAGAGGGCTGTAGGAAATCAGAAAATAAGCATCTCAATGCCTTGGCACGGGAGGCGGGGTGAGGGGCACAGATGATTTTTGGAAGAGAACTGCTTCAGCCACTTCTAAAGGACAAATATTTGGTCTCAGGCTCCCTGAGGAAATGAAGATGTAGACAATGGGGGTAGGTTGGAATTATTGATGAGTGCCATCATCCCAGGAACTTGAAGTCAATAACCAGGCAAATTGCATTGCCTTGGCAACTGCCCCACTAGGTAATTTATACATTAATCTCAGAAGGACACAGAAAGGACTCTGCCTACATTACTTTAAAAGCTATCAGAAGAAGAAAATAAATTAAAACAAAATGCAAAATATGATATGCAAATTCATGTACTCATTTGTTCCTTTAGCATTTTCCAAGGGCATATTTCATTCCAAAAGCCCCTGTACTGGCTTTCTCTTACGAAAAAATAGGAAAGCCATGGTTTTGCTTTGGGGGGAAAATTGTATATTTTTATAGTTTAAAAAGTACTTGTGCTTCATAACCACTCTATAAAATAGACTTAACTATTCCCATTTTGTAGCTATTAATACTGAAACTCAGGAAGAATGAATGACTACCCCAAGGTCGCAAGCTGGCAACCAGCAGGATTTGGACTCAAATAAAACGATCTGCTCCTCTTACCAGGGCTGCCCCTTCCCCCGAGGAGGTTCAGGGGAAAGTACAGCTATGTGAAGCTATGAGAGGACAGTTGGAAAACAGTGTGATCAAGAGAAATGTGCACAGGGAAAGACAGGCATAGGGGCGGGATCTGAAGGAGGGGGGGGACCGTTGGGGCCACCTTTGGTGGGGTGGGTTTTGAGCCAGATTTTTGTGGAAATTGTTGAACTCGTCTTGAGGAGGGAAGGAAAGAGTGTGGGGCTCCCTGAGCAGCAGGCCAGCACAGGTTTAATGGTGATGAACTAGGGAGAAACGGCTCCTGCATTTTCATAGTTATTTATACCAGTGGCTCTCAACTGGAGGAGATTTTGTCCCCAGGGGACATTTGGCAATGTCAGGGGATATTTTTTATTTTTACTGCTCGGGGGAGGGGGTCAGTGCTACTGGCATGTAGTTGGTAGAGGTCACAGATGGTGCTAAACATTCTACAAGACAGCTCTCTACAACAAAGAATTGTCTGGCTCAAAATGTCAACAGTTGGGAAACTATATAGGTTGAGAAATCCTGATGAACGCATATTTAACAGATTGTATTAGGGGCCTCAAGAGAAATAGAACCCGTAGCATGTGTATGTATATACATGTTGCATATATAGAGAATATATCTATATCTGTATCTGTATAGATACATGGAGTGGGAGCTTTAAGGAACTGGCTCATGTGACTGTGGGGATGGGCAAGTCTGAAATCTGCAGGGCAGGCTGGAAATTCCAGTAGGAGTTGATGTTGCAGTTTCGAGTCTGAAGGCAGTCTTCTCTGGAAACTTGGGAGCCCTCAGTCTTCTCCACCTTCAACTGGTTGGATGTGGCTCACCCACATTATGGAGAGTAATCTGCTTTACTCAAAGTTCACTGATTTAAATGTTAGTCGCTTCTTAAAAATCCATTCACAACAACTTCTAGATTGGTGTTTGACCAAATACCTGGGCACCATAGCCTAGCCAAGGCGACACATAAAATTAACCATCACACACATTTAACTTTCAAAACCCTGTGAGGCAAAGATTTTATCCTTGTTTTAAAGATAAAGGAAGTAAAATTCAGTGAAGTTAATGAATTTTCCCATAGTTGCACAGCTAATACTACTAATTAACCTATTTTGAGCACTTCCTGTGAGCAGGAGCTGTGCTAACAGCTCTGTGTTGTTAATCCAATTGAGGTAGCTACTATCATTTTTGTCATGTCCACTTCATAGACAAGAACACTGAGACACAGAAAGGCAATGTAAATTTCCCGGAGGCAAACAGTTTTAAGCTACAGAGGCAGGATTTGAAACAAGGCAGTTTGGCTCCAAAGCCCGTCCCCTAACCTGTGGTCCTCACCCAGAATCACTGGGGGGGCTAATTGAACCAAATTGCTGGGCACTACCCCCAGACTGAATCAGTGGGTCTGGGATGGGCCCAGAGATTTGCATTTCTAGCAATCTCCCCTGTGATGCTGATGTGACAGGCCCAGGTACCACACATTGAGAACAAATGCTCTAAACCACTGTGCGGCCCTCTGCTTTAACTAACAATAAGCAGGACTGGGACAACGTGCATTGCTGTTGTTAGTGCCGTGGAGTTGATTTTGACTCCTAGCAACCTGTGTACAGCAGAGCAGGACCCTACCTGGTCTTTTTTGCATCATCCTCTCATCTTCCAGTGCTACATCAGACAATGCTCTGCTGCTATTCATAGGGTTTTCCCCAAGTGCTTGCATTCCACAAATACTCCTGTGCTCCTGCTATACACAAGGTATAGCAGTTCTGGTCACCAATTCCAATGTGTGTGTGGGGGGGGTGGGGGGAGACAGTTCCACACCTCCACACAATTCTCTAATGCCAGCTGGCTGTCTTCTACCTGGAGATGGTGTCAGATCCCACAGGTTAAGGGCTCAGTCCCACAGGACACCCCTACCCCAATTCAGATGCCAATACAAGTCCAGATTGTCACCTGTGCTTCTGACCGAATGGCTATAAATCAGAGGTTCCCACGACCCCTCCTAGGGTTTGATTAATTTGCCAGGGTGGCTCACAGAACTCAGAGAACCATTTTACTTATACTTACTAGATTACTGGCTTATTATAAAAGGGTATAACTGAGGAACAGCCAGATAGAAGAGAAACATAGGGAAAGTTATGGGGAAAGGATGCAGAGCTTCCTACTCCCAGCATCTCCATGATGGAAGGTCTCCAAACCCTGTCCTTTTGGTTTTTCACGGAGGCTTCATTACAGAGGCATGATTGATTAAATCACTGGCCATTGGTGACTGAGTCAACTTCCAGCCCCCACCTGGAAATCAGGGGGTAGGACTGACAGTTCCAACCCTCTACTCATGATTGGTTCCCCTGGTAACAAGCCCCCATCTTTAGGTGCTTTCCAAAAGTCACCTCATTAACATAAATCCAGTTGTGGTAGAAAGGGGCTCACTATGAGTAACGAGACACCATTTCACCTTTATGGCTCTGGAGCGATTTCAGGAACTGAGGACAAGAGACCAAACATTATAACAAAAGATGCTCCCTTTGCTCTTATGGCTTAGGAAATACTATGAGTTTTGGGAGCTATGAACTAGGAACCATGGACAAAGACCAAAATATATATTTATTATAAATCACAATATCACACCAGGTGCTGGAGCTAAAATGATGACAAGGCAGTCATGAACCCACCCTCACCACTTCTCCAGGGCCTGGAGGATAAGTCTGTGTAAACAGGAAAAGATGAGCTTTCCCTAAAGGATGGAGAACCTCACAAAGGGCAGGAGAGTGGAGTCAGGAAGACACCCCAGAAGAAGTGGATGGCTAAATGGAGACCTGAGGAAGAAGCGCGAATTAACGGATTCTCAAGAGGAGGTGAAGCGTGGCCAAGGCCGGGAGACCAGCACATACCTGCAGGGATGCAGAGGAGAAGGAAGGGCTTGCACATTTGGGGAACCGAGGTGGTTCAGCAACCTGAGTCACCATATTTTACCTATATCTCCTTGGCACATCATCATACAATCTGTACTTTATGTTTTCTATGCCTCATTTTCCTCATCTGTATAATAGGGATGAAAATACCATATTTCCTGGATTTGAAGTACACATTTACCCCTCCTTTTTAACGTTCATGAAATCAGGTGGGTGTTACTATAGATTTGTACATTTCCTGCTGTTTTTCCCCCTTCCTTGAAAACTATTGGGCAATCGATGGTGTCTCAGAATCAAAGTAAAGTGGAGTCTCCTAGGGCTGAGAGATTAGGGGACTATCAAATGAGATTAAGGCCCACGGTGGGTCTCAGCCCAGGCTGCACCTTAGCATCACCTGGGGAGTTTCAAACTCTACCAGTGCCTCGGCCCCATCCCCAGAGATCCTGACTTTATTGATGTGGAACAGGGACTTGGTGAATATTTTTGAAATCCAGGTGATTCTACTATACAGCCAAGATTGAGAACTGATGCCACCTGATCCTACAGCAGGGGTCAGCAAACGACCACCTGTGAGCTAAATCCGACTCTGTTTTGTTAAATAAAGTTTTATTGGAACACAGTCACACACATACATTTACATGCTATCCCTGGCTGCTTTCACATCCCAATGGCACAGTGGGACAGTTGCCACAGAGACAATGTGACCCACAGAATCTAAATGTTTATTATCTGGCTCTCTACAGAAGACCTTTGCCAGCCCTTGCCTATACTGATGCTGCTCAGGATGTGGTTCTTAGCTCAGCAGCATCAGCACCACTGGGAGCCTGTTGGAAACGCAGAATCCCCACCTTAGTGAATCGGTCTGCAGTGAATAAGATCCCCAGCTTGTTTGTGTGGACATCAGAGTTAGAGAAGCCCTGCCCTGTGCCCATCTGACCACTGCCGCCCTCTCTGGCCAAGTTCTTGCCCCTCTACCTTGGCTGCTGCTCAGCCCTCATCCTCCGGGTCTTCATTGCAATGCTACTTCCTCAGGGAGGACCTCTCCTGTCCTCATAAATTAGATCTGCTTTGTGACTTTTCTCTCACGGCGCCTTATTATTTTTCTTCATAGCACGTCTCAAATCTGTGTTTAAACGTTCACTTGAGTGTTTATCTCATTAACGTCTGTCCCCTCACTAGACTAGAAACTTCAGGACAGTGGAGACTGGGTCTCGGGGCATGAGAAAGAGCTCTGAAAGGCATAAAACACACTGGGTGCTGCTTCTAAGAAGGGGCAATGACAAGAGGAAAGGTCATGGTGGAAATAACTTGATGGGAAAGAACAGAACCAATTACTATGCAGACCAGGGAGGGTACAGCCTAAAAGGCCCCAGATGATGAGCAGCTAGGTTAGACTAATTTCCTCTTCTTGTATTCCAGGGTTAAATATTAGCATTCAATCACACGGAAACATTGAAGCGCTGTGGTAAATCTCCACAGAGCCAGGATCCAATTTTACCAGCTGTTCATTAAATGAAATATCCATATATACATATCAGGAATTTAATTAGAAAGGCAGAGGGCCAAGGATGTGATCATTTCTTGAGAAAGTTACATTTCAGTCAGCATTTCCCTTCCAAGAGAACTGAGGAAACTCTTAATTGCATTCTATTCTTTCTTCCCCCGCTTAATCACAGCTTGCCTCAACTAATTTTTTTCTCAAAATGCCCTTGGGGGTGAACAGTTTTGAATGGTTAACTTTTTGTATGAAGATTAAGCACACCGGCTGCTCTTGTCTAAAGCTGTAGTGTCCTTCAGAACAGAACACAAGTCTCCTTGGGGTCCTAGGCACACCAATCACCAAGTGATCTTAGCTCAGTGATTTTACCAGAGAAGAAAAGAAGATTGAAGAAGGAAAGAAGAAATGTCACAGACTCAAGGTGCCCCAATAGAGCCTCAGAGGTGATTGGAATAATGCTGGCTGGCATCTGTGGGTGCCTGGCTAAACAGATGGGTCACCCATTAGGAATATTTGGAGTACATTTTGGTAATCCCTTCCTCCCCCAAACAAAAGAGGTTAGTGTTTGGAATGGGTTCCACTGCAAGAGGAAAAGAAGCCTGAATGAGGAGTGTGGAGATGTGGACTCTAGTCTGAGCTGATAGGCTTTAGGTCAGTCCTTTAACTTAAACTCTGAGACTCATTTTCCTCATCTGTAGAATAAGTTGGTTTAGGTTATTTATTTATCCTTTGATTTATTTATGCTAGGCACTGTGTATGGCAGGGGGTAGGCAATGAAAAGTGAAACCAGACATGGTCTTTGTCCTCATGGATCTTACAGTCCACTGAGAGAGCAAGGTAATTTTGAAAGAATTACATCAACAAGTGTAATGTTACAACTGTGTTTCATGCTGTAGAGTTTTCTCAAAGACTGCACAGCCCATCCATGAGTATGTCTTGTCAACAGTACCTTCAACATATATTCCAAATCTAACCACTTCTCACCACCTCCCACCCACGTCCATGCCACCAGTGCTTCTTGCCTGGGTCACTGCACCAACAGATCTCCCTGCTTTGACTCCTGCCCTTCCTTTTTTCCCCTCCCCAAAGCTGCAGCACATAGTTGCATAGCCCAGCTGTAGGTCGTTCTAGTTCTTCCATGAGGGATGCCGCCACAGTGTGGCTTGATGTGCGGTGTGTAGGTCTGTGCCTAGGATCCAAACCAATGAACCCCGGGCCAGTGGAGCACATGGACTTAACCACTTGGCCACAGGGCCAGCCCTCCCTACCCTTCTTAATGTACAGTCTGTCCTCCATATCTGCGGGTTCCACATCTGCAGATTCAACCAACTGCTGATCGAAAGGCCTACCAAGGTTGCGTATGTACTGAACATGTACAAACTTTTTTCTTGTCATTATTCCCTAAACAATACAGTATAACAACTATTTACATAGAATTTATACTGTATTAGGTATTATAAGTAATCTAGAGATGATTTAAAGTATACAGGAGGATGTGTGTAGGTTATATGCAAATACTACGCCATTTTCTATAAGGGATTTGAGCAGCCTGGGCCCCCACGGGTATTCTTTGAAGACCATAAATTAGATCAATATTCTCATATTCAAAATCTTCAATGACTTTCCATCAGACTTAAATGAAATTCCAATACTGTATGCATGGCCCATAAGGCTCTACTTGATGTGGGCCATGCCCCATGATCTCTGATCGCATCCTCTTTACTCTCCCTCTCATTCTCTCCCCTCCAGCCACACTGCTCCTTGCTTTACTCTGAACATGCGAGAGCTGTTCCTGCCTGGAAATGTCCTTTCCCTCCAGGTAGCCTCATGTTTCGCTCCCATGTTCACTCAGGTCTCTGCTCAAATGTCACCTCCTCAGAGAGGCCCTCCTGGCCACTCCATCCAAAATAACCTCCCACTCCATTACCGTCAGTCATTAACCCTTTAAAAAAGGCTGTTTTTCCCCTAGCATTTAACACCACCTGGAAGTTATTTCCTGATTTCTCTATTGTTCGTATCCTTCTTGGAGGTGGGACTTTGTCTATCTTGTTTTCCAGCACCTAAAATACGGCTTGTACATAAAGAAGTGCTTATTAAGTATTTGTTGAATTATTATATACGGTGATGACATATAATAAAGAGAACTGATTAACTTGGAGAGTCAGGAAAGGCTTCCTTAAGGAACTGCGGTTTGAGCTAGTATCTGGAGGAAGGGTGAGAGTTAACCAGGCCAGGAAAAGTGTGGTATTCCAGGAGGGAGGAGAGTTTGTGTAAAGGTCCTGTGGCAGGAAGGAGAACAGAATGGTCAGGAACCAAAGGAAGTCCAGTATGAATAGAACATGGCATGAAGGGGAGCATGGCACTGGATAGGCTAGAATAGAAGTGACCAGGCCATGCAAGGCTTTGCAGAACCTATTAATGATTTCTCTCTTTATCCCAAGATCAGTGGGAAGTCATTAAAGGATTTTAATTGTGGGGAAGGATGGGGGACAAACCAATCACTTTTGTTTACAAAAAATACTTAGTATGATTTTTAAGACCTATTTTTGCTCTGAAATTCTAGGATTCTATAAAAAGTCAAACAGCAAAATGAGAATAGACTGTTGGAAATATTAACCGAAGTTAATTTCAATGACAGAGATTCCAGCTACAGAGTTTTGTAGCTCCTCAAACATCACCATTTTGGGACTTGATGTTCATGTTGAGTTCAGCATTCTCCCTTCTTCTCTCTCCTAAAAAATATGAGTCAAAATATCCTCTTACCATGAAAAATATGATTTCTGAACTATTATTCTGACCATACAGGGATCTAAGTTGAGCATCAGCATTGGAAGCTTCTAGGCTTTTGAAGCACACATTTCCCAGCCTGCCAGGTAGAATGGACAAGTAGCAGTGTCAAGGCCTGGGTTTTACCACACTCTGAATTCAAGTCCCCTCACTGGCCCGCTGTGGTTTTGAACAATTGATGCACCTTGAAACCTCAACCCTCATCTGTGGAAGGGGGATAATGACATTACTTTCCCCACAGGGTTGTCATTAGGATTAAATGTGATAATGTATATAAAGTGCTTAATAAATGCAGAGTTAATTAATGTAGAAAACTCTCTGAACTGGAGTATTCAAAGATCCTTCAGGTTTAAGGGAGAAAGCAGGCAACTATCTAAAGTATTCTGCATCTAGGCATACATATTTATGGATTTATGAGGTAGGTCTCTAACATAGACAACACTATCAACCACCAATTTGCCTATTTTTCTTAGTGTAATGACTATTAATTACAAATGACTGTGTGTGCCCAAATTGTTGGGATATGTAGAAACAAAGGGGGGTTCCAAATTTTGTGTGCCAAAGTGGGGCGGGGTACCCATGGCCCAGTCAACTAGAAAACTGGATTGCCATAGACTTAAGTAAGTACGCCAAAGTAGTAACTGAGCAAATAATACCTAAAAGTCTTTAAAGTGTGCAGACAGCTCCTGGAGGTGCTATTATCCTCATTTCTCCACCAATTATGTACTTAACTTGCTCCCCACTACAAAAATCTAAAAATTCTTTGCCTTATTCATTGACCAGTACGCGTCTGTTGATGCGTTTAGTGCCTCCACCCAGTTAAATCCCCTACAAATGTGTACCAGGGTTTGTGAGCATTGTCATGACAGGTCCCTGGAGGCCCAATCATTAGATGCTTAATGGTGCTATTTCAGGACGATTACAGTAATCATGGAGAAGGGGGAAAACCGAGAAGGAACTGCAGTTGAGAACAATTTATTAAGGCAAAACTCTTGGAAAAATCTCCTCAGTGTGGAAACTGGATTCGTGGCATTAGTCCAGGGAATGCAGATGTTGAAGCTTAAGGAGAAGTATTGTTTGGAAGAAACTGTGTGAGGGAATTAGACACCATTATATGTTATTATATCACATATTTCCAAAAACCCACTCCATGCAAGGTTTGAAAGGACATCAGAAAAGCAGGATGCTTTTAGCTAAATGACACTTTCCTCCCTCTGGGTTCCACCCAACGCCCCTTTATAAAAGTGTCCTTTTAACTTACACCTTCTAGAATGTTGCCTTTACCATCTCAAAACATCACAGGATCAAGTCAAGCATAGTGTTTATCTTGCTGAATCCAACAGAACTATCATACTCTTCTAGGGAGAGGAAATGCCAAATGCAAATGGCAGAAGCTGAGAGATAGCAAGCTCTCCTTAAGGAACCGAAGGATTGAGAGTGACGGCAAAGAAAGAGGAAGGCATAAGGAAGGACAGGTAGATAAAGGTTGATAGTGGGAGGATTTTCAACCACGATAAGGATTTTGGATTTTATCTAAGGATTAGAGCATTTTAAGCAGAGGAAAGTATGAGGAGACAGTTTTAGGAAGCTCACTGAGGCTGAAATAAGGAGAATGCTAGAAGAGGAGCAAGACCAGAGGCAGGGACTGGACTAGGAGGCAGTTGTTTTCTGGGTGAAAGAGAGAATGGAGTTTGGGAACTAGGAGCAGAGATGATGGGGAGAATGGAGAGAAGTTTACAGAGATCATTAGGAAATTAAATCGTAGGACTTAAAGAGTCATTAGGTGGGTTGTTGATGAGGGCTAGGGAGAAAGACAGGGCTTTAAGGCTACTTCAGAGTTTTCTGGTGGGGCCATTGGGTTGTGCCATTTACAGCAAGAGGGGAGGGTTTGTGGAGAAGATAACGACTAGCATGTGGGATTTCTTGGGTTTGTGGTGAAAGATGTTCAAGTGCCTGGTGGGCAGTTAGATATCTGGATCTGGAATTCTGAGGAAAGTTCTGGCTTGGGGGTGGGGTGGTTATGAAGTAATTGGTAAATGTGATGGTTAATTTTATATGTCAACTTAACTGAGATAAGGGATGCTAAAACATTATTTCTGAGTGTGCCTGTGAGGGTGTTTCTGGAAGAGATTAGTATTTGAATTGATAGAATGAGTAAAGAAGATCATTTTCACCAACGCAAGTGGGCACCATCCAATCCATTGAGGGACAGAGTGGAACAAAAAGGCAGACGAAGGGTGAATTTGCTCTTTTAGCTTGAGCTGGGACGTCCATCTTCTCCTGTCCTCAAACATCAGTGCTCTTGGATCTCAGGCCTTTAGACTCAGACTGAACTATACCACCGGCTTCCCTAGTTCTCTGGCTTGCAAATGGCAGATCATAGGACTTCTTGGCTTCCATAATTATGTGAGCCAATTCCTATAACAAATCTCCTCTTACATATACCTCTATATATCCTATTGATTCTATTTCCGGAGAACCCTAATACAGTAAGTAAATGGTGACCAAGCCTGTGGAGGGGATAGGAACACCCAACAGAATATTGAGAGGCCAGTTCCATCTTTACGGAGCATGTGTTTGAGCCACTCTCATAACCAGAGAAATGTGCTCTTTCTCTAATGATGAGGTCACCCTGAGTCCTCACTGATATCTCCCTCCCTGTCTCCATGACATAGTTCTCAAAGAGATGATGGGAGTTCAGGATCAGGTCATGACCAACAAACTAACTGACCCAGACACAAGTGAAACAGCACTGGGTAGGGACAAAATTCTGTTCTTCTGTGTAGAAAGCAAGAATTCCATTCTGATTCAATTTTTGGCTAGGACAGAACCTACGGTATACTTATAGCTAAAACACGGCATTTACTGAAATAGCTAACAAGCTTATGAGAGGTTGAGTTTCCCCAAAAGCACTCTGGACAAGAATTTGTGTAAATAGTTTATTTAGGAGGAAGCGCTGTAGGGGAGCAGGGAAGTGAGACAGGGAAGCGAAGGAAGTCAATGCAGGATTGTTAAGGAGTAGGCAGGTTACCCTTCTGGGCAGCTGGAGCTCATTGTCTCTGGCCCCTCTGGAAGAATGGATACATCATACCTCAAGCATTGCTTCCCCCAAGGTGTGAGAAAGCTGGGATATTTATTCACCAACTTTCATCTAGTCTTGGGTGAGAGTTGTTCCCAGGAGTGGTAACTCCCAGGCCCTTCTGGCCTTATCCACTTAAGTCAGGCATGCTCCCAAGACCAGAGAAAGCCCTCATGCCTTCACAGGCACTTGAAGGAAGAAGTCTCCAGCACGCACTGAAACAGTGCACGCAGAGGGAACGTGGGCAGGGCTCTGACATCATCTGCTGGCCCGCAGAGAAGAGAAAAGCCTGGACATTAGGGAAGTCTGCTACAATGTACAACATCATCTTCTTAGGATTACAGATTCTAACCGTCCCAGAGAAATGTGGAAGCAAATGTGATTATAGAGTTAACTACCGAAGCTGGCCTACAGTGAGGCAGGGGTACCGAAAGATGGCACACGGACCATCTGACACCCTCTGGGAGTTTTTCCACCAAACAATAGTAGCCAAATGTGACTATAACTTGCTCATGATCTTCAAAGTTCTATTGTATTTGGACTCATGTAATGGAGACTTGCAGTCAGAATTTCTCGCCAAACATTAATCAAGTTGTTTTTAAAGGACTCAATGAGTGATTAGCTTATGTTTTTTTCAAGCCAACACAAACGCCTTTGCCAACTAACTCTGGCAAAATCTTTCCTCTTTAAAGTCTGGGATACAGTACTTAGAGTGTTACAAAAACATTTTAGAGTCAAATCAGTACCCAATTCTTAATTGTAAATGGCTAAAGAATGGTTAAACGTCTATTAATTATGTCTTTGCGGTTTGGGGGAATGTTGAGGTTTATATTCGTAAGATTAAGTTCGTATGCTCCATTTTTCTTCCCTCCCCTCTACCATTTGAGCACTTGGGGAAAACTCTATTCATGGCAAAACTAAATCAGTGAATTTCCTTAGACTTGTTATTTGGAACCATAAAAAGTATCAGCTTTTAGGGTTATCCCAGTCAATCAGGACAGCTCATAAGGTAAGATTTAGTGTCAGTAAAGGTAGACAGCTGTTTCTGCTGCAGCAAAAGGGAAGGTCAGAAGCCCAGACCCAAGCAGAGGTGACACCGCCGCCTTTATCTTGCCTGAGATTTTGCATGTTTGTGCGTCTTCTAAGTGTAACTACTCCAGATTTACATGAGAAGAAGACTTCAGCCAGACTTCTGAGGTTTTGAGTCATTCATTTATCAGATATTTATTGAGTACCTACTAAGCACCAGGTACCATGTGGGAACTTGTGAGAGACACAAGAGATCTTTTCCTCTGCACATGGTTTATGTTAACTAAACAGTATCCATTTCATTCATGGCAATCCCTTCCAAAGTCCCCTGCCAGCGCCTTGGGGTCACCCTAAGAAAAGACAAGTCTGAAAGGAGGGTAAGGAACCAGGAGAGGGAGTGAGACCAAATCTCTATATTATTTCTTCACTTAAAAAGTTTGGCCTTTAGGGCCAGCCTGGCGGCGCAGCGGTTAAATGCGCATGTTCCACTTCTCGCGGTCAGGGGCTCGCCAGCCCGGATCCCCGGTGCGGACATGGCACCGCTTGGCAAAAAGCCATGCTGTGGTAGGCGTCCCACGCATAAAATGGAGGAAGATGGGCATGGATGTTCGCTCAGGGCCACTCTTCCTCAGCAAAAAGAGGAGGCTTGGCAGTAGTTAGCTCAGGGCTAATCTTCCTCAAAAAAAAAAAAAAAAGTTTGACCTTTAATTAGTCACCCTTTTCTGAAGGATCCCCTATGCCTTTTTTTTTTTTTTTTAAAGATTTTATTTTTTCCTTTTTCTCCCCAAAGCCCCCCAGCACATAGTTGTGTATTCTTCGTTGTGGGTCCTTCTAGTTGTGGCATGTGGGATGCTGCCTCAGCGTGGTCTGATGAGCAGTGCCATGTCCGCGCCCAGGATTCAAACTAACGAAACACTGGGCCGCCTGCTGCGGAGTGCGCGAACCTAACCACTCGGCCACGGGGCCATCCCCTCCCCTATGCCTTTTTAACTCTCCATTCCCATGAAGAACTTGATTTTTGGGCCTTTATTTTAAAATTCTGAAAATGTAAACATAATACCTTTCTGCTGAAAGTAGAAAGATTTTATTATCATTCTTCGAAGACACTAAAATACTGAGTGCACTTTTCAAAGCCTTCCACCTGCGGGAAGAAATTGTCTTCTCTGGGAAAAGAGCCCCCCCACCCGCTGTCAAGCATAAGATAGGAAGAAATCCTTAGTGAAATCGGAATGGCCACACTCCCAGCGTCTCAGCCAGCATGCCTGAGTGACAGGCCTTTCCTTAAATGATCTCTACAAACTGCAACACTTCCAGGGCAAAAGGGAGATTACAATATTTGGCAGCTTATGCATTTCTGTGAATCATGTGTGACACTCCATGGAAAGAAGGTATTTCAGGGAGGTCAAAACATGGAATAAAATTGGGTTCAACATTAACTGAATTATTGGGAACACTTCCGTTTGCCTTGATCCTTACAATTTACCACCACCATCCCCATCACCTTCATTTATTGAGCAATTATGCCCGGCATTTTATAAGGATCTTCCTATTTTTTCTAACACTTTGTGAGGTAGGCAGTATCCTTGTTCCACGTGATAGGCGAGAAAAGACTCAGGTTAAGTGAATATGCAAGCTAGTCTGTAACTTGAACTTAGACCTGTTTCAGAGCAAAGCTAAACCACGTCCTACTTTATCAACAACAACAACAACAAGGTCAGGAAAGGAGAAGAAAGATTCTGGCCAACATTTGATCACCCTGGAAAAGTCTTATATTCACGATCCTTATAAAAGTAGAAACATAGCAAATCGAATCTTCATTCTACTTTCTGGGGACTGTAGAGGGAGCGATCTTTGGTTATAAGCACGTACTCCTTAGTCTGGACCACTTTTATTTATTTGCAGAGTGTATAGCTAGCAATCACATATTTTTTGAGAAATTCCAGGGGCAGGAGATATTTACTGACAGGGAAGAGTTTTTTCAGTCATTTTTAAGACCATTATATTAGCGAGACGATGTAGCGTACTGCGTACATAGATGAGTAAATAACGCACCAACTTTTATTCACAATTCTTGTAACCTGACCGTCATTTGGTGATTTAATTGTGCTGTCTGTGCAAATAAATAATTCTTTTCTTTACAAATATCCCAACTATTCAAACTTTTCTGAAATCCGACTATCTGAAGGAAACGGGAAAAGTGGAAATTGAAAATATATTATATTTAACAAGGGTCTTTTTTGAGAATTGTTTCACGAGAAGATTTGGTAAAATTAATAGGTTTTTGTTACCAAAAAAAAAAAAAACTAAAGATGATTCTCCAATGAGTGCTTAAAGTCTTTCACGTACATCACAAAATTTAATTTCACATGGCACAAAGTCCGAAACACAAGTACTTTTGGGTGGAAGACAAACTTTCTTTTCAAGTTCTCCTCTGCACTTCTAATGTTTTGGAATAAAATGAGGAGGAGGGAGGAAATTAAGGCCATGTATTTTAAAACACTTTATTTAGATTCTTCAGGATTTTTATGTTGGTGATCCCCTTTATTGAGACACTAAACACTAAGTTTAGCATTGTAACTTCAAAATGGAATACTTGAAAATTTTATATTGAAAATACTACTCATCAAATAGATCTTTATTTTAAAAAGCAACATGACTGCCGACTCTGTAACCACAGAAATTCTCCAGACTTCTGATATCCTTGCTGTCTCCCCTTGTGACTTTCACCCACATCTCAGACGGTGTGAGTGAATCAATGCCACCACCCTTCTCCCCTCTCAAAACTGCTTCCCCCACTGGCAAAGATCATCTCTAAATATCTCCATAGATAGACTTCTACAAAGAGAAGCGAGAAATCTCTATCACAAAGGGATACAGAAGAAAAGAACTCACTTCCTAGTTCCAATGCCTTTCCTTCTTCAGCCTGCCTCCTCCCCTCATCAAAATCATTTGCACAGCTGACACTCAGCCAGGTAGTTAGGGTTCCACTCATTGCAGAATGTCACTGGACATTTATAAAAGGGCGCCTTTTTTCTGTCTTCTTCCCTCCCCTCAGACAACAATAAACCCCTACCCATCTTTAACAGATTTGGGCGAGGTGCAGAAGCACAAGCACAGGCTGGGAGTGACTTTTCCTGCCCCAGGCTAGTTAACCTCATTCATCCGTTCCAGTGTAGTCCCGGGTGCCTACCACATGCCAGGCCCTGGGCTGGGCATGAGGACGCAGTGGTGAGTCAGGCACCTCTCAGCCTTTGAGGCACTCGGGTGTGCGGTGGGGGACACCGAGCCCGGAGCAGAGAGTGGCAACAGAGTGTTCTCCGACAAAGGGATGCAGGAAACCAAGAGAAAGACGGGGTGAGGGCAGCTAACTCAGACCGCAGGAGGTGAAAAACGGAGGGAGGCGATTTTGAGCTTCTGAAATTCAATTCTCTCCTTCGCCGCAGTCTTCACGCAGCCCCTCTATCTGGCTCGTCCCTGCCATGCAACTACCGTCCACTTGCAAACCTAGTTCTGGCTCTTGCCGTCCCAGCGGACTTCGGTCCCAGGACTTACCTCGGGGAAACTTCCACGCGGTCCCCAGCCCTACACTTTCCAAGCCCTGGGCGGGTTTCCTCGCGGCGCGCACTGAGCGGATAGAGCTCACCCCCCGGGCGCAGCGCCGAGCGCCGCGGACCGTGGGGACCTCGGGAACCGCGGAAGGGACCGGAGGCAGCGCGGGCAGCCCCTCGTCTCCCGGTGTCCTGCGGGCGGGAGGGCGGCAGCTCCCTCGCCCCTTCTTGCCGCTATATAAATACTTCTCCCCGCCCAGGGCCCGATCCTTCCCCGCCCCGGCGGCCCCGGGCCCAGAGCACGTCCCCCAGGAGGGGGGCGCAGCCATAGGGAGGTGACGGAAGCTGGAGTTGGGGGATTACGGGGGCTGTAACCGCCCCGCCGGCTTCTCCGCTACGTGGAACCTCTATCCCCAGCTCCAGACCCTCGGAGGATACTGAGGGCGGGAAAATCCGGGCGTTCATGGTGCGCGCCCTCTCTGCGCCCAGCAGACAGGCAGGGCGCGCGATCCGAGGCGCACGGAAGGTTGCAGCTCTCCTCCTACTCTTGGAACTGCGGTCGCTTGGCGGCTTTGTCTGTGTTCTGGGGTCTTCTTGCAGAAGGCAGGGACTAGCAAGGGAGCCCAAGAGTCTTTGGGTGGTGGGAACTTATCCTTCATGCCTGGGAACCGAGACCAGCCACGGTGCACCCCATGATTGAAGTCAAGCGCCACTGGGGACCCCGGCTCGGAATTCAGGGTCCAGAAGAGAATATCCTTGATTCTTTGGTCTACTGACTTTTTCTCACTGACTGTCCATTCCTTTATCTGTCCATCTATTCGTTTCACAAATAGTTGAGCACCTAGAATGTGCTACTATTAGGTCCTTGGGATACAAAACTAAGTCTGGCTGTTAGCTCACGGTGTCACTGGGGAGGCAGACATGGAAGCAGGAGCGGGGTGGTAATTGCTGGATTGGGTAAGCGCTGCCATGGGAACTCAGAAGACAGGATCCTAACTCAACCATGGAAGGCCCAAAGAAGCTTCCTGGAGAAAATTAAGTCCAAACTGAAATCTAGAGTGAGATAGGCGTAGAAGTAGGGAAAAGAGGGTCCCAGACAAATGGAACAGCAGCTGCAATGGCTGGGAAGACAGAGGGAGCACTGTCTCCCTTCAGGGGAACCAAGAGGGTTTGTTTTTAAAAATTTACTATTTACTGTCATACTAAGTACAGAAAATTTTAAAAATCTAAAGAAAATTAAACTTGTAAGTGGTACAACTGGAATCCGGATGCGGGCATTCTAGCCCTGGAGCGTGCTTTTATAACATGGAGTGTCAAATTGGCAAATGACAAGTTCAAAACCGAGATGGTCCCCATGGAATGGGGATCTTTCTGGAATCTGGGGCATAACTTCAAGTCTCAGCTAGACCATCACCAACTGCAGCTTTGGCCAGGTCACGAACCTCAGTTTCTTCCTCAGCGGAATGTAAATAAGAAAGACACTGTCTCGTGTCCTTCATTGAGTGTCGTGGATATGGGACTTCATGTTCTGGTTCACAGACTTAGCAGAGCAGCACTGGGACAGGTGGCTTCAGAATGGTGACTTCTCGATGGGTTCCTTGGTTTTGAGGCAAGGGAGATTGGGAGAACATTAGAACAGAAAAAGAAAAAAGCACACATTGAAACTTCTCAAATTATTATTGCTTTTACCTAAAGTGGTTAAAATTAAGTAATTCAAGTTCTCATATTCTCATATAGTATTATTATTTTTAAAAACACACTTCAAAACGAGGCATACTTTCCTCATCCCAGGGTCATTGTTGAAAGAGGCAGATGTGATTCCTGGTGGCAGGGATTCTAGCCAATCGCCAGCCCCCTCGAAGCTAGTTTTAGAAGTGTACCATACATACAAACAATGCCCATTTTATTAGAGCCCCTTAGGAAATATCAGTCTGATAGAAGAACTTCTGGGATTCATACGCCTGTGATCCATGGCCCAGCCAGGCCAATGACCACGTCAGTTCAATGTGAAGCCTTGATAGCACTGCTTTAACAAGCTGAGTCACCTTGACATATTGTTTTGGGGCATCTAAAAACACTCCATCTTATGTCCTGGATCTTTTGATGTCCAAACCCATTTTCACAACTGGATCAAACTTTGACCAGCACCCCTTAGCCTTCCTTTCACCTAGACTAGAGCAAAAAGGCAGAAAAAGAAGAAAGATCCTTGGATCTTGTAAATGCAGGTGGTCGCCTAAAGTGACCCTAGTTTTTCCCATTATGCGAGCCTTCATTTCTGGACCAGAGAGATGATAGGCAAGTAGCCAGTAGTCTTTGCTGTATTTCCAGAGGTTTTTAGGAACATCTGTAACTTAGGTGGAAGTGTGGGTGCCATTTGCTTGAATGGGTTTTTGGAGCCCATGACAACCTCATCAAACTGATCATGAATTACATCGGAAGATAAGGGTAACCCTTAACCTAAGCCATACATATGAGCTGGTCTACTGTGACAGTATTGGGACTCTGAGAGCCTTGTCCATTCATAGTTCAGCCTTTGGGAGAAAGTCTGCTACTTTGGAAGATCCATGTTGACTTCTCAAATGTCTCCAGAACCCAGCCTAGCTAGACCTTCACCGTTCAGACTCCCAAGCTACTGAAGTGGCCTTCTACTTGATCTTCCAAAGTCCACCCCACCTGATTCTTGCCAATTTGTCCTGCATTCTTCTGACAGAGGGATATTTCTAAACCATCTGATCGATCACTCTGCTGACTTAATGCTATAAAGGGTTCCCCACTGCCTGCATAACAGAGCCCAAACTCAAGGCCCTTTATGTCTCTCCCTATTCTTCCTTCTTCCCTCATATTCTGCCATCCTGCCACACTTCCACCACTAATCGTGAGCTCCAGTGCCCCAGAAATGACCCACATTGCTGGATCTCATATCTCCTTGCCATTGTCAAGGCTGTTTCCTCTGCATTTATTTATTTTTCATTCAGCAAAATATATATTGAATACTTACTATGGACCAGGCACTGGAAAGAATTGGAATCATTTTTATAATGATAATCTATATATTTTTCATCATAAATTAAAATAACATACTTAACCCAGGTATCTTATTTGGTTTACTAGGATCTATTTGCTTCTCAAACATATTTTGGACACCTCCTGTATGGTAGATACTATGTTAGACTCCAGGATGCAATCAGCCATGGTCTGTCTTTAGGACCTCAGAGCCGAGTGTTGGAGATGGATAAGTAAGCTAATTATTAATGTGATAGGGGTCTGTAGGCACTGGGCACTATGGGAGGAATCCTGGGAAGAAGGTGATACTTGGGATAAAAACGTCGGACCTGGGGTTGAGTGGGGAAGGTTGAGAGAGGGACAGAATAGTAAGACAGAGGGAGCAGCATGTATGAAAGCATGGAAGTCAATGGTGGCTGCACAGTGAAGGGGCATGGTATGAAATGAGGTTGGAGAAGCAGGTGAGGGTAGGTGATAGATTGGATGTGAGTGAATGTTTGGGTGAGCAAGAGAGGGGTCTGGGATAACTCTTAGGTTTCTGGCTTGCAATTATGGAGGGGCAACACCATTTATTGAGATAGCGAACACAGGAGGAGGAGGTGGCTTGAGGAGGGAGGTGGAAGAAAATAATTCTACTTGGGATATTTCGCATTTGAGATGCCTGGGAGCTGTCCAAGTCATGATGCTCAGTGGCCAGATGGAGACATCTAGTCTGGGGCTTGGAAGAGAGGCCTCAACTAGAGATATGGATTTGGGTTCGTCGTGAAACTGATAGTTGAAGCCAGAGGAGTGTATGAGGTGATATAAGGAGGGTTCATTCATTCATCTTTCATTGAAGAAGTATTCATTGAGTACTTATGATGTGGGAGGCACCGTTCTAGACCTCAGGGATACAGCAGGGAACAGAACAGACAAGGTTCCTGCTCTCCCAGTGTTTGAGGAAAGAGGATTGGGAACACATTATTGGATGGCAGAGGAAGATGGCAATTTTAATGCAGTGAGAGGTGATTTGGGACAAAGTCTTGAATAGAGATGAGAAGTAAGTCCTGAGAGATATCTGAAGGAAGAGTGCTCCACCCAGAAGGAATAGTCAATGCAAAGGCCGTGAGGCAGGAGCATGGCTGGTGTGTTTGAGCAAAGGGAAGAGGCCAGTGTAGCTGAATCAGGCTGAGTACAGGAAGGAGCAGGAGGACATAAAGTCAGAGAGATAATGGGAAGGGGGCAGTTCGTGGGAGCAATGGAGGGTTTTGAGCAGAGGAGTGACGTGGTATGATTCCTGTTTATAAATAACAGACAATAAGGGGTCAGGGATTGAGAGCAGAGTCTGGGAAATAGCTGACATTTAAGGAATGAGCAGAAGAAAAGGTTGTTCAGGGCAGTGAGAATCTTGCTGAAGGGTCAGATCCAGGTGACCTTACGGAATTTAAGATCTTAAGACTCTCCAGGACATAATGACTAGATGTGAAAGAATAGCCAGCAAGGCAAGAGGAGACCAAGGAGGAACGCTGTCTCGAAGCCAGGGAGGATAGCTGCGTAGGAAGAGACTTGTGGATGGTGCCAAGGGTCACAGAGAGGTCAGGAAGGAAAAGGCTTGGGGAGCGTATTTTTTGCATTTGGCAGTTCAGAGAGGCCTGTGGCTGCTGCTACGGCAAGGCGTAGGTAGGAGTAGGAGTGAGACCTGGTAGTGCATAGAGTTAATCGGAGAGGAAGGAGTTGCAGGAGAGCCGAATCTTTCAAGAAATAGGGAGGAGAAAGAAGAGTCAGGGTTGTACCAAGGCCTGGTACTGAGGGATGTTCTTCTTGGTGGTGATAGCATAGCTTTGCTCTCTTGGAGACAAGCGGAGGAGGACTTTTGTGCTCATCAAGAAGACCAGGAACGGGAAAAGCAATGTGCAGAAGATGTCCACACTGCAGGAGTTCTGAGTCCACAGTTTTCAAGGTTTGCCATCATTTTTATCTTTCAAAGGAACTCTAAGAATAAGAACACTAACTAGGCTTATAGCAAACAGTCAGGAAATGGGGAGAATTCTATGACAGTTTCTAATTGTACCTCAGGGATTCTGAAGTAGTGCAATAAAACCCCAAGTAGGGTAGATGAATTTGGGTCTACCACCATTGATAGTTGACTCTTGTCCCCTACCCATCCTCATTCTCAGACAAGGGTGGGCTTAAGTTCTTATCATGGATGGTAGGGAGGGAAAGGCCAGTTACACAGTCATTTGCATACAGTGTAAATTTCACTGTCTTCAATTTTGTGCCCTCTGAGACCAGATAGAATATCCAGAAACATTGGTTTTCATTAGCCTTGCAATAATGCAACACTGAATTTTATGCAATTGGTTTTCAGACCCTGCTTACCATATCATGGCAGGAGTATATTGGTACCATTACTTACTTAGGGTATGTGTTGAATCAGTCAAAGAGAGCTATCTTTTTTCAAACTCTGAGATTTTGCACCAGTTGTGAAGTCAGACTAGAGGAAGACTTTTCCCCCATTGAGTCAAATAAATACTAAGAAGCTGGAGACATTGAGCCAGATTCTCTCATGTGTGATTTACTCCTCAGCATCAATTCACTTTTATAGGTCACTAGGGTGTAATTAGGATTCAGCAGAAATTTTCTAAATCCTCTTCTCAAGACTGAATGGTATTCTGTCTTTAAAGGGATGGGAAAGAAAACCTATGATGGAGTGAAATTTCTTTCATCTTCCATAAGAAACCCGCTAGCTCCAATAATCAAGCCAAACCATAATTCTCTCAGGATGGCAAGGGAGGGGCAGCTGGACTTTGTGACTGACTACTGACCTGGAAATTTACCTTGATTTTGGGAACTTTCCCTCATAGATGTTGCTATCACTGCCAAATATCATACCTTTATCCCTTGGCCCAGGACGAGGCTCACAAGCTTTCCCTTAATTTCTAGATCACAATCAAGAAAGCCAAGACAGCCACAGGACTGTCTAAAGACTCTGTTGGATAATAACAGAGAAATAATAATAACAACAACAACAATTAGTCAGAAGTAGGTATCTTTTACGGATGAGGAAAACAGGCACAGAAAGTCAAGGAGGGTGCCCAAGTTTAGTTGTGCAGCTACTAATTGTTGAAGCTAAGACTGAAACTCAGGAAATGAGTCAGGAAGTGAATATGGGGTAATATACAAAAAACCAAGCAACCTGACCTGCAAGGTATGGGTGATAAATGGTGTTTCTGAAAATGGTTGCAGCACCATCTCTCATGTTTTTGTCTCTGCAATTTGAGTAAAGACCATTTCACTGTCTTCTCTGGGCTAGACATGGAGACTGTCCTAATTTTCCCTCCCATTCCCACTCAAATGCAGACCCCCGAGACAAAGATTCATGTGCTAGTAGTTTATTTGAGAAGTGATCCTAGAAAACACTGCTAAGGCCACCAGTGAAATGAATGTTATCAAGCAAGTGACCACCATGAACAACTGGGGCCCAGTCCTACTGAGGAATGCTGGGAAACAGTGCAGAACATGTCTCAGTTATTTATCCACCAAATCCCTATGTGTCACTGGCTGAAGGATGCTTACAGAAGGATTAACTCTCTGGCACTTCCGGCTCAGCCAGGGAGAGGGCAGAACAGCCTTCAGCATATAGAATTGAGTGCTGAGAGGAGGGCGGAGGGCACCGACAACATCTGCTAGAGAGACTTTGCAGTGTGTATGCTTGGGTCTGTGTGTGAGCTCGCAGGAGAGTGGAACGGCAATAGCAGAGAAAATTAAGGCTCGCATTACCCAACTCAAACAGAATATAAAATCCTCTTGAAGCTGTGTGCAGGCCCCTACACTGGCCCCTGTCACTGTTCTCTCTGAGTCTTTGCCTGCCTCCAATGGTTCTCCCACTTGGTTCCCATCTGCCTCAGACCAGTCCTTCAACGCTCCTGGTGGCGGTGCCCACCCAAATGTTACTTTATTATTTGTTTAATTGAGGTCACATTGGTCTATAACGTTATATAAATTTTGGGTATCCATCATTATATTTAAACTTCTGTATAGACTGCGTTGTGTTCACCACCAAACGTCTACTTGCCATCTGCCCCCGTACCCATGTGCCCTTTTACCCCTTTTGCCCTCCCGCGCCCCCTTCTCCTCTGGTAACCACCAATATGGTCTCCGTATCTATGTGTTACTTTAGAAGGGTTTACATCTCTATTTGAGGAATATCAACGTGGAGGAAGCATCCCTGTATTGCTCAAAGAGGCTGTGTCATGTGCTTTGTGCAGCATGGGGCTTGTTGGGGATTGTTAACTCTAGCTGCTGCTAAGTTATTTGAAAATTATTGAAAAAGCACACACCAAAAGCTAGTTAAGAATGTGATTTTCCTTTATCTGACCAGGTTCTTCTTGGTTACATCTTAAATAATTTAATACGTTGACTGAGTGCCCAACTCAGATGACCAAATCTCTCCAAATTGGAAATTAAATAAAAGCTTTGAGAAAGGTTTAAACTCATAATCTGAATGCCTTAATATGTATGTATTTTCTTTTCACAAAAAGGAGGACTTATCTCTGGATGAGTGGTGTAGTAGTTGGGTTCATGTGCTCCACTTTGGTGGCCTGGGGTTCGCAAGTTCAGATCCTGGGTGTGGACCTGGGACTGCTCGTCAGGCATGCTGTGGCGGCATCTCACATAAAATAGAGGAAGACCAGCACAGATGTTAGCTCAGCGACAATCTTCCTCAAGCAAAAAGAGGAAGATTGGCAATGGATGTTAGCTCAGGGCCGATTTTCCTCACACACACACAAAAAAGGTAGGCTTATCTATCATAGTGCATTTTCCAAAGTTTTTCATTTTTGAAATGAAAATGCCAATAATTGGGTTCTATTTAAATGATATGGGATGATTCTGAGGTCCTCAAGAGATTGTGAGGAAATCCCTCAGTCAGATACATGATACTCTCTTGAGGCAAATTTCGTTTAAGTTTTCTTGTCACTTTCCAATTATGTACGAGTTTAAGCTCAGGCAGACTGTGTTTTTATTCAGTGACCACAGGTACTGAATTTTCCAAGGCTCCAGTTTCAGATTAATAAGGAGATTTCAGATTTCAGACTTAAGTATTGAATAGCTACGAAGTGTAATCTCGCCATCTACAAGCATGTCTTTTAACCATTGCTTAAGGAAGCACGGGACAGGGCTGTCATACTTGACGTGGGCGGCACAGCTGATCATACTTCACGCTGAGCTTGCAGTTACGTAAGAGGCGTGTAAAGTAGAATTTGGAGGGAAGCTTGTTGTGGTAGGCACGTAGTAAGAAGAGTTCAGATAAGTTTCATGAAAGTTTTATCCTAGGTTTTTCATAGATTTAGAGGTGGACGTCCCGCTCTGAAGAAGCTGTGCTCTGAACTTTCATTCAGCCAGAAGAGATGGCATTATTTGAGCTGCCTGAACTAAAGCCCCACTTTAGACAACTTGAGAAGCCACCAGTCTCCGTCATAAAAAAATAAATAAATAAATCAGGATTTTCAGAAAAGTATGATTCCTCTACTTAAGAACAATTAACTACAGTATTTAGGCATAAATTTTGAGTCTTTTGGTGTAAAGCATAAATAGCAATTCTATGTTTCTACAAGCTTTTAATACTCTAATAATAGGTTGGAATAAGACCAAGAAGGACTATTAATAAATTGAAAACTTCAATGGACTTTGTTACAGGAGCACCAGCAATTGACATTACACAACTGGTAATTTTTCTGTAAGACAGCTTATTGAATAAATATGTGTAAACATCTCAGTTTTTTATTTCATTCAGGAAAGACCTTTTAAGGAATAATTTTACCTTTTTCCCCAAAAGTCCTACAAAACTACTCGCTTCTTGTATATTGTTTCCATTCCAAGTCCCTGGTGTTGGACTTCATTGTTATTAAACATTGGCTGTGGTATTCCTCTCCCACTCTTTTCCCCAAAAGTGCTGAAGAAGTTGAGATTTATTGTGATTAATCACCCATCCTCTGGGATCCCTGAGGCGGAGTTACACATATTCACACACACTTGCACGCACACACACTCTCTGTGGAGATTCATATACACATTCTTTCAGTTTGCAGAGGCTGCCATTTCTGGGGACCAAACCAAAATTTCTCTGTACAGTAGTTGCAGGAGGGATGGGAAAAAATAGTTATGGCCATGTATGCAATACAATTTCTCCTAAAGAAATGGAACATTTGGTAAACACATGCAAGTGTCAAAGGTTTATTCCTATGACTTAAACTTGGGGTTTATCTGGTCAGCATTTCACTGGGAGCAGGGCCTCTGAGCCCTTTTCTGCATCACAACTTTGAGAGTAGATGCGGAACTTGCTTGCATAACTCCCCTGCTCCACACACGCTAGGCCCTTCTCACCTTTTTAGCTGATCCCTTCAAGTTAAAACTTGGGGGGTGAGGAGGAAAGAATACAGGCACATTTCTCCTGCTGAAATTGTGGACTCACGTGAATTCTAAGCTGTGAGTAATTTTCTCTTCCTGGGAAAGAATTCTAAGACACGTCTCTTCATTTATTGTCACTAACCTTCAGAGCAGTTTCTGTGGTTCTTGTTGCTAAGGGAACACAATGCAGAGGTGGACAAATCCATGGTTTCCACTCTAAATTTTTGAGGAGTGGATTATTTAATAGGGGAGAACACTAATTAGCAATCGGAAGTATATATCATGCCATCATTTCCATCTTTCCAGGAGTGAAGATTTTTTATATTTGTGCTCAGACTTACAGATGATGAACTTAAAAAATACTTCAAGATGATCTAGTCCAACCTCTTCCCTTTTCACCTGAAGTAAGAGAGGTGCAGGGAGGGCAAGCAAGGTCACACAGCCATGGGTGGCAGAGCCAAGTCTCAAACTATTGCTGCTCTGACCTGTTCTCTATGACCTGCTGTTTCTCACTTTGAGAGCTGCCATGCTTTGAAATATATAACCCAAACTAGTTTTTCTTTCCTGAGTAATCTCCCTCTAAGATTCCTGGAAATTGATTCCTTATTGGGAAATTCCTTAATTTCCCATAAACAAATTCATAGTCCAGAAAGATAGATTTTACTATTTATTTTAAAAACAGTGAGTCACAACTAGGCTTCTATATTTTCACATATTTTGTCCAGAAATAAGCGTCTAGAAGAGACTAATAAACAGGGTGAACAATGAGATCCTTCGAACAGAAACAACTAGTTCTCTTATTTCTTCGGTCTCCAAAGAAGAATAAAGTTCAATTTCTTTGATAAGTGAGTGTGTCAGACAGCTGGTTGTTCCACCAAAGTTCTGTGCTCCACCTTCCACAGTGTGAAGTCTTTACTGAAAAACTAAGAACCACAATTTCCAGAGTCCTTTGCATCTGTATGCAAGCATGTGACTAGTTTTGGCCAATAGAAATGCAAGTGAAGGTGATGGGTTATTTTCAGACCGAAAAGCTTAAGAAGTAAATTTTCCTTTCACACTTACTTTCTCCCTTACTCTTTCCCCATAGAGTAACTGAATCCATAAGGGGAGGGTGGAGTCAGAGACGGAAGACACATATATCCTTGATGCCTCAAAATTACCATGCAGAGGGCTGCTCGCTAACCATCACGTTAGTACTGGATTATGAATGAGAAATAAATCTCTAGTATGTCATGCTCCATCTGTTATCTATTGCTGTGCAACAAGCCACTCCAAAACTTAGAGGTTTAAAACAACAGCAATCACTTATTTTACTCACAAAGCTTTAATTTGGATAGGGCTCTGTAGGGACAGTTGTCCCCTGTTCCACATGACAGCAGCTGGGGCAGAGCCACTGGGGGCTGGCAGACCTTCTTTCAAGGTGGGTGACTTACATGGTTGGTAAGTAAGTGCTGCGTTCAGCCAGGAGCTCAGCTGGGGCTGAGGAAAGGAAGCCCCCAGTTCCTCTCTGTTCTGGCCTCTCCACCAACTGCTTGCCTTTCTCATGGCATGGTGTCTGGATTCCAAGAGCAAATGTCCCATGAGACAGATTGTAGAAGCTGACACTTCTTTGAAGTTTGGGCCCAGAAACTGACACCATATCACTTATGCCATAAGTTATTGATTAAGCAGTTTTACAGCCCAGAATCAAGGTCACAGGACATGATCCCACTTTTCAAGGGGAAGGATGTCAAAGAATTTTGGAGCCATGTTTTAAAATCATCACTTAAACCCCCGTGATTTTGAGGTTTCTACGTTAAGGCAGCTAGTGTTACAGTTACAACCACCACAGAGAGAGAGAGAAGAAAAAGTGCCAGGTCCTTAACAGTCTTACATATTTTTTAATTACAGGTCACCAGCCAATAAAAAACAACAAAACCTGCAGAGGGGGGCCTTTAACTTGCATGAATTACAAAATGAGGGATCGTTAGGGGTTTCTGTAAAGTCCTACTGAGTTCAGCTTTAAAATGTACTTGCAGATCTCTTGTAAGTCAGCAAAACAAAACAACGACGAAAAACACTGCAGGAGAAAAATGGGCAAAGAATCTGAATAGATAGTTCACAGAAGGAGAAATGAACAGTCAATGCAGAAAAAAGCTGTCATAATCATTTGTTGGGTTGGCTGCCCTAGATGGATTTCCCCATCCGAACAATGCTCTGATTTCCCTTGAGAAGTTATCACTTTCCCTCTAGTCGTGGTTCAGTTGGATTGTAATCAGGGCTCTGCTAGCTCCTAGCCTAAGGGCAGCCATCCGGCCTAAGCTAGGTCACCTGGAACTTGAATCTTACGAGAAGAATAAAGAGATCAAAACTGTTTGGGTTCCATTTCATTCTTATGATGGTGTCTGAGCGGACCGGACCCAAAGATACCCTTCTCCACTGAATCCATTCCTGGGGTGCCTGCTTCCTCATCTCCAGAAATGCCCTTGTCTTCCTCATTCCTAAGCCTGGTTCTACAGCCTCCCATTAATTCTGTGGTCTCTAATGTCCTTCCCTTGCATTCCTCTTGATTTAACCCACCCAGAATTGTTTTCTGTTGCTTACAATGAGAGAACACTAATTCATGCAAGTGTTCACTCACAACAGTAATGAAATAAATCTATCTTAAAGCAATGAGATGCAATTTCCTTATTAAACTGGCAAAAATTCTTAAAAATAAATGATACTATCCCAGTTTTGTTAAGATTTGGGAAAAATAACTACTTAATTGCTGGTGGGAGTGTAAATTGGTACAATCCTTCTGGAAGGCAATGCCTCTTCAGTTTTCCCTACTAACTCCTATTTATTCTTCAGATCTCAACTCATCACTTCGTCACGGATGACCAAGGCTGATGGTCCAGACTAGATCAGGTCTCCCTAATACATTCTCTCAGTGTACCATGTACGTTTACTTCGTTGCATTTACCACAGTCATAATTCCAGACTTATTTGTGTAGTTATGTGACTAATGCCTGTCTCTCTCACTCATCTGTAAACTTCATAAAATCTGAGAACTTGTCTATTTTTGCTCACAATGGTATATCCAGCACTTAGTAAAGTGTTAGCTTGGTTGATGCTTGCCAAGGACTTGTTGAATTAATTAACTCCATAATCTTATCATTAAGCATGATGCTGCTCATTTTTCTATTGCATATTCTATTGCATTTTGTCTATTTTCTATTGGTGCTTTATTCTTGAGTTTTAGAAACTCTTTGAGATTTTAATTTATTAACTGTCCAGAATTGGAGTGATGGCCCCCAATGCTCATATCGTGGGAAGTCAGAGCTGCCATTCAAAAGTCAGATTAGAGGCTTGGAAGATTTCCCTTTGAGAGCTACCATCTGGGACAACGTGGCGTGCACTGAGCCATGGAGTGGAAAGTGCTCAGTCTTTGCCCTTCTGAGATTGTTTTTGCCAGAATTTCCTCCTTTTATTTCCGTATCACTTCCTTGAGAAAGGGAATTCAGTGCTGGGTCTTCTTGTGACCTGGTCTAAATTCCACTGTCTCAAAAGTCCTTGAAGTTGGGGCAGCAACTGGCATCACTCTCTACCTGAGCTCTCACCGAGTATCCCTCCCCTTCCCTCTTACTCGTTTATGCTCATCTCAGTTCTTCAGAATGATGTGCAGTTTTGCTCGTAAACATCTTTCCTGGATGTTTACTTGTGAAAGTAATTCCAGATCCTTGCAAGAATTAGTTTGAGAATAAACAAACTCATAAATAGCCAATTGAATGGAAATAATACATCAATGAATGCCAATAATGTGTCGCCACTCTGTAACTGACTGACAAATCATGTAGCCTTGCTGGGCTTCACTTGTCTCCTCTCTGAAATGGGAATTATAGCAGTACCTACTCAATAAGGCAGATGTGAGGACTAAAGGAATATGCAGAGCTTAGAACAGTGCTTGGCTATTATTATTGGAAAGATCTGGTGCTAAAGATTCATATTAAAGGGATGTTTCAGGAAATAACCACAGTTATACATGTGGATCTTTGCACAGGAGGCAAGTGTTGGAGGAAGGGGCGTTATAAGAGTAGTCTCACATTTTGGAATAAGTATTTTGGAGGATTCTTAATCTAGGAATCCATTTGGGAGCATCCCTGACATTCATCACCCTGTGTTGGCTTAAATACTTTCTCTGCAAGGAAGCTCAATACCTTTCAAAACCTCATTG
Organism: Equus przewalskii; assembly: GCF_037783145.1. NCBI lineage: Eukaryota > Metazoa > Chordata > Mammalia > Perissodactyla > Equidae > Equus > Equus przewalskii. The sequence continues at coordinate 68,214,115 of NC_091845.1, read as the reverse complement.
CACAGTAGAGATCTAACTTTAATATTTCAGCACCAAGTATGTCATATTTGTTCAAATAGTCTCCCCAGCCTATCATTTGCTTTTTTCCTCTATACAGATTTTCTTAAGTTTTGTAGAATTGAATATAATAAACTTTTTCCCTTTGTGATTTCTTCATTACTTTTTCCATAAAAAAGATTGGCAAAAAAATAATGAATAGACAATTAACAGAATAAGAAGTATAAATGGTCAACATATATGAGAGAATGTTTAATCCTATACTAATCAAAAGTATATAAATTAAAATTACGAATCTTTTTGCATATGGAATCAGCAATGACAGAAAAAAGAGAATATTGATTATTTGCTTGTTAGGGTGTGATATGATGAGCTCATATATTGCAGATGAAAATGTAGACTATTACCAATGACTTGGCAATACGTATCAAAAATCTAAATCTTAATGTGATCATTAATTTTATATGTCAACTCGGCTAGCCCACAGTACCCAGATAGTTGGTCCAACATTATTCTAGATGTTTCTGTGAAGATATTTTTTAGATAAGCTCAACGTTTAAATGAGTAGATTTTGAGTAAAGCAGATTACTCTCCGTAATGTCGGTGGGCTTCATCCAAACATTTGAAGGCCTTAATAGAAAAAGACTGACTTTTCTTGAAGAGGAGAACATTCTACCAGAAGACTGCAGACTCAATCTGCAGCATCAACTCTTGCCTAGGTCTCCAGTCTACTGATCTACTCTGCAGATTTTGGACTTGCCAGCCTCCACTATCACATGAGCCAATTCCTTAAAATAAATCTCTTTCTTTATATATAAATCCTGTTAGTTCTGTTTCTCTGGAGAACTCTAATACATTTGGTAATACTTAATTTAAACTTAGTAATACCATTTCTAGGAGTCTATCTTGAGGGAATAACAACAAATAGAGTACAAATTTATACAGCAAAAACAGAGAAAAATTAGTAAAAAACGAATGTTCAAAGTTTTATAATTAAATAGGTATATTATGCCATATATACCCATAAAAGGAATGATACAGTCTGCAACTACTGAAAGTCGTGTGTTGGAATAATATTTGTTGATATGGGGAAATGCTCATATGTGACATATTCCTCTCCCAATATCTATGCACCTATCCATCTAAGTCTGTGCTGTTTAATACAGTAGCCACTAACCATGTTTGGCTGTTGGGCATTTAAAATGTGGCTAGTCAGAATGAGGAACTGAATTTTTAATTCCATTTAACTAAATTTAAATTGAAAAAACGTATGCCCAATTCAGCTATTAGAAATACTTGAAGTGTATTTGGAAGAATTTGGGTATTTCAACCTACTTTTCTTAATTAAAACTTTATTTTTTAAGGCAGTTTTAGGTTCACAGCAAAATTAAGAGGAAGGCACAGAGATTTCTCATATACCCCTTACCCCGAAACATGCATAGCCAGCCCCATTATCAATATTCCCCATTAGAGTGGCACAATTGTTATAATTGATGAACATACATTGACACATCACAATTAACCAAAGTCCATAGTTTACGTTATGGTTCATTCTTGATAGTGTACATCCCGTAGGTTTAGACAAATGTATAGTATGTATCCATCATTATGGTCTCGTACAGAATATTTTTCACTGCCCTAAAAATCCTCTGTGTTCCTCCTATTCATCCCTCCTTCCTTGATCTAATTTTTTAACTTTGAATTTTATGAAGTCAAAATACAGATAACGTATTTTTGATGAAAATTGAGCATCCAAATTGAGACAAGCTTTAACTATAACGCCAGATTTTAGCGTGAATTGCATTTTTGAAATTTGCTATAGTGGACACTTTGTTTTTATAATTAGAACAATATTAGTTCAAAAAGAAGATATAAAGTCATCTTCAGCAGCAAGAAATAATGAAAATATCTCCAAATGTGCCTTTCATGACATTCATCATACAAATATTCTACTTTTCAGGAATAAGAGTCTCTAGACTTTTGGGGAAATAATATTTCATCTAGCAGTACCTAAAATTTGAGGAAATCAGTCGGTCTGGATCTACTTGTGGGAATTTGAGAACATGTGTTAATATTTCATAAACAGCTATTCAACACATTTTGTGAGAACTCTTTTCTTGAGCCATGAATAACTTGTTACTATTTTTCTGAATTCTGGCTCTAAGTTAATGTTTTCTTATTCTTGAGGGATTTTACAGTTAGATTTTGAAAAAGATAAACTGTCTCTGGAAACTATGTAAAAGACTAATATCCAATCAGCCTTATTCTTGTGGAGAAATCATGCTTTGACCAAAGGAAGAGAGAGCTCGTAATTTTCATTGATGTTTTTCTTCCTTTCCTTTGCAATGTAACAGTTTGTGAGTTATCCTTGAGATGGTTCTCTGTCGGAAAATCTCTGAAACGGGATGCTTCTGTTGTTAGTTAAGTGATCATTGCCCGCTGTCACTCTTTTATTCCACACCATTGGGCAAAATGCTGAGGGTCTCCAGGGATTTCAGGAATTAGCCTAAGCTATTTGTGACTTTCTTCCTACTTTTGATGCAGGTAACACTAAGCAATCCCCAGAGTGGAAATCATGAACCTCGATGCACTGGCATTGAGTACTCACAGGTGGGTATTTCCATCTCTTTTTAAAGACAAGAAAGCTGAGTTTCAGAAGCACTAAGTGCATAGTAAATATCAGAACTGGGTCTACTCATTTCTCTCAAATTCCAGTGTGAATGTTCTTATTTAACTGGAGGTTTCTAGATTAAAAAAAAAGTAATAGTAGATATATTTGTTGTGTGTTGTATGTTAGAAAATAAAGAAAACTTCTGCTTCAATGTGGTGGATGACCATACACATCTATCTCTTCTTCTTGAAAATGCTTTAAATGGCAAAAGAGAGAGAGAGAAAAGAATATTAATACACAGGCACAAAGAGAATTGGAGAACACACAGCCATGAATGAGAATCAACACAAGTTTTTTGAAAAGACACATTTCTCAAAGAAAGTGGCAGCTTTGTTAGTAGAGTAGAGAAAGCTGCAGGCTGTGAATGTCTAAGACGGGGATACTTATGAGAAACAATTTGATTCTTGCCTTAGAATCTTGGAAAAGCATAGAATTTAAAGCAGCAGGTGCAGCAAAAGATGCAGATGAGGCATGAGACCACAAGGGGAGTGACTGAAATCTTTCACGCAAAGCCTTAGTTCTCTTCCTCTCTCCAGAGTTGGCTGACTAGTCTTTCCTTTACAGCTAGTTTCCAGTCAGCCATTTGCCACCACACTCTGAAATACAAACAGTTAGGATCACTGGGCATTTGAAGAAAGCTTCCAATATGAGAAAGACCCAAACAAGCAGAAAAATTAACATGGAGAAAATAGAGGACATAGAGCCTTTCTGTTAAGAAATTAGAACAAAAGAGAAGAGAATAGGAAACAGGACAAGAAATTTAGGGGGGTCATTCTGGGAGATTTTAATTTTCAGTAAATAGAGGAGAGGAAATTTTCAAACAAAAAAATGTAAGAAAATTCCCAGAACTGAAAGACTTGACTTTCCAGGTTGAAAATGCTGTCTGTGTGCCAATCTCAACCAATAAAAAAAGAAACACGCTAAGATCGATCTTTATGAACTTCAGGATATCAGGGATGACAAATATCCTAAAAGCTTGTGGTGGGAGGAGAACTTCACATACAAAGAAATGGAAATTAAAGTGCCATTGGACTCTTCCAACCGACACTGGAAGCACTAACGCTATGGAGCAGTGCTGTCATAATTTGGAGGCAAATTATGCTCAAGTCTATGCTCAACATCGAGTTCTTTTTCAATTATTTTATTAAGGTCACATTGGTTTATAACACTGTGTAATTTCAGGTGTATATTATTATATATCAATTTCTGTGTAGACTGCATCACACTCACCACCAATAGTCTAATTTTTATCTGTCACCATGCATATATGTGATCCTTAACCCCTTTTGCCCATCCCTTCCCCTCCCCTCTAGTAACCACTAATCTGTTCTCTTTATCCATGTGTTTGTTTATCTTCCAAATATGAGTGAAATCACATGGTGTTTGTCTTTCTCTGTCTGTCCTATTTCGCTTAACATAATGCCCTGAAGGTCCATCCATGTTGTTGCAAATGTGAATATTTTGTTCTTTTTTAGGGCTGACTAGTATTCCATTGTATATATATACCACATCTTCTTTATCCAATCATCAGTTGATGGGCACTCGGGTTGCTTCCATGTCTAGTCCATTGTGAATAACGCTGTGATGAACACAGGGGTGCATAAATCTCTTTGAATTGTTGATTTCATATTCTTTGGATAAACATCCAGTAGTGGGATAGCTGGATTGTATGGTATTTCTATTTTTAATTTTTGAGAACTCTCCATACTGTTTTCCGTAGTGGCTGCACCAGTTTGCATTCTCACTGGCAGTGAATGAAGGTTCCCTTTTCTCCACAACCTCTCCAACATTTGTTGTTTTTTGTCTTGGTAATTTTAGCCATTCTGATAGGTGTAAGGTGATGTCTCATTATAGTTTTGATTTGCATTTCCCTAATAATTAGTGATATTGAACGTCTTTTCACATGCCTGTTGGGCATGTGTACATCTTCTTTGGAAAAATGTCTGTTCATATCCGCTGCCCATTTTTTGATTGGGTTTTTTTTGTTGTTGTGTTGTATCAGTTCTTTATATATTTTGGAAACTAACCCTTGCCAGATGTATGCTTTGCAATTATTTTCTCCCAGTTGGTGGGTTGTCTTTTCATTTTGTTCAAGGTTTCCTTTGCCTTGCAGAAGATTTTTAGCCTGATATAGTCCCATTGTTCATTTTTTCTTTTGTTTTCCTTGTCTGAGTAGACATGGTATTCGAAAAGATCCTGCTAAGTAAGACTGTTGTCAAAGAATGTACTGCCTGTATTTTCTTCTGGGAGTTTTATGGTTTCAGGTTTTACGTTCAAATCTTTAATCCATTTTGGGTTAATTTTTGTGTATGGTGAAAGATAATGGTCTACTTTCATTCTTTTGCATGTGGTTGTCCAGTTTTCCCAACACCATTTATGTTCCTTTCCTTTCTCCATTGTATGTTCCTGGATCCTTTGTCAAAGATTAGCTGTCCATAGGTGTGTGGTTTTATTTCTTTCAACTCTGTTCCATTGATCTGTGTGTCTGTTTTTGTGCCAGTACCATGCTGTTTTGATTACTATAGCTTTGTAGTACATTTTGAAGTCAGGGATTGTGATGCTTCCAGCTTTGTTCTTTTTTCTCAGGATTGCCTTGGCTATTCAGGGTCTTTTGTTGTTCCATGTAAGTTTTAGGATTCTTTGTTCTATTTCCCTGAAGAATGTCATTTGGGATTCTTATTGGGATTGCATTGAAACTGTAGATTGCTTTTGGTAATATGGACATTTTAACTATGTTTGTTCTTCCAATCCATGAGCATGGAATAGCTTTCCATTTTTTTAATGTCTTCTTCAATTTCTTTCAATAATGACAGAGTTTTCGGTGTATGGATTTTTCACCTCCTTGGTTAAATTTACTCCTAGATATTTTATTCTTTTTGTTGCTGTTGTAAATGGGATTGTATTCTTGACTTCTCTTTCTGCTAGTTTGTTATGAGTGTATATAAATGCAACTGATTCGTGTAAGTTGATTTTGTACCCTACAACTTTGCTGTAGTTGTTGATTATTTCTAACAGTATTCTGGTGGATTCTTAAGGGTTTTCTCTCTCTCTATATATAGAATCATGTCATCTGCAAACAGCAAGAGTTTCACTTCTTCCTTTCTGATTTGGATACCTTTTACTTCTCTTTGTTGCCTAATTGCTTTGGCCAAAACCTCCAGTACTGCGTTGAATAAGAGTGGTAGGAGTGGGCATCTTTGTCATGTCCCTGTTCTCAGATGGATAGCTTTCAGTTTTCCCCAGTGAGTATGATGTCAGCTGTGGATTTGTTATATATGGCCTTTATTATGTTGAGGTACTTTCCTTGTATCCCCATTTTATTGAGAGTTTTTATCATACATGGATGTTGGATCTCGTCAAATGTTTTCTCTGTGTCTATTGAGATGATCATGTGATACTTATTCCTCATTTTGTTAATGTGGTGTATCACATTGATTGATTTGCAGACGTAGAACCATCCCTGTATCCCTGATATAAATCCCACTTGATCGTGGAGTATGATCCTTTTAACATATTGCTATATTCAGTTTGCCAATATTTTGTTGAGGATTTTTGCATTGATGTTCATTGGCAATATTGGCATGTAATTTTCCTTCTTTGTGTTGTTCTTCTCTGGTTTTGGTATCAGGGTGATGTTGGCCTTAAAGAATGAGTTATGAAGCATTCCATCTTCTTCAATTTTTTGCAATAGTTTGAGAAGGATAAGTATTAAATGTTCTTTGAATGTTTGGTAGAATTCTCCCGAGAAGCCATCTGGTCCTGGACTTTTGTTTCTTGGGAGGTTTTTGATTACTGTTTCAATCTCTTTACTTGTGATTGTTCTATTCAGATTCTCTATTTCTTCTTGACTTGGTTTTGGGAGGTTGTATGAGTCTAAGAATTTATCTACTTCTTCTAGGTTATCCAATTTGTGGGCATATAGTTTTCCATATTATTCTCTTACATTCCTTTGTATTTCTGTGGTATCTATTGTAATTTCTCCTCTTTCATTTCCAATTTTGTTTATTTGAGCCTTCTCTCTTTTTTTCTTAGTAAGTCTGGCTAAGGGTTTGTCAATTTTGTTTATCTTCTCAAAGAACCAGCTCTTAGTTTCACTGATCCTTTCTACTGTTTTTTTTTTTTTAGTTTCTATTGCATTTATTTCTGCTCTAATTTTTATTATTTCCTTCCTTCTGCTAACTTTAAGTTTTGTTTGTTCTTCTTTTTCTAGTTCTGTTAGGTGTAGTTTAAGATTACTTCTTTGAAAATCTTTCTTGTTTGTTGAGATAAGCTTGTATTGCTATAAATTTCCCTCTCAGCACCACTTTTGCTGCATGCCATAAGAGTTGGTATGTTGTATTTTCATTTTAATTTGTCTCCAGATATTTTTTGGTTTATTCATTGATCCAATAGTTGTTCAGTAGCATGCTGTTCAGTCTCCACATATTTGTGACTTTCCCAGCTTTTTTCTTGTAGTTGATTTCTAGTTTCATAGCATTGTGGTTGGAAAAGATGCTTGATATGATTTCAATCTTCTTTAATTTATTGAGGCTTGCCTTGTTTCCCAACATATGGTCTATCTTTGAGAAAGTTCCATGTGCACTTGAGAAAAGTGTGTATTCTGCTATTTTTGGATGGAATGTTCTCTCTCTATATATATCTATTAAGTCCATCTGATCTAGTGTTTCATCTAAATTTGCTGTTTACTTGTTGACTTTCTGTCCGGACGATCTATCCACTGATGTAAGTGGGGTGTTCAGGTCCCCTACTATTATTGTTTTGCTATTAATTTCCCCCTTTAGGTCTGTTAATAGTTGCTTTATGTACTTTGGTGATCCTGTGTTAGGGGCATATATATTCATAAGTGTTATGTTCTCTTGGTGGAATGTCCCTTTTATCATTATATAAGGCCCTTCTTTGTCTCTCACTGTCTTTTTTATCTTGAAGTCTGCTTTGTCTGATGTAAGTATGTCAATGCCTGCTTTCTTTTGTTTGCCATTTGCTTGGAGTGTCATCTTCCATCCCTTCCCTCTAAACCTTTGTTTGTCTTTAGAGCTGAGATGTGTTTCCTGGAGGAAGTATATTTTTAGGTCTTGTTTTTTAATCCATCCTGTCACTCTTTGTCTTTTGATTGGAGAATTCAATCCATTTACATTTAGAGTGATTTTGGTATATGAGGGCTTAATACGGCCATTTTAGCTCTTGTTTTCCAGTTGTCCTATATTTTCATTATTTCCTTTCCTTGTATTTCTGACTGCCATTTAAGTTTGGTCGTTTTCTGTGATGGTTTTCTTTTTATTTATGATTTATGGCTCTGCTCTGATATTTTGTTGAGTGGTTACTATGAGGTTTGTATAAAGGATCTCATAGATGAGATAGTCCTTTTTCTGATAGCCTCATATCTCCATTAGCCTAAGCATGTTCCATCCTTTTCCTCTTCTTCTAAGTTATTGTTGTCACAAATTATTCTTTTTTGTGTTGTGATTTTTTGACTAAATTTAAGTGTTTATAGTTATTTTTGATGCATTCCTTCTCATTATCTTTTATGTTATAATTGAGTGTTTGCTAACCTGTTATGATTGAGAGCTGCAATTTTCTGATTTTGTCTGTCTATTTATCTCCTTGCTCAAAGCTTTGTAAACTTTTGACCTTTTGTTCACATAGGAGGGCTTCCTTCCTCATTTCTTATAAGAAAAGTCTAGTGCTGATGAACTCCCTCAGCCTTTGTTTATCTGGGAAAGCTTTTATTTTTCTGTTGTATCTGAAGGATATTTTCGCTGGATAGATTACTCTTGGCTGAAAGTTTTTTACTTTCAGTATTTTGAATATATCATTCCATTTTCTCTTAGCCTGTAAGGTTTCTGCTGAAAATCCACTGAAAGCCTGATAAGGGTTCCTTTGTAGGTTCTTTTCTTCTGCCTTGCTATGCTTAATATTTTTTCTTTGTTATTAACTTTTACTGGTTTTACTATTATATGCTTTGGAGGTCTTTTTGCATTGATGTAATTATGAGTTCTGTTGGCTTCCTGTGCTTGTAAGTCCAGTTTCTTCCCCAAGTTTGGGAAGTTCTCAGCTATTGTTTCTGTGCATGAGCTCTCTGTTCCTTTCTCCCTCTGGAATACCTATAATCCTCATGTTGCTTTTCCTAATTGAGCCCAATATTTCTTGAAGAATTTCTTCATTTAAAAAAAATCTTCATTCTCTCTCCTCCTCCACCTGAAGCATTTCTAGATTCCTGTCCTATGATTCACTAATCCTGTCCTCCATAACATCAGCTCTATTTTTTATGGTTTCTAGATTATTTCTTATCTCATTAATTGTGTTTTCATATCCAGAACTTCTGTATAGCTTTTTTTAAGGGCTTAAATCTCTTTGGTGAAATATCTGCTAATTAATTTTATTCCTCAGCTCACTGAACTGTCTTTCTGAGTTTTCTTGTAATTTATTGTTTCTTTATGACGACTATTTAAAATTCTCTGTCATTTAGATTGTAAATTTCTGTGACTTCAGGATTGGTTTCTGGAGACTTGTCATTTTCCTTCTGCTCTGAAGTGTTACTGTCATTTTTCATGGTGTTTGATGAGCTGATCCTTTGCTGGTGCATTTGTGGTAGCATCAGGTTGCAGATTCCACCTGCCAGCACTGAGGGGGAGCAGGAGCTGTGTTTCTGATCCCTCCCTTTCTGTGGAAGTTGTGCAGTTATGGCTGTGTTTGCACATTGGCTACAGCCACTCAGCAGGTTTCTCTCATGGGGGTGGCACCTTTGTGATCAGCAGATGGGTTGCACATGCATGGGCTAGCTCTGTGCTTGCAGATGGTTTCACTGAGCTACTGTGCTTGGTGGGTGGGGTGCCCTCACAGGGACTGAGCCACCACCAACTTGCCACTCAATGGGGAGCAGGGCCACCTCAGCATGGTAGGTGCTCCCACAAGTTGGGCCCCAAAGGCATTCACATGCATGGGCTGTGGCTGCCCCTGCCTCCTCTTACAGTCATGCTGGTCACTGTGTGAGGACCTGCGGCTTGGCTCACTGCCACCAGGGAGGGGGGTGGTTCCACTTACCTTGTTCCACTGCTTCCTGGGGATCCAATATACCCACCTTCAGATGCATGGTTGTGTGGATCTCTCAGGCTTCCTGTTGTGCTGTGTGGGAATCCTCTGTTGGTTAACATACATCAGTTTAGTTGTAACTTAGAGGAGAGAGACAAGGGGAATTGCTCACTCTGTCACGGTGCTGACATCACTCTCCAACATAGAATTTTATACCCAGAAAAGCCATGTATTAGTTTGCTAGGGCTGCCATAACAAGTACCACAAACTGGGTAGGTTAAAATGGAAATTTATTCTTTCACAGTTATGGAGACCAGAAGTCCAAAATCAAGGTGTCGGCAGGGTTGTTTCCTTTTAGAGGCTCTGAGAAAGAATCTGTTCCATGTTTCTCTCCTGGCTTCTGTGGTTGTCAGAAATCCCAAACATTCCTTGGCTTATAGATGCATCTCTCCAGTCTCTGCCTCTGTCTTCACTTGGCCTTCATTCCTCTATGTGTGTCTCTGTGTCTTCACGTGGCCTTCTTATAGAGACACCAGTCATTGGATTTAGTGTCCACCTAATCAAGTATGATCTCATCTTAACTTAATTATATCTGTGAAGACCCTATTTCCAAATAAGGTCACATTCTGAGGTTCCAGGTGGACATGAATTTTGGGGAGACACTATCCAACCCAGTACAAATCATCAACCAAGTACGAGGGCAGAATAGAGACATTGGGGGCATGTAAGGACTGAAAAATGATATCTTCAATGCACTGGATCTCAGGGAGTTTACTGGAGGATGTGCTTTCCCGAAATAAGTAAACTAAGAAGGAGGGAGACATGCAGCCAGGTAAAAGGAAATAGAACAGGGAACGCAGAAATAAGAGTCCACCTAGAGCAGAAAAACGTGGTGCTCTGGCTGTGACGTGTCCCAGAGCAAGGGAAAGACAATGCCAAGTATTTGATACCTTTGAGTTTTTGGAAAATAAAATTTACATTTGTTTGACAGAGCTGAAATTCGAAGATAAAACAGAAGTTGAATAAGAAAGAGATATTTGTAGTCCCTTCTTGGCTCAATACTAAGCAATCTTTACATAGTGATAAAATAGCAACCCTAACTTTTGATTTAACAAAAACTTAAGGGACTATATCAAGAAGGTAAGAATGGATAATTATGTTGGATAAATTGCTAAGTATTCAATCAGCAGTCAGCAGATAATGTATAAAATTAATATGACATAAAATTGCAATGTTAGCACATTATTTAGAAATAGGTAAAAACGAGAAGAAACTAATAAAAGTGTATATGGTAACTTCTGGGAAATGGATCTGGGCAAGGGAGAGGAGGTGATGGCTGTCTTTTATTATGATCCTTTTAGTGTTATTTAATTTTTTAAATTTTGAGCAAGTAATACTTTTATAGCCATTCAAATTAAAAAAGAAAAGTATAATACAATATGCATAAGGATTATCTATGAATGTGTAAAAATGCAGCTTCTGTGTTTACATCCAGAGTCTAATTTAGTAGGATTGCTGGGCCTGGAACTCTGCATTTTAATGAGGCCTATGAAATTCTGATGGGAGTGGTCCCTAGACCTTACTTCGAGAAACACTTGTCTATAAAACAGCCACAACATTGCTAGGACATCAGCTCCAGCTGGTTTCTGGCAGAAACTAAGCAAATCTGATCCTATGTTAGCTGTGTCCATTCCCCTATTGACATTGGGGTAAAATTGTGCTGCATGTTAAAACTCTACTTAATTGAAAGTTATTCTAACTCCAAGAGTAAGTGATGAAACAAGAGACCTAGATGCTGAGTTCAGGAAATGTTTTCAGGAAGTTGGGAAGAGTCTTCCAATCAGGCAAGTTGCAAACATTGGCAGAAGCCCTGAGGACAGTCACTCCTGTGTTACTAAAATGCATATGTAAAAAGGAATGTCATGGATTCTGCCCCGCCGTGCAGTCAGTCCATTGCTATGGAATAGCTGTGAGTGTGAAGGGGTCTGAGGTCACATCCCAGCCCGTGTCAAGGAGAATCTTAGAAAGGTATCCCGTGGAAACGCTGAAGTGAAAGCTGTTGCTGAAATCTGCTACCCAAACAGTGACAGAAGTGTCCCAGTGATAGCAAAGCTACTGTAAAAGGCTGATAAAGCCCATGATCAGCCCTCTCCAAAATTTCACACAACCCTGTTCCTTGGTCGCCCCTGAGAGTTATCACTAGCTTCCCAAACAGAGTCATTAGGGATGGTTCTTAACTTCTGTGGAGTAGCTCCTGGGAGCCAGACACTGTATAATGCTCTTCACACATGCCAAATCGCACAAAACCAATTTCACAGATGAGAAAAATGGAGGTTCCAAGAAGTTAAGCCACAAACCCAGCATCACAAAACCAGTATTTAGCAGGACAAGTCTTATTCTTATTCTTTCCATGATTCTGAATTGCATCCTGGACCATCTTTAAACCTACAGGATGTCAGATAACAGAACAAGATCATTAGCATCGAAGCTGTGGAGTGTGGTTCATTTATCACTGCAAATGTGTTCACTGAACAGAAATCCTGCTGGTCTGGCATGAGGACTCTTATGTAGAGGGAGCTGAACACAGCAACACAGCATGACAGACCTGATGGAGCTCCTGCAAGAATCTCCAAAACACCGACACAGCTCTCTGTCACAGCTATGAATGAAACACCCGCAGCCGGCTGGACGTGCCTGGGATGAGAATGGGTTACACGAATGGAGTGGCTAATTTTAAGCAAAGACCAAATTCTTAAGATGAGGTCACCAGTTGAAGGGTTTCATAAAGAAGCTCCAGATACCAAAGAAAGTAGCAAATTCTTAATCACAGAATTTATAAACTGAGGGAATTTTAGGGAAGATTAGCCCAACCTCTCCATTTTACTGATAATGATGATGAAGAGGAGGAACATGATAAGAGTTAACATTATTTCTCTTCCACATGCCACGCATTGTGCTAAGTATTACTTCATTTAATCCAATGAAATTGGTACAATTTTTATCCCCATTGTATTTATGAAGAAATCAAGGCCCAGAGATGCAGTGATTGATCCAAGGTGACACAACTAGTTAGGGGTAGGGTTAGGACTAGAATTCAAGCAACTGATGCCTAATCCTGGCTATTTTATTTTGTACCTTACAGCCAATTTCTCTTCCCTTTAGAATGCGTGAAAAGAATACAGTCTTTGGAAGAACCAGGCAAATCCAGATCTAAATCCTGCTTTACCCTGGACTGTGTGCCCTTCTCTTGCTGAGTCCTGGAACCCTCATTTATAAAATGGAGGTAATGATATCTTACTCTTCCTTTTGTTGCCAGTATTAAATGAAATAATGTGTATGAAGTACCTATCACAGCATCTGGGACATAGTAAGAACTCACCAAATGTGTTTTTTTTCCTTTTCCCTCTCCTTCTTGCCTTAGGTGCGGAAATGGTGTCTATTTGGCCTTTTCAGTATCTGCCCTTTTAATATCTTTTTTTTCTTTTTTGAGGAACATTAGCCCTGAGCTAATATCTGCCGCCAATCCTCCTCTTTTTGCTGAAGAAAACTGTCCCTGAGCTAACATCCGTGACCATCTCCCTCTACTTTATATGTGGGACGCCTGCCAGAGAATGGCTTGACAAGCAATGCATAGATCTGCACCCGGGATCAGAACTGGTGAACCCCGGGCCGCTGAAGCAGAAGGTGCGAAATTAACCACTGCGCCACCAGGCCAGCCCCAGTATCTGTCCTTTTAGATAGTAATCACCATATACCATCTTGATCTTCCAAATGGATCGACTATATATTTGCATGCATATGAGGACCCACACAATGAAGTATTTCAATACAGAATCCACATAGTCAATCCCCCTTCCCCATGAACGCAATGGGGTTCATGGTTTAACCAAAAATATATTTTAAGGACAAAGAGCCAGGAGAGACAATTACTTTTTGTTGGATTACTTACCTGATTTTTGCCTGGCTAAATTGTATCCAATCATTTTCATTCAGATCAAAGGACCTCTTCTTGAAGAAACCTTCTCTGGATCCCAGCCTGGGGAAAGAAGTCCTTCTCTAAATTCCCACGGTGCTCTCCGCGTACCTTCACCGTAGCACTGCTACATTAAATTAACACTCTTTCTGGGTCTTCCCAGCTAGACTATGAGCTCAGGCACATGTCACATTTTATTTATCTTTCTATTCCCTATTTCTGGCATAATGCATGCTATAAGGTAGATGCTCTATATAGGAGGCCAAGCTGAACAGAAAATCTGCAAATTGCATCTACTCATTAGCAGAGCTTCAAACAAGTGAGCTCTAGGCCAGCACTTCTCAAACGTACATGTGCACATGAATCACCTGGAGATGTTGTTAAACTGTGATACAATTGACTTGGGTGGAGCCTAGAGATTCTGCATTTCTAACAAGCTCTCAGGTGATGGTCTGCTGCTGGTTCACGGACCATCAGCTACACTTTGAGTAGCCAGGATTGTGGCTCTCCAAGGCCATGAAACACAGGGAAACTGTAGATCAACTTATTTCATATCAGAAAAAACTTTTTTTTACTTTGCGGAAGTGCTGGTAACAGAGAGGGTAAAAGATGACTTACGCCGTTTACTAGTCTGTTCTCATAATATCCATCATCCTGGAGTCTGATATATTCTTTTGTAAGAGATTGCAAACAGTTGTCAAGTGAGCAAGGCCTCCACATAGCTGTTGTCCTCATCAGAGGAGACGAGAACTTCCTTATCAGTGGCATTTGTGTAGAGGACAACTTCTAGCTGGTATAGGACTTTTTCTCAATACAGAATCCAAATTCAGTTTGGGAAGCAGAAGCTTGGAGAAGAAGGGAGGGAGGCCAACAGGTTACTCACCAGGCTCAGCAAGATAGGCTTTATTCATTTATCTCCTCCTACACAAAGAAAAGTAGTTATTGAACACCTATTAAATTTCTGATGTACGACAAGGTGAGAGGTGCTAAGCTTGTCAAGGTGGACAAGGGAGGACCAGAGAAGAAATTTAGTCAAAAGAAAATTCCAGAATTCTGGATCAGACGATAGAAAGAGGTTTTAATTTAGGGAATCCAATAGGGAGTGCACACATGTTCAACTATGACTATTCAAATTCTCAACCACACTGCTCACATTCAGATAATAGATCTAAGAATCAGATTTAAAATGTCAAATGAAGTTTTCCAGAGAGATCACAGGATTCTTAGTCATCTGTAATTCTGACCAGCTGTTCCACAGTGCATTGTCCATGCCATGTAAGACTGCGGTGGCTCAGCTGTGGGTCATTTCTGCACAGAACCCCTGGGAAAATGCGTATCTGATGCGTGTGCCGTGGCTCCTTTTTGAGCAAGTGCAATTTTGCTTATCAATGACTCCATAGTCAAACAGATCGCCTATTGTGGAATGGTTCAAGATTTTTTAAAAGTTTACTGGGTTTTTTTAAGCTTATATAAAAAGGCCTTTCAGCAACTCATCACACTTGCTATGACCTCAGCTTCCACTAATCCCCAGGTTTCCAATCCAGTCATACTGGCCCCCGTACAAGCCCTGCTCACACAGTCTCAATTTCCCCACTCAACTCAGTGCACAAACAAACACACAGGTCTTGCTGGCTTTTGTATCCTGGTCATTGCTCATGCCAGTTCCTCTCCTCTCCATCAAATCAAATCATATTTATCTTTCAAGGTGACTTTGCTCATTCATTCATCAATTCTTTATTGAATGCCTTTTAAGTGCCAGGCACTATCCTAGGTGTTGGGGGTATAGTGATGAACAAATGGGAATGCTCACTTCAGTGTCTCTTGGGGACACAGACAAGTGAATGGGCTGAGCCATTATAATGCTCCCTGCTGGGACCCGGAGGGAGAGATCCAGTATTAGGAGACTATACAGTGGGACAAGGGTTATATTGCTCAGCTTTGGGAAGCTTAGGAAAGGTGTTACCAAACAGGAGACAGCCCAACAAGATGAATAGGTGGTCGGGAGGGGAAGAGGTTGCTTGCAGTGGGAAGAGAGAGGGCTGGCAAGGTAAGCAAAGGTAAGATTTTGCAGAGGTTTTAAGGCATGGAGGGAGTTTGTACTGTTATCTTACAGGAGCTAGGAGGAGAGCATTAGGGATCTGTAAGTAGGGATCTGCTATGAATCCCGTTTATTCCTTGAAGTCTTCTCCAATTATTTAAATGCCAAGTGATTTTTTCCTTCTTTGATTTCCAAAGCAGTTACTGGCTCTACTCAGCAGCGTTACTCTGAAGTCATGCACAGTATTTTTATCATCCTATGGTCATTCTCCGCCATTGGTTTTCAACTTTCTTGTGCCCATAGCACACATTCAAGTACTATCTTTTGGTTTGAATGTCCAAAATATATAATACACTTATTTTGAAAGTCTCCTATATTTACAGTGTAACTGTTCCTTCAGTGAAACAATGTCACTTAATGTCACCCCTCTTACCTCTAATGCATCAAATTGTGCTCTGCAACCTCAAGTGACCACTCAGACATAAAAATTTACATCAAAAGTGAATGTACACTCAGTGGTAACAAACTAATTTTCTATATTGATCAAAATTATGTAGCATATCAGTGAAGGGGACAATTTTCCCTGGTACTTGGTGTCAAGGAGAACCATTGTTCTAGAATGTTCCCTAACTCTAGCGACCTTGACTTAATGCAAACTTCTCAAGTCAAGGATAGTTATATATATTTTTAAATTTTCCACAATTCTTAACACAGTTCTGGATGTAGCATAAGGACTTACTTAAATTTTACATTTATTTTGATGACTTGGTTCACTCTTTTAATTATGAAATATGTCAGGGATCCAAAGGTGTATAAAAAAAATAAGAAACACCCATTTTTCCATCACCCAGATTAAGAGATAAAACATTATAATGACAGTTGAACCCCGGCTTTACCCCTCTCCATTGAAAGATAACCATTGTCTTGAATTTGGTGCTTATTGTCTCTATATATGCTCTTACTACAGTTGTGGGTGTTCATAAACAATACATAGCATTACTTCTCAGGTTTTAAAATGTCGTATAAATGATGTCATTATGTATCCTTCCACAACTCTTTTTGGTTCAATACTATCTTTGAGATTTGTCCACGGTTATAGATACAGCTCTAGTTTATCAATGGGACTGCTGTATCATATTCCATTGTATGAACATACCACATTTAGGACATTTTGGTTGGTTTCAAGTCTTCACTAAAACACAGAACACTGCAGTGAACGTGTTCATGTTTGCTTCTCTCTGTACATGTGCAAGATCTATAGGCATATAAATCTAGTAGTGGGATCACTGGGTTGTAGGATATGTGCATCGTCAACCTAACTAGATATTGCTAAGATGATGCTCTAATGTAAAGGTGGAACAATTTACACTCCCATCAGCAGGGTGAGTGCCTCTGGCTTCACATTCTTGATAACCCACGTTACTTTCAGGTTTAGGGGTCTGATGTATTTTTTGTGCATACATTTAAACACACACATACACACCAGGATTCTTAGGGAAAAACAAAACTAATTCATTAAATGAGTCAAGTTTGCTTTAGAAGTTCCCAGAGAGCAACAAATGGCTACTTTAAGATTTTTGACAACCTAGAATTAATTGACTGGATTATTTTTAAATCATTAAAACAGGAGTAATGTAAGGAAAATTATGTGGAAAAAGTACAAGATTGCCTATAGTAATACCCCATTAACAGTCACTTTTTAAAATATACAATATATACTCATGGACTTGGCAATTACCTGTTGCCTTAACCAAATTGGATGATTTTTAAAATGACTTCACTCTTGGCTTATTTTACATTTTATGTATATTTTTCAAATATGTTTAATCACGTACTGGCATTCCAATGGGTCTGAGGGAGACTTCTGTTAAATAAAAATGAACAGAACAAGCTTCCAGGTCAGACTTGCTTTTATTTCAGAACTTGTCTCTTGCCATGTTGTAATTCCCAAGAAGCATTCCGGTCATACAGAACCGGTCATCCTTTTTCATAATGTTTTGTTTTTTTGCAGCAAAAATCAAGTACACACAAAGCAAAGTATACCAAAACATAAAACAAATGATGACAGCACAAAATAGCAGTTCATACAATTAGCCTCGTTTCACTTTTTTCTTTCTCACAAATTCCGTTCTTTTGTAAATGTCTTGGTAAAGAGCAAGCATTGACTATGGTGATGGCAGCCTCACAGGTGGGTTTTACAGGGCAATCAGTGCTAGATGCAACATTGGGGTCGTATCAGAACTGAAGACATAGGCATGGGTGTCTAGTTCTATGAATAGCTAGAAGACATTCCCAGAAAATTCTAATTGTAACTGCTTTTTACTCAAGTCCCATTTGAGGTATAGATAGGATGAAAATTATGACAGAAATCTTATTTAGGCAGATACATCATTGGAATTGATGCCTGACCCATACAGAGCTGTCAAAGAAAAAATTCAGTCAACTCTTCAAGGTCAGTTGTCCCAATTCTCAGGAGAAACAAAATCATTTCTAGTTTCTCAGGCCTGTTCATTGATGTCTTCACTCAGGAATGTGTTTCCCTCAGATTTGAAACAGAACAAATTTAGCATGTAACTAGCCAATTCTTTTCATGAAAAATTCCTGCCACCTAATGCTCCACCTCTAACAGATGATTTATGCTCTCTGGTTACAACCACATGGAATTACACATGCCAATGGAGCTATCTTCTTTGCTGCTATGATCATCTTGCATCCTCACCATCTGCAAAACATTAAAATATGCATTGCTCTTAATGTCACAGGATTTGTTTAAAACATTCCTTCTAGAGTCTACTCCTTTTTATGCCCCATATGAAATGAACACATGTAGTTTTACCATTTTCAATAGTCAAAATAAAAGTGTGATGTGATAATACATATAAGTGAGCAACTTATAAGTAGAATTATGGTTATACTTCTTCCTAGGAAAACGTTGGTACATTCATGATCTGAAATTTCATGCTTAGCACATTTGGTGGCTGGTATCATTGATTCAGAGCTAGAGGGAATGTGCAGAGCTGGACAGGCTATGTCCAAAATCCCTCTGGTCTGTTTTTTAGCATTAATTTCTAGGATAACATTCCTGCCCCTCCTTCCCTCTTCCCTCTTTTCCCTGACCACCTCCATGTAAGATTTGCTTCCAGCATCAGCACCTACTATTCTTCTTCAGAGGGATCCTGTCCAGCCTCTGGAGTGGCTTTAATCACATGCAGCATCAGTGCCTGGGAGTTTACGGCCCTCCCTAAGGCAGCCCTTGACCAATCAATGACCCCCAGGGGAGTAAGAAAGCCTGACATCTTTGCTTCAGGTCAGAACAACTCTGCAGCATAAGTCACAATCCTGAGTGCCAGGAGGAGCAAGCTGAAGCTGGCCTCAATGGCACTTGGTCTAAGATGACACCCTTGTTTGGCTTCTACTCCTTCCCTGTCTTGCTGCCTCCATTCCCTTTCTAGTTCTCCCGTGAGTGACAATCACATGCACGAGAATCCTCACCTCAGGGTCAGCTCCAGGGAAGCTGGCCCCACATAGGATCTGAGAAATGATCCTACCTACTCATCTTTGGACACTTTTGCTTACATCTCCTCCTCAAAGGAAAAAAAATTATGAACTCCTGCCTTACATATTTTAAAGTTAACATCTAATTATTTTATTATGAGTTTAAGTGATTGAAAAAGATGTAATTTGTGACATATTGTAAAAACTGACATTTAAAAATAAAACTTCCACATTTCTCTTTTAATTTACCCAATGGAATCTAAATATCATAGTGATTCAATACCACCATTATCGATTTAAAATATATGTAAATACGTTCAGGATTATAAGATATTTTGTAGTGTTCATTTCTCTCCTTAAACATGTATTTCTATTCCAGATACTTCCTTCACAGAATTTCATTCTAACTGTAATATATTTACATGCTTTAAGATCTTTTCTTGTCTAATCATAGTTCTCTGCAGCAAAAAACATATATTTAAATGTATGTCTTTTATTTCCTATGACTATAACCTTCCATGTGTTAAAATTTTTTCTAGATGGATTACCAGTAGAATTTATCAAAACACCAGGTATATTTAAATTTTGGTAATTCTATCAAAACAAAAAGTAAAGATTTTTATTGGAAATGCATTTCTTAATGAGATGGGTAGTTTTTCTCTATTATTTTTACTTACTAAAATTTGTTAAGAGTGAGGCAAATTTTAATATGAATTCTTTTAATAGTTATTCTTTTAGATTTAGGCACTGATAAATATTGTTTACATAGATAGATGGGTAGTGAAGGAGTTTTATTATAGCAGTGTCAAACAATTCTTTGAGTTGTTTCTGAGTTTATATGCCAAAAACCACCCAGTAATCTTGCAAAATGTTTTACAGAGAGGTGTCAAGATGGCGGCGTAGGCAGACTCTGAACTCACCTCCTCCCATGAAGACAACAAATTTACAACTACTCTAGGAACAATTACCCCTGAGAGAGAACTGAAAACTGGATTAAAAGAACCCCTGCAACAAGGGACAGTCCTGACAGAAGTAGAAGAGGCAGAAATTCCTTTCTGGAGAGAAAAAAATGCCACCTTTACAAGCCACAGCACCTCATGGCCAGCTGGAAGCAATCCTAAGCCACATAGGGGATCAGCCCCACCTTCCAAAGCCTAAAACAATTGCACGCTCCTGTGCATGGGGCCAGCCCCACTCAGCTGCAATCCTGAGAGAGCTGACAAGAGCCTTGCAGGCCAGAAGCCTACAGCAACTGTAAATCCCTGAGCCTAGCAACCAGTCAAGCTGAGGGCCTACTCACTTAACAGATAAACTGCAACAGGAATGTACTATTAGATCTTGCAGCCAACTGTGCTGGGGCTCCCCATGCCCGATAAAGTGACTAAATGGTCCATAGCAGTCACACGCAGCTGAGTATCACAACCAGCTGGCCAGGGGGACACCCAGCCTCCCTGGGCACCTGCAGCAAGTGCAACCCTGCCACAACAGAAAGACACATGTAACTCACCCAGGGGTCAATCCTAGAACATTTGGAACTGGTGACAAGAGGGAGGCACCCTGCCAGGCCTCATAAGGCATCTCTTACATAAGGACACTTCTCCAAGATTAGGTGAGGTACCTGACCCACCTAATACATAGATATAAGCACAGAGAAAGAGGCAAAATGATGAGGCAAAGGAATACATTCCAATAAGAGAACAGGACAAAACTCCAGAAAAAGGACTACATGAAACAGAAATAAAAGGTCTACCTAACAAAGAATTCAAACAAAAAGTCATAAGGATGCTCACCGATGTTGGGAGAAGAATGGGTGCACTCAGTGAGAACATTAACCAAGATTGGAAAATATAAAAAAGAACCAATCAGAAATGAAGAATACAACACTGGAAATGAAAAATTCACTAGACGGACTCAATAGCAGAGTAGATGATACAGAAGAAGGGATCAGTGAGCTGGATGAGAGACTAGAGGAATCACCCAAGCTGAAAAGATAAAAGAAAAAAGAATTAAACAGAATGATAACAGTCTAAGGGAACTCTGAGATAATAGCAAGTGCACTAACATTTGTATTATAGGTGTCCCAGGAGAAGAAGAGAGAGACAATGGGGCAGAGAATCTACTTGAAGATATAATAGCTGAAAACTTTCCTAATCTAAAGAAGGAAATAGATATCCAGGTACAGGAAGCACAGAGAGAACCAAACAAGATAAACCCAAAGAGGCTCACAACAAGACAGATTATAATTAAAATGTCCAAAATTAAAGACAAAGAGAGAATCCTAAAAGTTGCAAGAGAAAGGCAACAAGTTACATACAAAGGAAACCCCATAAGCCTATCAGCTGACTTCTCAGGAGAAAGCCTACAGGCTAGAAAGGATTGGCACAATATATTTAAAGACTTCAAAGGAAAAACCCTACAGCCAAGAATACTCTACCTGGCAAAGTTATTCAGAGTGGAAGGAGAAATAAAGAGTTACCCAGACAAGCAAAAATTAAAGGAGTTTATCACCAAGAAAACAGTTTTACAAGAAATGCTAAAGGTACTTATTTAAGTGGGAAAGAGAAGACCACAGATAGGAATAAGAAAGTTATAAAAAAAAAACAAAGGCAATAAAATCACTGGTAAAGGCAAAAATACAGTAGAGGTAGCAGATCAACCACCTATGAAGATAATATGAAGGTGAAAAGACAAACGTACTAAAATTACCTATTTCCATGATAAGTGGGTAATGGATAAACATACACACAAAAAGAGGTTAGATATGATATCAAAAGCATAAAATGCAGGAGGAGGGGAGTAAGAGAGTAGAGCTTTCAGAAAGAGGTCAAATTAAAGAGACCATCAACTTAATATAGGTTGCTATATACATAGGTTATTATGTATGAACCCCATGGTAATCACAGACCAGAAACCTATAATAAAGACATAAAAAATTAGGAGAAAGGAACCCAAGCATAATACTCAAGAAAGCCATTAAACCACAAGGGAAGAGAGGAAGAGAAGAAGAACTACCAAAACACCCAGAAGAAAGGTAACAAAATAGCAATAAGTACATACTTATCAATAGCTACTTTAAATGTCAATGGACTAAAAGCTCCAATCAAAAGTCATAGGTGGCTGATTGGATAAAAAAAACAAGACCCATATATATGCTACATAGAAGAGACACACTTCAGACCTAAAGACACTCACAAACAGAAAGTGAAGGGATCGAAAAAGATACTCCATGCAAATGGCAATGAAGAGAAAGCCAGGGTAGCAATATCTATATTAGACAAAATAGAATTTAAAACAAAAACTGTAACAAGAGACAAAGAAGGGCATTACATAATGATAAAGGGAACAATCCAACAAGAGGATATAACACTTGTAAATTTCTACTCACCCAACATAGGAGCACCTAAATATATAAAGCAACTATTAACAGACATAAAAAGAGAAATGGATAGTAACACAATAATAGTAGAGGACTTCGACACTCCACTTATACCAATGGATAGATCATCCAAACAGAAGATCAATAAGGAAACAGTGGCCTTAAATGACCCATTAGACCAGATGGACTTAGTAGATATATACAGAACATTCCATCTGAAAACCACAGAATTCTAACTCTTTTCAAATGCACATGGAACATTCTCCAAGACTGATCACATATTAGGCCACAAAACAAGTCTCAATAAATTTAAGAAGACTGAAATAATACCAAACATCTTTTCAGGTCACAAAGGTATGAAACTAGAAGTCAACTACAGGAAGAAACTCAGAAAAGCCACAAATACATGGGGATTAAACAAAATGCTACCAAACAATGATTGGGCCAATGAAGAAGTCAAAGGAGAAATCAAAAATATCTGAAGACAAATGAAAATACAACATGCCAAAATTTATGGGATATAGCAAAAGCAGTTCTAAGAAGGAAGTTTATAGCAACACAGAGCTACGCAACAAACAAGAAAAATCTCAAATAAACAATCTAACCACACCAGAAGGTACTGGAAAAGGAGAACAAACAAAGCCCCAAATCAGTAGAAGGAAGGAAATAAAAATCAGAGCAGAAATAAATGAAATAGAGACTTAAAAAACAACAGAAAAAATCAATGAGACCAAGAGCTGATTCTTTGAAAAGTAAACAAAATTGACAAAGTTTTAGCTAGACTCACCAAGAAAAAAAGAGAGAAGTCTCAAATAAATAAAATCAGAAATGAAACAGGAGAAATTACAACAGACACCTCAGAAAAACAAAAGACTATAAGAGAATACTATGAAAAGATATATGCCAACAAATTGGATAATCTAGGAGAAATAGATAAATTCTTAGAATCATACAACCATCCAAAACTGAATCAAGAAGAAATAGAGAATTTAAATAAACCAATCACCAGGTAGGAGATTGAAACAGTAATCAAAAACCTCCCCAAAAATAAAAGTCCAGGACCAGACAACTCCCTGATGAATTCCACCAAACATTCAAAGAAGACTTAATACCTATCCTTCTCAAACTGTTCCAAAAAAATTGAAGAGGAGGAGAAGCTTCCTAACTCATTCTACAAAGCCAACATTACCCTGATAACAAAACCAGACAAGGACAACACAAAAAAAGAAAATTACAGATCAATATCACTATAGTACATCGATGCAAAAACCTTCAACAAAATACTAGCAAATCAAACATAATAATACATTAAAAAGATCATACGCCATGATCAAGTGGAATTTGTTCCAGGAATGCAAGGATGGTTCAACATCTGCAAATCAATCAACGTGATACACCACATTAACAAAATGAAGAATAAAAATCACCCAATCATCTCAATAGATGCAGAGAAAGCATTTGACAAAATAGAGCTTTCATTTATGATAAAAACCCTGAATAAAATGGGTACAGAAGGAAAGTACCTCAACATAATAAAGGCCATATATGACAAACACACAGCTAATATTCTCAATGGAGAAAAACTGAAAATTATCCCTCTGAGAACATCAACCAGACAAGGATGCCCACTTTCACCATTCCTATTTAAGATATTATTGGAAGTCCTAGCCAGAACAATCAGGTAAGGAAAAGAAATAAAAGGGATCCAAACTGGAAAGGAAGAAGTGAAACTGTCACTATTTTCAGATGACATGATTTTATATATAGAAAACCCTAAAGAATCCACCAGAAAACTTTTATAAATAATAAATGAATATGGTACAGCTGCAGGATACAAAATCAAGATACAAAAATCAGTTGCATTTCTATACACTAACAACAAAGTAGCAGAAAGAGAAATTAAGTATACAATCCCATTTGTAATTGCAACAAAAAGAATAAAATATCCAGGAATAAACTTAACCAAAGAGGTGGAAGATCTGTACACTGAAAACTATAAAACATTGTTGAAAGAATTTGAAGATGACACGAAGAAATGGAAAGATATTTCTTGCACTTGGGTTGGAAGAATTAACATCGTTAAAATGTCCATACTTCCTAAATCAATCTACAGATTCAATGCAACCCCTATCAAAGTTCCAACAACATTTTCCATAGAAATAGAAAAAAGAATCCTAAAATTTATATGGAGCAACAAAAGACCCCAAATAGCCAAAGGAACCCTGATAAAAAAGAACAAAGCTGGAGGTATCACACTCCCTGATTTCAAAATACACTACAAAGTTATAGTAACCAAAACAGCACGGTACTGGCACAAAAACAGACTAATATAGCAATGAAACAGAATCGAGAGCCCAGAAATAAACCCACACATTTATGGACAGCTAATTTTCGATAAGGGAGCCAAGAACATACAATGAAGAAAGGAAAGTCTCTTCAATAAATGGTGTTGGGGAAACTGGACAGCCATGTGCAAAAGAATGAACGTAGACCATTATCTTACACCATACACAAAAATTAACTCAAAATGGATTAAAGACTTGAATGTAAGATGTGACACCATGAAACTTCTAGAAGAAAATATAGGCAGTAGGCTCTTCAACATTGGTCTTAGCAGCATATTTTCAAGTACCATGTCTGACCAGCCAAGGGAAACAATAGAAAAAATGAACAAATGGGACTACATCAAACTAAAAAGCTTCTGCACAGCAAAGGAAACCATCAACAAAATGAAAAGACAACCTAACAATCGGGAGAAGATATTTGCAAACCATATATCTGATAAGGGGTTAATATCCAAAATATATAAAGACTCATATATCTCAACAACAAAAAATCTAACAACCCAATTAAAAAATAGGCAAAAGATCTGAACAGACATTTCTTCAAAGCAGATATACAGATGGCCAACAGGCACATGAAAAGATGTTTAAAATCATTAACTATCAGGGAAACACAAATCAAAACTACAATGAGATATCACTTCACTCCTATCAGAATGGCTATAACTAACAAGACAGGAAATAAGTGTTGGAGAGGACGTGGAGAGAAGGGAACTCTCACACACTGCTGATGGGAGTGCAAACTTGTGCAACCACTATGGAAAGCAGTATGGAGTATCCTCAAAAAATTAAGAATAGATCTACCATATGATCTGGCTACCCCACTGCTGGGTATTTATCCAAAGAACATGAAAACATGAATGCATAAACATACATGCACCTCTATGTTCATTGCAGCATTATTTACAATAGCCAAGACTTGGAAGCAAACTACGTGCCCATCAAGGGATGAATGGATAAAGAAGATGTGATATATTTGCACAATGGAATACTACTCGGCCATAAGAAATGATGAAATCTGGCCATTTGTAACAACATGGATGGACCTTGAGGGTATTATGCTAAGCGCAGTAAGTCAGAGGGAGAAAGCCAAACATCATATGATCTCACTCATAAGTAGAAGATAAAAACAACAACAAACAATCACAGAGAGACAGAGATTGGATTGGTGGTTACCAGAGGGGAAAGGGTAAGAGGTGAGGGAAGAGGGCAAAAGGGGTGATTAGGCACATGTATGGTGATTGATTGTAATTAGTCTTTGGATAGTGAACATGATGTAATCTACACAGAAATCGAAATATAATGAGGTATACCTGAAATTTATATAACATTATGAACCAGTTACCACAATAAAATAAATAAATAATTTAAAAAAGGTTTAATAAAAGAATCTGTTACTCAGTCATTAGACGACATTTTCTCACTTCCGGGAAACGTACCCAAAAACACTTTACCAAACAACTATTAATTATACCAGCTACTCTTTCACTTAGAGGCACAGAGTTTAACTCAAGAATCCAAATACGGTGGCAAAAATTTAATATTGCTAAATTAAGCACACTTGACACATGGGCTATTACTATATTTTTTGATAAAATAATATTTCTTATAATCTGTTTTACATATTTTTCTCTTCAGAATGTTGAAGTTGCAACTCAGCTCATTCACTTTATGCGACATGTCCCCATATAGCATAATTATGGCAGAACTGGTCCTCATTTTGTAAAACCAATCAACATCCCTGCCTCAGATAGAGTCTAATTTCATCTTTTAATTGAAATAAGTATGTTACTGAGGGTATCTGCGATGACATCTTACTTAGGATTCCATTCCAAGATAGGTAAACCATTGAGGTTCTTGCTATGATTTTTTCTGCCTGATGAAACAATGCTTGCTCTCCATCAATTTTTCCCCTATATGTTCTTTGCTTTATTCTCATGGAATTCCCACTCAGGAGAGATGCATCCTTTGACAAGAGTTGGGAAATGGAATGGGCCAGATTACTAAATGAAATTTACCATCACTTCTGTCACCCTCACTCTATACCTGAATTCAGAACATCCAAACAGGAGTTCAAATGCCCCATTTCTAGTGACACACTTCTTCCTTAACAGAAACATGTACAGAATGGGAAAGACCTGAAGCCTTACCTAGCTTAAAGGAGGGCTATAGACCCAATATTTAAAATGACTCCTTGATTGACAACACCACCCCAACTCCCACCCCATGCCTCCCTAGAAGGGTTTTACATCTGAGCAGAGCACCGTAATCAGATTTAGAACAGCTGAGAAATATTCCATTTTTGTGTGAAGTCGGGGGCATTTGTAAAAGGGGATGCAGGAAAGGCGACCCTCCATGATCCCTCAAACACAAACTCTAAAGGTAGAGTGTCCTTTAAGACTAGTTTTTAGAAATCCATGTATTGGAAATTCTTTGGTGTCCCACGGTATGAAAAACACTGGCTTTGCCCAAGCTCCTCATTATACAAATAATAAAGTTGAGGTCCAGGGCAATCAGGTGACTTTTCAAGATCACAAAGCTAGTTAGTGACAGAACTAAAACTAGCATCTGGCTCTCCTCATTTCCTGCCTGGCATTCTTTCCACCATGGCCCTCAGCTCTAATATCATTTGTCATCATCACTATCATCATTGTCGTTACCATCAGCATAATTTTAAACAATAGGTAACACTCATTAAGCTTTTATTCTATGCAAAGTGTTGTTCGAAGCACTTTACATTCATTACTGTTCACAGTAGCCTATGATGTAGGCTCTGTTATTATCCTCATTTTACAGATGGGGAAATGGAAGCTCGGAGAGGCAAAATGACGTGCCCAAGAACACATGACCAGTAATTGCAGAAATAAGATTCAAATCCATGTCTGATCCCTGGATTCACTCTTTCAACTACTGTTTCCCAAAGTGGTTTCTATAAAACACCAGCCTGATAAGATGCCCCTGACACAAGATTCTGTGGTCAAATTGGTTTGACTATTGAATCTCTCAGAATCACGGTGTACACTAGCCTATTAAAGGCATTGAGAAGTCCTGCAAAAAGGACACTTACTTATCAGGGTTTTACAGGAAAATAATTCTTTTCCCAATACCCATTAATATCTGGTGAAAAGACCCCCATCAAAGATGAATAATTTAGACTCAATATGTATAATGCTGGGTCAGTAGTTCTCAAACTCTAGCCTAAATCAGAACTCTCTGGAGGGCCCGAATCCCAGAGTTTCTGATTCAGTAGGTGTGGGGGGGCAATCAAAAATCTGCATTTCTCTTGAGTTCCTAAATGATGCTGATGTTACCGTCCAGGGACCACACTTTGAGAAACAACGCACTTGATGTTAGAAAAAGAAAGGCTAAGAAACAAGCCGTGGTTGGCATAATGGGAAAAAGAATACAGTTATGCTTTAGGAAATCCACACTAAAATCTTGCAAATGTACACTATAATGAGCAAACAGAAAATCTGTGCATTAAGTAGATGGACAAAGTGAAAATAGAAAAATGGGCAAGTGAAAATAAAAGCCCACTCTCTTTGGGAAAATAGAAGATAAGCAAAGTGATATAAAGGCTGATCATTCTTCACAATGGATTTTTATTTTTAACTGTCAAGTGTATTACCAGGCTTAGAGAATTCATTCAGGGATAATACTAGTTGATTATGTGCCAGCCACAGGGTGTATTCTGAGCTTCATATGTGTCATCTCCAACATTTCAACAACGCATAGATAGATTTTATTATCTCCTTTTCGTGGACTAACTTTAAGGTGAACTTGTGTTCTAGAAACATAATTATAGACTATAAATCATTGCGACAAAACAGCATTGGACTTGGTGCTGTGATTAGTCTTCGGTAAAACCCACAGTTCAGATGTCTGTAGCTTCCACTTCCTTATCTGTAAACAGATACAGTACAACTCAGTGATTTCTAAAGTCATTCCAATTTCCAAATTCTAACCTTCCAGGATTCCAAGAAAAAAGCCAACTCTCATTTTCTGAAGAGACTCAGACTGACTTCATGGAGCAGGGCTGGCCAAATGTCACCAGATCAAGCTGTTGGCTAGAACTCTCTGAGGGAAATGATTAAAGACGTCTTCTACTCCTAGATGTATGATGGATAATTCAACGTGAAGATGGAGAAAACTTTTGGAGGAAAGAAATTATGGAGAATGATAACAAACAAGAAAGGGATTGGTCATGTTCACTTAATAATCCTTCCGATTCTACCAACCTTCTCATTTCCAGCAGTGAACCACCGTGAGATACCTCACAGGACTGATTCAATCAGGATTTATAGCAGTGTTTTCCAATGTTGTATGCACGCTGGAATTGCCTGTGGAGCTTCAAAAAAGCATGGACGCCTGTGTCTCACCCCCAGAGAATGCGATTGAATTGATGTGAGTGTGGGCTGGACTATGAAATTGTCAACAAATAGCCAGGTGATTACAATTTTGGGAAATGCTGATTTATAGGGTTCTTTCCTGTGATTGCATTGTTGATTATATCCCCTGCTATAGACTGAATTGTATCCCCCCAAAACTCATGTGTTGAAGCCCTAACTCCGCATGTGACTGCTTTGATGATATGGCCTGTAGGCAGGCTATTGTGGTTAAATGAGGTCATAAGGGTGGAGCCCTGATCTGATAAAAGCGGTGCCATTCTAAGGAGAGGAAGAGCCACCAGGACTCTCTCCACCATGTGAGGACACAGCAAGAAGGTAAGCCATGTGCAAGCCAGGAAGAGAGCTCTCACCAGGGACCAAATTGGCCAGTGCCTTGATCTTAGACTTCCCAGGCTCCAGAACTGTGAGAAAATAAATTACTGTTGTTTAAACCACGCAGTCTACGGCATTTGTTATGGCAGCCTGAGGCTAAGACACCCACCCTCTTACAGTCACCTCCCCATCTCTGAAAACTCTTGGGAAAACACACTGAATCAGGAGTTGCCAGCCCAGGGTCATGTCCCAGTAAGGCAGAAAACCTCTTTGAGCTTCAGTTTCTCCACCTGCATCTGAGGCATAGTAACTCAGGGTTATGAACACACCGGGTTTGGGAGGGAACCCAGTGAGATCACATGTATGAAATTACCTTACAAACAGTATAGCTCTGTTCATGGGCGAGCTGCATCTGGCACCTGCCGCTTGCTCTTACTCACCCAGCCTCCCTTCCAAGCCCTGACATGATTTCTCATTCATGTCCCTTCCTGGGTTTCACTTGCCCACTATATTCTCTCACCATCCAGTCACCAGTCACTTGACCTCACTCCAACTCCCTGCGGACCCATCTTAGCTCTCCTTCAGAATGTGGCTGTTGGCAACAAATTCTCAGTTTTCCTTCATCTGAGGATGTCTTTATTTTGCCTTCATTCTGCAGGGCTATTTTCACTGGATATAAAATTCTGTGTTCACAGTTCTTTCCTTTCAGCACTTTAAAGAAAAAAACGTTGTTTCACTGTCTTCTGACCTCCCTGGTTTCTGATGAGAAATCCAGTCATTTGAATAGTTGTTCTCTTCTTTTGTAACACATATTTCTCTAGATTCTTCAAGAGTTTTCTTTATCTTTTGTTTTCAACAAGTCATGATGCGTCCAAGTGGAGTTTTCTCTGAGTTTATAAAATTTGTAAAGTTATCTCTTACCAATTTGGGAAGTTTTTGGCCATTATTTCCTCAAATATTTTTTCTGAATGAGTCTAATTTTCCTTTATTTCTACTTTCTTCTAGAATGCCAATGAAAGAAGTGTTAAACCTTTGATAGTGTTACACAAGTCTCTGAGGCTCTGTTGATTTTTTAAAATCTCTTTTCTTTCTTCAGATTTTATAATTAATCTATCTTTAAGTTCACTGACTCTTTCCTCTCTCACCTTCACTCTGTTATTGAGCCCACCCAGTGAATTTTCTCATTTCAGATATATTTTTTCTACTTCTAAAACTTTCTTTTGGCTCTTTTTTGTTTTCTCTATTTTTCTGCTGAGAACAGCTTTCTGTTCATTTCAAGTTGTTTGCTTTATCTCATGGAGCATAGTTATAACAGCTGCTTTAACGGCTGTGTCTGATAATTGTAGCATCTGAGTCAAATTGAGGTTGGCATCTGTTCACTGTCTTTTCCTTTGAGAATAGTTCACATATCTTGGTTCCTTGTATGTTCCACAATTTTGGATTTTTACCCTGAACATTTCAAATATTATGTTGTATAGACTCTAAGTCCTACTATAATTCTCTATAGAATTTTAATTTGTTTTTTAAGGAGGCAATCAACTCAGTTGGTTCAGAATGCAAGTGCTAGCTCATCTTCTGTGGGCAGTGGTTCTAATCTGTTTGGTGTCCAAAGCCTTCATTATCCTCTAGAGGGCCTTTCCCATCCACGTACAGCTTAGCAGAGAGCCTGGGACTTACGCGGTTTCCCTAATTAGAATGAGAGGATCCCCTTCTCCAGTTCTCTTCTCTCTGAGGTGATCCCCACATGCTGGCCAACAGGGCCTCTCTTCTCAGTACCTCTGGCTAGGAAAACAGGGTTTCTTTTAATTTTAGGTATCTGGGCTTCCACTCAGCTCCAAACCATGAGAGCAGACCATCAGAGAAAAGAGGGGAAAAATGGGGATTTCTTTCACTACTTTTGACAAACAGGGGCCCCTTTTCCCAGTTCTTCTGCCCAGAAATACAGGGTTTCTACTGAGTTTTAGCAACCTGCTCCACTCCCACCACAGCTCCAGGACTGGGGTCTGCCCCCAGCACAAAGCCATAAAAGAAAAAAGAAAATGGGAAACTCATGCTCCTTCAGAAAATGCCTGCTTTTGTTTACTTTTCAGAGTTCTCAGGTTGCTTTTTATGTTTTGTCCAGAGTTCTCAGTTGGAATCAGTGGGAGTGGTTGGCAGGATGGGGTTACTCCATCTTGAGGCTGCAGCAGCTTAGTCCATCTTGACCAGAATCAGGTATTTCATCATATATATATTTGATTTTTCTTTTTGCATCTTATCTTCTCTCCCCTTGCTGTCTATATTTTTCATATTTTCTCTATCTTTATCTCTCCTGTTTTCCATCATTTTGCTGATTTTGTTCTATATCTATATACTAGCTATATCTACAATTATACCTATATCTAATATACATTATATATGCGATATATATTATATATGTAATATATATGTGATATATATGTAATATATAATATATAGTATGTATACGTATGAAGTATACATACAACATACATACATACTACATACATATATAGTATTTTATTATATAATCATACAAAAATTTATTTATCATATCTGCTGTTGGGCATTTTTGTTCCCACTTTGGGGCTACTACAAACAGTGCTGTTATGAACATTCTAGTACATGACTCTTAGAGAATATATGTTTTCCTATTGGGTATATACACTGGAGTAACACAGCTGGGTCATACGATAGACATATTTTCAGCTTTAGTAGATATCCAGGAATATTTATTTTAAAATAATTGCCCATATAATTGTGGTATACAGCAAAGGTTGTGAACAGCTGCCTTAGAACCTACTATAGCTTCCTGTCTCCATCTCTTGCTTTCTCTTTAGCTGTAGGTCCATAACCATTTCCACACACAGCCTAAGAAGCTGCCCTCAACCTCCACAGAGACCTCTGAACCACAGCAGCCTTGTTCTTTCCAGGTCCCACTGAGGCTGGGGCTCAGGTACAAATCTACATCTCAGACCGGGAAAGCCCTGGTTGCTCAGGGAGAAGGCAGACCCTGAGTGTTCAGACTCTGGAGGCTCATTGCATAGTTCCTCCCCACTCCCATTTTGTACAAGGGGGCAGGGCTCCTCCCACTTACTCAGGTCCTGTGGTCCTTGTTCTTGTCCTTCTCACATCTCCATTCCCTGAACCCACACCAAGCATTTACACTGACTTGTAGTTCTGGTTTTGTCAGCACCACTGACTCCTTTTTTTGCTTTTCTGGAATTTTAGCTCCCTTGCCCCCTTATTTTGGCGACCTCTCGTAACCCTAGCTGATAAGCCCCTCTTCCTATCATCTCTACCTGTCCCGATGAGTTCTTCTTGCTCATCTTCCACCAGGGGAAAATCCAAACAAAAGTACTTCAGGATCTCCAGTTCTATTTTACTCAAGGTTACCTTTTTTATTTTGTTGTTTATCATTTGCTGGAGCTGCAGTTTCTTCTGAATGTGCCTCCTCCTTGTCTTTCATCATCAGTTCCCCAGTTGAAAAGAGCATGTATAATTTCCGGATCAAATCAGTAGTGATCTCAGAACCACTACTGTGATTGCTCCCTACTACAAAGACATGCTGCTCCTGGGAACCAAATTCACCAAACAGCTCACTGTTTTCTGTCTCTATTTCATACACCTCAGGAATAAAGCTGAGGTCACAGAGAAAAGAGATGAAAATACGTTAGCCAAGTCCCTTGCAGGATTAAAGGTAAATACAGCCAGACAATACAACAGGAATCAATTTCATGCGCGTGATTGGAAAAGTCCAAATGCTGTTTGTGGATAACTTTGACTGAGGGGCAAATTTTTAATATTCCAAAGGGAAATTAGACATTTGTGTCAGCAGCTTAGGACTCCAAACCAATATTATTTTCATCACTGAATTTTTATTGAGTACTTAAGGTTGTACTTTGCAAAATCAAACTTAAAAGAATCTTTCCCACCACTCTTCATATGAGTTCTGTTTTCTAAATGGCAAATGTTTTTGTTGCTTTTGTGACTTTTTATTTTTCATGTTTTTCTTCTGCTCTAAAATTGTTACATCTAAGCTTTGATACTACAGTCATGTGCCTCATAACAACGTTTCGGTCAATGACAGACTGCATATATGACAGTGGAGCCGTAAGACTAGTACCATATAGCCTAGGTGTGCAGTAGGCTAGACCACCTAGAATTCTGTAAGTGCACTCTATGATGTTCACACAAGGACGAAATCACCTAACAACACATTTCTCGGAAGGTATCCCTGTCATTAAGCAATGCAGGACTGTATAAGTTTTCTATTTTAGTGTTACATAGTTACTAATAAGGTATTAATAATGGCCTCTTATTTTCCTAAAAGCAACAGAAATGGAAACATGGTTCTTTCTAATATGGGTCATATCTTATCTGTTATTAACACCAGATCTGTACTGTCATCACAAACCAGGAGCATTTAAACACACACACACCCACCCACACGCACCCCTTACAACCAAACTTGCATCCTTAAAACTAAAACGCCATTCATTTAAAATTATTTTCTTAAGGATTTTTTTGAGCTGTAGTATTACCCAAACTGCGAATTTGTCAACTCACAAAACAGAGTTTTCTGTGCCATCGTTCTCTGGGTTGGGAGAGCTGATGTTAACACACTTGGGTCTCAGATCTGCAGGGGGATATTTGTTGATGGCACCTGGAGAGAGAGTGGGCTGGTTAATCTAAATTTTACCCTTCTATGTTCTGGCTATCACCCCAAGTTAGTTCATCTTTTCCTGTGGTTGGGGGTGTTTTCAAGAGCAAATTAATTTTGTAAGGGACTCAGGAAAGTAGGCACCCTCTGACATTGCAATACCTCATTGGCAAAGTCAACGAGATACAGCAGTGATTGAGTCAAAATGCTCATGTTCTGTCTGTCAAACCTTGTGATATAATTCAAGGACATCTATTAATCCTTTCTATCATCTATTTCTCTCCCTCTAAAAGGAGGATCTTTCTAGAAGACAATAATTAATTATTGAAATTGCCTGCCCTATTTATCTTGGGTTGGAAGAAGGCACCATTTTTTGTAAGTGACGAGCCTGCTACCTAATACAAAATCCTGAGTTCCAAGATGCCTGAGGGTTACATGAGCCCTGGGGCTTTCAGAGTGCCAGAAAGTCTGCAGCCCCGTGATTCCCTGGTAAAGTTGCAGGAGCTGCAGACAGCCATGTGGCCTCTGCCCGCCTCCCAATCCTCAGCACAGGCCAGGACTTGCTTGATGCTACAAGTTCTTAGGGATGCTACTACACCATGTCTAAAGTTACAACAGATGGGGCAGCCACTCTCAAAGCCCCACTGTGAAAAGAGATCCTTAAGCCCCCTGCCTGGCTGTGCCTGAGCCAGTTGTCTGGGACAGAGGCTCTAGAAGAGATTTGTGCCCATGGCTCATAGGAATTCAAGTCAGAACCAAAAGTAATTTACAATGACAAGACAAAATAGAAGTCCTTGGAGTAGGTGGAGGGTGGTGGTAGTGGGATATATTATTTATTACAGCAGCATACCTTGTTAAGGGTCTAGGAATTGAAGTATAGTTTAACGGATAAGAGCACAATTCTGGGGTCAGAATGCATGGAGTTGAGTCTAGAATTTGCCAACTATTAACTGTGAGCTTTTGAGCAATTTATTTAATGTCTCTGAACCTTAGTTTTTTCACTTGTAAAATGGGGATATTAATACTCTCCTTTGAGGGCTGTTTGTTGTTAGTGCTGTCAAGTCTATTCCAACTCCTAGTGACCCTGTGGACAGTAAAGTGGAACCCTGCCTGGTCTTTTTGAGCCATTCTCTCACTTTCTAGCACTATATCAGACAATGCACCACTGCTATTCACAGGGTTTTCATGGCCAATTTTTTCGGAAGTGGGTGGCCAGATCCTTCGTCCTAGTCTGTCTTAGTCTGGAAGCTCCACTGAAACCTGTCCCCCATGGGTGACCCTGCTAGTATTTGAAATACTGGTGACATAGCTTTCGGCATCACAGCAACACACAGCCACCACCACAGTATGGCAATCGAAAGACAGTTGGGTGGTGTGGT
The DNA here is from genome assembly GCF_037783145.1 of Equus przewalskii. NCBI lineage: Eukaryota > Metazoa > Chordata > Mammalia > Perissodactyla > Equidae > Equus > Equus przewalskii. The sequence continues at coordinate 68,178,434 of NC_091845.1, read as the reverse complement.
TCCCTGATTGGGAAACAAACCCAGACCATGGGGGTGAGAGAACCAAATCTTACCACTAGACCACCAGGGCTGGCTTGAGGGCTGTATTGAGGATTAAATTACACAATCCATTTAAAGAACTTGACACATAGTAAACCACTTGCAGATTAGGGATAAAAGACACTTTAACCCATATGGAGGGTTTTCTGGCAAAGACCCTAACAGTGCAGCGGTAAAATCTAAGGTCAATAAGACATGAGATTTTTCTCTGTGGTTTTCTAACTGCCTCCTACTCACACCTTAGACTCCAGCACTCTCAACTGAAGTGAGGATCCTCTTACTAAATCAACTGATGGATTAGACACAGAGACATTAAATCTATTGCAGAAGCAATAGAAGAGAAAAGGTTTAATGACTTACGTCTGATCGAATGGACAAATGGCTTGACAAACTTGACGAAATAGTTCAAATCTGGCTTGTGGGTTCGGCCAAGCTGAACTAAGTGATGATCCAGTGGGCGGCTGGCTAATTCTTCTAATTCCTTGTCATTGTGTATGGGACCAAAGGAAAATACAAAAATAGAGTAGCCCTGACACTTGGCTCTCAGAGATACACTTCTTAAAACTTCCTTGTCTAAGGGGTTGGTTTCGCTGGCAGATATAACAAAGATAACTTTGTTTTTCCTCAGGTTGGGGGTTCCTACAAAGACATTGTCAATTGTCCATTGCAGGGCATGGCCAGTAAAAACATCTCCATTGAGCTGTTGAAGAGAGTCTTGGAGATGATGTTTCATTTGGTATATATTGTTATAAGTAACCAAATCAAATTCCAGGTAAACAGGGCATTCTTCAGTGTTGGGCATATAGCCTAGAGGAGAGTAGCTCAGGACTGCCACTCTATCTCCTAAGGGGGAGGTCAGAGGATCTGGGGCAATGTGAAAGTAATCAAGCACCGAGGCGATAAAAGCTTTCACTTCCTTAAACTCATCACTTCCTACTCTTTGGGAAGCATCTATGAGGAAAGCCACATCCATGTAATATGCTTGATGAGAGGCATCTCCAGGTTCATAAGTAAGACCTGGTCCTTCTTTTCTGCCATGGTTTTCATGTCCTGCAACAGAATAACTCAAGTCACTCTTTTTAGCAGAAAGATAAACTCAGAACTCCTAGCCAGGGATGGCAAATACACAGCATGGGGTTGTTGCCAAGATTCATTCCCACACCCGCGGCAGACATAATTAATTACAGTACTTGTGTCCAGATGCATTCTCCAAATATGTCTCCACACAGTGCATGGAGAGCCATTACCATTCGCCAAGTGTTGTCAGATAAAAGGAAACTTATTTGCTACCTCATCTCAGATCTTTGTCAAAAGACTGATCGATCCTCCAGCTATTTTGATATGCAAGATGAAAAACACGCAGTTATTTTTAGTGAACTCCAAGTGGTTACAAAACTTAGAGTACATATTTGCATGAGATCTAATTATATGTAATGACCCCAAAAGTATATATGTCAAAGTCACATTTATTGACGTCATAAACACATACACCTTTATACATACTATGCACCATAGTGTGATGTCACGAGAGCAAGTATCAGTGCTGACTTTAGACTCCAAATCTGTGTAAGATGACATACTTTAAGACCTTGGTACTCAAAGTGCCATTATGCAAACAGTTCATCTGCCCATGACAACATAAGGAGCTTGTACCATGATGTAAGTCAACTACATTACTAAGCACACTCATTAGTTCAGCTGACAATTTTTTTGCAGCAAGACTTTCTCAGTGAAGGAAATAGTGCTTTGATTTACATTCTGATGCTAACTTATCTTGTTGCTGACCAGCACTTCAAGTAGCACTGCTCTAAGCCTAAGGGATCATGAAACCATGTCCATAATCATGGGCATGATGGCTGGTGGGTGAAGCCATGGCAGGAAATGCCAGCTTAGAAGGACAGGAAGTAGGTGGCCAATGTTCTTTTTTTCTATGAAAGAAGAAGCATGTTTGAGAACCTAATCAGGCAAGAAGTAGACTTCTAACTGCCAAAAATTCGTTGATCCCCATTTATGCTCGACCTATTATTAAAGCTTTACATTTATTACTTTATTTAGTCCTCACAAGTGCATTGATTAACCTATCTTAATGCCATAAAAGTTTAATAATAAAATAGAATGCAAAAAAACAACACCATGGGTGATTTCATTAACAGGGCAAATGCTCTATTAGATGTTTGAAGGCTCAAAGAACTCTGCATTCCTAGAGTAAACTGTACATTATCTTTTTTATCTATTGTTGGATTTGCTTGTTTGTTTGGTTTTTTTTTTTTTTGGAGTGAGGAAGATTGGCCCTGAGCTAATAACTGTGCCAATCTTCCTCTGTTTTGTAGGTGGGATGCCACCACAATGTCGGTTGATGAGCGGTGTTTAGGTCCATGCCTGTGATCCAAACATGTCAAACCTGGGCCACAAAAGCAGAGTATGTGAACTTAACCACTACACCACTGGGCCAGCCCCTGTCTTTTTTTTTTTTTTTTTTTGACAAATAAAAATTGTATATACTTAAGATGTATAATGTGGTGTTTTGATATCACTATACTTGTGTAGTGATCACCACAATCAAGCTAATATTATTGGATTTGATTTGTGAAAATTTTGTTTAGAATTTGTGCATCTATGTTCATGAGGAATGTTGGCATGTAGTTTCTTTTTCATGTAACGCCTTGGCCTGGTTTTGGTATTATGGTAATCTGGCCTCAAAGAATGAATTGAGAAGTAGTCCTTCCTCTTTAATTTTCTGTAAGAGTTTGTGTAGAATTGGTATTATTTCTTCCCTAAATGTTTTGTTGAATTCACCAGTGAAGTCACCTCAGCCTGGAGTTTTCTTTACAGGAAGGTTTGAACTACAAATTCAATTTCTTTAATAGGTTTAGGACTATTTAGATTACTTCTTCGTGAGTGAGTTTGGTAACTGTGCATTGCAAGAAATTTGTCTATTTCACCTAGCTGTCTAATTTACAGGCAAAAAATTGTTTGTAATATTCCCTGATTATCCTTTTAATATCTGTAGAATATGTCTCTTCTCTCATTCCTGATATTGGTAGTGTCTTCTCTTTTTTCCTGGTGAGTTTGAGTATAGGTTTATCAATTTTATTGATATACTCAAAGAAACAGCTTTTGGTTTTATTTTCTCTGTTCTATTTATTGAGTTCCACTTTAATTTTATTAGTTCCTTTCTTCTGCTTACCTTGGGTTTATCTTGTTCCTCTTTTTCTGATTTCTTAAGGTGGAAATTGAGGTAATTAATTTGAAACTTTCTCCCTTACTGGTACAGGTATTTTATGCTATAAATGACCTCCTGAATACTGCTTTAATGGAATCTCACAAATTCTAGGGTATTTTGATCTGATTTTCATTCATTTCAAAATGTTTTCTAACTTCCCTTTTGATTTCTTCTTTGACTATGGATTATTTAGAAGTGCTTTTTTAGTTTCCAAATACTTGGGGATTTTTCAAAGATCTTTCTGCTGATGATTTTTAATTTAATTCTGTTTTGGTCAGAGAATACACCTAGTATGACTTGAATCCCTTAAAATTTTGAGAATTGTTTTGTGGCCCATTAATATGGTGCATTTTGGTAAATGTTTCATGTGTACTTGAAAAGAATGTGCATTCTGTTGTTGTGTAGATTGTTCTATAAATATCCATTAGGTCCAGTTAGTTGATAGTGCTGTTCCAGCCTACTATATTCCTGATGATTTTCTGTTTACTTTTTCTGCCAATTATTGAGAGAGGATATTGAAACTCAGTGATGCTCTTTTCATTTTTCTTTTTAATCGTTTTTCCTCCCTGAGTTTGATCTTGGATAATTTCTATTGCTATATCTTCAAGTTCACTAATTTTTTCTTTTACCAAATCTAATTTGCCATTAATCCCTTCCAGTGTATTTTTCATTCTGGACATACAGTTTTCATCTCTACAAATCCTATTTGAATCCTGTTTTTATATCTCTTGTCTCTACTTAACTTTTTAAAATATGGAATATAGTTACAATAACTGTTATACTATCTTTGCTAATTCTAACGTCTGTGTCAGTTCTGGTTTGGCTTTGTGTGGTTATGCTCTTAATTATGGGTCATATCTTTCTGCTTCTTTTTATGGCAGACATTGTGAAATTTTTCTTATAAGATGTTGGATACTTTTGTATTTCTATAAATATTCATGCACCTTGTTTTGAGAGGCAGTCAAGTCACATGAAAACAGTTTGATCCTCTTGGGTCTTGCTGTTATGATTTGTTAGGCATGTCTGGAATGGTGCTTAATTTAAGGCTAATTATTCCCTATATTAAGGCAAGAGCTTCCTGAGCTTTCTCCCTAACACTCTATGAATTATGAGTTTTTCCAATATTTCTGGTGGGAAAAGGCACTATTGCTGTCCCCATGTGACCAACTGGCATATTCTCTAATCCTTTCAGATGGTTCTTCCCCCAGGCTCAGGTCATTTCCTCACATGCACGTGCTATCAGCACTCTGCTGAAAAATTAAGGGGGGAGCCTCTTAGATCTCTTGGCTTCTCTCTCTGTGTAGCTCTCTCATCTCTGCTATTCTATCCTGTGACGTCTTACCTCTTTGGTCTCCCTGGACTCTCAGTTCTGTCGCCTCATCTCAAGGAGTGCATTGGGCTCCACTTGAATTCCCCTTTCCTGCACCATGGCCTAACTCTCATGGCAGTAAGCTGGAGCAATCATAGTGTTCCCCTCATTTGTTTTCTAACTCTCAGGGATCACTGTCTTTCAACTCCTGATGTCCAGTGTCTTAAAAACTATTGTTTTATATGTGAATGAATGAATGAATAAAAAAATATATATATATGTTTTTTCTTTTGGTTATTTCATTAGGGAAGTAAATCCAGTAAATTCATTAGGCATTTCTAACAGATGACAACTGACTATCTTGTTTGAGATGTTCCTATGTTTTCTTCCTTCTCACAAAGGACTAAGAACTGGTTATTTATATGCCAGATTCTTCCTTTATCAATACATTTATAACCACTGAACAGGATTTTGTATTTCACAAGCATGTTTGAAATTTATGGGCCTCTCATTCCTCACCAGGAACCTAGTGTCAAACTGTTCTTAGAATTTTGATCCAGATGGAGGTCCCTGATTAAACCACAGTCATGTACCACATAACGATGTTTCAGTCAGACAGACTGCATATCTGGTGGTGGTTCCCTAAGATCAGTACCATACAGCCTAGGTGTGTAGTAGGCTATACCACATAGATTTGTGTAAGTACACTCTATGTTGATGTTTGCACAATGACAAAATTGCCTAACGATGCATTTCTCAGAATGGATCCCCATCATTAAATGACAAATGAGTGTAATAAATATGAAACTGGAAGTGCAGACAAAAGCATATATTTTATATTCTTCTTTGTGGTGGATGCTATATTCTATGCTTTAGCCCTAAAACATCACCAAGCAAAACATTTCTAGAGTTCTTGGCTGTAGTGTGTTAGGGTTTGTGAAGATTAGTTAAATGAATATTTCTGTCTTTTTGAAGTTTACAGTCCTGGAGTAGACTAATCATTACCTGCTCTGCCACCGGGATCTCTGTTTTCCAACTACAGCATTTCGGCTTCTTTAAAAAGGCCGACCAACACACTTTTTAAAAAAGTATTTCATGGGGGCCGGCCTCGTGGCCAAGTGGTTAAATTCATGCACTCTGCTTCAGCAGCCCAGTGTTCGCCAGTTCAGATCCTGGGCACAGACCTATGCCCCACTCATCAAGCCATGCTGAGGTGGCATCCCACATAGAAGAACTAGAAGAACCTACAACTAGGATATACAACTATGTACTGGGGGGATTAAAGGGGGAAAAAAGAGGAAGATTGGTAACAGATGTTAGCTCAGGGTTAATCTTCCTCACCAAAAAAAAAAAAAGAAAGAAAGAAAAAACATTCAGGCTCTTTAAAAAGAAAAAAGTATTTCATAAATGTTCCAGTAAAAGAAAGGTTGACTTACCATGTTAGCGAATTTTTTTTCACGCATTCCCCTACCAGAAATATTACTGCTTTTTCCAGTTTCCTCATTATAAATGAGCAAAATCTCAATCCTTTTCCAAAGTACCCAGCAGAATTGTTTTCTAAAGAGGTACATTTCACCTACAAAATCTCTACAAATACATTCTCTACCTAATTATATGGGATTAACATGAAACTCAAAGAAGCTAAACATAGATGATTATGGCTTGAAAACTCTAAACTTCAGTCCAATGTAAGGTGTGATTATTCTACTCTGAGTTTAAATTCATCTTTCTTAGGGAGACTGGGCCTTCAAAAATATTTTCCTTCAAGAAAACCTGGCAGACATCTGGGTAAAATATACCCATAGCTCAAAGCAATGCTGTGTATTTTCTGGAAATGTCACTGAGCGTAATTCCCCTCTTCAACGCTGTGGAAGAATTTCCTCAGAATGGTAGAGGAGCAAGGGCTGGCTCACTTTATTATGGATGAGGCTTGGAAGGAATGAGGGACCCAGCTAGATTTCCAGGGCAGCGCCCCAGAGATTAGCCTGACTCTGGCCAAGATTTAAGCCATATCCTAAGTGCACTCCAGTAACTTCAGGGAGAAGCGGGGGTGGAAAGGGAACTGAGGGAGAAGACAGAAATCTAAAGGACCTGAGCCATTTGGACTGGGATTAAGTATGCTGTGCAGCAGCTGTGCTGTCTTTCATGGCATTGGTGGGAAATCTCAAAAAATGCATGAGTTATCCTGTGGTCTGCCTTGGAATTAGTCCAGGGGCCAAAATGAGCTATGTATTCTCCATAGGCAACCCACACATGCAACTGAGGCTACAGTATGTGTGAACTTCTATCCACATGAACTGTAGCAGATATTTTTCAAGTTAATATTTTTTTAGAAGACTTCCAGTGAGGTTAGCAATGCTTTCTTTTTCACTTTTCCACTTTCGGAGTATTTAATTGAGCGCTCTACTTTGCTTCCGGTCTTGTGTTCAGCTCTAGGCATGTCTTCTCTGATTTAATCTTCATGCAACACTAGGAGGGTGGAATTATCATAATTCTCATTTTACAGATGAGCAAGCTCAGGCTTGGAGAGGGTAAATGACTTGGCCAAGAAATGGCAACCTGTAAGTGGTAGAGGCGGGACTTGATCCCTGTTCTGTGTAACTCCTACAGAAGAACTGGTCATCAGATATGAAGGTGGAGCAGAAACATTACAGGACACATTAACCGGCTCACCAAAGGCCCTGGGACATCACTGGCAATTCTTTTCTTCTCTAGGCATTGTATATGAGCACAACCTTTGGAGTCAGTTTGAGCCTTGTCTCTGCCATTTTTTAGCTCTGTGACCCTAAGTCTTCTTCATGCCTCATCTAAAAAATGGTGACAATAAACCACAATCTTGTAAGGTTTTTGAGAGAAATAAAGTTTTCACAATGCCTCACATATCCTAAGTACTCTACAAATATAATTTTTAGAGGGAAACAAATAGAAAAGTCTTAGACTTCTGAAAATGTTGCCTATGACACTATATTCTGCAAACCATAGAATTTCCATAAGAAAAAAATGCCAAGTCAACTGGTATCAGTGGAACACAACTTACACACATGTGCACAAGTGCACGCATGTTCTTAGAAATGGGCAAGTTCACTCTGTTGTTCATGCACGCTTAACTGCAGAGGAGTTGGCAATCATTTACACTCCCCATTTAACACTGCCTATCCAGGCCTGTCCTCTCTTCTGTCTGGTGACAAGCTCTAAGCTGGGGCACCAAGGAAGACAGGCACAAGTGTGTGCCTAACTATGTGTCATTGATTTTTACGCCAAAGGGAAATATAGACACATTTAAAGTTCTCTTGTTTTGTTCTATGACGTCCTCTTTCTCTTATTTGTCTGAACAAGTGGGGGTGACTGTCTTAAAACAGATTGTATCCTTTTCCCCAAAGGCTTAGAATAAATGTCTTTCTTGGCCTAGACTTTTCTAGATGGCACTTAGTCCGTAAGACTCACTCTTGCCATCTACTTCACACTCAGAAACAATAGTCTGCAGAAGGTACCAGCATTCTGAGAAAAAGTGATGCATGCATTAGGAGTCATTTATACCCACACCACTAGATCCGGCACTTTGGTTATTATGTGTTATGCTGTGCCCTGGCCTCTGGCTGAGTTTGTAAGGTCAACTTATTCTGGCATTATGGCCTTTGGGTGAGTTTACAAGCAGGAATTTTTAAAAATGAAATTAAATTATAAAAATAGAATTGCACCACCAGAATTGTTTTAAAATAACTCTCCCAAATGATGACATGATTTAACTTATTCTCAGATTTAGCAATTGGATATAGTTCCTCCTTTTAAACTGCAGACAATGCCATCACCAGGCAACATGGCATGGAGTTAAAAGTTAGCATTTTTGTGCAGTCGGGCATGGGTTTGAATCCTGGCTCTGCCACTTACAAGCTATGTGACTTTGCTTGAGGTTCTTAACCTTTGCATCGGTGTCCTCATCTGTAAAACCTAATAATAATAATGACGATGATAGAAGTTTTTGGTAAAGATTAAGTGAAATCACGTACATAAAGTGCTTAGTGTGGTGCCTGGCACATAGTTGCACTAAATAAGCAGTAGCTTCTATGGTTACTATTATTTCACATGAGCTGTTTAAACATCAAGAGAGACAGTGTATGCAATATTTTGAGAACTGTACTGATGGAATAACTATTGGCCCCCAAAGCCTTCCATCTGCACTTTTTATTCAACCGAATACTTTCTGACTCATATTAGGCATTTTTCTGTATGCAAAGAATACACTCTGTTGGACTACAAGCTCCTTGAAAACAGCGCCTCTGAGTCCTTTTTATTTTAAACCTCTCTAACCCCCCAAAGAGACTAGCTCAGGGCTTAACTCAGAACAGGAGGCAAATACATATTTGCTACATGAAAGGATGTCTGAACAATCATGTGAAAATCCATGTAAATGCTTAGCAGAGTCCTTTCATGTAGTAAGCTCCCAATGAGGGCTGCCACTGCTACCTCCACCACCACCATCACTACCACCCTACCCTCATACCTATACCTCCACCACTGCCACCACCTCCATTGTTACTTCTTTCACCACCACCATCACCTCCCCACCACTACCATTATCACTACCACCATCATCACCACCTCACCCTCATACGTCTACCTCCATCTCCACCATCAACAATATCATCACCACCACCATCTCTACTACCCACTTCTACCATCACTATCAGCAACAGCAAACACCTTCACCACCATTGTCTTCATTACTATGATCAGCACCAACATGACCACCACCATCACCCAATTACTACTTCAAGTATCCAAGTTTTATTCCATTAGAAACGGGTCCACATGAAAAGAAGTCACTAATACTATAGAATATTGCTTTGTTAACTGCAACAAATGATTGCATGAGACATACAGAAGCAACTTCAGTGTACATTTGAATTCAAGTAGTCCACATGCCCTGAACTCTCAGTTCACATTGGTTTTGCCCACATGCAAAACCTTCCAGGGAGATAATCAAAACTATAATAACAATACAATAAATTCCCAAGCAAAAGTAAATGCAACAACCTCAGTCTACAGTTTAAAATGAACAGGAGACTCAGTTTATGCCCCAAAGACCATCAAGGTGCTTAAGATTTCCTAAAGAGTTCATGAAACATGTCATTAAAATTCAGACATGACCACAGTTCTATTACTGACCTCCTCTTTAGAAGGTGTACCGATTTGGAAGTAGGATATTCAGCTGGTGTTCAATGCATGACTCAGAAGACAATTCTGTTCATTTAATTCCAGCATAGATTAAAATTTATGAGAAGTAAAGATGTATATTCAAGTTCAATACACGACAGCAAAAATCAGAAGCAAGCTGAGTATTCAAGAGTAAATAGCTAAAAGTAGATAGTTAGATACATTCATTCATTGAAAGGAACATTATGAGGACACGGAAAAATCAAGACACTTATGTAGCTGGCAGCAATATGGAAAATGTATGGCATAATATTATGTGAAAAGCAGTCTATGCAATTGAATAAAACCACATAAACCTATACACCTATGGAAAAACCAAAGAATACAGTACACACTACAAATAGGTCAGCTTGCTTAATTGATTGATTTGAGATTCTCTGTACTCAAATTATATGTGGTATGATAGTACTTTTATAACTTTTTTTTTAATTCGCAGAATCCTGAGGGTGTAATGGGGAAACAGTGGACTGGGTATAGGAATTATGAGTCCATGGACTGAATCTTCTAGTTCCACGATCTTGGGGGCATAGAGTTTATTCTAAAAAAGGGTTTCTCTCACTATTTGACAACTTGGATAACTCTTTGTTGTGAGGTGGATGTCCTGTGCATTGTAGAAGGTTTAGCAGCATCCACGGCCTCTACCCACTAGATGCCAGTAGCCCCCTCCAGTTGTGACAACAAAAAATTTCTCCAGACAATGCAATGTGTAGCCTAGGGTGGGGCAGGGTGGAATCTCCCCCGGGTGAATTTGCAAGAGGTGATCACTAAATACCTCTTCAGCTGTAATATCTTACAATGATTCAAAGTTAAAGGACATATTGTTTTTTTTTTTTTTAAAAAAAGGTGATTTGTAGATCAGAATCATATGAAAGTTATAAAAATAAAAAATGTAAAACAAAACCCATGCAGATTCCCTTGAGCACAATTCCAGCCTAGTTGGGAGGGAGAAGTGTTGCTTCTCATTTCTCAATGAAACTCATTGGTAAGAACATCAGTTGAAGTTATCCTAAGGCCTGAGACTGCTTAAAGCTAGGAATGAGCCCCAGGCTGAGTCTAGGTTGGTATTTAATATTCATTACAAATTATCCTGAACTTCTTTTATCTTTAAAGTAGACTAACTGTATCTTAAATATTGGTTAACATAGCATCTTTGATGAAAATGCAAGGCTCGCCACTGGGTCAACAGTTGCAATTTAATTAGAATTAAACCACACATTTTTCATTACATAATTCCAAAGAACTATGTATATTCCATCGGTAAGTAATTAGGAGGGACTGAATTTTTCAAGGAAAGTTTACATTGCCAATGTCGTGGTCAAAATACACGATGGTATCTCTAGACAATCTCTGTATTTCGATCTTAAACAGTGTTTCATCAGATAGATGCTGGCTGGCTGGCTGGTTGGCTGAATATTTCAGTGATCTTTCATGAGGAAAAGAAAATTAGAACCCAGTTCACCTGGAACCCTGTGGAAACAGGCATTCTCACTTCTGTCCTGTGGTACTAGATACCCGATTGCTTTCAGCTCCATTGAGAACCCAGAGCAAATTTGGCACCCCAAAGTGGTAGGATGAACAGTGTCTCTTAAACTTCAGCCCATATCCGAATCACCTGTGCTGCTTGTTAAACTTCAGATCGCTGAGCCCCAGTCCAAGTTTCTGATTCAGTAGGTCTGGGATGTGTGCTGAGAATCTGCCTTTCTAACGAGCTCCCAGGTGATGCTGATGCTGCTGGTTTAGGGACCACGCTTTGAGAACCACTGGGATAGTGGAGCTCAAACTTGAAGACATATGACAATCCTTTATAGTGGTTTTAAAGCTTGTAGCTTTTTCCTTGCCACTCACACCCCTAAATGCGAAACAGTAATTCTGAGGAGCGCTTAGGAATCTGTGCTTATGAAGGACTTCCAGGTGATTCTCATACAGATTGTCTTTGAGCTGCTATGAGGAGTGGCAAGGGCCAGGAAAGGTGATGGAATTGAAGATGAACTTGGAAATCAGAGCAGGTAGAAAGAAGCAGAGGGAGAGGCACAGGTAGAGAAAGATAGTGGGTGTGCTTCTTGTGAAAGAGAGTGATACACAACTCATCGCCAGCCCACAGGACTCTGGGAACTCTATAAAATTTCTTAAATGGTTAAGATTCCCAACTTCTCCCCCAAGACTCAGTTCAAAGGCAGAAAGATCAACCATAAGCCACAAGAATCACATTATAAATGAGTAACAAGCACAGCATATGGAGATGCTTATGAAAGTTATCGACCTTTTATTTGTGCAATACATCTGGAACTTATCAAAGCTCATCTCTTAGTAACTGAGTAAAATATCTGAACCACAATTTAGTTTCTACTGGTACAGCACATTATACAGGAAGTTCTCAGAAGGTCTTGACAACTGGCTAAAGAAAAAAAGAAAAGAACAGCACAAAGTCCCTAGAGAACAGTTGATCATCTTTAAAGGATAAAAAATATATACTATTCTTAGGTCTGAGACTCTCACTGTTTCCACGCTATCACAATCTTACATAATCCTCCATGGAACCAGCCCACTGCAGGAGAAATAGGCTGGGATGGGCTTAACTGACAATTTACATTTTTTCCTGCTAGAGCCATATACAGTTATTTCTTCAGCCAAATTGGACCTTACACAGCTATGAGTATCTTGATTGCCAGACATCTGAAAAAATCTAATGAAAAGTCTTATTACTGAACAATGGTCGCTAAAGACAGCTGCAAAGATGAGTTTCTTTTCTTTTTTTCTTTCTTAAATATTTAGTCCCAGCTGTCTTTCCTGAAACGGTTCACACTTCCGAATTATCAGACTTTAGAAAGCTTTCCTCTAACAAAACTATCACAAATGACAGTTTGGTATTCTAACACTGCCAAAACAACTTCTCTTTTTCCTTTTCTTCTTTTTAAACCAAACTGTAACAAATTCCTGTGCTTTGAGGGCTGATGTAATTCCCGTATCAGTAAAATGATACCTCTTTTTTGAGCCTTATTTTTAAACTAATGATTGATTGACTTTTTAATTCTTAATTCTAGCTTCTATAAAGGAAAGTTCAGCTGTTTTAGAGATAAAGTTCAAATATTTATATTTCAGAAATAGGGGGAAAATGTGGGGACAGGAATGCTGAACCCAAGGAAAAGAAAATTTATTTATCCAAGGAAGCCACTAAGAATGAATAATTGGCATGAAATGGACCCCTTTTTCTTTTAAACTTACATATTCTAACAACACATATGATACTTATGACATAATGCTTTAAATGCTGGCATTCTGGCCAAATGAGCTTTTCGGAAGACTCCAGATGCATAGATGGAATGGGTAAATAGTCTGTTTAGAATGTCACCCTTTTTTATGAAAATACAGACTAAACTCCTAAGTATCTGACTTATTTGAAACCATTAAATCCCAACAAAAGGTATTAATGCTTTGCTATTCAAAAGAGTAGGTGGTAGGTGAATTCATGCTTCATCATTTCTGGGTATCTCAGAAATAACTTAGACCTTCTCGTGCGATCCCAAATTCTGGGGCACCGGCCAGGCCAACTTTCAAAGTCATTTTAATCCTTCCTTTGCTCTGATGCTCTCCATATTGCCTCCTTCTACATCACATTAACCTTCTAAGTTGTGGAATTTAGAGACATCTTAAGTTTAGGGAGAACATCAGGGACATTTCTTGGAGCTTACGTCAGCCATCTCCTTAGTGACGCCTGTCACGATTTAAATCTTCGCTTTCAGTAAAAGCAGTAGTTGTAGCTACCACCTTGAACTTGAAAATAGTTGCTTTAGATACCAGCCTCAATTTATTTGATTCTCTACCAGTGTTAAAAGACGAGGACCCAGTTACTTAGAAATTTCCACCATAACTTTTCATTTCCTTACCAGAAGTGAGACTTGCAATGTCTTCAGAACCCTTATCTTTTTCATATTTAATTGTTAATTTCTGTGGCATAAACATTTGGCTTGGAGGGTAAACCAAATGGTCACTTCCATTATCCTCCAAGACAAAAGATGAGTCTCTCACAGTACTTAATTCCTCGTCAATGAAGCTGTTCTCTCTTAAAGAAACCTCATGTGGCTCAGGAATAAATCTAGAAGACAAAACGGAAGGTTTTAGGTGAATGTAGATAACTTTGGGGAATGCAAACAAAATAACCCAACAATTTAATATAGTTAATTATTTCTTATAAGAAAAACAAGTGAGTGGTAAAAATCTAAATTCATTTCCATCAAATAATTCACTAATATTTGTTATATTTATTATTAAAAAGATATAAATTGATAAATTAAAAAATTCTCATTTATCCTTCCTTTTCCCCCACCTGCTTATAGCCTATGAAATGCTACTTTGGAATAAACTAAGTCTGATTTGCCAGAGTCTTAAATAAATGACAAGAAACTCAATCATAGGTTATTTGGAACAACAAATACTGTGTCTCAGATTGATATCAATCACCATAGAAAATATGGAAAATAGTCATTTAATTTACCAAGAACTGCTCTGAGAAGAATAAGACTATATGAAACATATCTCACTGACATCATGCCTCTTAAAATGATGCCTACATTTGTATTCTTAAGAGTTTGAGTTCTCTATGATAATTTAACAGTATTGTGTGGTTTAGATGATGATATTTAACGTAAGTTTATTCTTATTTTTATTCTATTCATGAAACTTTATGCAATTTCAACGTCCATGTTTACATTTGTATTTGATACTGCTGTTTGGCACCCAGTAGTATAACTTTCACTATTGAGAGTTAATGAAGAAAGAAAAGAAGTCAGACATAATACATGAATAATAGACTCACACAGAGTGAAAACCAAATGATATCATGACACGCATGATAAATTTGCAGTACTGCAGGTAAAGACAAGTGGTGAGGAACCGAGTCGTCACGCAACAGAATAGGCATGCTGAAAGCGGACATACCTTTGCAGCATGCATCGTATTTTACACATTTCACCAATAGGGACTGTATTTGTTAGTTTTTAGGAATTCTATTTTGGCAAAGCAGAATCATCTATTACATTAAACTAGTGTTTTAAATTTGTATCTTATTGAGTTTGCTTGGATTTGATGCACAAATTGGTTTTGGCCTGAAAGTTGCACAGGAATGATAAACATATTGTATTTGCAGATAGATTTATGTTTATACATGTTTAAGTAACATTATAATATTTTGTCTGCAGTTCTGTAAGAATTGGTTTTCCTTTAAATGAGTTTAGGACTTATTCAGTGTTGGGAAATGCAGCTTCACATGATTTCAGCGCCATATTGTCCTTCAGAAGGTGTCGGCTGCTGGACACTTCCTTGCTAAACCACCAAGTAAATGAAATCTGACATTAGAGGAACACGTCCTTGCCTGAATTCTGAGGAACCCTTCATCTTGCCATTTTTCTCTGGATGTGTGTAAGAGATCTGATCTGTTCTGAGGAGCTCTTTGCTTAATTGCAATCTGAGAGGATGGAGTACTTATGGGCCTAAATCTGGGCTTTCACAAGGCTGTAGTCAGGGATCCAAGCTTGGGGAAGTACAGAGAGAAGCAGAGAGCCACCGAATGGGCCACTCCCATGCCGTTTGAAATTCAAGATTCATTCAGATTAATTATTTACAGTTTTACTTAGGATACATTTTAAGCAAAATTATTTACATGTGAAATTATATTGTGGGGTCTTTTATGCTATATTCTGAGGATGAAACAATGAATCATATGCAGCCCCAGACTTTAGTGAGACAAGATATTGGGATAAACTGTAATAAGAGCCTCAGCAGAGGTATAAAAAGGTACAAAAAAAGAACTATGGATTTTGGACTGAGAGTAAAGATGAGCTTCAAAGAGGAGACAGCCTTAATCAGTGCCATGAAAGTTGGGTTTCCCTGGAAGGACAGGGTCCCAGGCAGTGTGAGCAGAGGCAAGGAGGGGGAAATAAAAGTTCATGTGAGGCAGACAGGAGTCCAGTGCGGCGAGAACACAGCGCCTGTGGTGGGAGAGATGGGAAGTGAGGTTGAGATGGGTTGAGGCTAAATTGGGTTCTATTCTGGGGTAAATTTCAATGTGGGAATTTCTCAGGAAACCATGAATTTAAAGGCAAGATTGTAAGAAAGTCCACGAGGATGTTATAAAAACATCAATCAAGAAAGCATGCTTGACGTGTAACTTCTGCTACAGAAAATGGAATACAGGAAAAACCTTTACTTCAGAGACCTTATTAGCTTACTCAGCCTAATAACCTGCGATCAGCCAATTACAAACCCGTCAGTCAAGTAACAATCACTTGTAAGTAGAGGAGCTTTCAGACTCACAGGAGACCACTATGTTGATGATCCTCTTCTTCTGAAAGGATGAGTCTGCAGGCATTGTCAAGCATCAGTGGTGGGTACTGATTAAATTCTCCTATTGAGAGAGCAAAGTTATAGTCAGATTTTTAAACTAGAAATCATGTTTGCCAGGTAATGAGAATTCCAACAGGAATCTTCTTGAAGCAACAAATGTCACCAAAATATTTCAGCAATATTTGGCTGAGGTGAAAACAGAAAATAGTAGCAACTAGAAATACCATTCAAAACTTCATTTTAGAGTGTTTTGCAGCCAAAGAATTACCAATGTCCTAGAAAGAGACCTCCTCTCATTTACGAGTTAAATGTGATGCAGAGACTCATGACTTCCATGTGCTCAGGCTAACATATCTAAGGGAAATTTTATTCTGACTCTGTAAAACTTTTTCACTCAGACATGCTAATGGATCAAACATAGAAAAAGGTAGTATTCTATTATTAATATTTATGATGCTATTTCTGTGCTTCTGCACCAATTAACACTGACTTCTAGGAGAAAAAAGTCACGGAAAAGATTTTAGCTTATGGACCTAAATAATATGTCCATTTACCCCCTTCCCATTGCTGTTCTATAAACTGGAATATTGAGAAGTATATCATTTTTTCCCCTCATTCAGGAAAATAAATAGTTTTTAGTTAAAGGAGGCCTTTGACCCTTGAATGATCTAAGACTCCATGAAAATATCTCAGAGAACACTTATGGTTTTATAATAATTGTATTTCTCTGGTTCCAAGATGAGCATTTTTTTCTGAAATGAGATTATGTCTTCTAATCAATTGCATTTGACAGTTGCTGTTAGTGAGGCAGGAGTTGCGAGGCAGTTATTATTGCCTGTACATGTGAGGACAGCAAACATGCCAGCACGAAAACTTGTAGAACTGGGGTCAGTAGCTTAGAAAAAATTCCCAGAAGTATTAGCAGAGGAGTCTTTGAACCGCTACAAACCATGTGGTTATCGGCAGGCAGTGAATTGGATGTGTTTAACAGCATTGCTCGGGGAAGTCAAAAGTAAGCTAGCTCCACATAATTGCAAAGCCACAGAGGAGCCCAGCAAGACCAGCTTTGAGTTATTTTACAGAAATAACTTGTTAAAACAGTTTTTTAAAAAAACTTTTAAAGTCTTTTTAAAAAGCTGCATCCTTATCAATCTTCATGGCCCAAAGAACAATATTGACTAGAAAAAGATGACTATCAATGACTCCGAGTCAAGAAATAGCTCACAAGAGTCAAATTTTGAATAAGAAGAAGTTTTGGGATTGCCTTAACCCATCTATTTCACGCATATTCCCTTTTTACGCATGCGCAAGAGTGATATACGGTAGTCTGTTTAAAAGAACTCTTTGAATTACTGTAAAATAAAAAACTCTAATCGGAACGTTGATATGAACATTTAATTGAAGGATTTCATTAATTAAAGGAGTCACAGGAGAAAGGTGGAGCTCTCTCTGCAGTGAAGACCGGACTCTCAAGCCCGTGTCATTGTGCTGGTGTGGGAGATTCCTGGAACACCTGGCAACTTTGGAATTCTAGCGTGGTGGGATTGGTTCCAGCAGAACCTAACTCTAAACATGCTCAGTTTTCAAAAAGAACAGGTGCAGCTCTGATTCTGTGGATCTTCTAGAGCAGCGTTTCTCAACCTCAGTGCTATTGACATTTTTGGCTGGATCACTCTTTGCTGTGGGAGGTGTCCTGTGCATTATGGGATGTTTAGCAGCACCCCTAGTCTCTGCCTACTAGATACCAGTAATATCTTCTTCCTCAGTTGTGACAACAAAAAATGTCTCCAGACATTTCCAAATGCCCTCTGTGGGACAAAGTCATCCCCAGTTGAGAACCATTGCTCTAGAAAGAGTATTTCTTGAACTATTTGTGGCGAAGGACAAGGTATTTTTATTTCTAATCCTTTACAACTGATACTTTTGGTTTATATCTTATTCCATGAGACAGAGTCCACTGTTCATGCACTTGTATGCCGTGGCAATGTCAAATTGCTTTAAAAGTTTCTAGATGCTTGCTCTCAATTTCTGTATTTCTCTCTTCACAGATCAGTTTGTGGACTAGCACCCATCCAATGAGTGACACTTTGTAGTGCATTGGCCTAGAGCCTTGCTATTCAAAGTGTCATTCTTGGACCAGAAGCATTGACATCACTTGGGAACCTGTTAGAAATGCAGAATTTCAGGCTCCACCCTCAACATACTGAATCAAAAACCTGCATTTTAACAAGATCCCTATGTGATTTGGGTGACTCTTTGGGAGCAGCACAGGACTGTGCTATCTTTATACCTCACACAGATCTCCAGGGTGCGACAAGGTCGAAATAAACTAGGTGTAGCAGGGAAAACTTTTATTTCAATGCTTATTCTGGAGACCATCTAAGAACTGCTAAAACTTCTTTAGGTGGAGCCAGTGTGGCTCAGGAGCCCTCCAATCACTCAGTACTTTCTAGTGCTGAGATTCTGGCTAAGAGAGATTCTATCATGAAAAAGGTCTCACCGTATTGTGACCAAAGTACAAACAGGGTATAACCAGAATATGTTCTATCCCTGTCCCCATCTCACCATCTAATTCATTGATTTGGGTTAGCTATAGATACAGAGATATGTTAAGTTATCAATACTATTAATAAACACTAATTTATTAAGAGGAAAAACAAAATAATGACTTACGTCTGATTGAGTATACAAATGGCTTTGAAAACTTCACAATATAATCCAGATCTGGTTTATGAATTCTCCCAAGCTGTATCAGATGGTGATCAAGTGGGTAGCTGGCTAACTCCTCCATGTCATCCTCATGTGTAGAGCCCAGGGAAATCACAAATATAACATAGCCTTGACACTTGGCCCTCAGAGCCATCTTCGTTAAGAATTCCTTTCTCTCACGATTTTCTCCAGCTGAGACTACAAAGATAGCCTTGTGTTTTCTCAGGTTGGGAGTTTTTGGGAAGAGATTCTCCATGATCCACAGTAGGGCATGGCCAATAGTGGTTTCTCCATTTAGCTGCTGGAGGATAGTCTGGATGCGGCTCTTCATTACATCTTCCTTGACATAAGTCGTAAACTCAAATTCTGGTTTTACTGCACCCATCTTTCTCCTAGAACTATCCCCAGAAGAATAGGTCAACAAGGCAATCCTGTCACCGGAGTCTGAGGTTAAAGGGTTGGAAGTAATGTTGAAGTTGTCGAGCATGGAGATCACCAAGGCTTTCATAGCTTTAAACTCATCACTTGCTATATTCCGAGAATTATCTAAGAGGAAGGCCACATCGATGTACGCATTTTCAGGGAAAAATACCTTTTTGGCGCAAGAATTTGGAAAACATTTATCTGAAAACACATAGATAGACACATCATTGGTTCAATGTCTGCACAACAAGATACTGTTGTTTGAGATCTTCAAGTGATTCAGTGACTGATTACCAATAATTAATAATCTGATCAATGACCTCTTCAATCTCACATCATTTAATGAGGAATTTTCAATGTCGCAATATTTCTGTGGTCAAGAGCAGAAATTTGGGAAGGTCTTTTTTGAAAACAGATGTAGGTAGCATGTATACTTGAAGTCTACAAGTCACGTCCAAACTCATTTAGAAAATATTTTCAATATTTTATAGGCTTTTGATCAAACTACCACATTGTCCCCAAGGAAAGCCACTTCAATTGGGATAATCTTCTAAACCCAATTTTCACATTCTATGGAAACTCCAAACATTACAGAAATTGAAATGTCATATTTCAATTTGACTGACGTATGGTGTTGAAAGACTGGGAAACTTAAAATAGAATCTATAATCAAAAATAGAAATCTCTGACAAAGCCAGATTTAATTACTCACTCAAGAGGCATTTAAGTGTTTTGCACAATAAATTCTTCTCATTGGTCTTACCATAGCAAAGTGTACAGCGCCGAAATCTTTCCAGTGGTACATATTCCCCATTTGGAGGAACTGGAATCACCTGAAATGTTCCAGTCTTGTCAAACTGTATTGAAAAAGAAGTATAAGCTTATTTGTTCATTTTCTTAGTCATTATCAGGAAGCCATTGTGCTTTAAGGATTCATTTGAAAAACACTTAATTAATCACCATTACCTTGCATTATAGCCCTTTGGTCTATTCAGTGCTTCTTTATACACACTCACACAATCTCCCTATTTTCCTAAACATAACCCAAAGAAATATACAGAAAAGGTATCAGCATCCCTATTTTATAGTGAGAAAAATCCCACAAAATGACCACCAGATTCACACACTGGGGCAAATATTAAAATCTCACTCATTTCCAAGCCTGCAATTCTGCACTGAACTTTTATATGCTTCAGATTATGCACCAGCTGATTATGTACCACACATCAGCTTCTGAATTTGGGTCCTGCAAAAATTTTATATTTATATTTATATTTATATTTATATTCCTTTGGCCTCCTGAAGTAGTGATTTCAATTATTTCCACGCCAATCACACTATCTAGAAGAAGGCATGTCTTTCAGATGTCAAGTGGACTTCCCCAATCACAAATTCCAACTAAAAGTCTATTTCAAAAGGCACTGGACACTAGACAGAAGACACTAAGTCTATTCAAAATTCTTGGTAATATACTGTCTGATTTTGTCTGTTTCTTGAGTACTTTTTTTGCTTTAATATTCACTGACATGGGCAGTATATAGCATTCATTCATTCATTTATTCATTCAGTAGTCAATAACTACTCATTGGGCATTTACACTGTGTGAGGCACCATGCAAGGCAGCTACTTTTATTACAATGAAAGAAATCTGTCATTCCCAGGTGATGGTGAGGTCATCTCTCAATCCACAAAGATGCTCATGCTTTTTCTCCTTCTCCCTTGGGAAATTAAAGGGTTAGCAAAGCCACACCCTCTGTTTTTCTGTAAAGTGTTGAGTGAATATTTGAAAATATTTATAATCATTCCAAACTTATGGTTAGAAAGTATTTACTACATTCCTACTCTCTACTCTTTACGAAACTGGATGCTTTGGGTCTTATTGCATAATTGGCCTTGTTGGTCCTCCATGTAAAGACTAAATGTTGCCTTGGTAAGTCAAGAAAGTTTATTTACAGGAATAAAGCATGTGTTCTTCATTCATTCATTCTTAATGTTTATAGGCATGATATAATGTGCTTACATTGTTTATAGGTGCTGTTCTAGGTGCTGGGGATACAGAAATGAACAAAGCAGATAAAATCTCTACCTTACATTCTAGAAGGGGAATATATACCATAAAATATATCAGATCTTCCTTGACAGATGATGGGGTTAAGTCCTCATAAACCCATCATAAGTTGAAAATACCCTGAGTCAAAAATGCATTTAATATAGCTAACCTACCGAACATCATAATTTAGTCTAGCCTACCTTAAATGTGCTCAGAACACTTATGTTAGCCAACAGTTGGGCAAAATGATCTAACACAAAGCTTACTTTATAATAAGTGTTGAATATCTCATGTAATTTATTGAATACTGAAAGTCAAAAATAGAGTGGTTGTGTGGGTATAGAATGGTTGTCAGTGTATCTGTTGTTTACCCTCATGACCGCATGGCTGACTGGGAGCTGCTGCTTGCTGCCACTGCCCGGGGTCATGAGAAAGTATCTACTGCATGTCGCTAGCCCAGGAAAACAGCGAAACTCAAAATTCAAAGTTCAGTTTCTATGAATGCCTATCGCTTCAGCACCATGGTAAAATCAAAAAACTGCAAGTCAAACCATTGTAAGTTGGGGACCGTCTGCACATAAATCATCTAATATGTCGGAAGGTAATTATTTTTATGCAAAAAACTTTGACTTCCTACAATCCTTTTCATCAGGATCAGTTGTGACTCTCCCTGCGGCTCTTATTTCCAAAAAAATTCTTAGATGTGTTATAAGCAGATTGATTCTCTTCATGTTATAGAGGACTTCTTTTTCTTTTTGGGGGAGAAATAAGTGTATTTGTATGAAAATGGACCTTTATAACCTCTTGGAGGACATGATGGCTTCACCCACCTCCAGGAGCATGTATTTCTTGGATAAGCTGAATATATTTATAAATAGTTGCATAGTAGATAGAGAGGTTCTTCAGTGTTTGGGAGGAGGGAGAGGGAAGCATAGATCTCAGGAGAATCTGTGGATCCAAATGCGATGGAACCTTTCTTGGGAAAAATGTTCATACACAGCAAATGTTTTACACAACATTAGGGGTTCAGAGATCCCCTAAACTCCATCCATCACAGGTTAAGCCTAGCTGTCCAGTGAGATCCAGTGAGCAGATGACAGATTTGAGAAACATCAGAGCTGCAGAGGGCCGGTAGAGTGCCATATTCATGGTCCTTTCTAGTAGACAGACCTGAGTTCAAATCTTGATTTAGCCATTTAGTAGCTATACAGAATTGAAGAAGTCACTGAAACTCATTGTGCCTCAGTTTCCCCGTTTTTAAAGAGGGATAACAACTGCATCCACTTCAGAGGGTAATGAGAATGTATGAATATGTCTGTAAAGCTCTAGGGAAAGTGCCTGGCACGTAGCAGGAGCAGAGCAAATGTGGTTGCTATTATGATTGACTACTGTTATCAGGTATGGGATTTCATGGTCCCTGGTAACAACACAACTGTGAAAACTGAAAAGGGGGTCAAGAGGCCATATGTCACTCCCTTCTCACCACTATTCACATCCTGCCAGTACCACTATCTCAAAAATAAAGTTGCCAAGGGAAGTTCTTACCCCAAAAGCCTCATCAAGGAAATTCCGTTCATTAAAAGCAAAGACCGCCGGACTGATATCCAGGGCGCTAAACTCCATGGTGGCCGTGATGATGGACGACCTACTGGCTGCTTCTCCATTGCTAAAAAACACAGCGACTTTCCTCACGTTGTTTCCTGCATATGTCCGCTTGAAAAGATTTCGGGCCACAAACCTCATCGCATTACCAAGGTCTCGGGCTTCTGTGGGGATTTGATATTTTATTTGGGAAAGGAGCTGGAGGAGTTGCTTCTTGCTACGGTAATCAGAATGACGGATGAGATAGCTGGTGTCTGAGTTGTAGGAAACCACAACAACTCTTGCTCCCACAGGGCAATTATTTTCCCTGATGTCAAGGTCATTGACAATAGAAGTGATGATATCTCTTGTTTCATTAAATCTCCGTTCTGTGATACCGTAGGACTGGTCCAGGGCAAATACCAGTTCTGTTGGATACACTGGACACTTTTCTACAAAAATGAAAAGCAGAATGTGAAGTTATTTTAGTAGATCAAAAGCCTTTCCCATTCTCTTTACTCCAGTGAGGTTGGTTCACACTGAGGTCTAGGAAAATGCAAGTGTCACATACGGCTCTAGAACTAGAGGTACCCGCATGTAAGGGAAGGGTAGGAATCTGCTTGGTTAGCGTGAAGGTGTCATATAGAGAGCATTAATGTTTGGCTACATGATGCTCAGTCTACTCTCAGACTGCTATTTAAAAAGAAATTGGAGGAAGTGTTTGGGCTGATGTGGAACCGCTCTGTATCCTGATTGTGGTGGTGGTTACATGAATCTATGCACGGGTTAAAACTGAACTCACGTAAAGAAAGTGAATTTTACTGTATGTAAATTTTAAAAAATGAATAAAAGGAAATTACGGCTTATTGGGTATTTTGAAAGTTTACTCTTCAAAAGTCATCAGAAATGATCTACTAATAATCATAATGTCAGCTGGAAGATTTCCATCCACTTATGCCACAAATATTTATTGAGTAACTGCCATGTGAAATGCAGGGTGACATACACTGTGAGATAGGTGCAAAAATGAACCGAATGCAGGTCTGCCCTCACGGGACTTGTACTGGGGAGGATCATTATATTACAAGGTATAGAGTGACTATTATTCTTGATGGGGGTTCAGAAGACAAAGAGGCTGTTTCCAGAGAGAGGAGCTCTTAGGGGCTTCTTGAAAGCTGGCTTTTGAATGAAAGTGAGGGCGGCAGGAGGAAGGGAGCAGCATGGACCGCGGCACGCTTGCAACAAGCTATTATAAAAATGGCACTATCTGCCATTCCCAACTCAATCCTAATAGTCTTATGATGCTTGAACTTTAGGAATTTCATAGGGAATCTGCCCTATGCATCAAACCTAACTTTTCAAAGTCCTTGTTAAAGCCCGAACACAGGAAGAGAAAAAGGAATTATTTTAAAAATAAGCACTTTTATCTATATAGGCTGTCCTACTATCCCCAACCTGGCTAGCTCCCAAAGCACATTAAACTCAAAATATCCCATATCCCAGTGACAGAAACAGGAGAGGAAGTATCGATTTAGAGATGTGTTTTGACTCAGGGAATTTTACTGTGAAGAAATTTGTAAAATATGAAAGCCAGTAACGAACAATAAGAAAAATGAAGTATTCCTTCTCTCTTAGACCTACACTAAAAATTGTTAATAAGTGGTAAACAAGCATCTTTGAGACTGACCTATCATCACAGATTCTCCCAGAAGGCAGAGCCAATTTCTGTTTATTTTTATTCTCTCCCTTTCCTAGTGCCCAGCAGGGGACCTGATAAATTTAATTCAAATCCATGAAGTTTCATTGGGCACTTACCAGTGCAAGTGTGTTTTGGTTTTTGGGGGAGGGGGGAATTAAAGTAAATGGCGCCACACTCTGGGATAAGCTCAAAGACCCTGTGGGTCTACTTCAGCAGGCCTCTAGGAGACCAGGAGCTCTTGAAGTTGACATAACTGGCTTCAGTGGCAATGTCATCTGACGGATCTAAGGCGCCATCAACACCAACTGCAGGCTGGGCCCTGGGAAGACCATCCACAGCAGGGTCAGGTTTACAAGTGGTGGGCACTTGGTGAAATGAAAGGTGTGACTGTGGGTCAGAGAGAGGACAGGAAACATCGCCCATCCAAGAAGCCAGTGTTCATGGGATCAGCAGCAGACAGAGCAATAGCACGTGGTCAGGCAGAGAGCCCTGTCACTGAATTCCCCAGCAACACTGGGCCTCCTCCATGAAGAAAGTGAGGTGTAAACTGCGACAGGACCTAGACAGAACAACAGTGTGAAGGGGCTGGGGGCTAGGTGTCACCATTTTACAATCAGATTAGAACATGACATTGACAATTATGGTCATAATCAAAAGACAGAAGTGTCTGCCTAGAAGGAAGTCCTTTTTCCCACGGGGGTCTTGTCAGAAAGGAGTAATTATTTCAGCAAAAAACATAGTATGGTAAAAATACTCACCTTTCCAACAAGCTATAAAAAGGAGAGAGAGAGAAGAGTCTGTTACATTTTTGGAACACAGACTAACATTCAAAACAACAACATTTCAACAAAGCTTAACTTTTTGCTTGACTCAAATTGCAAATGAAGCTTATTCCTAAATTAAGGGACACAAGGTTAAAGTATTGAGGAAGACAGACACAGAATTTTATTAATTTGTGAACCTCCTGGACCTTTTCTCCTTGTGAGTCATGGCCAGCGGACGTTAGCTGAATTTTGGTTGAAATCTTAAACACTGATCACATGTCTTAGAGGCAGAATAGGTGAGCCTCTGATTAAATGGCGAGATAGCCAAAATTCAATTTGTTTTGTCTCTCTTCTGATAGCCTCCCGAGAGCCCCTCAGCAAGGCAAGGCTAAAACATCAGGTCTTATTTTCTTCCCCCACGAACACTTTGGGAATTTCTATTTTCACGCGCAACTGTGAGGATTTTCAAACGAACTTTGTCTCTGCTAAAAAAATATACCTCCTGTGTTTGAATGATCTCCATATCTAGAGAAAAGAGGGAAACCCCCCAAGGCTTTCTCCTGAGCAAAACAGCATCTGGTTTCTCTCAGTGATTTACGAATCAGGGGGAAATGTTGGTAAATCTTTAAGGAAGTACAGGCCTGACAATTTCCCTGGTCATTTTACTCAATTCCTAGGAAGCAAATGAGTCACTCCAATGTAATAAGAGATTTTGTTAGGACTAGCAACAAACTGGCCTTCCATCCTGCTGTCCCACAGCACACTCTCCCCTCCCGTCAACCCTATTAGCACCTTTTTTTGTCTGAATCTTGTGACCCTGAGATGCTAACAGTCAGCAGACACAACCCACAGCCTCCTCTGCTTCTCAAGGCCTGAGACAGATCCCTTTCTTCTGACCGAGAACTTCCGTTTGTTAAGGTCCAACCCAACTGAGGCTAGAAGCACAGACACTGGAAATAGCCACCTGTCTGGGTTTGAGTCTGGTGAAGAAGGACTTCAGGGAAACTGCCTGACCTCTCTTAGTGTGTTTCTTTTTAAATTTATTTTTCCTAAAAATCCTCTTCACTGATGCCTCTCTCTCCAAAACTCTAATCATCCGGGGCCTCTTGTTTTATTCTCGACCACCCCCTCCCCATTTCACCCTAGCCTCTTAGATCTATTTTATTTTGGGGGTGAAGATCCCAGCCACCAGCTCAGGACCTGGGCCCTCATCCCTGTGTGGCAGAGGCCTGCTTAGGACTGAAGAGCAAACGAGGTTAGACCAGGAGTCCAGCCTTGCAGCGCCTCAGTGATATCATCTATAAAGTGAGGCTCTCTGAATTAGCTCTAAGACCTGTCTCCCGAATCCTCATCTCAGTTCTGCATTGCGGAGTTCCATGCTCTCCAATCAGCAACCGGTCTGGTTACAGAACCCACTCACTCTTCCCGGGTCCCCTAATTTCCTGGCTAACTCCTTTTGATGAGGATTTTAGGCTGGTTAATTTTAAAACTGCAGATGAGAAGCAGGCTCCAAGGAGTGGAATTTGCTTGCCCTTTGATGAGAGACATTTGCATTTGTGAAGGAAATCTCCATGCCTCCCTCTCTGTGCCAGGAGGAAGGGGGGATGGCCTTACCTATGGAAACTCGTAATGGGGAAGGCAAGAACTTAAGTTGTTTACTGTCTGGCAACCTTATGTAACTGACCTCCCCCCCCCCCCCCCCCACAACATCCTCCTTTGTCTTTGGCTGAGGATAATATTTAGGCAGTGGCTTCTGCCATTTACTCAATCCGGTTTGATTCTTATCTAAAAGTTGTGGGACCACAAAATGGCCGGACCCTACCCGCACTGGTACCATTTTAACTTTTTTACATGTTCTTTCCTTTGTCTTGTAAAGAGATAACTCACATACCTATGCCTTAAATTTAACCCTACTCTCCACCCAGCGGCTCCTCCTGCCCGTGGTCCCTGTCCCCACGCAGCAGCCTGACTGCCCGTCGGTCCTATCCCCACGCAGCAGCTCTGCCTGCCCATGGGTCCTGTCCCCATGCCAGCAGCAGCGGCAGTAGCAGCTCTGACTGCCCATGGGTCCTGTCCCCATGCTATTCCACACTATTCTCTAAATAAAAGAGCACTACTGCCAGACCTTGAAAGTCCAAGAAATCTTTCTTTCGACTCCTCGGCTCACCAACTCAGTGTTAGAAAGCTATCTTCAAATCCCAAACCCTCCAAGGGTGGGTATTCACCTCCCGGCCTCTTCTACCTCCTTTGGTCTTCCTTGGGATGACAACACTTGATTTCGCTGCAAAGACCAGCAACACCTTGAGGGAGTTTGATCACACACTCACCCCCCACCCCCCAACAGCTCTCCCTTTGTCCTCTCGCTGTGGCCCCAGGCCCTGGTTCTCACCCTTCCCTATGCTGGAGAGCCTTTCTACCTCTCAAGCGATGTCTTTCACACTGGTCCCCTCCCTTTGAATCTTCTCACCATTGGCTTCTTGCTCTTTTCAAGTTGCCCACATTTGTCAGGACCTGCTCATCTCCGCAAAGTGATTTTCTGTCCTCTGGCCCCATTCTTTCTGCTAAGATGGCTCCCTGGGTTCAGTCCTTGGGTTTCTGTTTCTGTCTCTCTACTTTCACATCCTTAGGAACCCCATGCATCCATGTGGCTCTAAGGACCACAAATGCTCCAGTGACTTCAACGCCTGAGTCTCTTCCCCTGATCCTCACCTTTGTTAAAGGCCCATTTCATCAGCTGCCTGTAGATCATTTCAGTTTAAGGCCTACGCCACACTCCTCTCCCTCTGAAATGGTTAAAGTCATCATCTTTCCCTACCAACTGAGTCGCCCTCACGACTCCACCTCTGTCTCCTCATCCACAGTGACACTGAGCGCCCCCCGCCAGCGTTACAGTTATTTTAAACTTGTTTTAGTTGTTGTTCTTTCCTTGACACACGCTTGCAATTTCTCCATTTTCACCCAGTCTCCTTCAGGAAAGTCTCTTTGATTTCCCCATTTTACATTCTTCTCACTGTGATTCTATAAGCATTATTAGAAACTACAACGCAAACATGAAGCAAGAGAAATCATCTTAAGTTCTACCACCCTAACACAGGAAACTGTTACAGTTTTCTACTTTTACTTCTAGGACTTGTTTCTATTTATATATATTTAGCTATATGTAAAAATAAGGAGGATCCAATTTAATTTTCTGGTTTTTAACAACATTTTCCTTATTCTGATTGAGTCTTCATAGAAACATATCTGCTTCATATTTTGCACCATAACCTAATTATCCTATAAGTTTAAATAGTCTAAATGTATATCCATTTTGCTCCTCTAATGAACAATATTTCAACTCCCATCTTTACCTATAATTTTTTCCTTTTTTTGCTTTATTTCCTTAGGATAAACTTTCAGAAATGAGATCACTGGGCTTTTTCTCCTTCTTCATAACCAAAGACCACCTCTCTATTTTTGCTGATTCCTGCTTTATTCCTTTGCTGAAACCATTCTCTTGCTGCTCCCCATAATTTTCCTATAACCAGATTCAATCACCTCCATCCAAAGAGACTTCACTAACTAAGTAACTAACGAACTCAAAACCCCACGTTCATCGCTTTCACACCACGTCCTCTCAGGCCTTTGTACGTAATTGTTATACTAGTGTAAGCTAACACACATACCTCTTGACTTGGTCACCAGGCATGCTTTCTCTCACTGTATGAATTGCAACACATGAGCTCAGGCACATGTCTTTTCCTCCCACCTCTGATGTGAGCTCTTCCTACAGCAGGCACTCACACCAAGCCTGCTGCAGAGGATGTCTGCCTTCTCCAACAGCACGTTCAGCCTACTGAATCTGCATACTCACACTACCTTCATCATAGGTGCCCTCACCAATCACTGATGCTCTTGTTCCATGACACACAGATACTCACGACTAAGAGTCCGTATGTGCTTGATCAGATCACATTGCTGAAAATAAAAGAAGAGAGAGAGAAAAGAAACATAAGCACAGTGACCTCCAAGTGGCCATCTTTATTTCTCAGTGGACTGGTTGAATAAGGAGATACATACAGAATATTCAGACTTGCCCGGCATGCCTTTAGCGCCCTAGGAAAACAAAACCAAAATAATTTATTGGTATGTGAACCAGAGTCTTTAGTGACAAAACAAGAGCAAACAGAAAAACCTTCATTAAGAGCACAGCTGGCAGAGAGTGATTAAAATAATCCTGCACTGGTAGATTACAGTGCTTTATTTCCCACTCACATTAGAAGTGTAAACTTTTCTGCTTCACTGTTTTATCAGTTAAGCTAATGTCTGTCCAGAGGGAACTGAACTATTTTTCTAGAGTGAGAAGAAACAAACGTATTTCTTAAAGATATTTGTACTAAAGATATGACACTTAGAAGGTGTTTCTCATAAGAAAACTTAATCCTATAAAGATTTCCCAAAGGGTGGCACTAAGGAGAGGACTCTATTGAGAGGTACAAATATATTACAAATCAAGGAGTTTAAAATGCAGGCAGCAGCAAACAACCTCTATAGGTGTGAAAGAACCAAAGACAACTACATAGCAAAATGGACAGGACACAGGAGAAGAGCATATACTAAGCTCATAAATGCTGAAAGCTTATGGAGTGAAGGAGTGCAAATTACTAGGTGAGATGAATAAGGGGAGCTTCCTGATAGAAGTCAATCCTTCTTTTTGGGCAGCTGAGCTTTTCTCTTTTTCTCTCTTACTTCCTTTTATCAGGATCAGGCTTCTCTTTGGCAGTGATCCTTAACATGTCTGTGCACATGGATCCCTTTGGGCAACTGAAGAATACTAGGTTGCTAGCTTTAGAAAACGCTATTACATGCTCACACTCCTACAGTTTCACTGGCCCCCAGAAGCTCAACCAGGCAACTCAGTATAAGAACCTCTGTTCTAAATGATAACTGGGTCATCTACCCATCCATCCATCCATCCATCCATCCATCCATCCATCCATCCAATAAACAGTTAAATGCTGAATGCTGAATGCTGAGGTGCCCCATTGTGTGCTGCTGGTGTTAACAAGAACTGCTGTGGCATCCATGATTCTACCCATTAGGTCTTCCTGACCTAAATCAGGAAATTATGCATCTCAATAAATGATACTAAGTCTTACCCTTCCATTTAAAAGTTATGGCAGAAAACAGGAGAGAACGCTCAGCCATTTAAACAGAGAGAGGAACAACTTCTGGCTAATAAATAGATAGCCTACATCTTACAGAAGATCAGAACTGTGGAGAGTATGTCCTACAAGGATGAGCTTAAGAATAACTTCGAGCAAGTTCTTAAGCAGAGACTGAGGATCCAGGTCTTAGAATTTATCCAGAAGATAAATTCTACTGGATGAGCAGGACCAAGCACGAGACCAGGAAGACATGGGACCCCCCCCCCCCCAAAGGAGAGCTCCAGAAGCTGGAAAGGAGGTAAACTCAGACCAGACCAGACTGACTCAGAGACTAGATTCTCACCCACTTGACTAGGAATATTCACCACTTCCTTAATGCAAAAGAAAGAAGAGATTGTGTCAGAGTGTCCTTTGCCGTTAGTTATTCTCATTCTACTGTGGATTCAGTCATCCACAAAACATGTGTGTCTTTTGTTTTCTTTATAAAGTCCCGTTTATAAAGTTAAAGAATGTTTAAGTCTAACTTTTCTGACTCCAGGTAGTCACAAAACATTACAATGCAAAAAATAAGAAAAACAGTGTCTCTACTTGTTACACAATGCTGCCTGTACCTCCTACACAAAACTCAGGTGCTGGCAGCATTTAGTTCTTACCTAACTGTGCTCATTAGGGGAGAGAGACGTGTAAATAAATCATCACAATAACATGAGGGGCATTAAAATAGAAATACGGATATTTCATCAGTGGGAGATGTGCCTGACTCTGCCTGGGGATGCTTCCAGACGTGACATTTCTCTTGCAATAGAATCACAGTGGAAAGTTGCAGTTATATTTCCAAATCTCTCTACAGTCTAAATTCTGAGGATAGGAAGGCAACGATCATGGTTATGGGAAACCCTCTCAACTTGTTTCTCATGATGGAACTTTGCCAGGACACCTTTATGAAGCTTATGCAATCCCATCCCTATTTTTTAAACCTCAGTAAAAAATAACAGTTAACAGCTAATATTTGCGTTGAACTTTACAGTTTCCAAAGAGCGTTCACTTTTGAATATCTGATCCTCACAGCTACCTTCTGAGGTAGTTAGGAGAAGATATGTTATCCCCATTTTAGAGGTAAACTGAGAGACCCAGTGACTCGCCCAAGGGCACACAGCTAGCAAGAAGCAGAATCTGGACTTGAACCCAGTGCTTCAGACTTTAAATTCTGTGCCCTTTCCATTGAACATCCTGGAAACCAGTAAATGCTACGTAGTTCTCATGGGTATACTTACTTTCCGTCCAGGAGGGCCTTGGTCTCCTCGAGATCCCTCCTCACCCTTCCAGCCCACGTGGATCTGCAGATAGGAATATGCATTAGTTTCCACATTGTTTATCCGTGAAGACTACTTTAGCTTTAATGAGACTGTATAATTAAAATATATTTTTAAAGAAAGCAACTATTAATTCAAGTCAAGTAAATTGCTTACGTGTCATATAAACTACCCGTTCTTAATCATTGGTAAACGTGCATTTCCCTCTTAGCCTCTTCATTCAGTGACATACTTTGCTCTGTGCATTTAAATCTAAATTAGTCATAAACTAAGATTGGCACAAAAAAAAGCAAATATAATAGGACACGCAGAGATCTAATAAAAAAATCTTCCATCTGCAAAGGATCAAATAAGAAAAATAATTCCCCATATACATAAGAAGACATGGGTAGGCTGTGTCATTCCCATGCCTCAAGGTGATGGATATGGATGCTAATGAAATTTATCCAGCCAGATGGAAAGTACCCGTTGAATTGCATCTCTTTCACACTGATAATGACTACTGATATTACACTCAAATCTTACAATGAAAGGATGCTTGTCTCAGCATTTTGCTTTTAAGTAGGTATAACATTCTACTCTGCACTTTGCTAATTAGAAGATCTCAACAGCCTTTCTTAAAATGAGTACCCCATAAGACCTAGGTTGTAGGTAGTGGAATTGTCAGAAAACCCTCAGGGACACAGTGGGAAGATGTCAGCTTCATTTCCACTCACAGGGTTAATACTCTGGGCTTTAATATGTGCCTTAGAAAAGACTGGAAGGCACTGACATTTCTTAGAACAGCCAGTTATCAATCTGTAAATCTTTAAAATAGTTCAGATTCATGGAACCACAGAATTTTAGAGCTGAAAGTGATCTTTGGTGTCATTAAGTTCAACTCTCATGTTATACAAATAGAGACCCTGAAAAGGTGTGTTGAAGGTCACACAGCAAGGAAGTAGCATTTCAGATGCCCTTGGGTTGGATCAATAACCCACATTTATTATTATAACATAAAAGCCAGAGTCTTCCAAAGAAACATTTATTATTTCTGGCATTATAGGCTACTTACTGTTAATCCCCTAGATCC
The DNA here is from genome assembly GCF_037783145.1 of Equus przewalskii. Taxonomy (NCBI): domain Eukaryota; kingdom Metazoa; phylum Chordata; class Mammalia; order Perissodactyla; family Equidae; genus Equus; species Equus przewalskii. The sequence goes on along the minus strand of NC_091845.1, from coordinate 68,145,552 downwards.
TTTGGGTCCTGGCCTCCCAGGGTTTCCAGGATCACCAGCATCACCCTAAACATTCAGATATAAAAAATCAAGATATTAAAATATTCGCTCTGAAAGAATAAAAATAATTCTCTCCAATCCAAAAACCTAACTGGTCTTATAACTATGCTATATACTAAACATTAAATGTCATCTTCTGTCATTTGGAACTAAGTCATTGATACGTTTAGAGATTTTCTAAACTATTTTTAATTTTCTGAGAATACAAATGTTTTTACGCATAAATATCAATGCAGTGGCTATCCAGTTACTAAAAATATCTAAAGAAAAATTCTTGAAAATCAGGGAAAACATAAGGAGCATTGACTACATAAAATACTAAATAATGAATTATAGAGCTGGCCCCGTGGCCAAGTGGTTAAGTTCGTTCTCCACTTTGGCAGCCCAGGCTTTCGCCAGTTTGGATCCTGGGCGCAGACCTAGCACTGCTCATCAAGCCATGCTGAGGCGGCATCCCACATAGCAGAACCAGAAGGACCTACAACTAGAATATACAACTATGTACTGGCTTTGGGGAGAAGAAGGAAAAAAAAAAAGAAAATTGGCAACAGATGTTAGCCCAGGTGCCAATCTTTAAAATAATAATAAATAAATAATGATTACTTCTTAAATTCATGAATCATTCCTGAAAAAGTTGAAGGTAAAAAAATTTACTCTGACTTTGATGGGAAACTAATTTTAGCACTTATCAATATGCTAATTTCACATTTATACGCAAATTGAAATATGCTAACTTTCTCCCTTTATCAGTAAATTAGAAAATTGGTCCTCTACAAGGAGAACTCTTGTCCTAACAGTTATTTATGTAGTCCCTTCTTGTACCCTTCTCTACCTAAGGAAGGAATCTCTTTTGGTAATTCATCAATTAAAAGCACTTTCGAGAGGATTCAAAATTTGGCTGTTTTCCTATAGTTGATTTGATTTGCTTAGAATTCTATTTTTTTAACGCATAATTTGTATTTTAATTTGAGCATCAACAATTGGAAAACACTCTTCTGGACAGGACAATTTTTTAAAACAAGGAAATCTTATTCCAGACTTCCAGTGTACAAAACAGACAGAATATGAGCTACTCTGGTTGAAATGGAAAGTATGTCCGGTTGCAGAGATGCAGATGGATTTCAGTCTGGTAGGAATTGAAGAGTTCTGGAAGATGTTTGATCAGGAGAGTAACATAATTAGGCTACGCTTTGGAAAAATTCATGTGACAGTAGTGCTTGGGATTGACTGAAGCAGGAAGTTGGAAGTAGGAGACCAATGAGGAGAATATTGAAATCTCTCAAGTGAGAGGAAGCGAAGGCCACCATAATGAAGAACAAATAAATAGGAATCGCTGAAGTCAAGAGCTTTGAGTGAGATCACAGAAGCAGAGAAATCAAGAAGACAAAGAGCTAAACTTGAGAGGTTACCTAGAAGTAGAGTTTCAAGACAAGAGACAACAGGCAATAAAGGACAGGATGATCTTTCCCAATTTAAAGATTCATAGGAGTTAAGTCTGGTCCTTTCTTCACGAAGCCCAGATGAAACAACTGCCCTGTTTTGTTTGTTTTGTTTTCCATTTCATTCAGTTCTACAGGCTTACCTCAATTCTCAAGTAAAAGGTCAAGATCGAGATAATTTCAAAAGAAGGTCATGTGCACAATACCTTTTGCCCCATATCTCCAGGGAATCCTCTTGGGCCCTATAATTTTCGGCAGAGAATATAAATAAATCAGCATACCACTTCTTCAGTATGATCTTTTCGTATTATTTAGGTTTGCTTCGTCAATTAAAGAAATAATTCTTTTCCATATTTACCTTTATTCCTTTTCGACCTATAGAACCATAGCCTGGGATGCCGTGATCTCCCTGTGAACAAATCAGTTCATTTTAATTTCTCAAAAGTGAAAATTAATTGTAACCTCTACTGGGGAGATTATAGTGTTAGGAGGGACGCTGGGGGGACTTCAGGTGGAGGGGGCCTAATCAGTGACCTTGAATTCTGGGAATATTCGTACTGCTGGGTTTTCTTCACTTTCTGGTATGTGCCCTGGTACTTCTTTAGGCAGCTCCGCTCTGCAAACATTGCAGGAGGCAGAAGGATGGTTGTTTAAGACTTAGAGAGTCAGTGGCATTTATTTGCCTGGAAAATTATGAGCTGGTCCAAAGGACATGGGTGAGGAATTCTCCCAAGAAGAATTACAAATGGCCAGCAGACATAGGGAAAAATGTCATCCTCACTAGTAACCAAAGAAATGCAATTTGAAACAGTAATGAGATACCATTTTTTGTCAATAAAATTGGTAAAGATAAAAAAGAAGTGTTGACACCGACTGTTGGTGTGGATGCCCTGAAGCAAGCACTCTCCTGCATAACAGACCGATACATATATCTGTATATATCATTTGAATTTTCCTAAAGGCACTTTGCAATAGAGTTCAAAGTCTTAATTAAATGTGTACATAATCTTTGACTCAGTTATGTTACTTCTAGAAATTTCTATGTAGAAACGAATTATGATTTTGTCCAAAAATTTAGTTAGGTACAAGAATGTTCATTGTTGTGCTGTTTATGACAGTGAAAAACTAAAAACAAACTAAATATCTAATAATAAGAGATTGGTCAAATGAACGAACGTACATACATTCAGTAGAATATTTTGAAGCTATTAAAAGTGGTGTTGAAGAAAAATGAAATGACATGGAAATATACATGATACATGTATCATGACATTGTTTACAGGGAAAAATAGAGCATGTTTGGTTTTTTTTTTTGTATCTCCAGAATGTTAATGATAAATATCTCAAAATAGTGGGATTATAGGTAAATTTTTTTTCTTCCTCATCTCCCATCTTTTATGCTTGGTAAATTTCCTATAATATCTATGTATAACATTTGCAATAAACATTATTTTTAAAAAGGAATAAAAAAATTGTTCCCATATTGGCTGCTCCATGGACTGAGAGCTACCAGAACAGAGGTCCCATTTCTTGGCCCTCCTCCCCTCTTCTTGTCACCCTAGAATTTTGCAAGAAGGCAGAGAGATGGGTGGTGGTGTTTTTCAACTGATATATATCTATATGGCCATCTGGGTTGTTAAAATGTTGCAATGCTCTATTCTAACTTATCTGCCATGCTCTCTGCGGGCCTCCTTTCCCTCCAGCTGTTCTGACAGACCAGGGGGCTGAAACGCCTTCAGCATCCCCGTGCTCAGGCTGATAGCATCGGGCCCCTTCTCTTCACCTCAGAACTCAGCACTGGGAGCTGGGAAAGGTAAGGATCCTCAAACCTCATACCTGTTTTCCTCGCTGTCCATCTTGCCCCACTGGCCCAGGAACTCCAAGAATTCCAGGTTGTCCCTAGGAAATGAGATAAGAAGAGCTTCAGATCAGTAAAATCATCCCCAGCTCCCACCATTGGAAGATCTGTCCACTACATGTGGAGACTCCAAGTTCCCAGTGAGGCTCCATGCCCAGTAAGGAGATGGGTGGAGGAAAGAAAGAATGATCTTCCAGAGGGCAAGCCGAGAATATCAGCACAACCCAGGGCTGGACTCAAGTACTGCTTTCCTAGTGTTATAGAAGGACGAAGGAGAAGCAAAGAGTGGAAAATTGACTCCAGAGAAAGTTGATTCATTTGCCCATCCAACAATTACTTATTGTCCTGGAAAATAAACTGTTGGACATGATAGATGTGGTCCTGGCCTCACCCAGCATAGGCTGGTTGGAAAGAGAAACAATTAGACAGGCAATTATAAACTCGTGTGATAAAGTTCGGGGTGCTATGGGAGCCAAGAGAATGCAAATCTAAATCAGATTTGGTGGGGCTGGGGAGTGGGCCGCTTGAAGGAAAGGAGCAGGGGAGCCAAGGCTTGAAGGATGAGTTGTGTGAGCTGGAAGAAGGATCTCCAGAGGAGTGAGAATGATCCAGGTAGAGAACAGGCATTGGTAGAAACCTGGGGCAGGCATGCAGGAGAGAGATGAGCTGTGAAGCTTTAGGATTCAACAGGGTCAAACAGCAAAGGGCCTTCTTTTCAGTCTGGAGATTCTCCTAAGGGCCATGGGGAAATTAAGACCAGCAACATAATTTGTGGGGCTCAGTGTAAAACGAAAGCACAGGCCCCTCGCTCAAATATTAAGAGTTTCAAGATGATGATAGCAGAGCATTAAACCAAGTGTGGGGCCCCCCTAAGCGAGGCTCCTGTGTGACTGCACAGGTCCCAGGCCCTGAAGCTGGCCCTGGGGGAGGGAACCACTGAAAGGTTTTAAGCAGGGAGTGAGATTTTGAATAAGCCCGTAGTCTGCTCTCTGACAATCTCCAGCAGAACCACCTCAGAGATGGTAGGTTGAGCTAGACAGAGAACTGCATGCACAGACAGATTTGAGTTCTGACACCAGCCTCCCTCTACCCAACTCTGCTACCAAGTGCCTTCATGAGTTCAGGAAATCAGGGAGCTGAAGAGATTTTCCAGAGTTGTTTCATGATGGGTGAGATCACTGTCTCTCCTAATGAAACAGGGCAGTTCCATGGAGAGGTAAGCAGTTAAACATCTTTCCTCAATGGAAGGGAAAGAACTATTAGCAGAAAGCTGGTGGGTGGTTGATGGTTCCAGGGTTCAATCATGTGAGGAATTAACATGAAAATCCAGAAAGAATGGGCGTACTTCTTTCTCAGAATTTAAAATCTATAAGCAATAACACTTACTTTTTTCCCCAAAAGTCCAGGTGCTCCAATGCTCCCTTTCACTCCCACTGGCCCAGGAGAACCCTGAAGGAAAATGGGAGATGCAAATGCTGGCGCTGCTCCAATTCTTAAACAACCCATTAGATTGGCTTTGCTTTTCTTCATGTCATTTCCAACAACTCCTTCATGCCTCCTGAGGGAGAGACCCAGCCACCCAGGGCAAAGAGACATCTGGGATGAAACCAGATGACTCAGGCTACGGTCGTGGTTAGAGGACCAAGCCTTCATCAGCAGGGACGTCACCAGTCCATATGGGGCCTTAGTGAGAAACAGAAAAGGCGCCCTTGACTCAACACATGTCATTTCTGAAGGTGGCAAATTTGTAAGGTACTGACTTTGTTAAAACGAGATGTTTGGCTGTCATTGGCACATTTGTACACTATACCTTGCACACATACAAAACAGGACACAGAAATGTTTCAGCTTCCCCTCTGAAAATGGGAAAAAATATCTTTCACAAAAATGCTAGAAAGACGACTGAGCAAACACAGGTGTCCCTTGCCTTCTGAACTCTTGCTCTCTGAGCTGAAGAATTGAATAGATTCAGAACATTTTCATTCGAATCCCTCACCCATCCAAGCTCTCATTACTCACTGTCAGAAACTGGGGAACCCAATAGCTTCAGAGGGTGAAGTCAAAGCTGATCTTAGGAATCAAATCAATTTGGCTAGCGAGGAATAGTTATAGAGTCAATTTCAAATATCTATAGTCAATGGAGATCTGCATGGCACAGATCATTTTTACAAGTTAGAAAAGCCAGAATAATGTAACAGATTTTAAAATGTTCACAAGTCAGCAAGAGTTGTATTCTTCCAATTGCTTCTTCAGGCTGCTGAAATGGGTCTGTGCTTTCTAAATAAAACCCCAGTGAAAGAAAAAAAGGAGTGTTTAAGCTACGTGCAAGGAATCCGAACTGTGCTAAAAATTTGTCCCAGGTTAATCCAAGAACGAAATACTCCATGTGTGGATAATATCAAATAAACTACCTGTGGAGAAAGAGGAAAATAAAGGTTGGAGACCATTGACTGTAACATTTCTGAGTCACTCACCTGAGGTCCTTTATGGCCCTCGCTTCCCTTCTCTCCTTTCCTGCCAGGAATTCCATTTAACCCCTTTGGTAACAAAAGAAACAGTGCAATGCAGTCAATGAAACTTCCTTCCTTCCCTAGTGCCTTTGAAAGACCCCACGGAAAAGCACTGGTCCCGCCCTCCAAGCAGCCTTCGAATTCCTGAGATTAAGCACGTCTTAGAAGAGGAATTGTGGGGAGACCCAGACTCAGCGGCACAGATCTTATGAAGGAATTTCCAGCCTGAGTTTAAGACCTTCATCCCTCTCTGACAGGGAGAAATGAAAAAGTGACTAAAAGGAGAAATAAACCCACCCGAGACAGAAGTAAGACCTAAACAAGAGTCGGCTAGATTCCCGTGACGCCCCAGGTTACCTGAGCCGAGGCGCTTATCAGTGTGCACCATAGAGAGCTGAATTGTCTCAAGTTAGCACGAAAGAGCACTTTAGCAGCAGACCCATCAGAGTAATTAAAACACATCCTCTGCCGTATTTACCAACAAATGCATGGTTCTCACACAGAAGAAAAAACTAGAGGTGCCAGTGATGTTTCTCACTACCAAAGCACCAGCGGTAAAATGGGCCCTATGGCCCTACACAAATGATGGATGGAGCAACCGGGCTAGCCTTGGTTCACTGCCTAAGTGTCAAAGGGACCCTGGGTAGTTGAGGTAATGTCGCACCTCTCCCCACAAAGCCTGAGGGTACATCTAGGCTGGTCCCACGGTTACTCACTCTAGAGGACCTGCTCACTGTTGGCTTGGCTCAGGGAGCCCAGAATCACTCAAGAGAATCCCAAATTCCAGTTTAGTATTAATAATCTGGAAAGTTTTAGAAGAAAAATGAACTCCTGGGAAGGTCTCAGAATGAACACATCTACACAGGCCCTTCCAGACAAGTTCAGGCTTAAAGCGGACTCTTGTAAGGTGACTAAATACCCATGTGTTAAAAAGCCATTCTCTAGGGATGACCCCAGCATCTTTCTGACATGCAAGAGCAACAGAGATGTCCCGACTCTGATGCCCATATCACTAATGACAAGACCAAGAGAAAATGCAAATGGCTCATGTAAAGCCCTCTCAGTGATGTCCCAGAAGCGTTTCATCCCCTGTGGAGCCAGCTTTAGATGAATTGAATAACAGTTCCAATTCCTACTTTCCTTCACTTCTTTCCTTCACTTTTTCTTCACTACGTTCCTTCATGGGAGTCTGTGTGCAGGACCTCAAGTAAGGAAAACCAATCTGTTGATCCTGACATTGATTACTAATATAACATGAAGGTCTTAATAATTCATTACTAAAAACATGCAGACACAAGATCAGGCGAGCACAAGAGCATGCCTTTCCGCTGCAAATGTAGGAGCAGGTGTGACGGAGTGAAATCACTCACCCATGATGGGAAATGTAGAATTCTGGAGACACGTACCATGAAGGAAGGTAGGGGCAGATTATAAATTTCTCACTTATTTCTTTTTTTGGTGAGGAAGATTGGCCTTGAGCTAACATCTGTTGTCAATCTTCCTCTTTTTCCTTCAGGAAGATTGTCACTGAGCTAACATCTGTACCAATCTTCCTCTATTTTGTATGTGGCATGCCGCCACAGTGTGGCTTGATGGGTGGTGTGTAGGTCCACACCTGGGATCTGAACTGGCAAACCCCAGGCCACTGAATTGGAGTGAGAGAGCTTTACCACTGGCCCCAAATTTCTGAGTTATTTATGTCTGTACAGAACTACCTGCCATCTTCCCATCAGAATAATAGCATTATTTATCAATATTTACGAAATATTCCAACACACCTGTGGGCCTTGTAGTCCCTCAGCTCCCTGTGCACCTTCAGCTCCAGGATCTCCCGGCACCCCCTGATGAAGGAGAGTTTCCAGTGTTAAGATTTTCTCCGCAGAGTTTCCACATAGCTTTTCTATTTATAGTACCTTGTACTACAGCACACAAATACTATTTTGTCTGACTCTTGGCTCACCCCTTACTTTGCCTAGGATTTTACTCTTAGCAAATGTGTTACAAAATGAACACAAGGTCGTTTCTAACGCTGGTAAAGAATTTCACTCTATTGCAGCCGATTCCAGGGTCACGTGGAAAGCAGTCAAATGCACCACATTTGGGACTGCACAGGTCCTCTGGTCTCCGAGGAGTCTGTGCAGGAGCCTTTGCCTTAGCCCAGGCCTGTCCTGTCCCTGACAGCTGAACTGACGGACACATATGTATCCCCCCATTAGTGGCGATGGACCGTGTTCCGTGCTCGGCACTTCCCACAACATCCTTGTCAAATGCTCACTCATTCCCAGCACCATCAGCATGTGAGGCACCTCCCCGGCCCCACCCACACAGAGCACAGGAAGTAAAGCATACTCACCGGGGTGCCCTGGAGCCCCCTCTGGCCTTCTCTGCCCTGGAGCAGAAAAGGCAGTGTTAGTGTGTAGGTGTTTGGATGGAGGTTCCTTAGGGGCAAGGCGGCCTGTCTCATTCCTTGATAGACATAAGTAATGAGCAGCCCACAGCAATGGCTTCCCTGAGGCACTTTCCAAAGACAAGGTTTCACACTGGGCACTTAATTACGGACTAACATTTGCGGGATTGATTGCAAACCAATCTAAAAGTCATTACAGATCCAGCTCCAGTCTGACAACCTCTGACAATTATCCGGGAGGCTGTTTGGAGAATCGAATCCTCCTGAAGAACCTGTCTTCTGCCTTTCCCTCTTTGACAAACCCCACAAAGGACTGTCTGCTAATCAGACGCTTCCTGCCTGAGAACAAGCTGTGGCATATCCATCTCTCTCTGTGCCGGGCTCCTGATTGTATCTTGGGGGAGAGTAGAAAAATTGCTAGGTACAGTGCTGCATATGGGCCCACTGGGGTTTGTCTCCAGGGAATTCTACAAGGAGGAAATGGCCAATGGGGTCTGCTTAACTATGTGACAGTCCACATGGCACCACCGGGTTCATCTGAGAAAAGTGGGCTTGTCTCTGCTCCCAGATCCTTATGCATGGATCCAGAAGCGATTTCCCACTGCCAGCTCAGGCTCTCCACCTAGCGGCCATCTCTGCCACACCCTCTCCTTTCCAGAGGGCAGCCGAGCTGGGAGACGATTCAGACCCCAGATCCTAACTTCTTTTTCCCTAAAAAAGCAACATAAAGTGTGTACCCTCAGCCCCGCAGGCCCCACTCCTGCCTCTCTGAGAGAACCTTGGAACCATCAATTTACTTTGTGTTGTGATAAACCACTATGAGTACTTTAGGTACAAAACAAATACTTCAAAAAAGCCTATTCATTCATTCATTCATTCAGAAAGCATGGAAATTGTTACTTCAGAACCACTGTTTTCTTTCAACCGCTCACCTTCTGAAGTTCCTTAGAATCACCTGCCTGACCGTCTATCACCTCCAGCAGGTTCGCTGATGACCAGAATTCCTCCACTGAGGTTCTGCCCCTTGATTCAGTTACTCTGTGCTTTTAAAATGCAAAGACCCTTGGGGAGAAGTTACTCATTGTAACTTGTTTGTACTTTGATGTGACTAATGGAGCTCTTGACATATGAAAGCAGAGATGAAACAGTAAAAAAAGAAACTGTAAAGAAAGGTTGAGGCCACTGTTTCATGATGTCATAATTCTGTCTCCATCAAAAAGCAAGGATAAAATAGCATTTATTCTGTGACCAGACAGTATAGCACAATGGTTAGTTCATGTGCTTAGATGTCAAGCAGTCTTGAGCTCCACTCTGTCCTTTAATGCCTGTGCGGCCCCTAGCAGTTGCACAATAACTGTTAGCCAGCAAGGTTAGGAGCCTGGACTCCGGAGGGAGACAAACCCCAGCTCCGCCACTTACTACCTATTCTGATCCTGGGTAAGTTTGCCCGAGGTTCCTTGATTTTCCTTATCTGTAAAATGGATATAATAATAGTATCTGCTTCATAAGTTTGTTATGGGGATTAAATGAATTAATATTTAAAAGTGATTTGATCAGGTCCTGGCACAAAACAGATACTATAGAAGCATAAACACTACTATTCGTAAGTATTTTTTTGCATGACAGGCCGAAAGCAATGACCTGGAATGTGGTTTCAATGCTCTGGTTCTCAGTACATTGATCCATTGTTTTGGCAACAGCTGATGCAACAATTAATTCAGATAAGTTGAAATTCTATCACCCAGGAGGCAACGTCTTAGGTTTCCTTGTGTTTTTAGAATTCACTTAAGATCCTCTGACCCCCATAGAGAATTCTGGCCTTCACCGGAAAGGTGGAGGAGGGGGTAGAAGTGTCTGATGTTGTTTTATATCCACGTTGCCTTATTTAATTTAGGAGAAGTGTTTACAAAGGAGATGTGCAGGGAAGTGGGGAAGATAGGGGAGGGAGAGCCCCCTGTCCTTGGAGTGACTGAAAGTAATTGGCTGGTTTGTCCAAGTAGTAATTTGCCACCCCACCTCTAGCATCTCTTTGCAAAAACTGCCTAATCCATGGCGAAGTAATAAAGCTATTTCAAACTGAAAGTATTTTCTCTTGAACCAACAAAAATACAAATTTATCTTTCAAATTTATAGCACTTGGTTCATCTTGCTGCTCTCCTGCTTCCTCTGATTAATTTTAATTCTCTTGAGTGGAGAAGAGGGCAAAGACCCAACGAATTTTACCAGAAGCTCTGGGAAGCCTAAGCCATCTGAGTGTAGATTCTTCCCCATAAGAACTCGGAGCCAAGACAAACAAAGGCGAGAGGAATCAAAACGCATTTCTCCGCTAGCTGTCCCAGAGAGAAAGGTAATCAGCCACAGCCTCAGAGCAGAGAGAAGATTCCAAGTTCGCAATAGAAAAGAAAGCCAAGCATTCTCAGTTCCCTTTTGAACAAAGCTCAGGGCCAAAGCTAGGATGCTGTACGTTATTTTCTCTTTATGACCTCTTTGTTGAGCACGTGATTAGGTGGTTTCTAACATGTTATAATTAGCATCTCCAACTTCAGTAGTCCACAAAGAGAAAAGTGATTCCTTGGCTGTTCCTTAAAAAGAAGGGGAAATCCCATCTCCCCATTTAGCCTTGATATCTTATGGATGCTGTAAAGTTACCCTAGGATCTTCAGGTTGCCACTAGCTTGGCCCTGATCCCTAGCATTTGAGTTCACTCAGGAAGAACTTATCCGTGATTCTTCTTTCCCACTGGCATACATAAAGAGAAAGAGAGCATGCCACAGTGGTTCCCACCAGGGGCGATTTTGCCACCCCCCCCACCCCCCCCACCACTCCGCCTCCCCGCCTAGACATTGGGCAGTATCTGCAGACAGTTTTGGATGTCACAACTGAGGGGAGGAGGTGCTACTGACATCTAGTGGGTAGAGACCAGGGATGCTGCAAAACATCCTCTAATGCACAGGATAGCCCCTCACAACAAAGAATTATTGGCCCCAAATGACAATAGTGCCAGTTTATCAGCCCTGGATCAGCCGAATCTGCAGCAAAAAAATATTCTGAATGCCTCTGTGGCAGCTTCAGGTGATAAAGAGGGAAAATAAATGTCCAAGGGAACACTTACCCTGCCTCCTCTGGAATTAGGACTGCCTTGCGTTCCTTTCTGTCCGGTTCTACCCTAGAAATATAATCGTCCCCCCAAGATCATAAGGCAATGATTCTGAATAAATTACATACAGAAGCATCAGCACCAAAACCTCAAGAACTATTAAAACAGGAGAACAAACGTGTGAGGCTAGAATCTTTAAGAGGAAGATGGTACAGCAACATGTTCTCCTACCACCAGCTTCCCACATAATATCATCCTCCGGAAGATGAGTAATTTTGCTCATAGAAGTGTAACCTTCTATGGACATGCTTTATTTTAAGAAAGTCAGGCTCTTGTAAATGTGAACTTAGACAGGTTTGTTAAATTACAGAAGAGTTACTTATTTTACTAATTAATTAATTTATATTCTATAAAAGCCTCAGCTCAGTAACAGAATTAATCAACTTATGTGTGGAAAGTAGATCCGATTTACTTGTCTTCCTTGTTCTCCTCGGGAGCCCTTTTGTCCTTTGATGTCACTATTTCGTCCTGGATTACCCTAGAGGAAGATTTAAAAGGTATTTCAGAATCAAGAAGTATCAGAATTTTTTTTTTTTTTTTTTGCGAAATGGTACAATATTCAAATACTAAGCTAATTTGGGTTAAGTGATGAGAGGTTTGAGAAAATTCTCCACATTTGAAACTCACAGATTTATGAAAAAAAGGAAAGTAATATTTCCCCAAGTTTGAAGGGGCTTTGGCAATAAATGAGGAGTTCTAAGAGTGCTTGCTGAAGCCATGGTGATTTTCCTTTCCTTGCATCAGCAGCTTCACTGGTACACTGGTCCAAACATGCTACTCCCTCAAGAGTATAGTAAGAGCCCCCTGAAATTGATGTCTGCACATAGGGAATCTGCAACATTAGAAGCCCGATAAGCAAAACTATGGAAATTTCCCCCCAAAGGAACTTGAAACTTTCAATGGACCATAAAGATGATTAAGATGGAATGTTAGTTCCCAGTTCTGAATTTTTAATATAATCAGCCCAGATTAAACGCAGACAGATTTTTCCCAGACAAATAAGCCTCGGTCAACATGCAGCACCCCGACTCCCAAGACAAGCCTCTGCCTATAGGTTAGCAGGAGACACGAGGGAGAGGAGACAGGAACTTGGAGCAACCACACAATTCAGAGCCAACGGAGCCCGAGTAACTTACAGGGTCCCCTGGGAAGCCCTTCTCCCCGTATCCCCCAGGGGGGCCTCTGGAACCTGGGCGGCCCTGAAAAACACAAAATGAGCTTCTGAGTTAGCTTGTAGGAGGGTTTTATAATGGCATTAAAATGTCAAGTGTTGTGTGTATTTAGCGGGGGAAATCAATTAGACAAAAAGATCTATGTTCTTCTCTCCCAGCCAGGTTCCCTTAGACATCTCAAGCAGTCCTAAATCCACTTTTAAACCTATGGTCGGAATTACCTGTAGTGAGGCTGAGAAACGGGAAACCTTCCTACGGTCTAGCACAGTGCTGTCCAGTAGGACTTCCTGCAGTGATGGAAGTGTTCTCTATCTGCACTGCCCAATATGGCAGCCACCAGCCATATGTGGCTATTGAGCACATGAAATGTGGTTAGTACAACTGAACTGCAGAATTTTTCACTTTAATCTGAATTTAATAATAAGTCACATATTGCTCCTCGGTACTGTATTAGACATCCCAGCCAGTCTAGCAACCTTTGACACCCGCTGCAAACCTCCACAGGGATATTCCATTGTCACCTCAAACTCAACTGTTCCAACTAAACTTGCCAAGCCAGGATCCTTGCAGGCATTTTGCCTGACTCCTCATTTCCTGCTCCTCTGGTCATCTAGATCTAGAAATCTTGTGTCCCTGAGCCAGGACTAGGGGAAGACAAGCAAGTCACTGAGGGTGTAAAATTTAGGGAGGCACTCACTCTGCATAACTCTTGAGAGTGAATGCTTCCAAATTTTGCCCCCTAGGTTCTTGCTCCAGTCTGGGCCCTGCTATGCCCTGAATATGTCTTCCTCGTCCTCACTGCCATTGCTTTACTTGAAGCCTTCATCACTTCCCACCTTGATTATTACAGATCCACCTCTCATCTTTGTCTCTCATCTATGTCATCTCCAACACAGCCTCCACACTACCGCCAAGTAATATTTCTCAAATGTAAATTCAACTGTGATCTCCCTGCTTAAAATCTTTCAAAGGCTCCCCACTGCTTAACGGTTAAAAACCAAACTCTTCTGCATGGCTCACCAATACCTTCCTCATCTCTTCCCACTACCTCTTAAACTTTACCTCCCTCTACCTGTACTCTAATGCTCATACCAGGCAGCACCCCCAAGCCTCCATGTCTTTGCTTATCCTGTTCCCTCTGTCTGGAATGCCCTTCCTCCATGTCTTGCTAATTCCTATTCATCTTCAGCTTAGGGACCATTTGTTCCAGAAAGACTTCCGGAACTCCCTCCCTCCCCTGCTGAGTTAGGGGTCCTTCTCTGGGCTCCCATGTAGATGCCTGCCACATGGCCCTAATCACATTCTGTGTTAGCATTAGCTGTTGATCTCTCTGTCTCCCCAGCTACACCATGGGATCCCTGAGGACAAAGACAGTGTGGTTCATCTCTGATTCTTTGGCACATAACGCGGTGCCTGGCATATGCCAGGTATTCAAAAATATTTGATAAATAAATGGACCAGAATATAAAAGCACAGCTGCTTAGTTCTAAGTAGGCACATATTAATGAGTGTTGAAATGAATTTAAAATAAAAACTTTCACTGTCATTTGCTATATCAAGGCCACCAAAGCAATTTTGTCTCTTTCTCTGGTCAATTTTTTTCTGATGCAATAAAGAGAACATGGAAGCCACTGACAGGCAAAAGTATTCATTTTCAGACTTCTGAAAAACATGCTCATAGACTATCCTTGTATGCCTGAATTTTCCTAGCTGGAAATTCTTGAAAATTACATAGTTCCCCACTTGCTCCAAGCAGAAATGCAGCATCTATTCAGTGGTAATAGGCCTTCATTATGTGGCTAAGTCTACTGTCAATTTTATCTCTAATAACCACTGACACACAGCAATTAAGACTGGCTGTGTCACCAAATTCTCCTTCTTTGATGTATTGAAAAGTATTACCTGGGATCCTGGATCACCTTTTTCTCCCTTTTTTCCAGGAAATCCATGAACACCCTAAAAGAAGACAAAGAGAACAAAATTCCCATTTAAAAAAACATATGTATATCAACCTCAGGATGATGTTATGGTACTTGAAGATAACAGCTTACCTCTTCCCCATCGAGTCCAGCAATCCCATCAGCTCCATATTCTCCCTGAGAGACAGCAAGGGGCAGCAATCAGGTCAAAAGAGATCTCTGCTACATGCTTATTGGGAAACCAATGCCATGAGGAAATCAAATTTGAGAAGAAACTATAGTACCTTATATCCAGGAAATCCTCTGGCTCCCTGTAAAAGATTAGATAGCTCTCACTGACATATCAAAGACAGAACATGGATCAGACTGTTGGAGCAGGAAGGGGCTGTCTCTCTAAAGACAGTGATTGTGTATTTCTTTAGTTGCTTCCAGCTATACAACCACCAAGAGGTTATAGATGGAATTTAATTAGTGCACAAAATTGCTTGCGATTATTAAGAAATAGAACTAATCTGCAGATGAGGAAACTAACAGATATAATCGGAGAAAGGGAAAGAGGAAGGGATGATGGAAGAGAGAAAACGAGGGGGGAAAGAATGGAGGAGAGAAGGAGATGATGTTGTAGGCAATTTAAAATAACATTTCCAGCAGAGCCTTACCTTCTGACCCTGCTCCCCTGGACATCCTGCAGTCCCTTTATCTCCTTGGGGTCCAATATCTCCTCGTCCTCCCTAGGAAAAGGGACCCAAACAGGTATCTGAAGTGACTCTTTCACCAGAAGCTGCCAACAGTTTACTTTTCAAGAGTTAAGCTAGGTCACAGGGGCACTCTGAGCTTTAGACAAAGCAAATCTTCCCGCAAACTTGTTCATTTAACTCCACTTTTCCCCTCTATTCAAACATTTTCCCTGTGAACCTTCAGGGCTTCCCTACAGATCGGCCATGACGCAAAGATGCAGGAGGAGCTCAGTCACTTCAAGGCCCTCGTCAGACAGTGCAGCCAAAGGTTCGGAAGTCGCTTCACTTTCCAGCCACATTCCAAATACTCCAGTAACACATGTTGGCCTGACATCTTGCCCAGGGCCCTCGTGCTGCCCTGGAAAATTCAGCACTGCTGACCATAGAGAAGCAAGTTGGTGCCTGGAGACTGGAGCTGAGTAGAAGCAGTTGATGGGAAGTGACAGTACTCCAAGCCAGTGCTCACGGGAAGGACCACCAGGTTAAAGATCCCCAAAGTCAGACCATGCACACAGGGAAGAACGCTTAAGATCAATGATGTGTGCATCTCCCACCAATCCCACTTCTCCCAGGAAATGTTTAAATACAGGCAAATGCCAGAGTTAAATGAATCTCAAGAACAATGTTGTGCTCCTTGAGGGCAGGAACCCACAGCTGTCTCTTCCTGCATCATGTCCCTGGGCCTGGCTCGGATCTGGGTGCACGGCAGGTGCTAATACTATGCTGTACGGAAAAATACCTGTTTAGCAATGAGCTTAATCTTTTCCTTCCTGGTAGGTGACTGGAGAGGTGACTTTCCTTTCGCTTGCTTTCCTCTCTTTATTCTGAGGATTATTCTCAGCAGGAGGCCTCGCCCAGAGCCACAGCTTGCTGAGAGGTAGCTAAACACTGCAGTTTCCCATTGACTGGACTCTCAGCCAGCCGTGGGCTTCCAGCCAGGCAATTGGGTGACACTAGTTCCCACGCTCAAAGACCTTCCCTGCTCGTTAGGGCTCCAGACCCCTCTGCAGATAACAGAGTTGGTTATTTAGAGCATCCCCTTTAGTGGTCATTTTGTAAACAACAGCCTCAGAGGAATTTATAAATGTTTACAGATGAGGAAACTGAGGATCGAGAAGTTAACAATCCGGTTAAGCCTCACATCTAGGTCAGCCCTTGACTGACTTTGGAGCCTCTGCTTTTAATCATAACTTGCTGCCTAGACAAGGAGCTAGCCTTGATTCTAAGAGGATGGAGACGCAGGCTGGATGCTTCCTAAACTTTTCCTGTCCCCATTGGAGCCACCCATGTGGTTTCAGTTCCTCCAAATCCATTTTCATAATTGGATGGATGAACCAAGTGAGAGCTCTGGTTTTAAGATCAAAGACTGCGAGTCAAAAGCCTCTGTGTGGCATGTAACCAGGACGCCCCGCCTTGGGGGTGCTCTGCCCTCTTCCCTCTCCATGTACGAAGCACTGGGTTGCAGGCCCAAAGTCACTCTGCGAGGGGTAGAGAGGGGGATGCCCAGCTCCCTGCCACCCATACAAGCGTGCCAGGCAACATGTAGGTGAGCCTGCTCCCAACCTCCCCCCAAAAAGTAGGTTTAGCAAGTGCCTTAGGATTCAGACAAAGAGAGGAAAAGAGAAGTAACCCATTCCCCACCCAAAACTACAAAAAATAAACATAGAAACAGAACTCCACCTACTCTTTCTATAGGAAAGCAAAGCTTTTCACGAAAAAGAAAATCAATAAGTGTATGTGTATGTGTGTGTGTGTGTGTGTGTGTGTGTGTGTGTGTAGAGGGGGTGGGTCACAAAAACTTACAGGGTCTCCACTCTCTCCCCTGTGTCCTCTGCTGCCTTTGAGACCTGGAGAACCCTGGGAGGAAAGAGAAAAATAAATGATAGCCATCTCCCATCAATTCAAACTTGCAAAATCATGAGGCAGTTTAGGCAAGACCCTCCCTCCAACTTGGTTGTAGTTTTTGCCAGTGTGGCTGAGTCTGGGGATAGTCTGCCCCCCTCTGGAGCTGGCTCTTGTCCTTGCACTCACCTCTGAAGCCCTCTGTGGGAGCTGGCCCTCCGGATGCCTACAGGAGGCTGACCTTCGCAACCCACCTGGCAGCTCCTTGTGTCAGGGCCAGTCCTGGGCCTGAGGACTATGCATGGAGGACAGCAGTGGTCGCCACAACTCTTTATCAGGCAAATTGATAACATTTCCAAAGAGATCATTTTATTTTCTTTGGCAATTTCGAGAGCTCATGGAAGAATAAGCCCTTCTGCCAGCAACGAGGTTACATATATTTCAGTTCTGATCCTCTCTCCCTCAGCCACTTGTGGTTTAACGCCGTGTGCCTTATTTGTGGCAAGGGGTCAATCTGAAGTTTGCTTTCCTCATCTCTAACACAGGTCTTAGCTGTCGCTCAGTATACCAGGGGCTTTGTACTTTTGGGATATGATTCTAATACTCACTTGAGCAAAGCAATGAGAAAGGAAACTGTGCTAAACAAAACATCATAACTTAGTAAACAGTCCAAGATAAATAATCCTTCCATAAGGACAGATAAGGCAGAACCCATGAGCAAGTATTACATTTGATCTCTTAAAAAAAAGAACAGGGGCCAGCCCAGTGGCGCAGCGGTTAAGTTTGCACGTTCTGCTTCGGCGGCCCGGGGTTTGCTGGTTTGGATCCTGGGTGCGGACCTACGCACTGCATAACAAGCCATGTTGTGGCAGGCATCCCACATATAAAATAGAGGAAGACTGGCACAGATATTAGCTCAGGGCCAATCTCCCTCAGCAAAAAGAGGAGGACTAGTGGCAGATATTAGCTCAGGGCTAATCTTCCGGAAAAAAAAAAACAAAAACTCCTTTTTATTGTGATATCTAAAACCCATTTGAAAAAGTGCATAAAAGTAAATAAAATATAAATTACAGCTTAATTATTATAAAGTGAACGTCTTTGTAGCCACCACCCAGGCCAAGAAAAAGGATGTCGTTGGTACCCAGATGCAGCCCCCATCCCAGACACAGCCCACTTCCACCTCCACCCCCGGAGCACACCCCTGACTTTGATCATAATACTCCCTGCCTTTTGTTGATACTTCACTGCTTAATTTTTCATCCCTAGACACTATAGGTTAGTTTATCCTGTTTTCGCACTTTTTATAAATGGATTCATACCACATGTATTCTTCTGTGTTTTGCCTTTTTTGGCTATTACGGCATTTGTAAAACCTATTCATGTTGTCCTGTGTAGCTGTAGTTCATTCATTATTACCTCCGCAGAGAATTCCATTGAATGAAAATATTGTGATGCACTATCTGGGCTGTTGTTGTGTAATCTATCTTTTATAATTCATTTTTTTAAGGGGCTATTAACCTGCAATGCTATGCTACTTTTGAGTTCAATCATGTTCCAATGCTGAGCAAGCACAACTTCCCTGCTGTTTCTAATACCTCTCGCTACCTTTCAGGCTGTCTAAAGTGGGTACAAAAGTATGAACTGCAAAACCAAGGAGCTACCTCACCACGGATATATAAGAGAAAAGGGAGTTACTCTTAATAACTATCAAAAGTGAGTCCTTCTGAACTGGCTCCTATACCGTAGAAGTCACACGAAATGCCCAAAGCAATGACATTAGTTTCCAGTGAAGGCTGCAATTCAACTACTCAGTCTTAGCCCCACCCGTACCAAACCAAGGCCCGTTAGGTAAAATAGTTTCACAACTGAGTGGCACCTTCGAAGCTGGTAGTCCTCGGGTCCCTTGAGGTCCTGGAATCCCTGGACACCTGCAAAGTGTACAGCAGCAAGCCCTCTCTGCAATATTTCCCTGGAAAAAAGCAACCTTGAGTGGGCAACAACTGTGAGGAGCTTCATTACATAAGAATTGCATTTACACAAATCATAATCCACCACCTGCCAGCCTGTGCTCTCCCTTTGGGCGAGCAGCTGCAGAGAAGGCTGTCCTCAGATTAGAGAGCACTAGGCTAGCAACTGTATCGGCAACATACCCTCTTCAAGGAAATGACCTCTATCTATAGAAAGGGGACCCGCCACATAGATGGCCACAGGCCAACTTCGCATAAGACTGGTTGGTTCCTAGTTGATAGTCTCCTGTTTCCCGGGATTTCTGCAGCATAAATTTTGGAGGCTTTTTTATCTGATTAGGGGCTGGTTGGTTGTTTAGTCCCCTGCATTCATTTGGTGAGATGACAAAGGATAAAAGGACATGCAAAAACAAAAATGCAATGCTCTACTCTTTCACACTTTTTCATAAACTAAAGACCATGTACTTTTTTAGGGGGCAAACAAGGCAGTCTTTGGGAATACTCATCAAGACTCCAATTTTGTTCCCATGGCATTTTGAATAATGATGTTTTGTTCCACAACTCACCAGATATTGTGATAGCATTTTGCCCAGTTCTCTCATTCCAATGGTCAGGTGGGTCCTGTAATCAAATCCTTTCCCAAATTCAAAGCTGGAAAACTCATCATGAGCATTTGTGTTTAGCGATACCACCAGCAGAGCGTCAAGTCCTAGAGAGTAAAAATAACAGACATAAAACCAAAAGGGTTGTACATGAAAAAGAAGAAAAGTCTATCATATTTCTACTCAGGGAACATTATTCAAAGAATCAGAAAGGGGAAAAAAAACATAAGAGAAAGCAGTACTCTTGATATATGAAGAAGCCGACAGCAGGTTTGCCTGCATTTTCAGTACACGCACTAGGCGCTGATCCCCAACTTTAGCATGAAACCCCCCAAGAAAAAGTACTCGAGAGAAACTATCTACAAATCTTACAGAAGAACACTAGCAGAAAACTGTGTTTAATGGCTCACCACTGATTGTGATGCAATTCTTGGGCATTCAAAAGCAATTTTTAAGAAAGGGCATTGTTTATCTTCAGAATTTTCCTGAATGCAAATTAATGATAGCTCTCAAGTCATCTCCACTACCAAACAGCCCTGGGAGCCGGCCCTGAGAGCCTGAGGAAAGCCCAGGATGACTGTAACTTCAGCTGAACTCCTAGCCATTCCCAGGAGTTCATTTATTCATTTATTCACTCATTCACTTGTTAATTCATCTGCTAGTTCATTTACTCTACCCATCCTTTCACTAAACAAGTATTTGCTTACTAGAAGCCTATTATGTCTAAAACATTGTACCAGGAATACAAGATGAACAGGACAGGCATACTCCTTCCCTTCACAGAGGCATGGTCTAATGGAAGAGGGGGACAAGAATCAGACAGTTGCTTTGAGAAGATAAGTGCTCTGAGAGGGAATGTCAGGGTGCTAAGGAAGCCCAAAGGAGAGTCTCCTAAGTCAGTGACGGAAGGTCATGGAAGGTTTCTAAGATGTCTAAGCTGATCCTAAAGGATGAATGGAATTTGGCCAAGGGAAAGAATCAGAGATGGAAGGTGGAGAGAAGAACTTGGGGGGAGCTGAGAGTGGGGAGTGTTCTAGGCAAAAGAAAAGAATTTATGCAAGGACAGGGATGCTGAGGCTGTGAAGTTCCTCGGAGGAAGAATAGAAAAGGTTCCATATGCCTGGAAGGCTGAATGTGAGGAGGCAAAATTTAGGTAAGGCTGGAGTGGGGAGCAGGAGTCAGACCCTGCAAAGTGTTGGGGGCCATACTAAGGAATTTGATATCCTGGGAACATTGGGAAGGTGTTGAAGGGATCTGAGAAGGGAGGGTGACACAACCCAGAAATCATGCAGGAAATTTCTGTGGCCTCTAGGGAGGTTGCCCATGGCAGCTAAACCTCAGAAGCCAGTGTGCACCTGTGCGCAGGGAATCTCGACAGTGCACCCCATCTGACACCCACTGGAGCCTTCTGTCTTTGCACATGACTCTCGACTCCTGCATTTAGCTTCCAGCGCAGTCTGAAACTATGGCACGGACAGAGGATGTGTTGTGAGAAGGGCTTTTCAAAATCCGTGTTGTTAGCTTTCACATGGATAATCAGAGACAGCAGGAAACATCTTAGGTTAGGTTCTCTAGAGGTAGAATCTGAGAGAGGAATTTGTGTGCGTGTGATTTATTCAGGAGAAAAGGGAAGGGGAAGTTGTAAGCAAGGATGTGTCTCAGCAAAGTCACGATTGGCACGACCTTGGCATGATTCATGAAGGAGTCTGGAGCATAAATTGTATCAGAGTTGACCCACTTGAGGCCAGGGTGCTGGGCTTTTGTATCCCTATATCAGCGATTGCCCCCCTTCCACTCCTAGGTGGGATGTGGTACAACCCCACCCCGCCTCCAAGCAGCAGGTTAGTCAAGGGCACGGTCTGTAGAGAGTCACAGGTGTAAGCCCTCAGCCATAGCATTTGCAGCATTTGGGGGATGAGTGTGTGGGCTAATCGAGGGGGTTGAGGCAGGGTGCCAACAGCATCTGCTACAAGCAGCCAGACAGATTCCCAGGTCTAGAGCTCCTGAGCAGGTAGAGCCTTGCTCAGCACATTCCATGTCTCATCATTTAAATTTTCAACTTAATACCTGCTTCTCTGAGCCTGTCCGACTGCTGTTCAAGCATTGTGGTGCTTTCACCTCGAAGACCATCTGAAAAGATGAGAAGCACCTAGAGAAAGAGGAAAGCAGAGAAGGGGATGATGTGAAAATGAAATACATAATTGCGAGGGAGAAACAAATGAAGGGCTGTGGAGATGAGACACAGAATGTGACGTGGATACCTGTCCTCGGGATGCAGATTTATCCTCAAACGTGTCCCACAGCGACTGCAAGAACTCTGCATTCAGATGAGTTGGCCCATTGACCGTGACTTGCTGCAAGCTGTCAAATACCATTTTCTGGTAGATTTGGAACTTGACAGGGAATTCTAGGTTACTGTTCACCTTAAAGGCTACGCTCACCTGCACCTCTGCACCTCTCCCACAGCTCACCCCCCTGATGGAGGTGATGTCCTCTAAGATGCCTGGGAGGTATGATTCCAGTTGGGGGTGGCCAAGGAACAACGGCTGTCCCAGTAGGTGAGTTGAAATGTCGAACCCGACCACTATGTCCACAAGGCAATCTGGAAACCAGGCAGGAAAACGAGAGTGGTCATGGCCCAGAACTGGAGGGTCTCTAGTACCCAAAAAGCGTTCAAGAAGGAAGATATTGGCTGCTCGATCACCATATAACACACGTTTCCCTTTCACATATTACAAGTTCCAGTAGCTATTTGGAACCAAGTTCCAACCATGGTTTGGTCTCATTCTCATTGCCTGGCTTTCTGTGTGTGTGTGTGTGTGTGTGTATGTGTATGCACATGTGTATTTTCTTCTTTTAATGATGACATACTATGATTCATATAATCATAACATATTAAAGATTTGAAATGTCCTTAGAGATTATTTAATCCAGAGGTCACAAACTCAAATGGCTGCAAAGGCCAACTGGGTAATATAAATGAGTCAGATGGGCAGAGAGTGAAGCAAATGAATGGTCAGCAATGACCCATCTGTTCACTATTCAGCTCCAGCTGTCAGTGGCCATGTGGAAAAGGGGGCCCAGGATTGTCAGTTCACCTGAGTTTTCAAAAAGAAGCCTAAAATCTACATTTTTAATGTAAAATCTCCAGTTTGTAAAAGCTGTCAACTGATTTAACAAGTTGTCAACACCGGACAGGACAAACACAACTCAGCTACAAGTTTCCATTGGTCACCTCTGACCCTGTCCACTTGCTCATTTTACACATGAGGAGACAATGATTTGTGGTGGCTGCTGCTGCTGAACTAGAAACAGAACCCAGGCTTTCTGATTCCAGGCCCAGGGTTCTTTCTACCATCTGCCTGCAGTTGAACACCCAAATGGGATATAAAAGATCTGGAGAGCTTGGAAAGACCAATACAAGTTGCGAAAGAAGTGGCTCCAATCATAACAGCTCTAGAAATAGAAGCACTTTGAGGAATTGCCGCATGTTGTGCAAATTCCACAAAATGTTATCATTGCCTGCTGCTTCCTAATGTGCTGTCCTCCAACTCCAGCTGCAAATGTACAGAACCTGAGCCACGCTGGCTGCTCTCAGCTGGAGCTGAACAGTGACATCCCCATCGATGGGTCATTGCTCTCCCTGTCCACTTGACTCCTTTACCCACTTGGCCTCTGCAGCCATTTGTGACCTCTGGAAATCAAGTAATCCCTAAGGACAATTCAAATCTTTACTATATTATGAGTATATGAATGCCATCATCAAAAGAAGAAAACATACACACACATATGCCCACACAGACACAAACAGACATGCACACCGAGTCCCTTACAAGATGGTTTAACAAGGTTAAGAAAGTAAAACTTCCAATCAGCAAATGTTTATTTTACTTACTTCCTATTGGATGTAAGGCATTATTCTAGGACTTCTGGAGTGGAGAGGGGAGAAAGAGAAAACTGAGTTCTAGATGCTAAGAGGAACATAAACACTGGATTGCAGTGGGGGGAGAGGACTGACCAGAGGACACGGCCCAGAGCCTCCTCCAGCCTCTGCACCCTTTTCCTTGTCTCTGAGGGATGCTGACTGATCCCAAACTTCTTGAAAACAGAGGAGAAGTCTATTCTCACTGCACACTTTTCTAAAAATACGTTCTGCTAGACTAGCTCATAAGACACCTTGGGAAATGGAGAAGTGAGAAGTTGCAATTAAATAAAAACAACGAGCAAGGGAACACTTACTGATTTTCCCACAGCTCTGGCAGATTTCACGGACCATTCTTTTCTTCACGTCTGCATCCTTTAATTTATTGAAGTCTTGAAAAGCTATTATTTTTTCAGAATTGCCTGTTATTGGCAGAAGCTGTTCCTTATGAACGTCTCCTATGCCCAAAACCAGGACACAAATTCCTAGGTCTTTCAGGATTCTTCCTGCATCTGACACATCATAGAGGGGATCCCCAGATGTGATAACAACCAAAGTTTGAGGGACACCAACTTTTCCTCTCCCACCAGCAGTTGGATGAAACATCAATGCTACTTTACTAAGGGCCAAGTTGATTTGCGGATGCCCATGGCTCTTGGTGACAGTTTGAATTTGCGTCTTCCACTCAGTTTTAGTCAGAGAGTTTTGCAAGTGAATAATTTCTTGGTAGCGGTTCCCAAATTGAGCCATCCCAATTTTCATTCTTTGAGACTGAATGTCAAAATTATCAATGAAGTCTGACAAGAAAGTTGTCATGGTAACAAACTCCGAATCAGATACCCTGTCAGAGCCATCACAAAGGAAAATTACATCGGCTTCTGGAATTTTGCAGTCTGCAATTGGAAAAAATAAATCAATTATTTTCCTCATGAATCATTCTAAATTTTCCCCTTACTCAAACACTTAAATTGCTTTACTAAATCCTCACATTAGTAGCAAATCAAGATAAGTTAACAGAAGAGAGAATCACTGAATGGCCCACAGAGAGAAGGAAAAATAGCAGGAAGGAGAAAGAGAATAGATTTTGATTCAAATTTTAATTATTTATGTGATTCATTTGAAATGACACTGAAATATACTAAGTGAAAGAAAATAAGTTTGAATAGATTGAATATATTCATTGAAAGGTAATTACAAAGAGACTAGAAATGCCTTCAACATACCCAGATTGGAAGGTTCACCCAAGTCAAGGTAATGGTACCACTGTACCATTATCAGTACTCCTGTTACTAGTAATGCTACCACTTTTTATTTGTGTTGAGAATTATCATTTAAAAAATCTTTTGCATTCAATAACAGTTAATATTCATGACCACTTTATGAGAAATTATTCTGATTGTATAGATACAGAAATGGAATTCAGAGGTTAAATAATTTGCCTAAGAATACACAATTACTATGCAGTGGAGCTGGTACCTGAACCTCTCGATCCTTTTTAGCCTTAAATCCAGAACTTTTTTCTACTGCAAAATTTTTTTAATACTATCATAAGCCAAGTATTAAAACTTCATGGGACAAGTGCTTATGGCTAGTAAACAGGGCATGGAGTCATCTTCCTGAAGTCCAGCGTGAAATGTCCCATAACCAAAAGATGATCTTCTACACCCAGTTCCAGTCAAATGCAATGGCTGGGACAGGGGCGGCACTAAAGTCATTACTAAAGGTCATTGAGTAATTCCTTGTAAGGGTAGTGTGGCAGACACAGAGATGGGCTGTCCAGACAGATCTTCAGGGAAGCACTTGCTGCCTGGCTATCGGAGTGTGATCAGCAGACGGCCTCCAGCTGTCAGCTTCTTTCAGGGTCAGCCTCACTACAGAGATGCCTTTCCAAAGGCCATGCTCTTCCCAGGGCAGACCACATCCAGGGACTAACTGAGAAAGGGATATAAAGACCCCATTGTTTTAGTCCGATGCTGGACAACTCTGATAGGCAATGCCCTCTACAGAGCTCTCTACCAGGTTTGAAGCTTTGTCAAGCACGCATCGTTGTTTGACTTCTTCTGCCCATCCTGCTATGCCTCTTTCTTTCACAGGTGCGGATCCCTAATACACATCTTGCATCCCAAACTGCATCTCAGCATCTACCTCCAAATTGTAGGCATGAGAGATGAGAATAAAATAGCCCCCATATTCCTAGGAAAAGACTGTAGTCCCAGTAATGTACTACATTTGGTGGGGACGCAATGATAAATAAGAGGCCAAACTCGCCCAAGGAGTTCATAGTCTTGAGACAGATACAGATAAGGAAACAGCAAATATGTGTTAGGTGCTACCACCAGGAGAAATAGAAAGTGCAGGGGTTGGAGGACACAGTGGCAATACCATCAGGTGTTGGGTAAGGTAAATGGCAAACAAAGGCTGAAATGTAACAGACAAGCTGGATGTAGCCAGGAGAAGTGGTGGGCGGGCATGTTTGTGGTGGGTAGAATGGTGCCTGCAGAGATGTGGTGGAATTTCAGAATGGCAGGAGAGACTGTGAAGAGGGGAGGGGCAATAGATGAGGTTGGAGACATGGGCGGGTGCTAGATTGAACTCAGGAGTTAGAAATTGTAAACCGTAAGCAGAGCAGTGACATGGTCCAGTGTGCATTAGAAAGATCATTCAGTGTTGAGAATGGACTGGAAGGTAGCAAGACAGATGGGAGGGAGAACAGGTTTCAAGGTAGGAGTCAAGGGATAGGCCAGAACAGGCAGAAGAATTGAGACGGTCCTGCAGCCTTGGGAAAAGTTCTAATTTTTTCTTAAAGATAATACCATTATTCAGTATCTGAAACAAGAAGATGAATTTATTGCTTGATTACGTAAGGTAGAGCTATGGTGGTCAGACACAGTTTCACTCAGCACAGCAAATGCTGATCTGCATGGGATTTGCAGGAAGGCTTTGTTTGGGGTTGGACTGCTTACAGAGGTAGGAGTGGGTTAATGTCAGTCCTAGAAACATGATTTGTGTTGACTACAAAAGTAGGTTTCAAACTGGTAGAGAAGAAGGAAGAAAGGAGGAAAGGAAGAAGAGAAGGCAGTCATCAGCAAGAGAACAAAGAAGGAAAGATGAAAGGAAGTTAGTTCATTGACTGATTTATTTGCAGGTTGGGAGGACTGGGCCAATATACGGCAAGGATTCAGACCTTCCAAAGAGGTTCCAGCAGCCCTCCCTAGATGACTTGTCAATCTTGGCTGCTTTCAGAGCAGGTGGCAAGTCTCGCCCTTCCCTCACTCAGATGTGATGCCTCCAGCCCACCTTACCCCAGTGGTATCTCATGGAATCAGCTTAGGCCCCTTTCCTCCCTTTTCTTAGCATCCAGTCTCCTTTACCCCACATTCAACTCCCATATCCTTCCCTCTGCACTGGTGGCCCTTATCCAGAAAAACATATTGGAGGGCCTGGACTTCCTATGGCCCCACAGGTTGCCTATAATCCCATTTAGAGGGCCCTGGATCTTTGAAGACAAAAGTCTATCTGTTTATACCATGATCTCCACTTGAGTTTGGCATGAAACTGATGCCCAGTGGTGCACTGAGACCGTTAAGCAAATGGAACACCACAAGTAGCTATGAAATGGGGCAAGGCGAATATGATCCTAAGAAGAGTTCCTTTCTGCCAAGAAAAAGGAAATAGGGTAGCAAGACAGCAAGAATGCTTCTGCAACCTTCTTGTATAATCTCTTCCGTGCAAGCCATGGTGGGAGGGGACCTTTAGTATCTCTCTCAATTGACACGTTTCTTTTAGAGATGAGAAAACATGTAGCCTGAGCAGAGAAATGTTCAGCCCATGACACCCACTAACGAGAAGCCAAGATGCATAATTTATTCTTTGCCTAACTTTTCATTGCTACCCCCATAGAAATTTTTTAAAAAATCACAACTTACCCTCTTGTGCATTGGCACACATACCCTCTTGTAGAAACTGGTAAATATCTTTCAATTTGTCAAAATTATCTACATGCCTAGTATTATTTTTATCCCCTGCTATAGCCTCCAGTTCATATTGGTCAGCCTCTCCCACGCCCACAGCATAGATGATAATGCCTTTGTTTCTTAATTTCAGTGCTGTGTCACTGAGCTGCTCTCGGTCGTGGGATACCCCATCAGTGATGACGATCAGCATCTGCTTCACGTTTTGCTTGATGCGGCTGCCATGTTCCTCGGTGAACTGGCTGTTTGCATGCTCTAGAGCCTTGGCTGTGTAGGTCTCCCCATAGGTGTCCCTGCGCCTCCTCAGATTCTCAGTGATTGCTGCTCCCTTTGAGAACGTATTAAGGTAGAAAAGATCCTCAGGTTCGTTAGAATATTTGAGAGCTCCAAACTGAACTTGGCCTCTGCCAACATTTGCTTTCTCCACCAAATGGATAGTTAGGTTCATCATGCTTTCTTGCTGTTGTGAATTTATGCTGCCTGAATGGTCCAGCACAAACACGATGTCTAACAGGTTAATCCTTTTACAATCTGAAAGAAGAAGAAAGCAGGTATCACAAACCTTCTGCAGTACATTCTACACAGAGAGCTGAGAAGGAGAGCAAACTAACATTTGCCATGAGCCTACCATGTGCCAGACACTGCAGCTCACTGAGTTCTTAGAGGGCGCTGCTGCCATTTCACAGAGAGAGAAGCTGAGGCTCAGAAAAGTACAACTTGCCCAGCGCATGATTCCAAGGACATTTGTACCCATATCTACATGACTCTGGGAGAAAAGGTTCTTATGCCACACCACTCCTGTTCTGTTAAATCTCATTAGAAAGTGTAATGTCTTTTGCTAAGCAGACTTTCAACGGAAAGGAAATGTCAGAAGGTAGTTCAATGTCAATATAATGGTAAGACATGACCGATGTTTGCCAAACCGGCCTGCTGCTTTAAAGAGTTTAGGGGTTCATTGTCTAAGCTGGGCTTTTTGTCCTACTTCCTCTGGCTCCAGCTGTCTTCTCAACTTCTGGTAGGCAGACTTTCCTATGTGTACCACACCTATCTGCGTTTATTTGTGCTCCCTCCCCTGACCTCCTGAATTAGAACTCAGAAAGGCCCCAAGTAGGGGTACAACTAAGGCTCCTATCACCTCATCCCTAGCCCCAAGCCCTCCTCCACGTTAGAAGCCAAGTGACCACTCTGGCTAGGTCTCCAAAGTGTGGGCTCTCACCTCTTTTCCTTCCCTTAGTACCTTAAGTACATCCCTTGCCAAGGTTCATTTTCTCCAACTTCCATTTGCCTATCTTACCTCCAATCCTTATTTTTGTCAATGAGGTCTCAAAATTTCAAGTCTCAGACACTGTGGATGAGCCCAGGCTATATCTGTAGGAACCTGGGGCCATGACCCACTGAGAGGTGGTGACTAGTCAGGACTCAAAAAATATTTATGAGTCAATCTAATGTATGAGGCAGCTGAATTTCACCTTATGCTATAGACAGGAAATCTATAAACATTCCATGTATCATAATGAAGAAATGCCAGGAAGAGTCTTGCGAATTTCAAAGGTGGGGCTGTGGACAAGGTAAGGTAAGCCTTTCTTACAAAGTCTCAGCATTACCAAGAATGTTGGAATCACTGCCATTCTTGGAGGAAGAAAAAACTCCTATTAAGTTGTAATGAGAGAAATCTTAGCACCATTGCCTAAAACTCAAAGTTCACACTGAGATATTTTATTTGTTAACTTTCTGAAAACTTCACACACATATTCTGAAGAATAAAGTCCAAAAGAGGTCTCTCTGAGGCCAGGGGAATGACACACAACAAACTTACCAATACTTTAGTTTGTTCTCTTAGTTGTACCCAAAACACAGGTAACAGCACGTGATAGATTGAAAAGAACAGGCAGTTTTAGTCTTACATGTAGTTTTATAGCCAGTTCTCACTCAAAAGCCATTCAAATTGATGGGCTCAAACTGAAGGCTGCTCAATACAATTTTTTTTTTGGAGGTAGATTAGCCCTGAGTTAACATCTGCCACCAATCCTCCTCTCTTTTTGCTGAGGAAGGCTGGCCCTAAGCTAACATCCATGCCCATCTTCCATTCCTTTACATGTGGGACACCTACCACAGCACAGCTTGTCAAGCAGCGCCATGTCCACGCCCAGGATCCGAACCGGCGAACCCCGGGCCGCCGAAGTGGAACATGCGCACTTAACTGCTGTGTCACTGGGCCAGCCCCAGGTCAATACAATTTGAAAAGCACTATAGTTTGTGAAATAAAAATGATGACCCCAAGCAATCATTTAAAAAGTAACAAATTAAAATTTTCCAAAGGGATAGATATGCGGACACACAAATGTAAAATACCTATCTGATAGAAGCTAAGGAATAATATGAAATAATGAAAATATATACAATATATATCTCTTTAAAATACAGAGGAGTTTTTTTTGGGGGGGGGGTGCTTAGGATACTGGATTTAATTTACCTAAGGGGAAGAAGAATTTGTATTTCTAATTATTTACTACTTAACAATGGTTATAGGTAGCCAAAAAACAATTCTGGGGAATCATTTGGGATTAAAAATTGGCTCTAGAAAAATCTAGGTATGCAGGTATTAAAGAGGTGGAAGTTTAACGTAAAATTCTGAGAACTTCACGGAATATATTTGAAGTCACCAAAACCAGACGATTTTGTTGCCAGACTAGCTGACAACATTGCTAATCTGGAATATGCCTGGAGGTCAATGGGTGTTTTAATACAACAGAGATAAGACCAAACCTTAACATCAAAGTCCAGTTAGAGGCCAAGCCCAGAGTACAACCCACTGTTCACCCCACTATAAAATCAACAGTTCACATCCTTGAGTCCTGAAGAATAACAGGGCCACTTACCATGGAGAGCACACACACGAAAGATGAGTTTACTTTCTATTGCCTTGAGATCATCGAACTTCTCAACTTGGAAGACGAGGCTGCCATCCCCACTGATCTCCTCTAGCTGAGTCCTATTGGCACCATACACTCCCACAGAGAATATGACCACCTCTTTCTCCCGAAGAGCTCTAGCAGGGTCCCTCACACCATCCCGTGCTTCTCCATCCGTGATGAGGATGAGAAACTTTTTGACCCCAGGACGGGCCCCCTTGAGGTGGCTGAAGTACTGATCTACAAACTCCAGTGCATGTCCAGTATAAGTGTTTTGGTTGATGAGAGACATTCGGTCTATGGCATCTGAAATTTCTTTCTGTGTAAAGTATTTATTAAGCTGGAACTCTTCCTTAGCATCAGTACTGAACTGAACGACACCAATTTGGGTTTTGTCAGGACCAATTTGAATCTTAGCTAACAGGTTTTTCATGAAGGTTTTCATTTTCCCAAAATTCTCAGGTCCAATACTGCCAGAACTGTCCACCAGAAACATGATGTCAGCCTTCATGTCTTCACATCCTGCACGTTATCAAAAAGACCAGAAATAAACCAGGTTGACATTGTTCTCAGAATATGCAGAAATAGTAAAGCAGAAATAAATGCATTAATCAGAAAACGTCAAAAATTAACTCAAGCAACTGCTATTGCATTTGAAAATTTTATTTGCTTCTTTAGCAGGAACCTGCTGACTAGGACTCTGAATCAGAAATCCATCGAAGATTATCCAGAAAGAATGCAACTTCCAAAGCGTGTATTTATTCATGCATCATCATTCATTTATTCACAATTCATTCATTCATAATTCTTGAGGTGCACGAAAGGCCAAGCATAAGGCTATGTGTTAAGGACACAGTGGTGATCAAAAAAAAAAGGAATCAGAAAAAAATTAACCAATTCCCTGTACTCATAGGACTGATATTCCAGGGTTTTATGTATACTCTTGAAACACAAAATTCCAAATAATCTTTATATAGCATCATTTTCTGGAATAATTTAAAGTGATTTGATAAATACTATAAATCTGTATTAAAAATTGGGGTGAAAAGCTTTTACTAGAGATAACAAGTACATTAGTACACACATATCCATTCAACATGGACTGTGCTTTTATTTACACATAAAATTTGTAGATCCCCTACTGAGTGGAAATGGACATATATTTGCATATGTTTATATGTATATGTATATACATACCCACAAAGAAGATCGATTTCTGTAAGCCATAGAAAAAAACTACTGTTATTAATTCATAATACAGATGTCGTATGTATGCGTATGTATATATACAAAATATGCAAATAGATTTTCTTTAACATGTATCTCCTCAGTCTTATCCTTTTTGTCTATTTATCTGTTAGTGCTGTCATTCTCTTACCAGTCCCTCCCTCAACACTCACAGAGTCTATCCCATACTATTTGAGAATAAACAATTAGCATCAGCCATAGAAGGATAAAATGATAATCATTTTTCAATAACTTGTGTAAGGCCCACAAGGGAGGATTAAAACCACCATTTAAGAACCAAGCTGCCCCGGGGCCGTCATGAAAGTTGTAAATAAGGAGGTCACTGAAGATGTCTGTGGCCTTGGCAAAGCCCCACGGCTGTGAAGTGTGGCAGGCTTTCCGCCATGGAACACATGTAAACGGAGTAGACTTTTACATGTGGTTTAGTGTCCACAAGAAGTGCCCCCTTGTATCTGTTTGTGACAGACTACTTCTTGTCCTCTAATATCTTTTCTCCCATTCTTCTATGTCAATAAAGTTTCAGCTAGGCAGATGGCTGGCCAGGTAAAGACTATTTCCCAGGCTTCTTTGAAGCTGGAGGTGGCCCTGTGACTAAGTTTCAGCCAATAGATATGCGCAGGAGTGATTTGGGCACTTCCGGGTCTTAACAATAAGACAGCTGAGTATGGTGGGCTCCCCTGGCCCTTTCTCCCTTTCCACTAACGCAAGGTGATGAGAACTGGAGCTTCACTTTTGGCCTAGAAATGGCAGCTGTGTATTGAGCATGGAGCAGCCTCTACTAGACCTGGACTGCTCACTCTGGACTATTACACAAGAGAGAAAGAATATTCTGTGTTGTGTACTTTGGGGTCTTCTTGTGAGAGCCCTTAACCAGCCAACTAACCAATGCACTCTTTCTCACTCCATCCGCATCTGCTCTGAGACGAGCCAGTGTTTTTCTAGGCCCTTGAGCTTTGGCTCTTTAGTTTTCCTCCCTCTCTGTTCACCATCTTATGGCTCATTTCCGTGTGCATTGCTTGTCTCCTCCTTCAGGCGTGCTGGTGTTCAGGCCTCTGATCTGCAACTGCCTGTACTGCACCTCCTCAGCTTGGTCCAGGACCTTCTCACTGGAAAGGACCTGAGATAGGATCTACTTTATGCCTTCTGAAACCCTCGCCCTTTCCTGGGCATCAACTCCAGGAAACAGTGGGGAAGTTTTCCTCTTGTACTCTTTCTAAGACATCCTGAAGACCCAGCTCTATTACTGTCCACACAGGGAGGACAATGAACAAAATTGGGATTTAGGATTTTGCTGAGAATGCTACTTATTGGCTTGTTTATTTTTCTTTTGATTTTAGTGATGTAGAGAAAATTCCAACACATTTTCTCTTTTGTAAGTTCAAATAAGTCAGAATTCTTTTCCTTCCCTCATCAGTGAACACCTTAGCCAACCTCTGCAAAAGCTAACTTTTATGTAGCACTTACAATGTGCCAAGCATGCTTCTAAGTGCCCCACATGCATTATCACCTGTAATATTCATAATAGGCCTACACACAAGGGAACCAAGGCAGGTAGACAGTAAGTAATCTATTCAAGGTCCGCAAAGGATAAGTGATAAAGTTGGAGTCTGAACTTTTGCTCTTTGACTCCAGCATCCTCTCTCTTAACCAGTAAGCTAACTTGCCTCCCAGCAGACAATATTTTCACGTGCTAATACTAGCAATCGACACATACTACCTTCAATTAGTAAGTGGCTATTATTAATGAGAGAAATAACAATCAGGTACCAGAATTTGCAAATTGTTCTTCCAAACTCTTGTTACTTAATTTTTAGTCAGAACAAAAATGCAAACGTGTTTCTGTTAAAAATAAAAATAAACAAGGGTTACATATGTACTAGATATGCATTCATAATAGAGAATAATGGAGGGTTACATATGTACTAGATATGCATTCATAATAGAGAATAATGGAGGGTTACATATGTACTAGATATGCATTCATAATAGAGAATAATGGTTGGTGTTTATTATGCTAAATCGACAAGGATTCTCTCCTATAGGTAGGATTCTGTGATCATTTTATAGATGAGGAAGTTTGAGGCTCAAGTGGAAAAGTGAGTTGAACCTTGATCTACCTAAAGCCAGAGCCCATTTTGTTTCCACTGTGCTCACCTGCCTCAATTAGTGCGTGCGCATGCCCACTCACACACAACTCACACCTAGAGCCTCTCACACTCCACAGCAGTGGGCTGTGTCAAGGCCACAGCATTCTTAGCAGGCCTCCTACTTAGGACTTCCCCAGTGGCCTCAGGCAGCTGTCTGGAGAGGGATTTTTCCAACCTTGGCAATGGGTTTAAAGGGAGGGGCTGCATCTCTCCAAGGTGGTAAAGGAAGTTAGCAAAACGTTAGCCAGACAGCTGGTCACATCGCTCCCGTCTCAGCCTGGCTTTTAGTCTGCCTGAAGCAACTAAAGAAGTGTGGAGAAAAAAGCCTTTTTAGTTTTGCTTACCTTTCTCAGTGCAGATGCTGTGAACAACTTCACTTTTTATGCTTTTTAAAGAATCAAAGTTCTGCCCAAAGTGAACTCTTTCTTCATTCCCAGCAATTTGTTGCAGCTCCGTTTTGTCAGCCTCCCCAATGCCAACTGCGTGAATGGTGACCCCTTCAGCCCTTATCCTGTTAGCAGTTTCCAGGATGCGGTGGTGGTCCTGGGACTGCCCATCAGTCAGCACAATGAGGTAACAGGGAACCTTGCTTGGCCTCTGCTTCCTTCCCTCCCTTATTTTTGGCAGCATGAAGGCCAGGGCTGCCCCGGTGTGAGTATCACCCGTCAGTTGCTTGATGTTCAAAACAGCCTTCCTTAAGTCCACATCATTAGAATAGACACCGATAGAAAATTCCTCTCTGATCTCATGTGAATACTGCACAACTCCAACTTGGACTCTGCCTGGGCCAATGCTGAACACTTCTGTCACCTCTAACATAAATCTCTTGATTTGCTCAAACTGTTCGTTCTGGATGCTGGTTGAGCCATCAATGAGGAAATAGAGATCAGCCTCTTTTGTATCCAAACAACCTGCAAAAAAATGAAAGTGGAAAGTGCATTCTCCATTAATTATAGAGGATTTGGGGAAAATTTTGCAAGAGGGTTTGTAGAGAAACATGAGGCTGTGAAGGTTCTAAAGAAAAAGGACACTTCACGCTTGCAGAGAGAGCCTGTCTCCTTCACTGAGTATGTTCATGCCCATTTTCTCTTTGGAAATTCACAACCTTGTGAGGAAACTGAAACAGAGGGAGGCCTGTTTTGTCTAAGTTCACACAGCCAGTAAATTAATGAGTAAGGAGCAGAATCTCAAGTCTCCAGGCTCTGAGTTAAATCATTTTTCTAGTATTGACACCTGCCTTTTTAGACAGTTTCTACCTTCATTTCTTGAGAAACGAGATGGGATAGATGACCTTCTGTTCTTACTTCTCCAATAACCTCTTCTTCCCAGAACAACTAGAACAATATATTTAAAAGTAGAACCAGATCATATCACTCTTCTGCTTAAATGATTTATCATTGCATTGAGAATTTAAAATAAATAAATAGACCTGATGTTTCCCCCTGCTTCTGTCTCTGATCCCATTTCTAGCAATTCTTCATCTTGCTCACCATGCTTCAACCACACTGGGCTTCTTTCTGTACTTTGAATGTGCCCCAGGGCTTTTGCACTTTCCCTCCTCTCTTCCTGGAATCTTCTTCCCCATAAATATTCCCATGGCTTCCTCAGTCTCATCTCATCATGGATGTGCTAACTCAAATGTTACTCTTCAGAAACACCTTCTCTTCCCCTTCAGCTAAAGCACATCAATCATTGTCTAATAGACCACCCTGCCTGTTTTCTTTATAATACTCATTACTTTCTGAAATTATCTTATTCAGGTGTTCATGAGCACAGCTTGCTTCCTGCCACAGAATGTCAGCTCCACGAGTACAGAGACTTTGCCTAGTTCTCTGCTTCTGCCCAGTAGGCCTGGAACATCACAAGATTTCAGCAAAAGTTTTTAAACAAAAGAGCTCTCCATGTTCTTCCCTTTGTTGAGCAGATTCTATGAAAAAGTATTCTAACTCTCCTAAGTGTTCTAACTTTCCTATTTATAACTCTACCTAGCCATTCACTGAAACTGGGTAGGAGAAAGAATATACTGTTAAAATTTGGAGTATTTATGCAATTATCTGGTTGAGTATGTGAAAAGATCTTTAAAATAAAAGATCTATAAAATAGAAAGGATCTACAAAATAAATAAATAATAAAAGACAATCTAGTCATTTCAGAAATATTTTTTCTCTTCACAGTTTTTTGGCAATTTATAGCTGTTGACACTGCTTCGGGCTATGGGGAATTGGTCCTTAAGAAATCAGAAATACTTGAAATAAGTTTCACCCTGAAAATTAAACTATGAAATCCACACATAAAATATCAGGGCAAAGATAAGGAGTTATCTGCAAAAGATAGGGTTGATCCCAGGCCAGCAAAACTTGACAATAAGAAGAATGAATTGATTTATATAATTAATGAAAAAGAATTAGATATTCTTCAGAAGGAAGATAGTGGTGGTCAGCACGAAGGAGAGAAAAATGTGAGTTGCAGTGGGTAAGCAGGCAACGCCCATGTAACCTCACGTAGAGCTGTGCTGTTCAACACACTAGCCACTAATCACACCTTGCTATTAAAATGTAAATTTAAACAACTTAAAATAAAATACAATTTAAAAATCAGCTCTTCAGTTGCACTAGTCACATTTCAGGTGATTAACAGCCCCCATGTGGCTAGTGGCTATCCTATTAAGCAGTGTAAATACAGAACATTTCCATCATCATAAAATGTTCTATTGGACAGTGTTGAAGAAGAATGTGTCCCAAAGCCTCACCTGTACAGTGATACAGAGAGATAGATAGAGATCTATTTATCTGACTTTGAAATAGAATCATCTACCTAATTGGATGCCACTAGACATTTCAATTATAAAACTAACCCCCTTGCTCTGATTCCACAATTTCTGGCAGTCTTTTGATTATAATTTAGCTTCTCACTTGGTATGTCTACAGGGAGAGAATGTACTTCTCAGAGGACATGAATGTCCAGGCCCCTGGGCACGGATAGGTCTCATTACAAAGATAAAAAATCGAATACCCACTATGCGCTAGATGTGGTGGATACAGCAGTGACTAAGTCAATATAGATTGGTTTGACCATTGGTTAGGTTGTATCTGACCATTCTGACACTACAGAGCTAGCCACCACACTCTGGACCAAGGCAAATTCACTAAGGTAGTGGCTCTCAAACATTGCTAGCATGAGTTCTTTGGGGAGCTTACTAAAATGCAAGTGTGCACGCCCCACCCTTAGAAACTGATTCATTAGCTTTAGGGTAGGGCTTGACCCACTGAGTTATTTACAAGCTCCCCAGGGAACTCTGGTAAGTTTGCAGCAGCCGCTGTTGGGGCTCTGCCTGTATCCCCTCAAATCCTTTAGCAGTTTTGTGCACATTGGCCCTCAGTGCTTTCACTCCAACGGTTAGCACCGGTGTCTGTTTGTGGGTGGGCTTCTCTCAGGTTGTTGGAACCCTCTTTGCTTGGCGCTTGAGTGAGAAGTGTCTGCAAATTTATATTCCCTCATGTGTGCTAGAATATAAATTCTCTAGGTACATTGCCCCCTGACTGGGACAACCCTAAAGTTTAACCCACAGTGTCTCTAGAATGGCCCTGTGGAATTGACCCTCCACAGGACTTTGCTTATCACCCTTCTCTTCCTGGTTCTACTTCCTCACTTCCCTACCTATCTCCAGTTTTTCCTGGGTATATTTCCTAATATATCAATTTCACATAAATCCTTGTCTGGTAACTACTTCTGAGGAACCCAACCTAAGTCAGGCACCAATATTTGAGAGCCACTGAATGAATAAGAAGCCACCCACTGAAGCCTTATGGAAGAGAGCCATCCCTATGGATGGCCATTAACCTAGCCTTGGTTCCATAACTTCCCATTTAGAATTTCTATAACGACAATAATAGTTGTTTGTCACATCACTGCAAACTCCTTGAGAGAGACCACATTATACATCCCCCCTATGTCTTAATAGTTTGTATAGACCAAGGTGGCTGCCACTCTGAGGGACTCCCCTACGGATCACTCAGGCGGTAACAGGGGACTTGTCTCTTGCTGCTGCTCGTGACGTACATGTGCCAGAGGAAATCTGGGGCAGGCCCAGGATGCATCCTTAAACCTTCAATTGACTGGGCTGAGTTTAAAATTAGCCTTTAATAACATTGGAAGATTACAATTCTTTTCCATGTGAGTGCTGCCAAATTCCAGTTCCAATTGTTTGGAAGCATTTTCTCTGCAGAGGAAATGTGTGAACACAGCAGATACCTCAGAATTAGATAAACTCAAAGTGACATCAAGCCTCTCTTGCGTGTACCTTTGAAAAGAGCTGAGGAAAACTACAGCAGATTCACAAAGCATCTTCACTAGGATATCCTTCACTACAATGATGGGAGGGAAAAAATAAAAAAGATCAGAAAGTGAGAAAATAATCATGGTTGTACATAAAGATATAGGAACAAGGATGACCCCTGCAAGACTTTTATAAGAGCAAAACATTGGCAATGACCTATATATCCAGCAGTTTAGGATATGTTAAACAAATTATGTTATATCCGTGTGATGGAATATTATTCCCAACCTAAAAAGAATGTTGTGGGGCCAGCCCGGTGGTGTAGCAGTTAAGTTTGTGCACTCCACTTCAGCAGCCCAAGGTTCACGGGTTTGGATCCTGGGTGTGGACCTACACACTGCTTGTCAAGCCATAGTGTGGTGGCATCCCACATACAAATAGAGGAAGATTGGCATAGATGTTAGCTCAGCAACAATCTTCCTCAGGCAAAAAGAGGAAGATTGGCAACAGATCTTAGGTCAGGACCAATCTTCCTCACCAAAAAAACAAAAACAAAAAAGAATTTTTGCCAAAGAATATTTAAAGAAATGGACAAAAGTTCGTGATCTAAGATGGATGGAAAAGTGGGTAAGGCAGATAATATTAGTTATCCCCAACATCCATTCTCTCCTTCTACACTAACTGAAGCCCCAATTTTTACCTACTTGACTGCCCCAAATAAAGACTACATTTTTCAGCTCCCATTTTTACATCTAGGAGTGACAAGGTGAGTAGGTTCTGGCCAATGGGATGTATGCAGAAATGGTGTGTGTAATTTCTGGGAAAATCCTTGAAGAAAGGAGGTGGAAGCCTGCCCTGTTCCTTCTCTTTCATCCTTCTTGCTTTCTGGATGTGAATGTAATGCCTTAAGCAGTTCTCTTGGGCTATGATCCTGGCAATAAAGGCCACAAACAGCAAAAAAATAACAGAGAAACAGACAAGGTCCTTACACCGTGGTGCACCCCACCAGCTCTGTCTGCCGACCTCAGGACTTATTTGCGTAACAGAACACACGGTTTTATCCTGTTTAAATCACTGCTATTTTTATTTCTGTTAGTCGCACCCAAATGTAACTGTAGCTCATACAAGTTACCTATCTGTATATTCCTGCACTGTCCAGCAAACAGCCAGCAGCTACATGTGGCTATGAAAATTATAACGAATTAAAATTTAATTAAATTTAAAATTCAGTTCCTCAGTTACACCAGCCACATTTCAGTACTCAACAGCCATATTTGGCTAGTGGCTGCCTTACCGGACAGCACAGATAGAGAATGCTTCCATCATCACAAAAAGTTCTGCTGGACAACACTGACACACACAATGATGTACCATTTTTTAAAAACTGTGTATGTGTTTGTGTGTACATGAGCATAGAGAGAGAGAGACGAGACTAGAAGACAAGAGAAATAAATGTTGAGAATGGTTTTATCTGAAAGATAGGATTACAGATGATTTTATTTTCTTCTTTGTGTTCATCAACATTATTAAAATATTTATAATTAACACTTTTTTTCACATTTCAATGAATTATGATTGAGTTATGCTAAAAACTTCAGCAATTGTAATTATTCAATGATTTTTAGTAAATTTATAAAGGTTTGCAACCATCATCAAGATTTAGTTTTAGAACTTTTCCATGATTGCCAAAGTTCCCTTATCTAATTACACTCAGTCTTGCTCTTGTCCCAGCCCTAAACAACTATTTATATTTTACAATAAGAATAGTAATTTTTAAAACATACCAGTCTCATCAAGATTCCTTTGTTCGGCACGAGTAGAAATTTGATCCCATATTTCATTCTGGAGTTTTTTCTGAAAGATCCTACTATAACGTTCCAAGTCTGCATAGGACTTCAGCGTGGAAACCCTCTGTCTCGAAGGGTAAGACACTATTTCTTCTAACTGCGTATTGTTAGCCCCTTGGATGCTCATGGCAAACACAATTACATCCTCCCGCAGAAGTTTCTGTGCCGCCTCACGCACCTCGTCATCTGATGGCCTGTTAGTGACCAGAACTGCGATCTGAGGCACCCCCTGTGCCCTTCTACTGCCACTTGACTCTGAAAAGGCTTCTCTCCTCATCATGTCAATGGCAGCCCCAGCATTGGATTTCCCAGCCTGGAGAGAAAGCTTCTGGATTTGCTCCAGAAATTCAGACTGGGTTGTGCTTGATTTCAGAGAAGAAATAGTCTTAGCTCTGTTGCTGTAACTCATAAGTCCAATCCGCATGCAATTGTCCTTCACATCCAGGGAGGTGGTAATGCTCTTCAGGAAGTTCTGTAAGTTCCTTAAGTTTTCTCTGGTTCCCAATGACTCGTCCACCATGAAAACGACATCAGCAAGGGAATCTTTCTGGCAGGCCACAGGGAAGGGAACTACGGAGACAGGAAAAGTATGAGGATTAGTACAAACCACTAACCCAGAGTGAGAAAGGCACTTTACCGATTGTCAAAAGACATTAGTAAAAACTGAGGTAGTCATGACAGATGTAGTTAGCATAGTTTTCTTTTAGTGAACAAAAGATAAAAATTCTGAATGAGACTTACAAGGGTCATTGACTTCAGAGGTTTTGCAATACTGTTCCTGCTATCTGAAGAATGCTTCTTACCAATTTTCTTACCACAACCCACCACCATGATCTTCATGACCACCAGCACCAGCAGTATGACTACCACCACCACCTCCACCTCCACTACTACCACCAACAAAAACCACC
Source organism: Equus przewalskii (assembly GCF_037783145.1). Taxonomy (NCBI): domain Eukaryota; kingdom Metazoa; phylum Chordata; class Mammalia; order Perissodactyla; family Equidae; genus Equus; species Equus przewalskii. Next base: position 68,104,669 of record NC_091845.1, on the reverse strand, counting down.
AACCACTACCACCTCTACCACCAGCACCTCCACCTCCACGACCACCACCAACGAGAACCACCACTACCACCTCCACCTCCACTACCACCACCACCGAAAGCCACCAACCACCACCACCTCCACCTCCACTACCACCACCAATGAAAGCCACCAACCACCACCACCTCCACCTCCACTACCACCACCAACGAAAGCCACCAACCACCACCACCAACTCCACCACCTCCAGGTCCAGCATCACCACCACTCTCAAGTGCTGGGCTGCTGGGATCAGTTAGCACAAATATTTCTGACCTCAGGGAGCACACATTCTATGGGGAGGATAGATAACTAGATTATATTACTTCAGCCAGTAATAAATGCTAGCAAGGAAATAAAACAGGTGACTCAATTGAGTTACCGTGCTGGAGATGTGGGGTGGTACTACCCTAGCTGAGACATAAAGAAGGAAGGTTTACCCAAGAAGATCACATTTGGGTTGAGACATGAATGAAGAGAAGGACTCAGCCACATCTTGTTCTTAAGGAAGAGGAATTCTGGCAGAAAGAACAGCAGCAGGTAGGAACAAACAAGAAGCTCAGAGTGGCTAGAGCCAGTGAGTGAGGAGAACGATGATGGACGAAGACAAAGGGAGGTGAGGCTCAAATCATATAGGCGTCATATGGTCTTATTTAAATCTTAAGTATCACCCCAGTTGCTGAGGGGAAATAATGAATTCAGGGATATCAATTAAGAAATAATTACCCTAGTCCAGGAAAAAAATAAGGGTTCTTGGACAAGAACAACAGCAGATAAGATGGAACAACAGGGTAGTTCTGATACATGAATTAGAGATAGAATAGAGAGAACTTGATAATAAATTGGATGAGAGTGTTGACAGGCAAAGAGGGAGTGTTGAAAACGCCTAGGTTTTTGGCCTGAACAACTGAGTGGATGTTGGTGATGTCTTTTACCAAGATAGGGAAGAATAAGTTGCACGGGGGATTCAAGAGTTCCATTTCAGACATGCTAAGCTGGGGACACTACTGGAGATGCCAGGGAGGCAGTTGGTTACATGAATCTGGAATCCAGGTGAGAGTACATTATATACACACAAAACACCTACTCCTGGCACAGGTGGAGGGACCACAGCTGTGGAAAGGGTAGCCAAGAGATAAGCTCAGTCTTGCCAAGAACTACCCATAAGGGTGAGCTCAGAAGTCATAAGACATGTCTTACTTATCTCTATCCCTACAGTACCTAGTGCCTGGTGGGAGCTCAGGAATATCTGTGAAATTAAAAATAATTCTCCTAAATCTGCCAAAGTGCTCTGAACTCCACGCAATTGGCTAAAACAAACTCCCAGCATGACCTGCTCAGATTAGTAGTTATTTGCAAATAACTATTACTATTAATAATAGTAAACTGTGCGCCAAATGCCATACAAGCCATCTCACCCATATTATAAGGTAAGCACTACATCTTCACTTTATAGGTCAGGAAATTGAAGCTCAGAGGTTAAATAACTTACTCAAGGCCCTCGGCAGCCAAGCCAGGCTTTGAATCCAGACCTTCTTGACTCCAAAGCCCTTACTCTTAACCTCTAAAGGCAAGGACAGAGTTCTGTCAAGCAAGTCCTTGCCGTACTCTACTGCCGTGAGATAAGTGGAAGAGTGAGAGAAGCAGCCTCAGCACACAGAGCCCTCTAAGAAGGTGGGAAAGCCCCATTGTCCTGGAGAGCTCAGGCTAAGTGGCCACCAACAGGGGTGGAGGATCTCCAAGGTCCTCAGGGAGGAGGGTCACAGAAGGGTTTCTTCTCGTGGAGAAGAAGCACATATGCCATAAGAACTTGCTACTTTTGGGGGCTGGCCCAGTGGTGCAACGGTTAAGCTTGCACATTCCGCTTTGACAGCCTTGGGTTCACCAGTTAGGTTCCCAGGTGCGGACATGGCACCACTTGTCAAGCCATGCTGTGGCAGGCGTCCCACATATAAAGTGGAGGAAGATTGGCATGGATGTTAGTTCAGGGCCAGTCTTCTTCAGCAAAAACAGAAGGATTGGTGGCAGATGTTAGCTCAGGGTTAATCTTCCTCAAAAAAAAAAACAAAACAAACAGAACTTGCTATTTTCCCTAAGGCAGGAGAAGTGAGGAATGAGGAGAGTGGAGGGAAAGGGACTCCCTGGAGCCTCAGGGGAAACACTAACTGTGGCAGAGCCTTCTAGATACTCGCCAAAACCCATTTCCTCTCCTTGGGCATAGAGCTAGCCCTGATTTCCAGCCTCACTTGCAGTTAGGTGTCACCGTGAGACTAAGATCTGGCCAATAAAATGTGAGCAGAAGTAGTGTGTGTCTCTTCCAAGTTTAGCCCATAAAACCCTCCCAAGAGTGATCTTCCATCTTTTTTCCCTTCCACCAACTGTACAGCAATTCCCAGGGCACTGTGGAAGTCATATCTAAAGATGGAAGAGCCACTACCAGTCTAGGTACCTGAACAGAGGAAAGACAGCTGGTCACTCTGAGCTCTGCCCCTACAATGTTATAAGAGAAATAAATAAACTTCTAATTATTCAGGAATTCTATTTGTTATTAAAGCCTACCCTAGTGTGCCTTAAAAACCAGCCCATAGCTATAGCCATGGAATTGGTGAAGGATGGTAGAGCAGGATGGAAGTTTCAAGTTCATCCTAACTCCCATATCTTACAAATGAGGATGCTGATGCAAGGCTTAGAGAGATGACATCACTTTCCCAAGTTCACACAGCCAGCTAGTAGCCTTGTCTGGATCTTCCGACCTGTGTCCAGGTCACTTTGTAGCACACCAGTGGCTTCCTTGAGTATTAGAACTAGATAGCACCTGCTCAGAATGGCCCATCAACACCAAGTGAGCACAGTGCAGCTGGGAAAATTCATCATGCTGGGGACTCTTTCTACCGTACTCTGGAGAGAATGGCTTGAGTCTCTCATCAGCACAGGGCACTCACTGAGCACCTCCCTCAAGCTGGGTACTGATCTGTTTTGCCAGCTCATCAACCCTGAATGTGTAGCTTCCTGTCTCATTTTATCCATTCTTCACCATTGCTTTCTAGGATTACATCCCAAGTAAACTACTTGTACTCAAGGGTCTTCTGTTTTGGTGTCTTCATGGAGAACTCTCTAAGACACAAAGAAAGCATTTTTCAAGGGAGAAGTTGTGAGTCACACGGGCATAAGTAGTCTTCCTTTTGGCCTAAGGCATCAAGAATGAAAGTTGATGAGAAGGAGGTCTTCTGTATGAAATACAGGGATTTCCCAGGGGCTGGAGTGAAGACACTTGTGGCACCTGGCAGTTATGGTGGGTGGCAGCTTAGGGATAATAGAAAATGGCTTTCTGGACTGAGAATCACCATTGCCCCAAAGGCAATTAGCTGCAGTGACTAGGGTAAGGTGCTGCTCTCAAGCAGCTCTGCACGCAACAGACATCAACATGGATGATGGAGCCTTAGAGGAAGGGTCTGTGCTGTCACATGAGACACCCTTAGTGGTTCTCAGAGAATAAGTTGGGGAGAATTTGACATCAAGGGATGTGATAGCTGAGGTCTTGAATTGTACAAGTGAGGGTACTGAGTCAGTTCAATTTGAGCTGCTTTTAATCGAGCTCATTCACTCCCACAGGCTCGTCAGAAGTATCTCCAACATTTCTTCAATTCAAAAATCCAGTCTACTGTGAGATATACCGTAATTTAATGGTAGCTCTTCAGGAATTTCTTTTAAAAAGGCACAACTGAAAGACATATCTTAATATAAAAATTGTGAAAAAATCTATGTCTTGGAGGTGAAAAACATAAGCACAAAATTACTACATGGCTTGGAGGGGGAAAGAGTGAAACTTCTGGCTTTGGCAGATCCTGACACTCATTAGAGAGATTTTGCCTCTAAGAGAAAAAAAATAATGCAAAAGAGGAGGAGCCGACACAGCACATGAAGGGCTCCAGACCGCAACCTCCTGCATTGCATGGTTGTACAGCTGAGGGCGTCCTCTCTCTGCCTGGCCTCACTGTAGGGTTGTTGTTCCCATTTAGTGTCACCATACATTAATTGATAGGCTTTTATTGAATATTTACTGTCCTTACACTGTGCCAGGACCACAAGAGAAAGAGGACAAGGATCTTATTTCTTTATCTGTAAGAGTTTCATATATTCACTTACTAAGAAATAGAACATAGCTCATTGAGTTCATTGTTAGGCACTGTGTAGAGTCAAAGAACACAGAGATAAACGTAAGTTGCCAGTTCTGCCCTTACGGTGCTACCAGTTCCTTGGTGGGCTGAGAGGTGGGGACCAACACAGCAATGGGTAATTATACAGTATGGGAAGTGCTGCTGTCATCAAGTGTATGCACAGAACTGTGAGACACAAAAAGAAATTTGAAAGGAAAGCCTTCCAGGAGGATATGACTGTAGGGTTGGGATTTAAATGACGACAGGAGTTATTCAAGGTGTAAGAAGGCTAAGGAGTGTGAAAAGATTTCTGTCAGAGAAATTGGCCCAGGCAAACACAGAAGTGAATAAGAGTAGAGTATGATGTGTACCAATTTCCAACACTTCAGCATGTCTAATCAGGAAAACCAGAATGGGAGTTGCAAGAGATGAGGGTGGACAGATGCAGATGTGATTGCATGGGGATTGGGTACCTCTTCAACCAAGGGCTTCCTTACCTTCTATATCAGTGTCATCTTCTCCGTCCTTGTACTGAGCCGCATCCTTGATGATCTGTGTCATGTTTTGGGAAAATGTGCTGAGGTCTCTGACCGTCCGAAGGTTGAAATGAAACTGAGCCGTGGCCATGGCCTTCAGGTTCTCCTCAGAAGCTTTCTGCACCCCCACGGAGATGATCCTCACCCCGTCTCTCCGCAGGGCCTTGGAAGCCTCTTCCACGTCATCCTCAGACTCAGCTGAAGCCAGGACCACCAAAATCGGGGGGAACTCTTTTTTGTCTCTACCGTTTGCACGTCCAGAGAAATAGGTTCTGTGAGCCTCCTGGAGGGCATTTCCTATCCGCAGGGAGCCACCAATGAAGTTGAAGTTCTTCTTGAGGTGGTTCAGCATGGGGTTCCTGCTCTTGAAGGTGCCCAGCTGGAATTCACTGTGGAACGTGTCGCTGTACTGAGCCAGGGCCACGCGGTATTTGTTGGCCTCTATGGGGAGACTGCTGATCAGTTTGGTGATGAATGTCTTCACGAAAGGGAAGGACTTAGTCCCCAGGTGATCAGAGCTGTCCAGCAGGAACACCAAATCTGCGTACTGAGGACCTGGCTCTGTCAAAATAAAATGACAACAAACCAAAACAAGGAGATTGTTCAGCCTTTACATTTTAGCCCACAGTACTCATTTGAAACTATGTGCTGGTGTTAAGGTAACTCAGAATCCCAAGGAAAGTGTCTTCCGGAGGTCGAACAGAAGAAACCGGAGTTGTTTTTGCTAAAGTCAAACGAGGACTTTTGTTAAGTTAACAGATTTTTCTTTCTCAGCTCTATACCAGAGGCAATCGATATTTTTTTTCTTTTTGGTTGCGGAACTGCAAACTCTGATATTGTACTAAAGAATAAATAAAATGATACCAGAAAGTCCCAAAGTGGTCTGTGGATTGATAGCAATTTTTAAAACAGTATCAAGCAAGCGGCTGTCTTAGGTAGAAGAGCTTAGAAGCAGATCTGAGACAGGGGTTTAGGGAATGGGCTTGGTGGAGGGAAGCAGGAGAGGGAAAAAGCAGGATGTCTAACCTTGGCCTGATTCGAGGGGACTCTGGAGCATCAATCACACCAGAGTGTCCCTCCTTGAGGCAAGAGGGCCAGGTTTTTGTGCTCCCCTATCCGTCAGTCATTGGCTGCAGACCATCCCCAAGAACTGGAGGGAAGGAGCGGAGGGTCACAGGCATAACCTCCTGGGTAAAGTGGCTCTAGGACAGCTGAGAGCAATTCTCCTGAGAAAGTGGGATACAGCTGCGAGCGGTTGCAGACAATATTCACAACAGCTGGGGTGGGGGGGTGCACCAGCCTGATAAAGAGGGTCTGGGCAAGGGGTGGCACCACCAGTGTTGACTTCCACTTCATCATCAGCCACCTCCACTCTCGAAATTAGTGATGTGACGGGAAATGTCTAACAACTGGCTCTCTTTCAAAGTAACTCAGCAATTCGTCAGGAAATCCTATGGTAGCACAGTGCTAAGTTAAAAAGATTTCTTTGACCTATGTTTTTAGTCATTACAAGAGAGTAGAAAAACCTAGTTTTCATATTCCCTTTATATATACACATATACCCCTTCCCTATTTGATGTTGGTAAAAGAAAAGGAAGGCAATGGTTTAGCCACAAAAATACATAGAATTTATTTTCTATGTGGGGTTCCTTTTTTTCCCTTTTCTTCCATGTATTAAGGCCAAGATACAAAATGACCTATAAAACAAATGGGTTGACTCTATTCATAGAGACAAGGAACATTGGGACTTAAGCAAATCAATGAATAATTAAAGTTCTTCTAGCCAGGTGCAGCATAATTCATGACTTTTGCCCAGGGGTTTCTGTCATCTTTGATAGATGAAGTTTGCTTGATATTGTATACCTCCAACTACAACTAAAAGCTGTCTACTTTGATTTTTCAATAAACTAATAAATTCTTTATTTCTCTTTATTGAAATAAAGGTTTGTTGAGACATGAAAATACTTATTTTTCTAAATAAGAGTAACATAAAACATACTGATACCTGGACTCTGATCTGCCAATGTTTCAGTCCAAAGGATCAGGACAAATAAAATTACGATCTTCATTTTGTTAGTGAAGGTTTCTTGCTTTTATCTGTAAAAAAAAAAATGTTATTTACAATATGAAAAATCTCATTGTATAACAAGAAATAACTACTGGGAAAGTTGGGTTAGGGCATAATACACTGGAAACAAGTATTTGTCAAGCAACGTCAGGTGTGTTTAAAACATTCATCAAGCATTTGGAGTATTTGTTGAAAATAGATAATGCTAATGTTTGCCGTGCACTTTCCATGGCTCAGATACTTTTCTCAGTGCTTTCTAAGTATCATCTAATTTAATCCTCACAACAGTCTTACAGGGAGGTGCAATTACTATAGCTATGTGACAGATAAGGAAACCGGCACAGTGTGGCTTGGTAAGTGATGGATCCAGGATCCCAACCCAGACAAGGGGACTACAGAGCCAAAGGTCTTAACCACTGTGCTATGTGCCTTATACAAACTCTGTGTCCTCACGAAATTTATGCAGTCACTCTTCTTTACCCTCTATTGTTATGCCGACAATTACTATTGTATATGTTCATGACTTGGCCGCAAAAAGCCAAGAGCTACCAATATTTCTTTCATCATTCAACCCTTGTGAAAACTGTTCTCTCATTTACAGTTATACTCAGTTTTACAAATTACTTTAACTTCAGCATTTCTGTCTACGAACTCACAATCAATCAGAAATCTTCATGGGAAATTATAGTCTTACAGAAATTCCACCAAATCAGAGTTGTTCTTTATAAAAAGGGAAATAGATCAAATGACCAATCCTCAAAAACAGAAATGCCTTAAATGAGATACCAAAGGCATAAGGGCTGATTTTCATCCTAGAGTTGATTTTTCCAGCCGTTCTTCTGAAATTGCTGATCACGCAGGAAGACTGAGAGAGTCACTGGAAGCTGGATTTGGAAGAGATGCTATAGATCATTTAGACTAAACCCTTATTCTGCTAAGAGGAAAGTGAGGCTCCCTGGTGGTGGCTGAATCATGTCAACAATGACTTTCAAATCTATACTAATCACTATAATAAATCATATATTTTACTTATTCATTAATTTTATTACTGAGTATAATTCACATACTATAAAATTTACCCTTTTAAAGTGTACAATTCAATGTGTTTTAGTATATTCACAGGATTTGTATCCATTATGACTAATTCCAGAAAATTTTCATGACCCCAAAAAGAAAGCTCATACCCATTCGCAGTTACTCCCAATTCTCCCCTTCCCACATGTCCTGGCATCCACTGATCTTTCTTCTCTGTGGATTTGCCAACTCTGGATATTACTATAAATAGAATCATATAATATGTGGCCTGCTGTGTTTGGATTCTTTCATTTAACATAACATTTTCAAAGTTTATCCGTGTTGTAACATCATTCAGTACTTCACTCCTTTTTATGGCTGAGTAATATGCTATTGTATGCATATACCACATTTTAAAAAAATCTATTCATCAGTTGATGGACATTTGGGTTGTTTCTACTTTTGGGCTATTATGAATAATGCTGCTATGAGCATTCATGTATAAGTTTTTGTGTATATATAAACGTTTTCATTTCTCTTAGGTAGATACCTAGGAGTAGAATTTTTGGTCTTACGGTAACTTTATGTTTAACATTTTGAGAAACTGCCAAATTGTTTTCCAAAGTGACTGCATCATTTTACATTCCCACCAGCAATGTGTAAAAGTTCCAATTTCTCCACATTCTCACCAATACTTGTTATTGTCTTGTCTTTTTTTGTTATAGCCATTCCAGTGGGTACAAATGGTATCTCATTGTGGTCTTGGTTTGCATTTCCCTAATGATGAATGATGTTACACATCTTTTCATGTATTTATTAGTCATTTGGATATCTTATTTGGCAAAGTTGAATACTTTGCCCATTTTTAACTGGGTTATTTGTCTTTTTATTGTTGGGGTTTTTTTTATGTATTCCGGACACTAGACACTTATCAGATATATATGTTTTGCAAATATACTCCTCCCACCCTGTGGGTCATATTTTCACTTTTTTAATGGTGTCTTCGAGGCACAAATGATTATAAATTTGATGAAGTCCAATTTATGTATCTTTTTCTTTTATTGCTAATGCTTTTGATGTCATAGCTAATCAGCATTACCTACTCTACAGGCATGAGGATTTACTCTAATGTTTTCTTCTAAGAATTATAACTGGAAATGTATGCCCTTTGGCCATCCACACATTCCCCTCAACCCCTGCCCCTGGACAGCACCAGTCTACTCTCTGTTTCTATGAGTTCATTTATTTCAGATTCCAAATATAAATGAGATCATGCAGTATTTGCTTTCTCTGTCTGACTTATTTCACTTAGCATAATACCCTTGAGGTTCATCCATGTTGTTGTAAATGGCAGGATTGCCTTCTTTTCATGACTGAATAATATTCCTGTGTGTGTGTGTGTGTGTGTGTGTGTGTGTGTCACATTTTCTTTATTCATTCATCTATCCGTGGACACTTAGGTTGCTTCCATGTCTTGGATATTGTGAATAATGCTGCAATGAACATGGAGATACAGATATCTCTTTGAGACAGTGATTTCATTTCCTTCAGATATATTCCCAGAAGTGAAATTGCTGGATCATATGGTAGTTCTATTTTTAATTTTTGGAGAAACCTCCATACTGTTTTCTGTAGTGGCTGTACCAATTTACATTTCCACCAACAGAATACAAGGGTTCCCTTTTCTCCACATCCTTGCCAGAATTTATCTCTTGTCTTCTTATGGCTAGATAATAGCCATTCCAACAGGTGTGAGTGATATCTCACTGTGGTTTTGACTTGCATTTCCCTGATGATTAGTGATGTTGAGCACCTATTCACATACCTGTTGGCCATTTGTATATCTTCTTCGGAAAAATGTCTATTCAGGTCCTTTGCCCATTTTTTTAAACTGGATTATTCGTGGAGTTTTTTTGCTCATGGGTTCTATGAGTACCTTGTATATTTTGGATATTAACCCTTATCAGATATATGGTTTGCAAATATTTTCTCCCATTCTGTAGGCTGCCTTTTCATTTTGTTGCTCTGCAAAAGTTGTTTAGTTTGATGTAGTCCCACTTGTTTATTTTTGCTCTTGTTGCCTGAGCTTTTGGCATCATATACGCAAGTCATTGCCAAGACACATGTCAAGGAGCTTTTTACTATGTTATCCTCTAGGAGTTTTATGGTTTCAGGTCTTAACATTTTTAAGAGTTTAACCCATTTCGAGTTAATTTTTGTAAGTGGTGTATGACAGGGGTCCAGTTTCATTCTTTTGCATGTGGCTGTCCAATTTTCCCAACACTATATTGAGGAGACTGTCCTTTCCCCATTGTGTATTCTTCGCTCCTTTGTCATAAATTAATTGATGATAAATATCTGGGTTCTCTATTCTGTTCTATTGGTCCACGTATCTGTTGTTATGCCAGTACCATACTGTTTTGATTATTATAGCTTTGTAATATAGTTTGAAATCAGGAAGTGTGATGCCTCCAGCTTTGTTCCTCTTTCTCAAGATTACTTTGGCTACTCAGGGTCTTTTGTGGTTCCATACAAATTTTAGGATTTTTTTTCTAGTTCTATGAAAAATGCCATTGGACTCTTAATAGAGATTGCATTAAATCTATAGACGGCTTTGGGTAGTATGAACATTTTAACAATATTTACACTTCCAATCCATGAACATGGGATATTTTACCATTTATTTGTGTCTTCTTCAGTTTCTCTCATCAATGCCAACTTCGATGGTTTTCAGTGTATAAGTCTTTCACCTCCTTGATTAAGTTTATTCCTAAGTACTTTATTGTTTTTGATGCTATTTAAATGGAACTGTTTTCTTTGTTTCTTTCCCCAATAGTATGTCATTAGTGTATAGAAAGGCACTGATTTTTTTGTATTTTGATTTTATATACTGCATCTTTACTGAATTTATTAGTTCTAACAGTTTTTTGATGGAGTCTTTAGGATTTCCTATATACAAACTCGTGTCATCTGCAAACAGCGGTGATTTGATTTCCCCCTTTCCAATTTGGATGTCTATGCTTCTTTTTCCTGCCTAATTTCTCTGGCAGTAGGACTTCCAGTACTATGTTGAAAAGGATGGTAATAGTGGGCACCCTTGGTCTTGTTCCTGATCTTAGAGGAGAAGCTTTCAACCTTTCACTGTTGAATATGATGTTAGCTGTGGACTTGTCATATATGGCCTTTGTTATGTTGAGGTACATTCTTTCTATACCCAATTTGTTGAGAGTTTTTACCAATAAAAGATGTCGAATTTTGTCAAATGCCTTTTCTGCATCTATTAAGACAGTATGATTTTTATCTTTCATTCTATTAATGTGAGGTATCACATTTATAGATTTGCATATGTTGAATCTTCCTTGCATCCCACAAGTGAACCCCACTCGATCATAGCACATGATCCTTTTGAAGTGCTGTTGAATTTGATTTGCTACTATTTTGTTGAGAATTTTGCATATGTATTGATCAGGGATATTAGCTTACAGATTTCTTTTCTTGTAGTGTCCTTACCTGGCTTTGGTATCAGGGTAATGCCAGCCTCATAAAATAAGTCTGTGTTCCCTCCTCTTCAATTTTTTAGAAGAGTTTGAAAAGGATGGCATTACTTCTTTAAATGTTTGGTAGAATCCATCCATGAAGCCATCTGGTCCTGGGCTTTTCTGTGTTGGGAGGTTTTTGATTACTAATTCAATCGCCGTACTCATTATTGGTTTATTCAGATTTTCTTTCTTCATGATTGAGTTTTGGTAGGATTTTTTTTCTAGGAATTTATCCACTTCTTCTAGGTTATCCAATTTCTTGAGCATATAATTGTTCATAGTAGTTTCTTATGATTCTTTGTATTTCTGTGGTATTAGTTGTAATGTCTCCTCTTTTATTTATAATCTTATTTATTTCAGCCCACTTTTTTATTGGTGAGCTTAAAGGTTTGTCAGTTTTGTTTATCTTTTTAAAGATCTGATTCTTATTTTTGTTAATCTTTTCTATTGTTTTCCTATTCTTTATTTCATTTATTTCTGCTCTAATCACTATTATTTCCTTCCTTCTGCTAACTTTGGGCTAAGTTTGGTCTTCTTTTAGTAGTTCCTTGAAGTATAAAGTTAGGTTGTTTGAGATATTTCTTTTTTCTTAATACATGCATTTATAGCACTAAACTTTCCTCTTAGAACTGCTTTTGCAACATCCCTGAAGTTTTGGTGTATTGTGTTTTCATTTTTCTGGAGCCACTAGTGGGGCTCTGCAATCATAGCAAGGTCACAGGCTGTGTTCCCTGGCAGAGTAGTGACAATGGTTGGACTCTGTGATTAGGCAAGGCTGTGGGCTGGGCTCTGTAATTGCTCTTGGTCTGAAGGAGTCTCAGGCTGTGCTCCGCAACTGGATGATGCTGCTGGTTGGATTCCATGTTCAGAGAAGCTGTAGTCCAGGCTTCATGGTTGGACAGGGCCTCAGGCTGTGCTCCGCAATCGGGCAGGGCCACAGTTTGTGCCTCCAAGTTATGTGAAGCTGCAGGCTGGGCTTTGTGATCAGGTAGGCCACTGGCTGTGCTCTGTTGTTGGGCAATGTTGCTGCCCAGGCTCTCTAGTTGGGCAGGGCTTCACACTGTATCCTGCAGTTAAGTGGGGCTAGAGACTGCCCTGAGGTTGGGTGGGGTCACTGTCCAGACTTACTGGTAGTTTAGAGCTTCAGGCTGTGCTTCACAATTGGGCATGGTCACTGTTAGGGTTCCCTGCCTGGATGATGCCACAGGCTGTGTTCAGCAATTAAGCAGGGCTGTAAGCTGGGTTCCACTGCTGGGTGGTACCATAGGCTGGGCTCTGAGGCTTCCCAGGGTCATTGTTCAGGCTGCCTGGCTTGGTTCCTTAGCTGAGTAGGGCTGTAGGATGGGTTCTACAGCTGCCCAGTTTCTCTAGTCAGGCTTCTGGTCAGGTAAGGCTGAAGGGTATGCTCAGCAGTTGAAAGGGGCTACAAATTTTCTTCCTTGCCTGGGTGCAAGCCATAGAATGGTCTCCACGGCCAGTATGGCCCATTGGTTGGGGACTCAAATCAGACAGAACTGCCACTAAGCCAAATCTAAGCTGCCTGGCCAGACATGGCCACAGGCTCAGCTCTGTAGATGGGCAGAGCCACTGGCTGGGATCTCTGCCCAGGTGCTATGGCAAGCAGGACTATGGTCCAGCAAGTTCTGAGCACTGGTTCATGTAAGCCCTGCCCCTCGTCTCCGTATCTATCTGATCCCCAGTGGTTGAGCCCTGCAGATTCTCGCAGTGATCCTTGTGAGGCAAGTCCCAAGTAGAGCTCCTGGGAAGTGTCCTGCAACTCTGGGGGAGCTGGATATCCTCTTTGGGCTCTCTCTTCCCACTAGAGAAACTATAGACCCTGGGGCAGGGGGGGTGGCCCAGACGGCACTGTGTCAGCCTGGGGGAGGGGGAATGTGATCAAAGTGAAACTGTTCCTGTTACCCTCCTAATGTGGTCCTTCTCAATCTCTGTGCTCTAGGGGTTGCTCAGCCTCACCTCTGGGTTCTAGATTTTTGCAGTGATGTCTTGCCTATTGATAGGTGCTAGTGGGTCTTCTTGTGAGTGGGACTGAAGTTGGGAACAACTTATGTCCCCATCTTGATGATGCTACATCCAGGGCTCGTGGACCATGGCCAAGAGGGGCTGGGGCTGGTTCACAAGCTACTTCAGGATCCAAAGGTGGACGTCACTCCCTCCAGGCCCCTTGGTGTATGGTGCTGGTGAGAGAACCAAAGCCAAAATGGGCTATAGCTGAGCTCTCAGGGTTACGGAGCTGTTTCCGGGTCTGTAGAAGAGACCACAGTCAGTGAGTCAACTACCTGGGTGCAAGCCCGCCTTCTCAAAATGGCTGTCTGAAGTCTTGAACTGCACCAGGGCTTCATAATCTCCTACCTGGATCCCAAAGTTCCCACAGAGACACTTTTGTTCCAAGACAGATGCCAAATTATTGTGGCAGGGTTTGGCAGTGGGGGCAGGGGTGGATACAAGTGAGGGATGTCTTATTTGGCTATCTTGCTGACATCTCTCACTTCACCTTATTATTTGTTTTTTCCATTACTTTGGCTTCCCTTAGTATAAGTTGTTTGATCTGTTTCTCTTTCACGTTACTTGTGCTCTTGAGATAAATCTAATTTTTTCTGTGTGTAACTCATTTTGCATTCTCTTGGCTATTTCATACTCTGTTCCTGAGGATAAGGTGAAAGCTTGTTTTCCTCCAGATGAGATGGGGATAGAAGAGGGCAGCCTCCCAGAGCAGAAAAATTCCAGTGCGGTAATTTAGACCCACCCCTCCCAAACTCCCCTCCCAACCCCATCTCTAATCTAAGTACTTCTACCTCAGGCCCTGGCAGCCAACCTTTATTAATTAGGAATTATCCATGGCTCTTGGTTCTTTGATGGCTCAACTTCCCTCTCTCTCCTTTTAGATTTGGCTGAGGAAGCCAGCATTCAGTACTAAAATGCCAACTTGTCCAAAACTAACGGGGGAAAAGTGAAGGAAACATTAGGTTATGGAGGTCCCAAGACAACAGAGTGGGGGTCCCAGCACTTCAGAGACGCTTGAATCACACCTCTAAGGCCCCTCTTACCTCTAAAAGTCTCTGATCCCTTGATGCTATGATGGAAGTTCCTGAAGCAGAGAATGGCATGAACAAGTGATATTTTGGGGAAGTTTACCAGCCATTTTGGAGGATACATACCCCAAACCAGACTTAGGACACAAAGAAACTCCAAGCTCAAATAGCTGCCAAGTGAACCAATTTGCCCATTGTCACACTTTCAAATGCTCAAACTCTCAGAGGCTGATTGGGAATCCAAAGCTAGCATCAGTGAGGGGAGGGTACCCCAAGCCCACTTCAGGGAGAATCAACAGCCAAACCACACATCTGGCGAGAAGGCTCCACACACTGAACACATCCTGTGCAGCAACTAGCTGGCCTCGTTCTTTCCTGTGGGGATGCTCAGCACATGTAGGCCAGCCACATAGAGATGGTTAACAGAACGCCCCAGCCATTCCCAGGAGATAATATGGGAGAGTAATAATGGAATAATGAATAGTCACCTCCCTTCTTTTGATTACATTCTTTTGGTCATAAATGTCTGTGAAGACAAATCTCACTTACTCTCAATGATAAACAGTACTTTTTATGGGGCAGCCTGTTTTGTAACGTAAGGCCTGGGGTGTAAAAGTAACTTGGTGAAGCAGGATAACAACGAAGCTTAAGTTCGTGAAATACAAAGGCACATCGGCAAAGCTTACAACCTTCTGACAGGTTCAGAGACTAAAAGAAAGCAGCAATTATTCAGTAAGGTATAATAATACATCCAAGGCACTGGTTTCAGTCTTGAGCCCACTGGATTGGAAATAAGTATGTAAACAGTCTCTTGGAGGTTTACACTGCTAAATTCTAAGTCAAACACAGTACAAACAGCATTCTAAAACCACCAAGCTAATTTTTCTCTTTCTCTCCTTTTGCAGTCAAAGGAGCATGAGGTCCTAAAAGACAGTAAGAAATAAAGGTAGGCCATCTCTCCTTCTGTGCTCCACCTTGTTTCCCTCCTCCCCACTGGCCACCCTCTACTCTCCTAGGTTAACCATCCCTAACTCAGGGTGTCTGCCCCACAAACAGGCCAAGACCAGGACATGGAGCTCCAGGAGAGCGAGGAGGACACAAGCTAGGACACGCAACCCCCAGCTGGTGAGGGCCTAAAACTGCACATGTGCCACCCACTCGTTTGCAGCTGAGGATCTGAGGTCCGGCGAGGTTATGTGGAACGTCCAAGGTCACACAGTTAGTCCACAGCCGAGCTGAGGCTTAAAGCCTAGGTCTCAGCCTCAGATGGCCCATTTCTGGGAGCATCTAGAAGGCACTCCGGGTTTTCCTGTCGGTAAGGACAGTGAGGCCAGATAATCACCCTGTCTTATTTTCCCGCTCTGGCTGACCACGTCGTGGGTGCCGTATGGCTCTGCTTCTCTTGGTTTTCATGCTTCTCTTATTTCTCCCATGGCACCGCTCCTCAGAGCAGAAGTGCTACCTCCTCCACGTCCCCAAATCTATCGACACACCCAGACCCCACTCTGGCTGCCCAGACTGCCAAGACCATCTTCTTCTTTGGCACTTAGCACATTTTGCCTGTTCCGTGGTTACTGAAATTCTTTTCTTAGTCCCCCACATTTTCTCCACACGCACACACACACACAAACACAGAAATGCCGACAAGGTTGTTGAAGGCAAGATTTGACTCTTCATCCTTCATGATTGAGTGTCCCACTTGCCTAGGTCAGTGCCTGCCCTATAGTGGGTTCTCAAGAAATAGTTGTTGAATTAATTACTTAGAAAGCGCTAGAAGCACCATCGATCCAGCCATTTCCACTCAACTGCCTAACAAACTTCACAAAGCAGCAATTCCAGGCATATCTAGAAGTAAAAGGCCATGTTTGGAGTATTCTGAGATTGATAAAGAATTGCTTTATGCATGGAAAGCAAACTTCACCAGTTTGAGCAACTATGTGGCTAAGCTATACCACCACATTGGACCATTCTAGGCAAGTCCAGGCAGCCTGCTCTGGCAGCAAAGGCCACAGAATGTGGACAGTCCTAGTTCCCCCTTTATAAAAAGCAGAGGCCTGAGGCCGGCCCCGTGACCAAGTGGTTAGGTTCGTGCCCTTTGCTTCAGCGGCCCAGGGTTTCACCAGTTCGGATCCTGGGCGCAGACATGGCACTACTCATCAAGCCATGCTGAGGCGGGGTCCCACATGCCACAACTAGAAGGACCCATAACTAAAATATACAACTATGTCCTGGGGGCATTTCGTGAGAAAAAGCAGGGAAAAAAAAAAAAAAGCAGAGACCTTCCAAATCCCCTGGGGTCAGCCCAGGGAGGAAATAGATGGTGGGGGAGGGAAGAGATTTGGCATCAGTATTAGGACCAGTATGTCCTTCAACACAGGCCAGGCAAAGCAGCTAAGAAGTGAGGATCCACTTCTAGTTTAGCTAGAAATAGTTTCAGTTCAATGCCACAAACATTTACTGAGCTACCACAATGCACGATGCTTAGGGTAAGCAACACGGGGAAATGAAGATTAAGACCCAGTCCTTGCCTACAAAAAGAGCAGAATCTTTGCCAGGCAAAGTCCAGCTTATGATTTAGAACTGACTCAGCAACGTCTTCCCTCCTCTGCAGTCTCATTGGACTTTCTATCCTTTCTAAATATTTTTATATATATGCATACATGTATATGTGTATACATATGTAAACACATGCATGCATATCCAGGATAGATAGATAACTTACTCATTCAACAGATGTTTCTTGCGTGCCAACTATGTTCTCAGCACTGTTGTAGGCAGTTTCGATTCAGTAGCGGACAAAACAGGCAAGAATTTTCACTCTCACGAAGCTTTTGTGCTGGTTCCCCCTCTAGATTGTGAACTTTAAGGAGAGAAGGAAGTGAAGGAAGGTCTGAAGGCAAATACTCATAAAATAAAGCAAAATGAGATATCTCAAATGAGGGAATGAACAAAATACATGGAAACAGAGCAGAATTAAGGAAAGGCTTCAAGGAAGAGGTGGCACTTGGATTAGACGTGAAGGATGCCTGGAATACCAAAAGGCAAAGACGGTGGGGGGAAACAGTTCTGGCGTCTATAGCGCAGTGATGGCAAAGGCCCTGAAGAGCAGCAAGCAGCGGGTGTGTCCCGGAGGCTGCGAGCTCCTGCTTTGGCTGTGGTCCACGATGTGGAATGAGGAGGGATGAAAGACAAAGCTGGAAAGCAGGATTGGGATTACAAGATGGCAGAGGGCTTTAATGCTCTAAAGAGCATTTTAGGAGTGAGACTTCATTCTATTGGCAATTACGAGCTAAAGATGGTTCTTGGCTGAAGGAAGAGGGGCAAGGAGAAGCCCTGGGGATACCGTGAAAGGGATGCTGACTCTTTGTATAAGTTGGACCTTGGCTAGAGAGCCCCTTAATGCACTTTCCAATACCAAGGGGTTACACTATGCACAAAGGGCAAGAGGAGAGATCAAGGATCCAAGATAGAGAAGAGCCTCCAGCAAGGTGACACAACACATCAGTACAAGGAAACAGTTTCTCAAGTTTTTCTTATTTAGGGATTTCTGATTTTCCATTCTAAGGACATCTTCATCAGAGCAAATCAGATTAGGGCTGAGAGTAGGAATGCTTATGCCACTGTCTTCTAAAACCAAGACAAATAAGGCACATCAGAAACATGGGCTGCAGCTTAATTAACAAATCTACCAGCTGTCACTTGCCCGGTCATCCAACACTGCCACTTATAGAGAATTAATGGAACTGTTATAGGCTCTTGGACACCAAGAGTAAAATACAGAAAATATTCCCTCCAAGATCAAACAGTCTACCTGAGGGGCTGGGATAGTTACATGAAAAGATAAAATACAGGAAGCACAAAATGCTCAACCCTAAAGTGTAGTAAGGGTCAGAAACTTGTTGGTTTTGACTAAAATCTCACTGCAAACTCCATCATACAATAAGTATCTATGGAACATACTCCAGTGCCCGGCACACACTAGGTGCACAGTGAATACTCTTTGAAAGAATAAATGCACATGGCGTTTCAGAATAAATTATAAAGAAATGAGTTAGAATGAAGTTTAAAGAATAAGATGTAACACTTTTTCATGAAAAGATATCAAAAGGAAACATACAAAAACACTTGACATACTCTAATCACTTCTACAATTTTGATCAAGGGTAGTAGAAAGAAGACTGAGGAATCAGAATTCATAATTCAAATTGTGAGCTCCTTTCTGAGGCTTGGTTTCCTATTCTATAAAACAAGAGGGTTGGACTTCAGCTGTAAAATGGCCTCATTTTGTCAATTAGAACCCATTTCTTTTGGGAACATGGGCTCTGCCAAAGATATAAAATGAGTGGGTCCATCCCTGCATGGACCGCTCAGACAAGGCAGTTGCCCTCCCTGCCAGAGCACTGGTGGAAACTACAATGGTGCATCTAGAAGTCTCCTCCAGCACAGTTCCCAAGCATCAGAGACTTTTATTTTTCAAGTATTCTTAATTGCATTTCAACCACCCGTCCATAAGCTTCTTACACACCGGATTTTTTTAACAAACATCCCTGGAGAGAAGAACGTCTTGCTATGTTTCTAATACTTTCTAATACTTCCATTTGCCAAAACTTCACAAGGCCTGTTATATCTACATACAAAAGAATGATTGCTATGGTCACGATGATTGACCCAAGGAGGAGCACTTGACCTAGACCATCAGCGTCAATAAGCGTTAGACTGTATATAGGCTATTGCTAGACATATTGGGAAGGAGAGGTTCTCTTGCTGAGGTGGGAGATAAGTCTGCAGCTTCAGGGGTCATCTTGCCACCGTGAAGGAGAACCCCAAGATCAAGAAAGACGTTTGTGATGACATCAACACCTTGATCAGCAGACAAATCCTGGGACTTTTTTACATATCTCAGCCAATAAGACCCATTTTGTGCTTGAGCTAGTTTGATAATTTATAAGCAAAGGAATCCTTAACAACATGCACTCGGTAACCTTTGAAGACGCTTGGATACCAGATCCACCAGGAAATCAAGATTGGGGCCTCCATGATGATTCCTTCTTGCTGTAACTTTGAAAAACCATACTCTCTAGAGAGCTCTCAAATTCCCAGTCTCTCTGGAGTTGACCAAACACCATGGTATCCACACTGTTTCTCCCTCTGCCCCAAACTTGAACAGTTCTTTTCTTATGCACAAATTCAAATGCCAACTACACTTCAAGACCTGCCTGGCCTGCCTCCTGACTACTGCAGCTGCATCCATCTTACATGTTCTCATCTGCCCCAAACACTGTCTATACCACTGTTTCTTAACAGCTCATGTGTATATTTTATTATCTGTATTGTTTATTTCTGTGTATATGTTTGGTTGACCCAACTTTAGCATAAGTTTTGAGAAAAGGGACCATGTTCTACTTCATTCTACTTCAGGGTTCTCCTAATACAATGCAAAGCAAGTAAACACTTGCTAAACTTAATTAAAAGGATACAGTAGGTTAGTGGGTAAGTGCGAAGTTGGGTGTGTAGAGTGTGATCCCAATTCTTAAAAGATATCAAATATATTTATGTCTAGGATGTACTGTTGAGGTTTTTAGTTAATTCTTAAATTAAAAATTATTTTTTCCTGAGTAAAGCAAACATAAAAATTGAGGGGAAAAAAATCCACAAATATGTGACGCAATTTCCCAGAACAGTACCAATTCATGACTGTTGTCCTAGTATAACAATTACCAGCACCTTCTCTCTTAAAGGTGTCCCAGGACGTCCAGTTTCCAATCTGGCTTGTTAGGAGCTTGGAAGTCATCACTGTCCTAACAAGTAAAAAGTCGAGCAAACTGAAAATCAACAACTTTTCTTACATCTATTCAAGATGTGAGGTCACAAGGCAAACCACTGCTCCCAAAATTGGAGAGACAGATGTGTGGAAACAGAGAATACAACTTACCACTACAGAAACCTATGTTTCTGTACCAGAAACCTGGGCTGGGGTAGAGGAGCCTGACCTGTAATTGACAAATTGCTAGAGGCTCTGTGTGGACAAATCTGAGAGTTAAAAACTCCAGGGGAGGGTCCAGGATCAGGGTGGTGCCCATACTTTTGTAAGTTTTACCTCCAGTAATTCTACCAAGTTCTCACAGTGAGGATCTGAGAAAAACACACCTGTGCTTCCAACAGGGGGAGGGGAAAAGTAACCATTTTGACATACTCCAGAGAGTTCTGTTCTTAAGAAGATCTGCCCTCAGGAGA
Source organism: Equus przewalskii (assembly GCF_037783145.1). NCBI lineage: Eukaryota > Metazoa > Chordata > Mammalia > Perissodactyla > Equidae > Equus > Equus przewalskii. The sequence continues at coordinate 68,084,053 of NC_091845.1, read as the reverse complement.
AACTATTTTGCCAGAGCCTAATTAAACCGGGGGAAGGAAAACACCTAACTCCAGCCCCCTGTAGCCATCCTGTCCTGCCTAAGAGGGTAAAAAGCACATGAGAAGCACTTGTGGAATTTACAGCCCAGGAGCACAGGCTCTCTAAAAGACTGAGGCCTAATCATAGGACTATACTTCCCTTCCCTTCTTACCCTCACATCACTAAAAACTTATCTATTGCCGTTTCTTTTATCCATTATATCATATCCAGCTTTCAACAAAAAATTATAAGGCATGCTAACATACAAAAACCAGTTTGAAAAGACAGATCAAGCATCAGAATCAGACTCAGATAAAGCAGGGATGTTGGAATTATCAAATCTGGAAGTTAAAGTAACTATAATTAATATGCTAAGGGCTCTAATGGAAAAAGTAGATGATATGCAAGAACAGATGGGTAATGTAAACAGAGAGATGGAAATTCCAAGAAAAAATCACAGAGAAATGCAAGAGGTCAAAAACACTGTTACAGAAATGAAGAATGTCTTTAACAGGCTCGTTAGCAGACTGGACACAGCTGAAGAAAGAATCTCTGAGCTTGAGGACATGTAGATATGAAACTACAAAAACTGAGAAGGAAAGGAAAGAAAAGACTGAAAAATTGCAACAGAAGAATATGCAGGAACTGTGGGACAACTACAAAGAGTGTAACATACTCATAATGGGAATACCAGAAGAAGAAGAAAGAGAGAAAGGAACAGAAGAAATATTTGAAATAATAATGACTGAAAATTTCCCCCAAATTAATGTCAGACACCAAACACATATCCAGGAAGCTCAGAGAACAGCAAGCAGGATAAGTGCCCAACCCACCACTCCCCAAAAAAACTATACCTAGGCTTATCATATTCAAAATTCAGAAAATCAAAGATAAAGAAAAAATCTTGAAAGAAGTCAGAGGGGGGAAAACACCTTATCTATAGAGGAGCAAAGATAAGAATTAGATTTGACTTCTCCTCAGCAACTATGCATGCAAGAAGAGAGAGGCGTGGAATATTTGCAGTTTTCAGAGAAAAAAACACCAACCTGAAATTCTGCATTCTGTGAAATTATCCTTCAAGACTGAAGAAAGAATAAAGACTTTCTCAGAAAAACAAAAATGGAGAGAATGTGTCACCATGAGACCTGCCTTGCAAGAAATGTTAAAAGAAGTTCTTTAGAGAGAAGGAAGATAACATAGGTTAGAAACTTGGTTAGAATCTATACAAAGATTCAAATTTTAATGGTGCCCAGGATTTGTTTTAATCAGATATAGTAAGATGCACACACACAAAAATGATCAACATGAAGAAAAAGTTCTTATTTTACTCACAGTTCCCTAGAAACAGGAGGCATGCATGCCATGCAGGGCCACACAGAGAAGAACCGGGGCAAGATGAGCAAGCAGAGAGAGAGGAACTGTGGGTGGAGCCTTTCTTGTGGTTTATCTTGGAAGAAATGAGTGAGGTAAGGTAAACAAGTTAGGCAGACTTAGAATTGGATAGTCTGAATAATGTCAGTGGGCTCTGGGCTGTAGGGGTGGCCCCTTGTTATCTAGCACCCAGTCCTGGGATGTTTAGAAAGGGGGATAGTGCCCCAGAGTTCAAAAACCCAATAAGAGGAGGCAGGTGGGAGTATGGACTCAGGTTTGGTTGGTCTACATATTAAAGGAGTGCTTGCAAGCAAATCCTTTACTGTCTCTAGGAATTAGCTAATCATGGTGAGAGGCAGTCCCTCCCTTCAGCAAGGCTCCAGATGCCAGATTATCAAGAACACAGAAAATTTAAAAATATAGCTAAACAAGAGTATTAGAGAAGGAATAAGTGAAGTTAAAATAAAAACTGTTATTTTTCTTATTCTTAATTGATCTAAGACACAACATTTTGTTCAAAATAACAACAACAATGTGTCTGATGATTATAGCTTATACACAAGTGAAATGAATGACAGCAATGATACAAGGAACAGGAGGATGAATCAGGGATATATTGTTATTATAAGGTAATTGCAGTACCCATGAAGTGATACAGTGTTATTTGAAAGTGGATTTGGAGTAGTTGTAAATGCACATTACAAATTTTAGGACAACCACTAAAAAAGTGGGGAAAAAAGAAGGATAATTGATATGCTAAGAAAGGAGAGAAATAGTCATATAAAATCTCAATTAAAATATCTAAAGGCAGAAAAAGAATAGAAGACAAAAATAAGAACAAAGAACAAGAGTGACAAATAGAAAACTAACAAATATAGTAAATGTATTAATCCAACTATGTTAGTAATCACTTTAAATGCCAGTGATCTAACTACATCTATTAAAAGATACATTGTTGAGTGGATCAAAAAACAACACCCAACTATATGTTGTTGAAGCCTACTTTAAATATAGAGATACATATAGATTAAAAGTAGACAAATAGAGAAAGATATACCACACTAACACTAATCAAAAGAAAACTGGAGTACTATATTAATTTCAGAAAAATCAGACTTCAGAACAAGGAAAGTTATCAGGGATAAAGAGAGGCATTACATAATGATAAAGGGGTCAATGCTCCAAAAAGACATAGCAATCCTTAGTGTGTATGCACCTAACAACAGAGCACCAATATAACTGAGGCAGGGAGGAGACATCAGCATCATGACAGAGTGAGTTCTCCCATAAACTCTCCCCTCAAAGATACAACAAAAAGGACATTCATATTCCAGCAGAGGACATCCACACAACACAAAACACATCTGACTGACCCACGAAGTCATACATCCAAAGGTGGAGGTGCTGGAGCCCCTTCCCAAGGAAGTGGAACAAGGTAAGAAAACGCTTCTCTTCCTCACTGAAGGAAAGCAGCCCAGGGAGTGCACACCACCTCCAGGAGGAAAGTGGAGGAGGGGAGGGAAAAGCAGCCCTCTGTGGAAACTCCACAGATCTCTGAGGTCCCTCACAGCTCAGAAGAAAGCCCTCCACAGAAAGGACTAGCTATCATCATTAACCAAACACCCCAGGAAAGCAGATAGCAAAGGCAGAGCGAGAAGCCCACAAGACCATGCAAGAGAAGAAAGCGCCCCTCCCCCACACTCAGAGCCACAGCCCAGCACCTTGGAGCTGTGCCCACAGATCCCAGTGGGCTCAAAATACGCATCTCTTGACCCCCCCTCCCCACCCAGAAGGGAAAGGTGGAAGTGGCAAACAAAGACTATTACAATGCAAAAGTAAAAATCCATGCCATCGGGCAGTATGGAAAAGTACATTAAATCTCCAGACCAGAAGGAAAATGACAAGTACCAGAAATTAACCATGAAGACACAGAAATCTATAACCTAAATGACAGAGAATTCCAAGTACCTATCAGTGAAAAACTCAATGAGTTGAAAGAGAATGCAGATAGACAATACAATGAGTTTATGAGCTACTTCACAAAAGAGATTGAAACTATAAAGAATAATAATCAGACTAACAATAATCAGAATTATTGGAGACGAAAAACACAATGGATGAGACAAAGAATAAAACAGATTCCCTGAACAGCAGAGGTGATAACATCAAGGAACAATCAGCATAATTGAGGATAAAAACATAGAAATGCCTCAGAAGGAGGACTAGAGAGAACTAAGACTAAGAAGAAATGAAGAAAGTCTCTGAGAAATATCCAACTCAATTAGGAAATGCAACATAAGAATTACAGGTATTCCAGAGGGAGAAGAGAAGGAGAATGAAGCAGAAAGTGTGTTCAAAGAAATAATATCACATAACTTTCCAAACCTGGGGAAAGAGATGGAAATACATGTGAAAGTGGCCATCAGATTTCCTAACTATGTCAATGAAAAAGGACCTACTGCAAGGCATATAGCAGTGAAGCTGGCAAAAGTCAATGACAAAGAAAAAACACTAAGGGCAGCAAGGTAGAAGAAAGTAACTTACAAAGGAACCCCTATCAGGCTTTCAGCGAATTTCTCAGTAGAAACCTTACAGACTAGAAGACAGTGGAATGATATATCCAAATCTTTCAAAGACAAAGACTTTTAGGCAAGAATACTCTATCCAGCAAAAATATCCTTCAGATTTGATAGAGAAACAAAAACTTTCCCAGACAAACAAAAGCTAAGGGAGTTCATTGCCACAAGACCCCTCCTACAAGAAATCCTAAACAAGGCCCTCATACCTGAAAAGAAAATAAGAAAGTTGTTACAAATCTGTAAGCATTGAGATGAATAGGCAGACAAAATCAGAAAATTGGAGCTATCCATCAGGACAGGTTAGCAAATACTCAGATAAAACATTTAAGATAAAGGGACAGAAAATGCGAAAAACAAAGACAATCTTGTCATTTTAACCACAAATTCACAACACAAGACAAAATAAGATGTGACAAAAACAACTTAGGAAGGGAAGAGGAAAGGGACTGAACTGGTTTAGTCTGAGAAAATGAGGTCATCAGAAATTGGACTATCTCATCTATGAGATTTTTCATATAAACTTCACAATAACCACTAAACAAATACATAGCACAGAGAGACAAATAATAAATAAGGATAAAACAATAAAACCAGCGTAGAAATCTACCCAACTGAATTGGTAGTCTGAAATGCACATGACGAGAAACAAAGGAAATGCAGGAGAATCAGAAAACAAGCAATAAAATGGCAGCATTAAGCTCTCATATATCAATAATCACCCTCAATATAAAGGGATTGAAGATCCAATAAAAAGACACAGAGTGGCAAGATGGATTAAAGAACAAGACCCAATAATATGCTGCCTCCAGGAAACACATCTCAGCTCCAATGACAAACACAGGCTCAGAATGAAGGGATGGAAGATGATACTCCAAGCTAATGGCAAACAAAAGACAGCAGGTGTTGCAATACTTAGACAAAGTAGACCTCAAAATAAGACAGGTAAAGAGAGACAAAGAGGAGCAGTATATAATGATAGAAGGGACACTCCACCAAGAAAACATAACACTTACAAATGTCTATGCACCCAAAACAGGAGCACCAAAGTACAGAAAGCAACTATTAGCAACCCTAAAATGAGATGTTAACAAGAAAAAAAAATAATAGTAGGGGACCTCAACACTCCACTCACATAAATGGATAGCTCATCCAAACAGAAAGTCAACAAGGAAACGGTGGAATTAAATGAAAAGTTAGACCAGATGGACTTAATAGATATATATATAGAACACTCCATCCCAAAACAGCAGAATACACATTATCTCAAGTGTGCATGGAACATTCTAAAGGATAGACCATATGTTGAGAAATAAAGCAAGCCTCAATAAATTTAAGAAGATTGAAATAATAACAAGCATCTTTTCTGACCACAATGCTATGAAACTACAAATCAACTACAAGAAAAAAGCTGAGAAAAGGACAAAGATATGGAGACTGAACAACCAATGGATTAATTAATAAATCAAAGGAGAAATAAAAAAATATCTGGAGACAAACGAGAATGATAACATACCATACCAACTCATATGAGGTGCAGCAAAAGTGATACTAACAGGGAAATTCATTGCAATACAGGCTTACCTTAACAAACAAGAAAAATCCCAAATAAGCAATCTCAAACTGCACCTAACTGAATTAGAAAAAGAACAAACAAGGCCCAAAGTCAGCAGAAGGAGGGAAATAACAAAAATCAGAGCAGAAATAACTGTAATCGAAAAAAAAAGAGACAGTAGAAAGAATCAATGAAATGAAGAGCTAGTTCTTAGATAAGATAAACAAAATTGACAAAACCCTAGCCAGACTTACAAAGAAAAAGAGGGAGAAAACTCAAACAAATAAAATTAGAAATGAAAGAAGAGAAATTACACTGGATACCACAGAAATACAAATGATTATAAGAGAATACTATGAAAAGCTGTATGCCAACAAATTGGACAATCTAGAAGAAATGGATAAATTCTTAGACTCTTACAATCTCCCAAAGCTGAATCAAGAAGAAACAGAGAATCTGAATAGACCAATCACAAGTAAAGAGATTGAAACAGTAATCAAAAACATTCCCCCCAAAAAAGGCCAGGTGCGGACAGCTTCCCTGGAGAAGTCTACCAAATGTTCAAAGAAGATCTAATACCTATCCTTCTCAAACTATTGCAAAAAATTAGGGAAGACAGGACACTTCCTAACACATTCTATGAGGCTAACATCACTCTGATACCAAAGCCTGACAAGGACAACACATAAAAGGAAAACTACAGGCCAATATCACTGGTGAACATAGATGCAAAAGTCCTCAGTAATATATTGGCAATGTGAATACAGAAATACATTAAAAAGATCATACACTATGATCAAGTGGGATTTATACCAGGGACACAGGGATGGTTCAGCATCCACAAATCAATCAGTGTGATATACCACATTAACAAAAGGAAGAATGAAAACCACATGATCATCTCAATAGACTCAGAGAAAGGATTTGACAAGATCCAACTGGCATTCATGATAAAAACTCTTAACAAAATGGGGATAGAAGGAAACTACCTCAACATAATAAAGGCTATATATGACAAACCTACAGCCACCATCATGCTCAATGGGGAAAAACTGAAAGCCATCCCTCTGAGAAGAGGAATAAGACAAAGGTGCCCACTCTCACCACTCTTATTCAACATTGTACTGGAGGTTTGGGGAAGAGCAATTAGGCAAGAAAAAGGAATTAAAGAAATACAAATAGGAAATGAAGAAGTGACACTCTCGCTGTTTGCAGATGACATGATCTTATATATAGAAAACCCTAAAGAATCCATTGCAAAACTATTAGAATTAATCAACAACTACAGTAAAGTGGCAGGGTACAAAATCAACTTACAAAAATCAGTTGCATTTCTATACTCTAATAACAAACTAACAGAAAGAGAACTCAAGAATACAATTCCATTTACAATTGCAACAAAAAGAATAAAATATCTAGGAATAAATTTAACCAAGAAGGTGAAAGACCTATACAATGAAAACTATAGGACATTACTGAAAGAAATGGAGATATTCCATGCACATGGATCAGAAGAATAAACATAGTTAACATGTCCATACTACCCAAATCAATCTACAGATTCAGTGTAATCCCAATCAGAATATCAATGACATTCTTCACGGAAATAGAACAAAGAATCATAAAATTCATATGGGGCAACAAAAGACCCCAAATAGCTAAAGTAATCCTGAGAAAAAAGAAGAAAGCTGGAGGGGCTGGCTCGGTGGTGCAGGGGTTAAGTTTGCACCTTCTGCTTCAGCGGCCCAGGGTTCACTGGTTCGGATCCCAAGTGTGGACCTACGCACTGCTTGTCAAGCCATACTGTGGCAGGTGTCCCACATATAAAGTAGAGGAAGATGGCCACGGATGTTAGCTCAGGGCGAGTCTTCCTCAGCAAAAAGAGGAGGATTGGCAGCAGATGTTAGCTCAGGGCTAATCTTCCTCAAAAAAAAAAAAAAAATAGAAAGAAAGCTGGAGGCATCACAATCCCTGACTTCAAAATGTACTACAAAGCTGCAGTAATCAAAACAGCATGGCAGTGGCACAAAAACAGACATACAGATCAATGGAACAGAATTAAAAGAAATAAAACCACACATCTATGGACAGCTAATCTTTGACAAAGGATCCAAGAACATACAATGGAGAAAGGAAATTCTCTTCAATAAATCCTGTTGGGAAAACTGGGCAGCCACATGCAAAAGAATGAAAGAAGACCGTTATCTTATGCCATACACAAAAATAGACTGAAAATGGATCAAAGACTTGAAGGTAAGACAGGAAACCATAAAACTTCTAGAAGAAAATATAGGTAGTACACTCTTTGATATCCATCTTAAAAGGATCTTCTTGAATACCATGTCTTCTTGGACAAGGGAAGCAAAAGAAAAACTAAACAAGTGGGACTTCATCAGACTAAACAGCTTCTGCAAGGCAAAGGAAACTAGGATCAAAGCAAAAAGACAACCCACCAACTTGGAGAAAATATTTGCAAATCTTATATTTGACAAAGGGTTAATCTCCATAAGAACTCACACAACTGAACAACAACAAAACCCGACCAAAACATGGGTAAAGTATATGAACAGATATTTCTCCAGAGAAGATATACAGATGGCCACTAGGCACATGAAAAGATGTTCAACATCATTAATCATTAGGGAAATGCAAATGAAAACTACACTAAGATAGCACCTTACACTCATTTAAATGGCTATAATCACTAAGACAATAAACAACAAGTGTTGGAGAGGGTGTGGATCAAAGGGAACACTCATACACTGCTTATGGGAATGCAAACAAGTGCGGCCTCTATGGAAAACAGATTGGAGATTTCTCAAAAAACTTAAAATGGAAATACCATATGGCCCAGCTATCCTACTACTTGGTATCTATCCAAACACCTTGAAATCAACAATTAAAAGCAACTTATGTACCCCTATGTTCATTGCAGCATTATTCACAACAGCCAAGCCATGGAAGCAACCCAAGTGCCCATCAACAGATGATTGGATAAAAAAGATGTGGTATGTATACACAATGGAATACTACTCAGCCATAAAAAAGACAAAATCATCCCATTTGCAACAATATGGATGGACCTGGAGGATATTATGTTAAGTGAAATAAGCCAGATGGAGAAAGACAAACACCAGATAATTTCACTTGTATGTGGAAGATAAACATACTCATGAACAAACACAACAGTTCAGTGCTTACTGGGGGAAGGAAGCTGGGAGGTGGGTACAGGGGGTGAAGGGGAGTACCTATATGGTGATGGACAAGTAATAATGTACAGCTGAAATCTCACAATGTTGTGAACTATTATGAACTCAAAAAAAAAGTGAGGCAAAAACCAAAGAACTACAAGAAGAAACAGATGAATCCACTATTATAGTTGAAGACTTTAACACCCCTCTATCAGAAATGGGCAGATCCAGCAGGAAGAAAATCAGTAAGAACATAGTTGAACTCAATAGCACTGTCAATCAAATGGATATAACTGACATCTACAGAATACTTCATCCAACCATAGCAAAATACATGTTCTTCTCAAGCTCACATGTAACATTTACCAAGGTAGACCACATTTTACTTTATTTTATTTTTGAGGAAGATTAGCCCTGAACTAATATCCACCACAAATCCTCCTCTTTTTGCTGAGGAAGACTGGCCCTGAGCTAACATCTGTGCCCATCTTTCTCTACTTTGTACGTGGGACACCCGCCACAGCATGGCTCGACAAGTGGTGCATAGGACCACATCCAGGATCTGAACCAGTGAACCCCAGGCCGCTGAAGCAGAACGTGTGAACTTAACTGCTGTGCCACTGGGCCAGCCCACATTTTGACCTATAAAACACACCTTAACAAATTTAAAGGAATAGAAATTATACAACGCCTCCTCTAAGACCACAGTGGGATTAAACTAGAAATTAATAATAGGAAGATGGCTGGAAAAATCCTAAAATACTTGGAGATTAAACAACAAACTTCTAAACAGCACATGGGTCAAATAGAAATCTCAAAAGAAATTTTAAAATATTTAAAACTAAATGAAAATTTAAAAACAACTTATCAAAATTTGTAGGATACAGCAAAAGTAGTACTTAGAGGGAAATCTATAGCATTGAATGCATATATCAGAAAAGCAGAAAAATTTAAATTGAATCATCTAAACATCATCTAAGCATCCACCTTAGGAAAATTTTTGAAAGAAGAGAAAATTAAATCCAAAGTAAGCAGCAGAAAAGAAAAAATTAAAAATGGAGCAGAAATCAATGACATTGAAAACAGGAAATCAATAGAGAAAAGCAATAAAACCAGAAGCTGATTCTTTGAAAAGATCAATAAAATTAATAAGCCTCTAGCCAGGCTAACTAAGAAAAAAAGAGGGGACATCAGAAAGGAAAGACGGGACATCACTCTAGATCCCATGGACATTAAAAGGATGATCAAGGAATACTATGAACAACTCCATGCTCACAAGTTTGATAACCTAGATGAAGTGGACGGATTTTTGAAACACAATGTGCCAAAACTCACACAAGAAGAAATAGACAATCTGAATAGGCCTACATCTATTAAAGAAATTAAATTAATACCCTTACAAAACAGAATGCACCAGAGTCAGATAGGTTTACTGGCGAATTATACCAGATACTTAAGGAAAAATGATAGCAATTCTCTACAATCTCCTCTAGAAAACAGAAGCAAAGAGACTACTTCCTAAATCATTCTATCAGGCCAGGATTACCCTTTTGTCAAAACCAGACAAAGATTACAAGAAAAAGAAAACTAGAGACCAATGTCCTTATGAAGATAAATGTAAAAATCCTCCAAAAGAGTGTTATCAAATCAAAGCCAACAATGTATAAAAAGAATTATACACCATGACCAAGTGGTATTTATTCCAGGTATGTAAGGCTGGTTCAACACTCAAAAACCAATTTATGTAATCCATCACATCAACAGGCTACAGAAGAAAAGTTACATGATCATATCAACAGAAGCAGAAAAAGCATTCAACAAAATCCAACACTCATTCATGATTTATAAAAAAATTCTTGGCAAACTAAGAATGGGGGGAACTTCTTCAACATGATAAACAACATCTACAGAAAACCTACAACTAGAGTCCAGCCCAGTGGCATAGTAGTTAAGTTCGTGTGCTCCACTTCGGTGGCCCAAGGTTCGCAGGTTCAGATCCTGGGCATGGACCTATGCACTGCTCATCAAGCCATGCTGTGGTGGCGTCCCACATACAAAAATAGAGAAAGATTGGCACAGATATTAGCTCAGGGCCAATCTTTCTCACACACACAAAAAACAACAGAAAATTTACAGCTAACGTCATACTGAATGGTGAGAAACTAGATGCCTTCTCACTAAGATCAAGAACAAGGCAAGTATGTTGCCTCTCACCCCTCCTTTTCAACATTGTACTGGAAGTCCTAGTTAATGAAATAAGACACAAAAAGGTTATAAAAGGCACACAGATTGCCAAGGAAGAAACATGGCTAGCTTTGTTTGCAGATGATCTGATTATATATGTAGAAAATTCCAGAGAATTAGCAAAAAAACTCCTGGAACTAAGTGATCATACTATCATTATGTGACCTTTGATTATAGCTTGTGCCATCACTAGAATGTAAACTCCATCAGAGAAGGACATTTGCTTTGGCTCATTGTTGTATCCAGAGTCTTTACCAGTACCTGGTCAATAGTTAGCACTCAATAACTGTTGGTTAAAAAAAAATCTTCCTCCTTTTTGCTTGAGGAAGATTAGCACTGAGCTAACATCTGTGCTGATCTTCCGCTATTTTGTATGTGGGATGCCTCCACAGCAAGGCTGATGAGTAGAGTAGGTCTATGCTTGGATCTAAACCTGTGAACCTGGGCCGCCAAAGGGAAACACGCAGAACTTTTAACCACTTGGCCACAGGGCCGGCCCCCTGGATTCAGCTTTGTGTGTGTGTGTGCGTGTGTGTGTGAGGAAGATTGGCCCTGAGCTAACATCTGTTGCCAACCTTCCTGTTTTTGCCTGAGGAAGATTGTTGCTGAGCTAACATCATGTGCCCATCTTCCTCTATTTTATGTGGGATCCCACCACAGTGTGGCTTGACAAGCAATGCTAGGTCAGCACCTGGGATCCAAACCCATGAACCCTGGGCTGCTGAAGTGGAGCGTGCAAATTTAACCACTACACCACCAGGTTGGCCCCTAGATTCAGCTTTTTAATACCATCTAAGAATCTTTTTCTTTTAAAAGACGAATGTAACTATTTTTATTTTATATTATAAACTATATGCTTGGGCTTACTTCTCTTAACTCTATTTTATATACTATCCTTTACTTTTCCCTACTGTTTCTCTTGTTTAACTTTTTTCCTTATCATCGCTTTCTTATTTTCTATTTCCCCTCCATTAATCATTAATTTGGAAGAATATATATCAGGTTTTTTTACTTAAAATAAACTAAGTAAAATTATTTGTAAATAAAGTGTTTTAATGTATATTTCTAAATTCATCAATTTTAGAAATGAAACAATATTTATGACCACCCATGAAAGACGAGAAAATTAGTTGGCTTACATCTCCTTCCTCTTCTTTAATTTTTTGTTTGCATTTATGGGGGCAAGGGGAGTCTCCCCATCTATTATCATGAAATTATCTTTTATACTTTAGGTTTTTTATACTGTAGCTTTTCTTTCAAGAATTATAATTCTTGCTTTGGAATCACAATGCCATGGTTATTTAAATTTTATTTCTAAGTTTAAACAGAATTAATGGGCCCTGTAAGTCCATATACATTCTTGGGTTCTTTATTCTAATTCTTCTATGTGCCACCTAAAGTGACCAGATCAGCATTGTCCAATAGAAATAGAACACAAGCCACACACGTAATTTTAAATTTTTTAGTAGCCACATTAGCAAAGAAATAAGTGAAATTAATTAAATAATATATTTTATTTAACCCAATATCTGCAAACTACTATAATTTCAATGCGTAATCAATATATAAATGATTAGTGAGACACTTTGCATTCTTTTTTTCATACTAAGTCCTCGAAATCTGTGTATTTTACTCGTATAGCACATCTCAACTCAGACCAGTCACATTTCAAGTGCCACATATGGTGAGTGGCTACATACTGGACAGCACAGCTATAGATCCTGGTACACACAGAAAATGACAACGTTCTTTATGTCCTTAGCCCAAAGCCTTCCACCCCACAGCCCCAGGCTAAGGAGACCAATGTCTCAGCACATCCATAGTCCGTACGAGGCACACCAATTAGAAAGTGCTGGCTGGATGACTTTTAGGAAGTGGTTAATTAAGACAGTGTTTCTCAAGTTTTAATATACACAGGAATTACCCGGGCTTCTTGTTAACATGCAGGCTCTGAGTCAGTAGCTCTGGAGTGAGCCCTGAGATTCTGCATTTTTAACAAGCTCCTAGAGGATGCTGGTCCTCAGAAAGCACTTGAGTAGCAAGGGATGAGGTTATATATACTGAGGTTTGGCCTCACTGAGAATGTCTTCCTGATACCTTTTCAATTGGCCACATAGAGGAACCTAAATCAGTGCTCTCTAATAGAAATATAACACAAGGCAAATATAGAATGTGGCTAGGGAATTCTCAGGTTTCATTTCTTTCATTTCCTCTCTAAGCTCTGTGTCATTGAGTCATTGCCTTCTGTTTTCTGATGTTGCTGAGATAATTTATACAGCCTAATTTATTTTATTTTTCTTACTGGATAGTTTATCTTTCATTCTGAATAACACCATACTAATCTTGATTTATTTTTTGTTTTTCCCTCTGGAACGCGATAAGACTTTTAATCTGCTAATTCAGATGTTCTTTTACTTTGGGAAAATTTTTATCTAATTCCATATTTTTTTCATATTTTAGTCTCAAATTGAGAAATATCACATGGGACAAGTTCATTTAGTGTATTATGGTTCCTTTTTATTTCGCCCAAAGCTATTTTCAAATCAACAATGCATCTTGATTAATGATTGTCTAGGATCAAAGAAATACAATATGTTTTATATTTATTTGCAGTTCCTTTTGTTCTATCTCTTTTTTTTTTAGAAAGTCTACATATCCTATGCTGTCTCTCTATTGTTTGTTTTCCATCACTATTATTCCTTATAACCATTTTTCTCTCTTTGTCTTTGTCCTCTGCAATCTATGAGATTTCTCCCAAAGCTTTCCTCTAAATCAAAACTCAGTTTTCCACAAGGTTGGTTTACATCTAGCTGCTTCTAATTTGGGTTTTGATCTTGTAATGGTTTTATTTTCCTTCTGTGCTTTCCTTGGCTTTGCCTTTTGTTATCTCTTGCATTTCTTTGAGACCTTTAACCTATGTTCTCTAATGCCTTAGAATTTAGAGTAATTTTCTTCTGTTTCCAGGAATTCTGAATCTTTGTTTTGCATATAACAGATGCTTCCTTTTTTATTGGAAGCATTTTTGCATAAGGCCCATACTGGTGCTTTGGGTTTTCTGTGCATCCTTTGAAGGTTTGTTGGGCGTGGGGATGGGGGAGGAAAGTTGAAGCAGCAGGGATCCAACAAGAGTTGGTCCTACACATTTCACATTCATAGTTCTCAACTAGTTTGTAGTATATTGGTACTAAGAATAGACATTTTCTTCTCATTATACTTTTAGCTGCTTGTTACTAGTTTATAAAAAAAGCTATAGATTTTTTTCTGGATTTATTTTATAGTCAGCTGTCTTAATTAACTCAATTAATTTTCATCGATTCTCTTAGCTATGGTCTATCTGGAACAGCAAGCACTTATGTATTTCTTATTATGTGCCAGTCACTATTCTTTGTTCTTTGTCATTACAACATCTCTATGAGTTGAGTCTTCCTTTTCGCCCATGAGACAGAAGAAGAAAGTGATGTTAAGTATTCCACCCAAGTTCACACAGCTAGTAAGTGATAAAATGCTGATTTGAGCCCAGGTAGGTGGGCTCTTAAGTCATTACACTGTTTGCAAAATTTGACTATGTTATCTCCCTCTTTCCAATTTTTTTCCTTACCTTATTGCAATGGTTAAAATGAAGTATGCAAAGTATCTTCATTCTCTCATTTCTTCTACAACCTGCCCTTCTCCATTAAGGAGATAGACCGATTAAGGGCATCAGAAAAGCTAAAGTCTACAGTAGCTCTATACTAACTGGGCCTGTACTCTTGGGCAAGGGTTTAATAATTCTAAGCCTCAACTTTCTCACCAATGAAGTGGTAATAAACACAACTACTTTTTTGTTCCCTCTCAGAATTACCGTGAGATTTAAATATAACCATTTTTGTAAACTGCTTCAAGACCTAGACAGAGATATCATTATTACTACAATTTCATACCCAGAGTCTTTCTATTTCAGGAGCCTGTCTGCTCCACTTGAACATCCTCAAGCCAACCAGTTGCCTAGAAACTTGTTATTATCACGTTTTTCTCTACCACCTTCTACTCCCCAATGCACACACATGTCCGAACCACTACCCATCACAACTGTTGTCACTTGCCAGTCTCCAAAGAACCATTCTTGTCCTTCATCCCTATTGCAGAGACTTCTAGTTGCCTACCCACTGTCCAATATTCCCTCTTTCTTTATCAACAGACCCTCTATATCGATGGATGGGGCAATGTGCACACGGCTATAAAAAAAAATTCCAAACCTCCTTTGCAGCTAAGGTTAGCCAATGAAATATACACAGAAGGTGAAAGACCCAGCAGAAAAGTACGCCTTTGTGCACTATAATTATGCCCATACCACTGACAAAAAGACTGAGGCTCAGAGAGGTAGTACAGCTTACCCCAAAACTTGCAGTCTCATTGACGGCAAAGATGATGTTTTTTCCACTGAACTACACTGCCTTTATAAAGCCCTCATTCGACTATTCTGGTCTCTTAATGTCCCTTATTATCTTAGTTAACCATGCAGAGGGAGAAGGCTCAAGATGTTATCTGGACCCATCAAATAATGTGGAATTTACATTGGCCGTTCAGAGAACAAGTCTTGAATTACAGTATGCCCCCAAAGAGTTCCTTGAAGGATCAGAATTCAAACAAGTCAGAGGAATCTAGGACAGTACCATAGGGCAGTGGGGATTGACAGCAGTGACAAAAATGCTGGCAACTGCCACACGTACCACCAGCTAGCGCTTCCTCATAAGGTAGACATGTAGCTTGTTTGGATCTTAGGTCCTGGCTTTGCCCAGTGCCCACATCCTCCTCCTCGGCACTTGCTCAGAGAAGACCTGAATCTGACATCCTACAAGATTGATCCTACAGGGGCATCCTCAAAGCAAACTGCAATGCCATGAAAAGCACACATCTCAAGGGAATTCCTGTCCCCTACTGCCGCAGCTAGAGGGTTCTGGGTAAATGTTCCAGGGTTAAAAATTCTTCCCTTTTGGAAGGTGATTTGAACTTGAAGGAGGAAAATCATAATATAAAATACCATGAAAATAAGACATATGTTGTAAATCTTATACCCTGTTATAGGAGGATGCTGAGTATATGCTCTTTAAATACTTAGAAACAAGCTCTGTGTGCACACATGATTCAAGATGGGAAATATTTGCAGTGACAAACTTTATTTTCACAGACTCATGACATTCTTAGCAACGGCTTCAATTTTACCAACATTTCCAAAGTTGTTTTCAAACAGAAGTGTCTTTAAAATCCCTGAACAAACCATTTAGATGTCTTAACTTAAAACATGCATATATAATTAAATATATGCTCATTATATTCAGTATTTCCTCTGCTTTAACATATTAATAAAGATCCAACATTGTAACCATACAGCAGGTAGGGAACTCCAGGGATCTGCTTTGAAATAATGCTGGAGAGTGCCACATCAAAACCACACATCCTGCATCCACCCACTGAAGAGAGGGGAAAACTGAGAAACATCCACAGCATTTGCCACAGAGTCTCAGAATAAGTCAATAGTGGATTTCGACTTAATATTTAAATTAAGCCACTAAAGGAGACGAGGAATAACAAAAAACACAACTGATAGAAAATCATGCATAGAACCTTCATCATCAAATATCTCATGTGTGAGGTTCTCAGCAGCGGTGAAGAGCCTGCGTCATCAGCAGGAATGGTTCAGAACCTTGGAGAATGGAAAATTGCATCATTTGGGTCTACACGGTATGCATATTTGTTTCTAAGGGGTTTTCCCATAGCAACCGATTTCTTCTCAGCGTTTGTTATGCGGCAGCTAGTGCTGGCACTGGACTCATCAGAGAAGATGACAAATTGTCTTTCTCACTTTGATTCATAAGAAATCTCAGGATCCCAGGCCAGCGGTGTCGGAGTGGTTAAATTCACCCGCTCGCTTCGGTGACCAAGGGTTTCCCGGGTTGGGATCCTGGGCATGGACATGGCACCGCTCATCAGGCCATATTGAGGCAGCGTCCCACATGCCATAACTAGAGGGACACACAACTAAAAATATACAACTATATACTGGGAGGATTCAGGGAGAAAAAAGCAGAAAAAAAAGAAATTTCAGAATCCCTATTTATTCTACTCGTAAAATGTATCAAGTAAATTTTAATACAAAGATTAAAAAATACGTCTAGTCAATGTGAATTTTTCTTAGGGATTTTTGTTCAGAACTCACAAAGTAAATACATCTCTTCCAAAATATTGAATCTGGCATTCTGGGTTAACAGCAATAACAAAAAATTAACTTCAGAAGGAACATTTAAATAACAAAACCCAAAATAAATGTGAGGTACCGCAAATTACAAAGATCCTGGTTAAAGAAACAATATGGCACCAGTTCGGAGATTCCAAGAGCATGTGACTCCCTCCCTCCCTCCCTTTGAAAGAACCTTGCTTGGAGCCTTGTACATAGTGGAAACTCAAAAACGTTTGCTAAAGCCATGAATGTTGTTTTGAGGAAATCTGGACCATCACAGTTCACAGTCTGCAACAGAATAGCAATTCCCACAAACCATGAGTGTTTCTGTATCTGAACATACCCCAGTATCTAATGCCAAGCGTCGGACTACACGACCTCTAAAGCAGTGGTTATCTACCTCGAGCTCCATCACAGTCCAGTGGAGGGCTTGTTAAAACACACCTTCCCGGGCCCCACTCCCAGAGATTCTGGTTCAGCAGCTCTAAGGTGAAGCCCATGAATTTGCTTTTCGAACAAGGTCTTAGTGGATGGTGATAGTGCTAGTCCTTGGGCTACATTTCGAATAGCACTGCTCTATCGTCTTTCCAATTCTAACAGTCTAGCCTTTAAGAGCCTTGTCTCAACCATTTGCAAAAGTCCTTAGAGCCCAGAATTTTAGTGCATCCTACCTCCTACAAAATCACCGGCAGGGTAATAGCCTCTTCACACCTGCATATCTCTGCCCTCAGCGCCATCCTCCGCCCGCCTCTGGTGCCAAGCCCCGGCACTTCCCACTCACCGAACTCTCCCCGGGTCTGGGGACGCTCAGAACCCTGGAGCCCGAGCCCAGCTCTTCAGAGAGCGCCCTGCCCGCGCGCCTCGGCTGGCGGGGCCTCGCCGCAGCCGCAGGTGGCCCGAGGAGCGCGCCTGGGGCTCTCTTAAGCCGGCACTGCCCCTTGACCTGCGCCTGGCTCTCCCCTGCGGCCTGGGGCTTTCAACTCCCTGCGGTTTTTCTGAGTGTCCCGGGACGCTCCAGCTGCCTGTTGGCTTTGTGCACAGGGGCTTGCAGCCAATTTCAGGGAAGCCGTGGGCAGCCAAAGGAATTTGAGAAAGCGGAGTTTCTCAGAAACCGAGGGCAACTGTGACGTGCTGGCTGCGCAGCCGAGGTTACTGCTGCTGCTTGGGCTGAGGACTCGTCATGTAGCTCCAAGGGTTTACTCAGCGCTTTCCGCAGACCCAGCCTACGGAGAACCAGAGAAAATTCCCAAAGTGGGGCAATCCTGTGGGAAGCGGGAGGTGGGGCGCAGAGAGAGCACCTATGCTAAGGGCAGGTAGCCGTTCTCTCCAGCAGCGTCCACGAAGGGCAGGGTTGGCCAATGGAGGAGGCAACGAAACTGAAGATGTAATTTAGCATATAGATCACCCGGAAGAACTCAGGAAGCATTGCCCGTTCTTAGACGAATGGCTCACCTTTTATGTTTGTTTCTTTTTCAGGGACATGAGATTGTCGATGAAAACGTGTTCCTAGCTTGTGCAGTTGAATTCAGTCTATCACTGTACCGCTTCAGCTTCTTCAGGCTGCCAGTGAAGAGATGCTGAAATGACTTACATTGATGAAAGTCTATTAAAAGGCACAGAGGAAACAGGAGAGATGGGAGCTCCCCCTTGCTCAGCAAAGACCCCCGGGCACCAGGCTCTGGGTTCTGGGACTGCTTCTGAGGAAGTTAATTAGCGAGTTTCCAAGTATGTCTCCGAAGGAATGAGGTTGCAAGGATGGAGAGAAGGAAGTTGAATGAGGGCTGTCAGGGCTTTTTCCTTTTATTATTATTTTTAACAAAGAGAACATAAATATGTATAAACTAATAACTGGTTTTCTGTTTGTTTTTTATTAATAAGGGGGAAAATGGTTTTCCTCAGAGGACTGGGTTTGCTCTAAGCCAAAGGTGTCCTGGACTTCTAGGATCCACTTAGTACAGTCAGGATTACAGGGCGTTCTGCACAGAACGCCCTGAAATCTTGAATTTGAAGACAGTTCTGTTCAATTTTGGGAAGATGCCTCAGCCTGAACCACGGGCCTCAGAGCCCTGAAACCTGCCTCGCCTGGCTTCTCAATCCTGAGGTTTTCCTTTTGTGTGTGTGTTGGGGGTGGGGAGGTATGCTGTGGGTGTCACCTGGCACCACCCACCAGAACTGTTCTGATTGTCCAACATGACCTTCCTCAACAATCCCCCAAGAGAAGTAATGAGAACCACCAGCACAACCCAATAAAAGCAGAATGATGGGAGGAGATGGGGGGCCATGCGCTTTGTACATCACAGCGGTGGCAGATCAGAACTTGCCACCCAAAAATGTATCTCTTTGGCTTGACTATTTTTAAGAACAGAAACAAACTTTGGACCCCACCCCACAATGGCCTAAAAGAATTAGAAATAGAAGGGTTTCTATTTTCATTATAGAATTATAAATATTATAGAACATTAAATATTCTATATTTATTTTATTTCTATTTAAGCTTCCTTCCAGGAAGAAGCTAATACCACAAGATAACTGTAATGTAGCGTAAAAAGTGTCTCTCAGGTCACAGTCTGTAGTTGGTCCATTTACATCTCCATCTCCATGTAAATTGCCTCCCTCCCCCTTGAAGTCTCAAATCACTACCCCCATCACCCTCCTTTGTCTTTAGCTGAAGATGATATTTAAGATGAGAGCCTCTGCCATTTTGGTGAGTTACCCAGTTTCCTGGGTTTCTCCCAAGTATACAGGTTATAAAGCTTTGTTTGATTTTCTTCTGTTATTCTGTCTTGTGTAAACTTAATTCATAGCCCAGCCAGAAGGACCTAGAGTGGGCAGAGGAAATGTTCTTCTTCCTCTACAGTTTGGCAACTTGGACAGAGAAAACTTCACTGGCTGGACACTGCTTGCTCCTGGACATCTGCAGTGGAGAGATCCTGAACCCCTGACAAGAGCCAACAGGAGGCAAGAGTTCTTACCATGTCAGTCTCCCAGATCTCTGCCTACAGGGTCCAATGGAAGCGAGAGTGGTGAGGTTTTTTATTTTCTACATTTAGATTAGCAGGAGAAAATACTGGTGAAGCTAGCTTCCTGGACTTGGTGACTCTAGGATTTGGTTGAGTAGTCGTTGGTTGTAGATCCTTTTCCTCCCAGAGATAGTGTTTTTCCTTGTCTCTGTCTTTTTGTCATTTGTCATAAGACACAGGCATCTCTATAAGCCTGTTGTCTGGGAATATGCACATAAGGTGAAAGCTATTGCTAAGTGCATCTTGGAAGCCAAAATGTCTACAAATTTCATGGGTGCAGGTTGAGCAGCTAAGAGCCATTAGGATGCTCATTACCTCAAGAAGCCTCCCATGAAAGGATGAATTAGTCATGGGACAGGGTAGATGACACAGATCCCCCTGCCAACTTCAAGAATATGTCCAAGCAACAGCAAGGTACTCTGTAAAGCACACACAATCCCCAACCCCGTGGCACCTCCCTCCTAGCTATTATTCTGACTCCAAGAGACCCAAGGCTTAGCCAAAGCTGTTAATGTCCATATAAGATGAGGTTTTTCTTTTGTCTTGTTCTGTGTCTTGAGAGCTTGACTTTGTGACCTTTCTGGTCTCTGCCATCCGGATGATGCATCTGCCAGCACACATCTTGGTGGCCAGTCAAGTAGGCTGGGGTTCCAGAACACACTCTCTTTGTCCAGCTGTGTCAGCTCTTGGGGAAGTTTGTCATAAGGGGTCCTAATTGCTTTCAAAAGGGGCCTTTGTTGTCTGAACCTTCATTGCTTTTGCACAATGCCTTTGCTTACTTAGACTATTTTTGAGAGTGAACCTTCTGGATCTCTTTTGGGGATGCCTCTTGCACCCATGGTTAAGCTTATTGCTATGAGTCACTGTTAAGATCTACTTGTCAATGTGGCCAGACAATGGATCATTTAAATTGGAAAAAAATATTCATGAGAACTCTCATCATAACTTTATTGATACCTATGAAAAGGCCAAATTAAAAAAGAAATTAAAAAATAAAAACAATGACTAGCCTTGAGACCCTGACTCAGGTTATAATTAAATTGAGAAAATGTAGAAGTATAAATGTTGATAAGAAGTATAAATGTTGATAAGATTGGAATGTTTGAGCTGATTTTATATAAAGAGTTTATATCAACTTTGCCTGTGTATGTTTTAAAATGTCTGACTGAGAATGCATCCCCTTCCAAAATTATAAGACCAAGACTTATTGATAAAGTCCTAATGTAAACTGTGATTAGAGGTATAAGAGTTGGGTTTCTTTTTTGCCTGATTGTATTGTAGATTGTATTGTAGGGATGAACATTGTGACTCACTGGGGGACATTTCCCCTGCCTGACTGTAAGGCAGCATATAAATCTTCCCTTCAGACGGTGTTGATTAAACTTACAAAGGGGAAGTTAATAGGGCTGCCTAAGCCCACAAGGATGAGATAAAAATTAGAGGCTCATATCAGGTGCTAATAAAAAGGATAATAAAAGTGCACCCCCCTCTCCCCCAATGCCAAGGTAAATTGGTCTAGGGTTAAGTTGTACACTTAGAAAAAGGGCCTTTGTTAAATACTTTGTACAGTCTTTTAAAGGTGTGATACATTGTCCTGAAAGTTTTAGAAGTTAGAAATCTTTGATTCATCTCCTAAATTAAAAATTTCCCTGATATAAAGACAGTAGAAACTGATAAGCCAAATATGCCCCAAAAATTCCATCTTGAAGAAAAGTTGACTGTTGTCTCTGTGCCTTTATGATGTAAATTTTCTGCTCCCATCTTCTCTAGGACCTGTGAGCCATTCTTTGAAATGCAAATGTTTCTCAGAAACTAGTGAGTTTTGTATTGCACCTGATTCATAACAAAAATTGAACATCTTTGGGGCTGGCCCTGTGGCCAAGTGGTTAAGTTCGCACGCTCCGCTGCAGGTGGCCCAGTGTTTTGTTGGTTCGAATCCTGGGCACGGACATGGCACTGCTCATCAAGCCATGCTGAGGCAGCATCCCACATGCCACAACTAGAAGGACCCACAACGAAGAATACACAACTACATATCAGGGGGGCTTTGGGGAGAAAAAGGAAAAAAAAATTGAACATCTTTGTGTGTGTCTACCTGTGTATTTATGTGTGTCTATATGTATGTCATATATGTGTGATATTTTACCTCTGGATGGTATGGCCAAAATCAAGAGCTCTGTTTAATTGACTTAAAATAAGCACTTACGTGTCTTTCAAGCTAATGTGATATAAAATAATCTTTGATAAATAAAAGCTTGTTTAAATTTATTGGTTTGATTAAAATAGGCATGTCCTTAAAGTTATCAGCACTGGATATGATGCGGACATGCAGCCTGGGTTTACTAGTAAAATAAGCTCATGTTATTCCTGTTACAAATTTGTCAAGAAAATAACAATGAATGATAGCTAATTTTGTTTAATGTCTCATGAAGTTTTCATGAGTAATCTAAAAATAATTGTTGGAAACAAGTAATTTAGATGTAAATAAGAGATTAAACTTTTAGCAATAATTATATCTTATGGAATTCTTTTAATAACTTCCAAAATCTCTTTGGTAACTTGAAACTTTGAAGTTTTGCTAGGTTAATTTAAATGATGAAAATTCATTGAGTATCTAGATCATTTTGAAATAAGATAAAATATTAGGCACTAATTATTAAATATAGGTTTACCTACTTTTGGACTCTTATTACAGGAAAACTAAAAGGTGTTTTGGGTCTATTGGTAAACATGTCTTGTGTTTTATTAAAAGATTGTACTATAAAGTGACACTTTTCTAGAAATTAAGAAAAGTGTTTATAAATTTCCCAAGCCACAGAATGCTAATGTAAAAGACAGTTTATAATTGCTAACTTCTTAGTTTTTACATAAAAATTAAGGTTTCTAAGGGTTAAAAAATTTTACTATGTGATTAAAGCTACTGAAAATTAAGGAAAATATATTTGTATTCAAGGAAAGTAAGATGTATGTTTTCAGTAAAGAAAGTATAAAGAATAGAAATATTTTTGCTTGTTTCATTAAGAAAGATAAATTTATCCTAAAGTAGTAGGAGGAAAAAAGTAGACATATGACAAATTCTAAATGTAAGAAGAAAGTTATAGAAGGTTTGTGAAAGAAATTCTGAAGAAAGAATTTTGTGCATGGTCAAGTTGACTAAGATTAAAATGAATTTAAATAAATAAGTTTTAATATCAAAAGTTAGCTGGCACAAAATTAGAATTTGCTTTTTTCCCCCTCTTAAAAGGATAATTTTCCTGAAATTTTAATCTGCTCTTGGTAAAGAGATTACAAAAGCTTTTTTCTTTGAGTAGTCTACCAGAAGGGTAAGGATTTTGTATTTTATCAAAATAAATTTCCTATATTGTTTTAATCAGGTCTTAAATCACAGGTGCTAAGGTTTTTCTTA
Source organism: Equus przewalskii (assembly GCF_037783145.1). Taxonomy (NCBI): domain Eukaryota; kingdom Metazoa; phylum Chordata; class Mammalia; order Perissodactyla; family Equidae; genus Equus; species Equus przewalskii. The sequence goes on along the minus strand of NC_091845.1, from coordinate 68,060,454 downwards.
TAGCTATTGAATTCTCTGCATTTGCCTAAAATTCTTTAATTGTCACCACGGTTAAAGGGATAACTAAGCATTGTTTCATAGGGACCTGTGATAGTGTGTGGGTAAATGTTATTGATGTAAGTGTTTCTAAAATTATATAAATTTCCTAAAATTCTGATCTCTCCTGGTTATCAGTCATAATTCTAGTTATTATCTTAAAGTGTTGTATGCCACAGAAATAACCAAGTTTCTTTGTCAATTCTCATTTTTAAGTCTTCTGTCACTTACAGACAGTTTTGTTTTACTCTACTTTTACAAATGTTTTCAATTCTAGAGATTCATGAAAAAGACTCTCACACTTATTCTAAAATACAGGTTTCTGACAAACTTTCAGATTATAAAACAGAACTGGGTAAAAAAATTACAGAATTCTAATAGAGAAACTGATGGCTTCAGGAAACTGCCAACAAAAGATCAATATCAAGACTTGATTTCATGGAACTGAACGAACTGATGAAAATGATTATAATTTTTATGACTTTTCATTTAAAATATTGCTGATTTTTTTAATGTTTTATTTTTTCAGATTTAAAAAAATCTTTTTCTCTCTTCTCACAAGCTAACTATGACTTATAGCAATTTGGTAAATTATACTTTTGTAAACAAAATTGAAACATTTATCTTTCCTCCCTACCTTATCCCTCCAAAATTTGGAAACTCTTAGTGAGTAAGTATTGTTATTTTCATGGCAATACAGTTATTTGCATAAGTTCAATAAGAATCTGTTCTCTTTATAACAGGACACGTTGGAAATATTGGTTATATTTCCAAAGCTTTGACTGGAATGTCATATTTGAGAGAAACAAGCATAGACTCAGATATGACCAGACAGCTTTTGAGAAACAGAGATTGGACTTTATGGAATAAAGCCACAATAAAATATTACCTTCTTTATAGATTTCCCAGCAACCTTACTGGGTAAGTAAGAAAGGTGACTTATCTGGCAAGTGCAAAGAACCTCAATATTTTGGGGAACCTCAAGAGAAGAGAGAAAGTCACTCAAATCTGTAAGTATCAGAGGCTCTGTCTGATAAGTCCTTGGCTTTCCTGGCCTTGAGAGGCCTTATAAGTTCAATCTGAGATTCCTTATTATATGTTCCAGCAAAGTAGATTTAAAAGAGCCTATATGACCAATTGCTGTTCTTGCTGCACTTATGTAAATAATTGGGCCAAATTTATTGAAAGTAGACTTATTTTGCAAACCGGTTAGTCTTAATTTGGCTATCTTTGGGAAAATTGAGGGTGATTTTGGAGAGAAAAAATATGTTTCAATAAAAACTATAATACACATTTGTGGATATTAGATCCTAGTTTTTTTAATTGTCTTTGAGGTTTTGTTTTCTACCTGTAAACTGAACTGGATCCTAAATTCTCCTAATCTCCTGATATATCTGGCTACAAATCTCCAAACTAACATTTTCCATTTTTTCCATCATTTTTATTTGAAATCACTGGAAATTGAAACCACCCTTGTTCCTGAAGCCTTGAAAACTAAAGCTGGACAATTTAATATAAACTCAAGAGAGATTCATGTCTGTTGCTGTGTAAGCCACTCAGAAAGATACCTGAATGTCCAATGACATCATCAGAGACATTTTAAGCTGCAAAAGATGCTTTGACACTGACTTCTAGAAATCTTCTTAACTGGCTGTCCTCTCAGCTTAGAAACTGGTTTATAACTTGCTCCAAACATTAACCTTATTTTCCTTTTTTTTTTTTTAAAGTAGAAGGAACAAAGCTTTTCTGTGATTCCTTTCTACAGGGGACACTTTTTTTTTTTTTTAAGATTGGCACCTGGGCTAACAACTGTTGCCAATCTTTTTTTTTTTCTTTTTCTGCTTTATCTCCCCAAACCCCCAGGTACACAATTGTATATCTTAGTTGCAGGTCCTTCTAGTTGTGGGATGTGGGACGCCGCCTCAACGTGGCCTGACAAGCAGTGCCATGTCCGCGCCCAGGATCCGAACCCTGGGCCGCCGCAGCAGAGGGCGCAAACTTAACCACTCGGCCACGGAGCCGGCCCCTTATTTTCCTTTTTATTTCCTTAGAAATACTTCTTATTAAATGCCTGATTACTTGCTTCCACAATATAGGCCTAACTTTGGGAGCCCACCTGCATCACCACCTTCTAAAATGAATTTAACTGGACCAATCTATTATCAGGACTAAGAAAGATTTTCAAAGAGATAGAACAATCTACCACTGAGCTTATGGACTATGAAACTTCTTAAATTTCAAAGGACTGTGAAACTTCTTAAATTTTCAAAGGCAGGACTGTAGGGGATCCAAATTGGCCACCCCAAAATGTGTCTCTTTGACTTGACTATTTCTGAGTACAGAAGACTCTGAAAGAAACTTTGGCACCCCCCCCCCCACATGGCCTAAAACAATTAAAAATAGAAGGGCATGTTCGAGGAAGGAGCTAATACCATACAATAACCGTAATGTAGTGTAAATCATGCCTCTCAGGTCACATTGTCTGTAGTTGGTCCATTTACATCACCATCTCCATGTAAATTGCCTTCCTCCAACTTGAAGTCCAAAAACACTACTCCCAACATCCTCCTTTGTCTTTAGCTGAAGGTGGTGTTTAAGATGAGAGCCTCCAACATTTTGGCAAGTTACCCAGTTTCTTGGGTTTCTCCCATATATACATGTTATAAAGCTTTGTTTGATTTTCTCCTGTTAGTCTGTCTCACGTAATAGCCCAGCCAGAAGGACCTAGAATAGGTAGAGGAAAAGTTCTTCCTCCCGTACTCTACCCAGCATTGTTTCTAGAACATAATCAGAAAAAAACCTCAAGATGCCAAAGAATGGTTTCCCTGGTTGAGATGAACTCCCAACACAACCCAAGGCTCATCCTTTACTATTGGTGAGTCTTGGACCCCGTCCAAGCTTTAATGGTGAATGTGCATTTGGCTACAAGAGTGAACCACAGACAGTGATGTTATGGGCTGGAAGGTCAGGAAGCTGGAGTCTCGGGCACAAAATATACTTCCAGTTCACATTTGTGCCTGGCCCCAGTGGAAGCTTTGCTCATGTGGTGTCCATACACCCTCAGTGTACAAAGATTTATTAATTGAGATGTTATTCCTTGGCCAAGAGTAAAATCCCAAGGGAGGAAAGGAGACCTATTTCACTTCAGGAGAAGGGTGGGGTTCTTTCTTCACCATTAGTGAACTAGTATTCAAGCAGCATTGGAGTCCAAAAGAAGTTGGCTTTTTTGAGTAACTTTTCTGGAAAATATTTTGTAGGAATGTTTTGACTTGCAAAAAATTACAAGTTAAGTTTCATAATCACAATATGGTGTAAAAGTGGCTTTGGGGATCTACAACCTTTTCCACAGAATTCAATATTTCCTTGTCCTTTCTTCTTCTAAAATTGAAACAAGTTTTTTTCTAAAGAAAGTATAACGCAAAATTTGCCCTCTATTGAGAATTACACTTATTCTATGAAGGATACATTAATCTAATTTAATTTGTTTCAAAAAGTGGGAGTTTTAAGCTGAACATTTGAAGGCACTAAAATCACCGAGTTATCCATTTCCTAACACAGAAAATAGCTTAAATGGACTTACATTACATTTATCTGACTTTAGCTTGACTTAACATTTTCTCTAGAAAAGAAAAAGGTATTAAAGAAAATAAAAGAAATCCAGAATTTTAAAATTGTGGAAAGGAAATTAAATGTTTTCCCAGAATTCATCATTAGTTGTATTTGCTTTTCATTAATCCAACCTATGCAGTCTGAGTTTTCTGTAACCGTTTTAAGTAAGGAGATAACATTAGAGTGAGCAATATCAAATTGTGTTCTCCTTATTTCCCACTGAGAAATATTGGTGGTATTTCAAAAAATGTGAAACTCATGCTACCAGAAATATGCAAGATGATTTTGGATGGGAGATTATTTAAATGAACATGATTGACTTTCTCCTTGATGTGATCAGAAGTATTAAAAGAAAGAGGAAAAAGGAAACACTTCTCTAACCAAGTGACTCAGTATCACTCTGTCATGCCTGTATACCAGTAGGTAAAATAAATAAATGAATAAAATACATTATTGATAACTAAAGCCAACATGCTATCCTGTCCCAATATTAAATGATACTGGAATCTGGTGTACTTTCCTTTCTCTATGTTCAGTCATACTGAGAACAAGAGAAAATACTCACTCTAGGAAATACTTGCTCCTTAAAGACAAGACTGTGACTAACCAAAACAGCTTACTTGTCAATACTAACCAGCTTGCTCAACAAGATTTGCTTCAACTCCTTCATCTCCCAGTGTCTACTGATCCAAAGCCATATCATAAACTGCCCAAACCCAACCAGTTCCCTGGCTGGCAAACCCACCTAAAATTCACCCAGCCCAGGACCTAAACCCTATAAATATCCTGCCCTGACTTCCCTTCTGAGACACGACTAAGCCTATCAATATGATGTTCTCCTTTGCTCTAATAAATCTGATTAGCCAGCTTCACTTGATAAACAGGTTTTTCTGGAGGAATTCAGCAGTTGACAAGCACATCATAACCAAGGTTTATTTCATATTACAACCCCATAGAGAAAGGTGAAGCCAACGGTGTTGGGGGGGGGGGGCGGTGAGGGCAGTAGACTCTATAAAGGCTTGGTGAGAGTGTGAATTGAGAGCTAGGTCTGAAAGAGTCCTGAGTCCAACTCTGGAATCCTGGGGAACCATGTCTTATTAGGAGAAACTCTCCATCTCCAAGAAGAACAATTAGAAGGAGAAATCCCAAGAGTCCCTGGTAAAATGAGTGGCTACCCCTTACCTTCTTAGGTGCTTAAGAAAATCTCAGATATGCAAAAAATGTGAGAAGAGGGGTCGGCCCTGTGGCCAAGTGGTTACGTTTGCTCCCTCTGCTTTGGCAGCCCAGGGTTTCACCGGTTCAGATCCTGGGCACAGACATAGCACCGCTCATTGAGCCATGCTGAGGCGGCATCCCACATGCCACAACTAGAGGGCCCACAACTAAAAATATACAACTATGTGCCAGGGGACTTTGGGGAGAAAAAGGGAAAAAAATGTGAGAAGAAACTTCATGTGTCCTGGATGGGAGGATGAATGTGAAGATAATGAGAAAAAAGTCCTCAGGGGACCTAACCTCAAAACACGAGTTCCCTTGATTTATCCAGCAAGGATAATAGCTATGAGCCTTTCTAAACAGCCCAAAGCCAATTTCAGTTTTGTTTCTCCACCTTGATTTTAAAGGTAAGAAAAACACGGTAAAACACCTTTTTACAGCCCTGTTGAACAAGAATAACAATTCCGTTGTATATTTCCAAGCAATTGTGGAAAACATGTTATCCTTTTTTAATGCAACATCAGCTGAACTATGATGTGAATTTTTATAGTGACATGACTTAAAATGGTGGGGATAATTGTGTTTGCCACCCAAAAATGTCATAAGAATTAAATGAAATACTGTATTTCTGTGTCTTAACATTGTGGCTGAGAACTTAATCTTTAGAACAAAACCAACCTAGTTTTGAAACCAAGCTCTATTTTTATTGGCTGTGTGATTTGGAGCAAGTTACTGAATCTCTCTCCAAGTCTCAGATTCCCCGTCTACAATCATGGATAATATCGATGCTACAGTTGTTGTAAAGACTAGGTATGTCTAATACAACAGAGTACAGCATATAGTAGATGTTCAATAAATACTACTTGCTTCCTCATTGCTCATCTGAAGTCTTGTCCTAACAGTCATTCAGCACATCATTTTTTTCCCCTACTGGCCAGAAAAGGCACATTTCACAAAAGACATGGAATACAATAATTAATCATTTAGCACCACATAATAGATAATGTCTTTTTAGGAAAGGATTCCTGTATGGGAGAGAACATGAATATTTTAGATGTAGCAAAATTCTAGGCTGAAATTTTCCTTGCTTTTGCCAAGAGTATGCAGGACAAGGGGTTATTGAAAGAGAAACTGCAAGGATTGAAGACAAGGCCCTGCAAGAAGTGAAAGCACATATACCCCAGGCCCAGTGGAGTTGCAGGTGACCCTGGATAAGAAAGGACTCTCCACTGTAGATACTTTCTCATCACTTGTAATGCAAGCACTGGGTGGCAGGCAAGCCCTGTCACTCGCTGAAGCCTGTGATCATGCGTCTTCAGCTACCATGGAGGAGAAAGCAGTGACTGCTACATGTATATTGGTTTATACGTATTATTTCTTCCTGGGGAGGAATAAGAGTGGAAGCAAGCGGGAGGATTTGATACCACTCAACACAGGGTTGACATAAGGGAAGCCATATTGTAGAAAAGAAATCATATGGTAACTTTGAATGACCTCTGATTAACCAACCCAGACATGCACTATAGATTTTATGGACCCTCTCAGCTGCTGTAAATTGATAATTTCTGAGTTCCTTAGGTATGTGATGACCCCCAGGCAGAGAGTCTGTGCTGATAGCCATTATCAATGACAATGGAAAGATCAGCGTATAGGGCATTGCTCCAGTCTCTTATGCTATCCAGTAAAACAGAAGACTATCAGCAACTGAGACCAGATGTCTGCCCCTACCTGGAGATCAGATGGAGATTCCCACTGGGATTAGGTCTATTTTTCAAGGGCTGTAAAATTTGGGTTGTCTATACTTCTTATCCTTCTGGTCAGACACTTGATTATAACATGTGCTTTTAGATGTTCCAAAACTGTTGAGCAAGACACAAAATCCTAATAATACAAACATGTCAACATGAAACCAGGAACAAGAGAATATTTCCAAATGGGTGCTAAACAGTTTTATCCCTCTAACCTGGATCTATGCCCCAATTCAGCAGGAAGTAGCTAGATAGGTTGTCACCCCAAATCCTTCAAGAATGAGGAATGACCAAAGAATGGGGGCATTGAGACTGGCAAACAGTTAGCCATTGATGATTAAGTAGCTAGGAACTAAAGATTTTTTTCCCTTTTTGCAATTATTGTTTATAGCTTTTAGCTGTTTAACCCACCCATTGTTAACCGTGCTGTTCAGGCAATATGCTATTTGACTCCCACTAGGCTCCTATAGGTAACATCTCCCTGGAGCCTGGGTCACCATGGTAATGGGTGTGTGAGCTGTTTTTCGGGAATTAGAACCCATTTGTCCACTCCAGGCTGGTTGAGACCACTAATTCATCAACTGGGCCCATGCAGATGTCCCATAGGTGACCTTTTGATGTCAAGAGGCTAAAAACCACCCTCAGATCATACTCACACTGCCATTTTGTGAGCATGTGTCCTATGAAGAGGCATGTAGTCTGAATACACTTGCACACATCATCAATTACTTCACCTCTCCTCACCTCCAATCACCTCTCTCCACATTTCAGACCACCTTGCCCCCCCAGTCCCATAAATATCCCTGAGTCCTTATTTTCAGGAAGGGAGATTTGAGATGCATGCTCTCACTTCCTCACATAGCCACCGGGTGATTAAACTCTCTCTCTGCTGCAATCTCATCATCTCAGTGTTTGGCTTTCTGGGAGGTGGGCAAAAACAAATGTAGCACAGTAACATAGATACAGCCTGCTTTCTAGCTTACATCAAAATCTAATCTATCTTGCTTTAGCCCACACGTACCATGCTGTTCCATACTTAATACTTTTGCAAACGCTGTTCCCATTTGCCTGCCTAGTAAAATTCTAGTGATCCTTAAAGACTAACTCAGATGTTGCCTCTTCTATGAAACCTCTTCCCCCTTATCACCTCTTCTCAGTTGTTCCAGTCTCTATGGCAATAGATACAGATAGATATAGATACACACCAACACACAAATCACAGTATAATAATTATAACCATTAACTTTCGTATCTGTACTGGACTTCTATTGTTTTGAATTCTTAGAACATTCCCCTCCCCTCTCCTGGGAAGCATTTATTCTACTTATATGATCCCAGGGCTCTGCCTCACTAGCCATAGTTCTTCGTCTGGGGATAGCCTCTGACCTAAATTTGGCCAGTTAGCCCTGGGATCTTGGGTTCAGATAGGCTGAGTTTCCATTCTTTAGCAAATAAATGGGAGTCTGAAGCCTGCTGGAAGGCACATTCGAATTATTGTGAAAGAAGACTGTTCAAAGATTAGAGTTGAGAGAAGAGAAAGAGAGAGCCGTCTAGGGGTATTAGTGTTCCAGGTTGCAGTCATCTTTAAGACTTGTCCTCTCCTCATGATGTGCACGTTGGCCAGGAAATAGCCCTTCTTGACCTAAAATAGTTAGTTGTGTTTCACTCAATAAAAGAAGCCTGGCTAACATAATAACTGTTTCATCCACTTAAATCTTGGTTGTATTTGATTACTGAAACCATCTCTTCATCCTTTTGGTATCTCAAACTGCCCTGAAGTAACTTAATATGTAAAAAAGCATCACAGTAGGAAAAGTAAACAGTGATGTTTTCTGTCTCCATTTGAAATAAAGAGCTAACCGAGAAAACTTTAGAATGTCTCAAATCCCACTCAATGGATGGAGCCACATGTGTTGAGCATACACCACATACAAGGTTCAACAACCACTACTAAGCAGATGGATAAGTTCTCAGAATGTCACGTCCCCAGGGAGGATTTTTAGGGGCAGGTCAAATTCCACTCAAATTTCAAAAAACATGCAATCCCTAAACCCAATGCTGTTGGGATATTACGACAGTTAATATCAGAAATGGTTAAGGTCAATTTACTGGTATTAGTTAAACCCTAGAGGAGTTGCTGTCCCTCGTGAGTTCTGGACCTCAGTTTTCCTGCTTTTACTTTATTAGGTTATTGGTGAGTTCAAGTTCTCGATCATATTCTCTCAAATCAATTGTATATCAAAATCAAAAGAAGGTTTTAAAAATACATCTGTATAGGCCTCACCAAAGGCCTGTTGAATCAGAATCCTTGGGGTTGGTGCCAGGAATTTGGATATTTTAAGGCTCCAGAGTTGGTTCTTTTGACCAGGCAGGTTTGAGCACTGCTAGTCCAAAGAATTGATTCACACACTCACATGCATAATACCCTGATTTACAAACCTTGATGCCCATTCATTTTGCTCTTGTTATGAGTAGGACTTCCCATTGGCCTAAATTTGCATGGCCTCCATTTACCCTTCCTAACAAGCAGCTTTGAAGAAGCCAAGTTATTAAATATGGTTGTTGAAGGGATAGAGCAAGAGCAAATAAAGCTATTGTATGGGCTATATAGTAACAAGTAAGCCTTATTCCACTCCTGACCAGAAGGAGCTCATAATTCAGTGGGGTGAGGAACAGGGGAGAAAAATACCTGGACAAACAGCAGTAATACATTATGGTACAGCTTGATAGAGTAAATGCCAAAGTTCTACAAGATTACAGTGGAAGTAGCTGTTCATACCACTTGTGGAGCTCAAGAAAGGCTAAAGTGGGGAGATAACTCAAGGCCAGGGCTCTAAATAATGTGTAGAAGTTCACCAGGTGGAGGAAGAGATAGATCAATGTAGAGGCTGATAAAGCACCCCAGGTTCACTATGGTAACTTAGAACGGACAAATGATTTCTCTTTCCTGGATCTTAGTATCGTCATCCAAAAGGTTAAGTAATGCCAACAAAAGGATTCACTTATCTAAGCTTATGAATATTCAATATCGTATCACTTTCTCATAAACGAAAAAAATTGCCTAAGCCTACTGACCAGATCTGTGTTGTGTGCTCCTCAGTAACTATCTCCCTTCTGTTTCCTGTTTGCTGTTAGTAACATCATTCTTTATTTCAGCATATGCTCACAATAAATTCAATTTCATAAGTTTTCAGAACAATTGTCAACGATGAAATCTAAGGGCAACTAGTTCATTTTTAGAAAGTGTTTTACCCTCACTAGATGTGTATGTCCACCCTCTGGTAGGAGAAGTTACATCTAGAGGGTTGCAAGGAACAGCCCATATTTCTAACCATTATATAGATATTAATAGCAGGGTCTCTCACTTTTAAGTGGGAAGTTACATATGCAGCATTATGTTTTTGTGCTCGTTTTTTGTTTTATATACACAGAAAGTTAAATACTGGACTATCTAGTTCAGTGTCAGATCCTCTACCAGACTGTGAGCTCCTGAGGTCAAGGGCTATGTTCATCTTGTTCATTGTTCTATCCCCAGGAACCCAGAAAACTGCCCACCTCAGGCAGTACTCAGTAAATACTTTTTAAAGTAAAATTGCAATGGAATGATGTAGAGAAGTTATAAAGTTTCCCTCTGTTTACAAAAGCTGCTATGTAATTACCCATCCACATTTTTACCTCATCTACCTATCTTTCACATCCAAGTTATTCCTGTTTGGGTGGTTGGTTTGAAACTTCCAGCCAGTTTACAGGTTCATTTCCAGTTCTATGGCTCATGAATTATTCATCTGTCACTGTAATAATTATTCATCACAAACCATTCCAAGACCCAGAGGCTTATAATATCAAGACTTTATTTTTCTCACTAGTGGGTCCATGGATTGTCTGAGGTGTCTCTTCTTCAGGCAACAGGTAAGATGGGCTTGACTCCAGGCTTTGGGTTAGTATTAGTTCTCCTTTATATGTCTCCATATTCTCCTTGGACCAATGATCTCCTAGTCACATGGACAAACCCATTAGTGGAGTGGAGAGATATATCCTTCCTACATGCCCACTGGCAAGATGAATAGGACTACATGATTGGTTTAATGGTTCTCATAATTGGGAATAGGGTCAATTTCCCTAAGTATAATGCTGCAGAGAGAATAGACACTTGAACAAAACTTGAACACTACTGATGAGGAAGAGTAGCATAATGGATTTCAAGTAGGAAACCAATATCCTCTGCTACTATTATCTACTGGAAAATTGACAGCCAAAGAGCATGCGGGGGTTAAAAGATTGATGTGGAAAAGTTTGAAATAGATTTGTGGTAAATTCAATGAAATCAAAATGGAATAAACAACCTGAGTTACCCTAAAGTGTTTTGTTTTTCCCTTTTCCATGTATGTTTCTAGTTTTAGGAAATGAAATGATTGAGCATGTCCTGACTGATATGAGCTCTTTAGAATTCATCAAGATTTCTTTTGTCACTGTCAGGACATTTTTGTTGTCTCCCCAACATCTACTCTACCCCTTCCTCACTGTGTAGTAGTCACGAGGTTTGGGTGAAATTGACCTCACCTCTAATTCCAGGAATAGGCCTTGATTGGTCTGAGACAATCGGAGTAATCTCTCCTTTGTCACCATACTGGTTCAGGTATTCCTAGGCTAATCCAGTCATTGTCTGATAGTCCTCTGAATACAGGAATTGGTTCAAGAGTGGTCCAGGCAGTTTGCCTCTCTAGGGTGTTTTCTAGAAACTTTTGAATACAGATATTCTCTTGCTCTAGATGGTATGGTGTGAAGGTATAAGGCCTGAAATTCATGGCCGCGCTTTTGCTTCCGTGACAGAAGTTATTCTGAAGACAAAAAAGGGATTGCTGGGAGAATTACACAGAATAGGAGTCTGATCAAACCCTACATGAGTCCTTTTTTCTCTAATAACTTTATTTCCTTAGGTATAAATTCTTCCTTTTGTTAAGCTTGATTTCTCCTTAGATGATATTAGATTTAGTTAAATGTTTGGTGACTTTTGATTGCATGGTCATCTTTGCAGTTGAGATTTCCTGCTGTGTAGTCCACTTAGAGGGGAGGAGGAAGCAGGAGCTGCTGCCTTGGTTGATCCACCACACTGCTTTTAGTGAGAACAGGTGAGGAATGGGCATTCTCTGTGTCATGCTTCTGAGGCTGGTCTTCTAATTGTCCTTTCTGAGTATCACACACCACTCAGGACCCTGTTTCTGAAATATAGGCTTCCATACTCACTGCTTCTACCTGGAGCAGTGACATTCCCTGTTGTTGTTGCCTGGCCCAAGATAGAGAAGAATCAGAGATGTGTTTCTCCCTAGGTTTACCCCTAAAACTCCCAATTAATCACCCTGTCATTTGTCCCTTATCATTTTGCTGCTCACAGCTTCTACTCTTTATCTCTCTCAGCAGGGATCACTCTTGATCCTTCCTCTATCTTTCACAGTAATATTTTCCCACAAATGTCCTGGGCTGTGGTTTTCCTCCTTAACCTGAGAATATCTGATTTCCATCTTTAGGAAATTTTTCACAGTCTGTGGTCCTTCAAGAGTTTCCATTTGCAAGCATATGTATTTATTGATTGGTTTATTTGTTTTGGTTTCTATCATTTCTAGGGCTTTTTTGTAAAAGATACTACAGCGTGAGCTCATTCCACCATCTTGAAATGGCTTCCATTATATGAATCCTGTAACCACTACTTCTACCTTTGAAAATATCCTGAGTTTTTATTATTATTGCCACCTCACAAATAAACACTGATCTAGATGGCAAGAATCTAAAGAAACCAATTTAGACCTAAGGGAAACCAAATATAAGGTTTAAAAGAAATTCCAAATGCTCTGGGGCCTTTTCTGCTCATTTTACTTGGTTCTCCTGGTAAATGTATTCCTTGTGTGATTTATTGAGTCACTCAGATCTACGTTTTCATACCTGATTTCTTAGTGATTCATTACTGAAACACCAAACATCTGTCAAGCATAAGCATGATGATTCTGTAAACATGTCCTGGAAGAATAATGAGAAGTTTCACATCTCCAGTGCTAATTCTACTGTATATATTCAATTACCAAGTCATACAGTGAGTTTGTGCTCACTGTAATTATTTCAGTTGCATACATCTGAAATTTCTGCACTGTGCTGCGTTAGTTCCCTAGAAGGAAAAGAATGTAACGGATTGAGGCAAGAAACAACTAGAAGGGGACATGGGTACAAGTGGATGAATCTTGGTGTTCTGGCCATCACATAAGGCTGCAAGATGTCTTTGAACTGATGACTAGCACTTTTTCATCTTTACTGTTGTTATTAGAAAAGATTTTACAGAAGGATTCCAAATGTTTGTGTAAAAAAGACAACACAAGTGAAATTTATGGTCGTACCATCTGAAATTCATATGACTATAATCCTTATCTCCACCCAAGAAACTTGGGAGGGAAATTATAAATAATAATAAAATTTTAACAGACAAGTCCATGGTTTGGATTTTATGTTTCCAAACATGTCAAATCCTCAATCCTCTTGAGTTCAATTTAATTTTCAACAGACCAGGGAGACAATTCTGAAATACTCTTTTATACTACTGACAGGAGAGCAGAATTCTCTGCTGGGCAGGTATATCTTGACTACCACCCCCACAAAACAAGGAGTTTCACTCCAAGAAAGTGACAGCTGATTCTGCTTATGTAGTGACAGTACAGAGAGAAACCCAAGGGCATTTTGACTATGCTGATAACGTCTCTTCAGAGGAAAACTGCATACTAGAAAACACTCATTCATCATCTTTATGTGAGTTTCAATAATAAGGCAACTTACTTGATTTCTTGCCACATTGTGCTTGTAATTCTCACGAATCTTCTGATTTCTAATCAATAAGATAAGCATGAATCAAGACAAATAGAGGTTCCAGCTAAGCCCTCCTAACTGAACAAATAAGATATAATTTTGTGGACACTTGGAAAAGCTCCATTGCTCCTGAATTTTCCCCAAACTATCGTCAGAAACTTCAGTGACTACAATTCCTGTAAATATGAATGGCTTGAATTTATTCAATATCTTAAAACTTTGCTATCAGGTCCTCTGAGCAATGCTATCTAACTTCAATAGGCCTTCACTGCCATATGACAAGCATTTTCTTTATTCCATTTTGATTCTACTGAATTTACCACAAATCAATTTCAAACTTTTCCACACCAATCTCTTAACCCCTACATGCTCCTTGGCTGTCAACTTTCCAGTAGACAATAGCAGCAGGTGATATTGGTTTCCTACTTGAAATCTATTACTCCATTCTTCTTCATCAGTGGTGTCCAAGTTTTGTTCAGATGTCTACTCTCTCTGTGTGGCGTTGTACTTAGGGAAATTGACACTATTCCCAGCTCAACTTAAGCCAATCATGTAGTCCTATTCCTCTTGCCAGTAGGTACGTGACCTTCTTCTGGCCAATGACACACAAGGGAAAGTCTAAACATTTTCTTTCTTTTAAAAAGATACATTCTATTTCCTTCTCTGGACATTATCACATTCAAATGAGATGCCTAGTGCTTCAATAGCCTTCTTGTGACTAGCTTGAGGATGACAGAGCATAGTAATGGAAAGAACCTGGGACTTTGATGATGTCATTGAGCAGCTATAGCTTATAGCCTGTGGCTGCCCTTCCCAGGGCTTCTTGTTATCTGAGAGAATAAATATACTTATTGAATTAGCCAGCTAGGTCAGAGGTTTGTATGACTTGCTGCTGAGAACATCCTAAGCAAAACAAATACTTTGCTGCTTACTTTACTTAAATGGCTAAATCTCAGTCTTCAATCTCCTGAATTTTTATGCAGTTTTAGGTTCTGTTGATCCTACCATTGAAAGTTTCCTCCTTCGTCTTTAAGACCATACATTCTAGACGTTCTTCCTACATTTCATGACATTTCTTCTTTGACTCCATGTCCTCCTCCAGCCTCCTGCCTGTGACCATATTAAACAAAGTTTGATCCTTGACCTGCTCTGCTTCCCGTGCATGCTCATGCAGTTTTGTTGCTTGATCTCTCAACTCTAAGCGTGGGAACACTAACACTACAACTGGGACTCTGCTCGGTTTTAGTTCCACATCTTCTGCTGTCTGCTGGACAGTTCTGTCTGGATGTTCCATGACCATCTCAATACTGACAAATCCTCAAGCAAGCTTACAATCTTTCTCCAAAGCCCAGCAATGCCGCAAGACTCTGTATCTCTCTCAGTGCTACCAGTATTCTCCCAGACTCAAAACTTAAAGTCGTTTTTGATTGTGCTGTCTTCCATTGCCTATAAAGATAGGCAGTCACCAAGCATGAATAGCCCTCTCAGACTGCCTGTCTGTCATCCCTATTTGACTGGCCTCCTGCTGCCACCTACGCAGTTGCTAAAGGAGTTGCAACATTTATTCAATATCTGCTTTCTGTCCACTGTTCATTGGTCCAGAGGTGGAAATCTGACCCAAGCTATGGTCCCAATCATGGTTTATCCATGGGAAATAGGAACTTGGATCATTTCCTTTCCAGAGGTCTAGACTGAAATTTGGGTGCTGTTAGTGGCCGAATTTTCTACCGTATGGTGGGAGAAGTTGAGGAATCCTGACTGAAGAGAGAAAGGAAAAATAAGAATTAGCAAACACAGAGAAAAAAGCAGAAATAAGAAATGGAGAAAATAT
Organism: Equus przewalskii; assembly: GCF_037783145.1. Classification (NCBI taxonomy): domain Eukaryota; kingdom Metazoa; phylum Chordata; class Mammalia; order Perissodactyla; family Equidae; genus Equus; species Equus przewalskii. Next base: position 68,045,169 of record NC_091845.1, on the reverse strand, counting down.
GTGATGGAGTTCAAAACTTGGTCCTAGGTTTTTCCGAGACCTAACTCCAGTCCTCACCTTTGAGCCTGTATCTCGAAGTCCTTACAGTGAAATTTGTGTTTTCATGAGTTAGTCCAAACTAGGTTCCAGTTACCTGCAATAAAAAAGACATACTTTGTAGAAGATCTTATCCGTCTTTTCCTTGAACTTTTGGTTATTTTATTTCCATTCTCTAAACATCTACTCTAGGCTGTCATCCCCTAAACCTCTATAATAGTTGTTTCTTAACCAGGGTCCATGCCACCAATATCTTTCCTGCTCAACATGTCCTATGGTCCAATTCCAGGTTAACCCTTTAAAATATTGCTTTGCATATGTCATCTTCTTTCTCAAAAATAGTCCATGAGTCCCTATTGCCTTTGTAATTCAATACAACTCAGGGTTTGCTAGTGCTCTGTACAACTAGCTAAGCAAGGTCTTTGGCAATGTAGCCCATACCACATTCAAACATCTTCCACTTTTTATAAATGTTAATCTTCTGGTTCAGCTAACCTTGTCTTCTAGTTTTTCCTGAACATGCTATGAAGAACTTGATAACTGCACCTATACTGACATTGTTTTCCCTGCCTGAAAAGCCTTCATTCTTCCATTCTGCTTTTTTATGAACATCCCATCTTTACTGTAGAATTCATGTTCATATCTCTTTGGGGAGACCTTCTTCAGAGTGTTAAGAGTGCAATATTTGTTCCTGATTTTGCCTTCCTTCCACAACTTTGCCAAGTTGACTGGAAAAGAAGTATATTTCCCCACTCCATTTATTTTGAGCTTAGCCTTGGGACATATATCGGCCGATGGAATATGAGCAAGCATGACGGTGCCTGTTCCTAGTTAAACTTTAAGAGGTATGGAGTTTCCACCAGCCCTCCTGGAGCTTCAGATCTTTGCCGTGAGCAGAGCATAATTCAGATAGTCAAATGAAAACCCATGAAGCAGACCTGACTCCAAACTGAAGCCTGAAATCCAGCCCAATCCAGCTGAATTTAGCTCAGACCCACTGGACCACAATTTGAGTTAAAACTCATCAACTAGAAGTAAATGGTTATTGTTTTGAACCTCTGAAATTGTGGGAGTTGCTTGTTATACACCACTATCACAGAAAATAATCTAACTAATGTGTTGGGTCAATTCCTTCTTTGAATTCCTAGAACATTAATTGTCTTTATTACTGGTTTTGTGTTTAGAAAATATTGTCTTATTTTTTAGACCTCTTTTTTTTAATTGAGGTAACATTGATTTATAACATTATATAAATTTCAGGTTTACATCATTATACTTTAATTTCTGTTGAAACTACATCATGTCCACCACCCAAAGACTAATTACCATTCATCACCACAGGCTTCTTTTGGTGTTCATAATAATAGCTAATATTTATCAAGCATATTTTTTGTGTGAGATACTACACTAGATAACTTGAATACTTTAAATCATTTAATTCTCCCCCAAAATCTAGGAAGTGGTCATGAGTATTCCCATAAACTGACGTGGTTTAAAAGATTAAGTAACTTTACCCACACCACCCAGGTGGTTAATGAGAGAGGCCAGATTCCAATGCGGGACTGTCTGGGTCCAAAATTCATATTCTATGTGCCTTTTCAACTTGGAAGCTTTTGCCAGTTTGCCAAAAAGGATAAAACATTCGATGCAGCTCCTCAATTTCGTAGAACCATGAGAGACCACCAAAAGCATACTAAATTTGCAACCTTGTTAAGTAAGTGAGTTTAGTTTTGCAATTTTATAGAGGGGGAAACTAGAACTCACAGGAGCAAGATTTCTCTATTATCAAGTCCACAACTCCTTCTAATGTCTCTGTCATGGGGAAACTTTAAGCCAGTCATACTCTGCCTCACTCAACTCTGAGTTCTTTGAAAGAAAAAGTGAAGTCTGTTAACTCAAGTGTTACATGTTAATTCATGTCGCACAATGTATGCTCAATAGGAGCTAGCAAAGAGCCTGGTCCATTGAAACTGCTCAATACTTGTTTGTTCAATCATGGGAAGAAAAGAACAGAATTTTGCTCCCTGATGAGTGAGAGGACCCTTAGGAGTCACACCTAGTGACATGCCTGACATAGAAAGTGAGATTTTAATATTCCAGTCTTCCGTTGTACTTCTTATCCACCAACAGAGAGTGGGACCATGTTTATTTCCATTTCATAAAGCACATATTTTGTGGGAAGAGAAAGTTAAGTTCACACATTTTTGAGCAAACATTTCATGAACACATTTTCTCTCCAAAGGCTGGAGATAGATTTTTCTGTAACTGAAGAACCATCAAATTACATCATCAGAGAGGGACGTGTACTGCCCATGATCCCACATTATTCCTGGGAATTGTTTAGGGCCACCATGTTTTTGACAATTACCTTGCTGATGATGGATTGCATAAAGCACAGAAATTCTCCACAAGGAGTCTCTAGCATTGCTTCACTGGAGGACAAAGAATTATTTTTGGCCTTCACCTCAACCCATGGTCAAGCAGACTTAGACCTCTTTCTGGAAGTAGATGTCTTTGTTCAAAATACTAATAGCACAAGCCACGGAGGCATTAAAGAATAATCTCTCTCAGTTAGGCAGATTCTCGATATAAAAAGCTTTACTTTGGCGGGGAGGGTTACCAAGAAACATTTCCTTCAAGATCTGCAGTACACAAAAGAGAGCATTTTCATGGTTTCTACCTTCCATTAACAGAAAAATCGCAGATTTAAACAGTTTATTTTAGTGCAGAATTAAATTATTTATGAAATGTGAAAGAGACAAAATGTAATTTATGAGGCTCTCTCTCTCTCTTTCCCTAAGCCCTACTGTAATGACATGGCTAGTAGGGTAAATAACCAGTGTGGGTAGGTACGAACAGATAAAAGTTTCATCAACACGTTTAAAAAAGAAAAATTCAGTAAAATTCATCAGTTGGTTTTGTTAAAACTTCTAATTAAAATCGTAATATAAGTAAATTTGTTAAACATATAGAGTGTTTATCAAGAACAAACAGCAACCCCCTCAACAAATGGTGAAAAATTAGACATTTCCTTGTAGTCAGAAAAAACACAAGAATGTCTTCTTCCACAACTTGAACTCATACGTGATTTGTGAATATTTTCTCTCAGGCCGTTTCTTGTCTTTTCATTCTCTAACAGTACCTTTCAAAGAGAAGGAGTTCTTCATTTTGATAAAGTCCAATTTTTCAAATTCTTTTATGGATTGCATTTATGGCATTCTGTGTAAGAAATCTCTGCCTAACCTAAGGTCAGTAAGATTTTTGTCCTACAAGTTTCATACTTTTAGGTGTTACAGTTAGGTCAATGATCTATTTTGCATTAACTATTTTATATGATGTGCAATATGGATCAATATTCACTTTTTGCATATGGATATCCAAATATTCCAGCATGATTTGTTGAAAAGACCATTCTTTCTCAAACGAATTGTCTTTTCATCTTTGTCAAAATCAATTAACCATATATATGTTGGTCTATTCCTGGACTCTTTATTTTGTTCCATTGATTTATTTGTCTATATTTATGCCAATACCACACTGTCTGGATTTTTGTAGCACTATAAGTCTTAAAGTCAGGCAATGTAAGTCTTTCAACTTCGTTCTTTTCAAAGTTGTTTTGGCTATTTTAGATCCTTTGTCTTTTCATATAAAAACTCAAGTAATTTTTTTTTATGGAATTCTGTTAAATCTATAGATAAATTTGGAGTGAATCAACATCTTATAAAATATTGACTCTTTCAATCTGTGAAAATAATTATCTCACCTTTTATTTAGATATTTAATTTCTCTTAGCAATATTATGTAGCTTTCAGTGTACAGGTTTTGCACATCTTCTGTGAGATTTATCCCTAAGTAGTTCATATTTTTGAAACTAGTGTAAATTATATTTTAAGTTCAATTTCCACTTGTTATTTGAGGTCTAATTTGTTTATTGAAGTATAATTTACATAAAATCAAATTTACAAAATTTACATGTACAATTCAATTAGTTTTAAAGATAGATAGTTGTATAATCATCAACAATATAGAATATTGTTATCTTCGCCTCCAAAATTTCCCTCGCATCCTTTTCTAATCCTCTACCCTTATCTCAGTTTTCTGGCAACAACCAATTTGTTTTCTATCATTCTGGTTTTGTCTTTCCTAGAATATCATGTAAATGGAATCAGACAGTATGTCTGGTTTGTTTTACTAGCTTTTGGAATTCACCAATATTGTTGGTATATCAGTATTTTTTTCCATTATACCTGAATAATATTCCATTTGTGGATAAGCCACAGTTATTTATTCATTACCCTGCTGATAGATATTTAAGTTGTTCCCAGTTTTGGGTTATTATTAATGAAGCTGCCATGAACATTCATGTACAAGCCTTTGTGTGGGTACATGCTTTCATTTTGCTCGGGTAAATGCCTAAGAGTGGATGCTGGGGCTCTAGCAGTTACTTTATCAGGAAGAAGATAATATTAAAAGTGTTAACTAGGCAACTGAAAAGGCAAAAAATGAACACTCGGATTTCCCTTTCAGATACACACATATGGAAATTGGAAGTCACCACGCTATGCTAACAACAAGTAAAAAGCTTAAAAGACTGAAAAGAGAACAACTCTTCTAAGATCTGTACAACAAGTGAGGGCACAGGGCAAATTGCAGCCCTCAAGATAGGAGAGACAGACAGCTGAGTACAGGGAGTTACGGTTTAGCGGAGCAGAGACCCACGAGTGGAAACCATCAAGGGAACAGGTGCCAGGGTGGGAACCCTGAACTGTAACGGATGAAGTGCTGGAGCCTTAGTGGGCAACTCCGAGAGTGGGAAACTCTAGGGGTGCCTATCACAGGGGGGTCCCCACGATACTGTGAGATTTAAATCCAGGAGCTTGAATAGATTCTCACAGTAAATATCGAAGGAAAAGCCTCCCAGTTTCTGGCAGGGGGAAAGGAACAGGAATCATTTTGAAATATGCCAGAGCACTCTATTCTTCTTAACAAGGGCTGCCCTCAGGAGAAAGTAGTTAACCAGAGGCTAACCTGCTGGGGCATTATCAGAGCCTAACTGACCTGGGAGAGGGAAATATCCAATTTCAGTCCACTTTAGTAATCCCGTCCCACCCAAAAGGGGGGAAAAAACCTGAAAAGCGCCTGAGAAGTTCACAGTCCAGTGACTAACATCTATTGCCAATCTTCCTCTCTTTTTTTTCCTTCTCTCTAAAGCCCCCCAGTATATAGTTGTATATTCTAGTTGTAGATCCTCCTAGTTCTACTGTGTGGGATGCTGCTTCAGCATAGCTTGACCAGAGGTGGTAGGTCCGTGCCCAGGATCCAAACTGGCGAAACTCTGGGATGCCAAAGCAGAGCGCATGAACTTAACCACTCAGCCCCACGGCTGGCCCTAAAAAGGGCTTAAATAGTCCTCTAGGGCATCCTTTTCAACTTCAATATACACATGAATTACCTGGGGACCTTGTTAAAAAGTGGACTGTGATTCAGTGGATCTGGCCGAAACAGGGATTCTGCATTCCAGCAATCTCTCTGATGCTGATGCTGCAGGACTATGAACCACACTTTGAGTAGCGAGTCAGAAAAATCTAGTTATAAATTGCTGGGCAGCACCACCAGTCAGCACAGTTGTTCATTTCTCCCCAGCCACATTCACTGTGTGATGCACATGGGAAGGATAGGGAGAGCTGGATTTCATTCAGTTTTAAGTTTTACTAGATGAGTATGGAGACAGGAAAGAGGGACAAAGTTGAGGATTTATGTAAGGAAATGATTATGATGACTTCTAGAACCTAAGAAGAGAAGTAGGGACATGAGTGGGGATGAGAGGAACTATCAAAAGGTGATAGGATCAACGGATTGTTGGTCTCAATGGAGTCAACAAAACTTTTTGGCTCTAGATACTAGTGGGAGTGAGCTTAAATGGTCAGAGACTCAAATGCTTAAAATCAAGATAATGGAGTATGCAGTTGATGGTAATGACAAGGGCCAGGGTGGACCACGAGAATGTTTAACCGAGGTGGGTAGTATTTTTGTTAGAAGTTAAGGAGCTGAAAAACCAGGATATAGGAGAGATGATCTATGTGGATACCAAAGTCATCAAAAATGAGGGAAGGAATAGTGATGGAAAGAGTGACTATGAGCCAGGGGCTAAAGTCTTCATGAAATGACTCAGAGATCTGAAGACGTCTGAGCCTGGGAGTGGAGTAAGATAGTGGATATGTGATGGCATGATATTCAAAGTCTGAAGATTAGGAAGGAGGGAGAAACATCCTGGAAGCAACAATGTGGAGCAAGATGGAACACATGCCACACCTCACAACACAGTGGTATGAGGAACGTGGGAGAGAATAGCTACCACCTGAGAGGACTTCCAGAAGAGTGGTGCCCTCAGGAGTCCAGCAAGAAGCAGCAGGTGAAGAGAACACTTATAGAAGAGATTGAGGGCACAGAGGATTTTTCTGATAATAAATTCCAGAAGATGCAGTGAGAGGTGGAAGAAGGGATGGAAGGATTAGAGGTTGCACAGAGCCTTATGGGGATGAGACTCCAAAGGATCTTGGAAGACTTGGAAGTCATGCTTCCTATGGTGGCTGATGTGAAAAGGGAATAAAACAGCAATACAATATCATATCAACCCATCGAAGAATCTGCTCTTTAGCTGATGGTTTTATCTTGTTACTGTGCCAGGTTCGTTTTTGCCCACCGCCCAGAAAGCCAAACATCAAGACGATGAGATTGCAGCAGAGAAAAAGTTTAATCACAAGGCAGCCATGTGAGGAAGTGAGAGCATGAGTCTCAAATCCCCTTCCCCGAAAATAAGGACTCAGGGATATTTATGTGATGGGAGGCAAGGTGGTCTGAAATGTGGAGAGAGGTGATTGGAGGTGAGGAGAGGTGAGGTAATTGATGATGTGTGCAAGTGTATTCAGACTCCATGCCTCCTCATAGTATGCATGCTCACAAAATAGCAGTGTGAGCATGATCTGAGAATGGAGTTTTTAGCCTCTTGACATCAAAAGGTTGCCTATCAGATATCTGCATTGGCCCAGTTGATGAGTTGGTGGTCTCAACCAGCCTGGAGTGGACAAAGGGGTTCTAATTCTGGAAAAACAGCTCAGACATCCATTACCATGGTGATCCAGGCTCAAGGGAGATGTTATCTATGGGAGCCTAGTGGGAGTCAGATAGCATATTGCCTGAACAGCACAGTTAACAATGGGAGGGTTAAACAGCTAAAAGCTATAAGCAATACTTGCAAAAATGAAAGCAATTTTAGTACCTAGATACTTAATCATCAATGGCTAACTGTTTGCCAGTTTCAATGCCCCCATTCTTTGGTCATTCCTCATTCTTGAAGGATTTGGGGTGACAACCTATCTAGCTACTTCCTGCTGAATTGGGGCATAGATCCAGGTTAGAGGAATGAAACTGTTTAGTACCCATTTGGAAATATTCTCTTGTTCCTGGCTTCATGTTGACATGTTTGTATTATTAGGATTTTGTGTCTTGCTCAACAGTTTTGGAACATCTAAAAGCACATGTTATAATCAAGTGTCTGACCAGAAGGATAAGAAGCATAGACAACCCAAATTTTACAGTCCCCGAAAAATAGACTTAATCCCAGTGGGGATCTCCATCTGATCTCCAAGTGGGGCGACATCTGTTCTCAGTTCCTGATAGTCTTTTGTTTTACTGGATATGCCTCAGAGACTGGAGCAATGCCTTATACCCTGATCTTTCCATTGTCATTGATGATGGCTATCAGCACAGACTCTCTTCCTGGGGGTCATCACATTCCTAAGGAAATCAGAAGAACAAAGTTATCAACTTATAGCAGCTGGGAGGGCCCATAAAATCTACAGAGCATGTCTGGGTTAGTTAATCAGAGGTCATTCAAAGTTACAATATGATTTCTTTTCTACAATATGGCTTCCTTTATGTCAACCTTGTGTTGAGCCAGTATCAATCTCTCAGACTTTCTTCTTTGCCCTGTGATTACTTCCTTCTGCTTTTTTGGAGTGCCTCACACCTTCCCTCTGCTTGTCTAGCCTTGAGCCTTCCAACAAATAACAGCTCAAGTCCCACTTCCTCTGGAAACCTTCTCTGATTTCTCCAGCTCTCAGGGATCACTCTGTCCTTTAACTTCTGTTGCACTTATTGTCTGTGGATCCCTCATGGGGTTCTTAGTTGGTATTACTTTGTATTGTGACTTATCCTTATTTGTAAGTCTACTATGTGCCTGATTACCCTCCATGGGACAGAGAGCATTCTTAGCAGGAACAAGACTCCCTCAGTCAGAGTTACTATGCAGGCAGTGAGGAGCACAAACAGCATAAAGTAGGGCTGGCTGAGAAGGTATGGAGGTTAGTCTCAGAGTCCTGGAGGATTTATTTCAGTTTCAGATCCAAGGGGTAAGTGCTCAGGCAGAGAGAGACTACAGTGAAGCTGGAGTCAGGAACTGGATGGGAAGTGGACTGGGAGACAGGAAGAAACAAGCAGATTCTGGTGCAGGCATGAAAACACAGGACCAGGAACACACTCTTACTGGGTGCTGTCTATATGGCCCTCAGGACAGATCACTCACTGCAAAGTTGCAGACCTGAGTGATGCTTTTTCTCTGAGTGATGTGATTTCTAGACTATAAATTCCTCAAGGATTGGTATTTTCATGTATCTCTTTGTATCCTCAGGGTATTGCATAGTTCTCTAAAAATGATAACTGCCCAGTACATTTTTTAAATGATATCTTTATAGTACCTAAACTTTGAATTGTTTACTATATTTTCAAATTTCGCTATCTTTGTCTTTTATCTTCATAGAACTCTATGAGGTAAAAATTACAATCTTCATCTGCAGATACGAGGATTAAAGCTTTTGTAGTTGTAAGTGGTATACATAATTCAAAAAATGGACCGTGTTTGGTGAATCTCTAAAATGAAAATGAAATGCAACTTACAACACAGTCTGAGATTACAACATACCCTAATAGACATGACATGGACAGATCGTAATGAATAGATAAGAATCATTTGTCAACAGAAAATAAATCACATACAAGTTGGATTTGCTAAAGAACACAGAGTTTTTTTCCTTAAAATATATATTCATTTGTGATATGTGTCTAAATTATCATTAACTCTGAATTAATGAGGCCCAGTTGTTTTTCTCTGAAAAACATAATATTGAGGAATCTCTCAGAAAATTTTAAGATTAAAATTGAAGAAGATCAAGATTTTTTTAAATATCTGACACTTTTCCATGGTGACCAAGGCAGAAAAAAGATATTTTGTTACCTATGATATATGCTTTGCCTGTGTGATACATTTTATACTGTTATAGATCCAGAATGAAAATGCAGAGAGAAACATATACATGATTCTTCAAAAAACTATAGGTAGTTGATGCTTTGGAAGGGTAGGGAATAATTTCAAGTTTAATGGCAGAAGACACGTCTCTACAGTAGCTAAACTCCTGGTGCATTTTTATCTAAGGTTAACTGCTTTAGTGAGGAAACAGAAATGCCAATCCTGTATAGTTAAGTATGAGCTGTCAGAAAAATTCTATAGTCTCAGGCTATAGGCTAAGCGTTGGTAAGCCTGCAAATACTATTCATCCCAATACAACTGAACTACGTAAGCAATCAAGTAATCAAAAGTGTTGGGGGTGGGGAATAGCAAAAAGTGCTTCAAGATGTAAGCAAGGTCAAGTATTATGTGGGCATGCTCTGGCGTTTGGATTTTATCAAGAACATTGAGATATCATTGATGGATTTGGGCAGGAAAGTAACATAACTCCATTTACATTTTAACTAGAACGCTGTACCTGCTTTGTGACAAATAAATGGAGAGAATGGAAGCAGAGAAAAACAGACTGGAGACTATTGCAGTGGTCCAGATAACAGTTGATGGTGACTTGGACTAGAGTGGTGACAGTGGAAATGGAGGGAAATGGCCAGAGTCTAGCTGTAATTTGAAAATGAAATTACTTTGGTTTGGCAATAGATCTCATGTGGGATATGAAAGGAATAGAAGTGTTAGAGCTGGCTAACTGAAGCTTTTCATGAGATGGTTGGGATGGAAGGAAAAAAGTTGTTTATTCATCACAACATTAATGATTTCCTAAGAAAGTAGATGTTTATAATTGAGGATGTTTGTTTTCTTAAACCAAAATAAGTCATAATCTTCAGTATAAAAGTTTTCACATACTTGGAAAACAGTGTTAAGTAGGTATAAACATGAGAGATCAAGATAGCTGAGTTCAAGCTAAATGGCTCTATATAAAAACATGAGAAATTGACCAGGGTCTGGTATGGAGACCTCCTCATCTCAGGAAACGGGATGCAGCCAGAAAGGGGACCGCCCCCTCACCCATCATGCAACATACATTCATGGGGAACCTGGTGCTAAATCACTGGTGATGACCTGCTGCTGGGTCAGGGCTTCCTCAGTAGCAGAGCAGCTCCCTCGTTGCGATCTATTGGAAGTCAGGCCTCGGCACATGGGTTTGGAAAAAAATTTTTTTTTAAAAAAAGCATGAGAAATTGAAGAGATGAGCTCTGCACTTAGGGGAGACCAAGAGGCCTTTGGTCTTTGTGTCAACAGTAGCCAGAGACCACCTCATAGCCTCCCTGGCTAGTGTTGCGTGAACTACAGTAGCTGTATCCCGCCAAGCTGAGGAGGAGGAAAAGAGGCCAGGATGCGTCTTTATACAGGTTTAAATAGAACAGGACTAGGGTAAGTGTTACAGGCTCTTAGTTAATATCAGCCCTGATATTGGTTCCCCTACAGTGAACCCAGCATATATGGGTTAAAACTAAAAGCACACATTCCGAATTCCCTGATTCTTTAGTTACACTCATATGTAAGTGCTCGTTTCATTATCCTCTGACTCCCTAAGCTTTACAACCAAATAGAAGTTACAAATTGTTAAAGTCCAGATGGCCCCACACCGGGCTCCCACTAAAGTTGCAGCTAATCACAGGACCTTGAAGTTCTTTTACAGAGAAACTAACGTCCAGAGAACATCAAGAAACCAAAGCTTGCCAGGCCCAACTCCTGGGCTTCCTGATGTCACAGTCTACCTTCCACCATGGAGATAAACAACCAAGGACACTCATCCGAGAAATCCTTTGTCTCTTCTGCTGGAAGCAGCCCCAGACACAGGCCAATGGGGAAATGCTGACCAAGAAGGCCGTGACCCCCCTCCCCTACCTAAAACCCCTACCCATTTCTTAACAGGGGGAGAACAATTTTTGAGGCACTAGCCCTTGCTTTGCTCCCTCTGCCTGGCAAAGTAAAGACTTTCCTTTTTCACCCAAGACTCCTTTCTCGTTATTTGGATTGGCATCGGGACCAGAGACCAAACTTTTGGTAACATAAGGGGCCATAATTCCTATCCTCTTGGCCAAATGAAAACGGATCTTGAAAAGGAGGCTTAATCTAGAGAAAGAGATAAGACAACTTCTCCACCCCCATTTGATTATTGAATAGTTTTTCTGAAATCATATCAATATTCATCAGTACCATTGTTGGGAAATTCTTAAATCAACTTAAGCTCTGAATTACTTTTTAGTTAAACCATTGTCTCTGTTCTGGCCTTAAGAAAACTGGAAAACAACCAGGAGTCATCATCTTTGTGGAAATAATTTTAAATAAACACTCTTAAAGACGAATGGAAACTAGAGGTCAAATATCCCCATGTAGAGTCTCTGTTTTTGCTCTTTACTATGCTTGAACCACCCAAATCTCAACACTAGTTGCATTCTCTACAGAGAATTCACTCATATTAAAAGCATTAATGAGCAATGCAGATTTTTGTTGAAGATTTTTGCGTGGGAAACCAAATAGGACTTAAATCACACGCCACAAAACAAACTAATAAAAATTCTCATTAGATATGTCATCCTAAGTCCCTTCTCCCCTTGCTACCTCCTCTGGGAATTCTCCTTGGCCTTCCCCTTACAAGGTGCTCCATTTCTCTGGGCTCCCCTCAAAACCTCAACACGTCCCCCATTTTATTGGGCTTTTCTTTCTGAAGTGTAAACCACAACCTACCACAGCTGTTGACAAATAGAGCCCCCGAAGAGTGGAAGACTTTATCCTATTTTTTCTCACAATTTGATTCACTATTGACGTTCTTAGATTTTGCTTGGCTTAACTAAAATTAAGTACACATGGCATCCTAACAACTTTGCAGCCATAGGTACCATTTTCTTACTCCTGATCCCCCTAGAGCCAGCACAAGAAAGATAGGCAGGTTCCATCATATATATATATGGTGCTCCTTGAGGAGGCAGTTCCCAAGAGAATAGTTCGTGGCCAAGTCACAGAGGACCACAACCTCTCAAGGAATGAGACCCAGAAGAGATTGGTGACGTTCATGAACTGTTGATCAAAGCCAGAGCTGGGGCTGAATAGAAAGACAACAGGCCCGTAAATGAATGTCCGGGATTCCAGGTCCCAGCCATGTCACCCCTTTGTCCAGTGTATTAGCATTACTGGAGGGTGGATGGTAACCTAAAAGACCTAGAGTCCCATCCAGGCTTTCTCAACCTGAATGCAAAAATAATTATTTGAGTGGGTGCTTTCTCAACTCTCCCAAGAATGATACATAACTAGTATTAGATGCAAAGGAAAAAAGTTAATCCTTGGCATGCAAAGGATGTTTCAGGTCAGTGGTTCTCAGCATTAGTGAATATCCAAATCACCTGAAGGGCTTGTTAAACTAGACTGCTGGACCCCACCCCCATCGTTCCTGAATCCGAAGGTACAGGGTGGAACCTGAAAATGTGCGTTTCTAACAGGCTCCCAGGTGTTACTGTGCTGCTGGTCTGGAAGCACACTTTGAGAATCACCACCTTTTGGCATTAGGGGATAATTCTCTTGGAGAATTCTGGTTGACAAAGGTCTAACTGGATTAAATTTTGTGTGGTTTTCTCTTCTGTGTATACCGGTGCTCTGACTCATAATTTCATTGTCATCCCTTCTATATCGAAGGTTCTCAATGTGACACTTGGAAGCCATTATAAAATATTAAGCAGAACTTAGTAGCATGTAGAACTTGCCCTCGGAACTGATTTTTTCTTCTTTCCTCCAAAATACATTTATCAAAGTAAACTTAATGCCATAATAACAGAAGAAATGATTCATATTTGAAAATAAAGTCACTTTAAAATATAACCAAACCTTGGCTACTACACCACTCAAGTATACTGGTTATCCAATAAATCTTAATTAACCACCAGTAGTGTACAAGGGACACATCAGATGCCATAGCACAAATGCACAGGACACATTTTCTGCCATGATCTAGCAGGAAAATAGAGATGAGGAGTATACAAATACCTCCAGCAATGAAGTAGCATTTTAACAGCACTAACAAAAAGGCTACGTGAGTTGGTAAGGGCAAATACAAATTAAAAATAAGAAAAAGAAATGTCTCCCTAGGACAAAAAAGGGAAAAAGACTCCCCACCTCCCTTCTCTTAGAGCCTTTACTTTTGTATTTGTAAATTCTTTTTCTGCTTCTTTGAGATGTATGTAAATCTTTTTAAAAGCTAAATAAGCCTCTTGCTAGTTTTACAGCCCCAGAATGTTTTCCTCAATGATCTGGGAACCATCTGTTTAAAATGTAATCATCAGGGAAGATAGCACCCCTATCTCCCAGTTTCTGTGGAAGGGTAGGATGCTAATTTTGGGAGAGCACCTGGTTTCAAGTTGCAAAAGAACCTCTTGTGGTAAAGATACAAAAAATTTCCTTTGGATAAAGGCAATTAGCAAACACAGATGGCCACCCCAATTACCAGGTGAACTTAGGATGAATTATATGTAACAAATGGTGCTCTCAAGTCTTCTTACTTGACTAGTTATCATTTATCTTGAGAACGTGTGTAACGGGTTACATCTACTTGGCTATACAAAGGGGTAAGATTTTGTTGTCTTTGCAATCTCTATAGCAGATTGTCTATGATACATATCACTGTCTGGTTTAATGTTTGTTCAGTAATAAAACTGGTTTTCTGTCTTTCCTATATTTTGTGGAGAGGAATTTCTGCATTAGTAGGAGATTTTATTCTTAATTATATTTCTCCTAAAGTTCAGGTTAGGGAAATAACATTTCTGACAAGGTAAATGTCAGATAAGAGAAGGGAAGGCCTTAAAGATGGGGTAGGATGTCGATTGAAGAGAAGAGGAAAGGAAGCATTTCAGGCAGAGAAGAGGAAAGGAAGCATTTCAGGCATAAAAGATGACCCAAGCAAAATCTAAAGTGGTACAATGCTAGAACATTCGAGGAAGAAGGGAAATCAACTTAGCTAGAATGGAGGTCTGCTCACTTGAGAGCAAGAGATTTAGGAGAGGGGTTCCCGAGATCAATGCCAAAGCATTTGTCTCGTCTTTGAGCTTGTAAACAAAGCATTCATGATGAACAGAACTCTCCAAAAGCAGCCAAGTATCAAGTGAAGATAAATGACTCAATACGAGCTTCATCAAAATTAAAGAAAACTATTTTTCAGGGGCAATGGCCAGTCTTGGGATTTCATTTAGAAAGCTAAACAATCTTTAAGGTCCCTTTCATCAATGTTTTAATCTCAATAAGTTAGTCAAAAAAAATTTCCGCAATACTTACTATGCACCGGGCTCTGAGCTAAGCACCGAAGATATGGAAGTAAGTAAAAGAGAAATGGCTTCTGCACTCAGAGAGCTTATAGTCTATTGAGTAGGTAAAAACGTAGTACTTAGGTCATTAATTAAGGCTTCTCTCTAGGCACTTAACTCCCAAAGTAAGCATTATTATACTCATTTCATAGATGCAGAAACTGAGACTCAGAGAGTTTAAATAAACTGCTCAAGCTTATATGGTTTGAAGTGGCAAGGCAAGATTATAAATGCAGTCCTGTAGAGTGCTGACCACCATGATCTGTATTGCAGCAAGTGGTGACAGCACACATTCCTGCCTTATCTCCAACCCCAGCAGGACAGAAGTCAGTCCTTTTTCATTAAGCATGATGTCAGTTGTAAGTTTTTTGTAGATGCCCTTTATCAATCTGAGAAAGTTCCCTCCTGTTTCTGGTTTACTGAAAGTATACATCATCAAGGGATGTTGAATTTTGCCAATGCTCCTTTGTCATCTATTAAAATGATCATATGGCTTTTCTAGTGTAATCATCATTAATATGGTGATTTACATTGACGCATTTCAAATGTTAAGCCAACTTTGCATTCCTAGGATAAACTCTAGTTGGCCATGATGTATCTTCCTTTTTATATATTCTTGGATTCCATTTGCCAATTTTTTTTACTGAGGTATAATTGACCTATAACATTATATTAGTTTCAAGTATACAATATAATGATTAAATACTTGTATATATTGTGAAAGGATCACCACAGTAAGTCTGGTTAACATCATCACCATACATAGTTACAACTCTTTTCCTTGTGATGAGAACTTTTTTTTGTTGAGGTCTTAATAGTTTACAATACTGTGAAATTTCAGTTGTACATTATTTGTCCATCACCATATAAGTGCACCCCTTCACTCTTTGTGCCCATTCCCTAGCCCCCTTCCCTCTGGTAACCACTAAACTATTCTCTTTGTCCATGTGTTTATCTTTCATATGGGTCAAATCATGTAGTGTTTGTCTTTCTCTGTCTTGCTTATTTCACTTAACATAATACCCTCCAGGTCCATCCATGTTGTTGCAAATGGGACAATTTTGTCTCTTTTTACAGCTGAGTAGTATTCCATTGTGTATATATACCACATCTTCTTTATCCAATCATCAAGTGATGGGCACTTGGGTTGCTTCCACATCTTGGCTATTGTGAATAATGCTGCAATGAACATAGAGGTGCATAAGTCTCTTTGAATTGTTGATTTCAAGTTCTTTGGATAAAAACTCAGTAGTGGGATAGCTGGGTCATATGGTATTTCTATTTTTAATTTTTTGAGAAATCTCCACTGTTTTCCATGTGGCTAAACACTAGTGGCTGCACTAGTTTGCATTTCCACCAGCAGTGTCTGAAGGTTCCCTTTTCTCCACAATCTCTCCAACATTTGTTATTTTTTGTCTTGGTGATTATAGCCATTTTAACGAGTGTAAGATGATATCTTAGTGTAGTTTTGATTTGCATTTCCCTGATGATTAGTGATGTTGAACATCTTTTCATGTGCCTATTGGCCATCTGTATATCTTCTTTGGAGAAATGTCTGTTCACACCTCTACCCATTTTTTGGTCGTGTTTTTTTTTGTTTTGTTTTGTTTTTCAGTTATGTGAGTTCTTTATATATTATGGAGATTAACCCTTTGTCAAATATATGATTTGCAAATATTTTCTCCCAGTTGGTGGATTGCCTTTTTGTTTTGACCTTAGTTTTCTTGGCCTTGCAGAAGCTCTTTAGTCTTATGAAGTCCCACTTCTTTATTTTTTCTTTTGTTTCCCTTGTCCAAGAAGGCATGGTATTTAAAAAGATCTTTTTAAGACCAATGTCAAAGAGTGTACTACCTACATTTTCTTCCAGAAGTTTTATGGTTTCAAGTTTTACCTTCAAGTCTTTGATGCATTTTGAGTCTATTTTTGTGTATGACAAAAGACAATGGTCCACTTTCATTCTTTTGCATGTGGTAGCCCACTTCTCCCAACACCATTTATTGAAGAAACTTTCCTTTCTCCATTGTATGTTCTTAGCACTTTTGTCAAAGATTAGCTGTCCATAGATGCGTCATTTTATTTCTGGGCTTTGAATTCTGTTCCAGAATTTGCTTTAGGTAACATGGACGTTTTAACTATGTTTATTCTTCCTATCCATGTGGATGGAATATCTTTCCATTTCTTGATGTCATCATTGATTTCTTTCAGTAATATCTTATAGTTTTCATTGTATAGGTCTTTCACCTCCTTGGTTAAATTTATTCCTGGATATTTTATTCTTTTTGCTGTGATTGTAGATGGGATTGTATTGTTGAGTTCTCTTTATGTTAGTTTGTTATTAGAGTATAGAAATGCACATGATTTGTAAGTTGATTTTGTGCCCTGAAACTTTACTGTAGTTTTTGATGATTTCTAATAGTTTCTCGATGAATTCTTTAAGGTTTTCTATATATAAAGTCATGTTGTCAGCAAACAGCGACAGTTTCACTTCTTCATTTCCTATTTGGATTATTTTTATTCCTTTTTCTTGCCTTGCTGCTCTGGCCAAAATCTCTAATACCATGTTGAATAAGAGTGGTGAGAGTGGGCACCCTTGTCTTGTTCCTGTTCTCAGAGGAATGACATTCATGTTTTCTCCATTGAGTATGAGGTTAGCTGTGGGTTTGGGATATATAGCCTTTCTTATGTTGAAGTAATTTACTTCTATCCCAATTTTGTTAAGAGTTTTTATCATAAATGGATGTTGGATCTTGTCAAGTGCTTTCTCTGAATCTATTCAGATGATCATGTGGTTTTTAATTCCTCATTTTGTTAATGTGGTGTATCACATTGATTGACTTGCAGATGTTGAACCATCCTTGTGTCACTGGTATAAATCCCACTTGATCATTGCGTATGATCTTTTTGATGTATTACTGTATTCAGGTTGCCAATATTTTGTTGAGGACTTTTGCATCTATGTTCATCAGCGATATTGGCCTGTAGTTTCCCTTTTTTGTGTTGTCCTTGTCAGGCTTTGGTATCAGGGCAATGTTGGCCTCATAGAATGTATTAGGAATAATTTCATCTTCCCTAATTTTTTGGAATAGCTTTAGAAGGGTAGGTATTAAATCCTCTCTGAAAGTTTGATAGAATTCTCCAGGGGACATGTCTGGTCCTGGACTTTTATTTTTTAGGATGTTTTGATTATTGTTTCAATCTCTATACTTGTGATTGGTCTATTCAGATTCTCTATTTCTTCTTGATTCAGCTTTGGGAAGTTGTAAGAGTCTAAGGATTTATCCATTTCTTATAGTGTCCAACTTGTCGGTATATCATTTTCCATAGTATTCTCTTACAATCTTTTGTTTTCCTGCAGTATCTGTTGTAATTTCTCCTCTTTCATTTATAATTTTATTTATTTGGGCTTTCTCGCCTTCTCTTTTTCTGAGTCTGGCTAAGGGTTTGTTGATTTTATTTATCACCTCAAAAAACCAGCTCTTTGTTTCATTGATCCTTTCTACCATCTTTTTTGTTTCAATTTCATTTTATTTCTGATCTGATTTTTATTATTTGTCTCCTTCTGCTGAGTTTGGGCTTTATTTGTTCTTCTTTTTCTAATTCAGTTTGGTGTACTTTGAAATTGCTTACTTGGGATTTTTCTTGTTTGTTAAATTGAGGTTGTATTGGGATAATTTTCCTCTCAGGACTGCTTTTGCTGCATCCCATATGAGTTGGTATGGTATGTTTTCATTTTCATTTGTCTTCAGATATTTTTTTGATTTCTCCTTTAATTTCTTCAATGATCTATTGGTTGTTCAATAGCGTGTTGTTTAGTCTCCACATGTTTGTACCTTTCTCAGCATTTTGCTGATAGTTAATTTCTAGTTTTGCAGTACTATGGTTGGAAAAGATGCTTGCTATTATTTCAAACTTCTTAAACTTATTGAGGTTTGGTTGTTTCCCAACATATGGTCTATCCTTGAGAATGTTCCATGCACACTTGAGCAGAATGTATATTCTGTTGTTTTTTGATGGAGTGCTCTATACATATCAACTAAGTCCATCTGGTCTAGTTTTTCATTTAATTCCGCTGTTTCCTTGTTGACTTTCTATATGGATGATCTACCCATTGATGTGAATGGAGTGTCCCCTACCATTATTGTGTTGTTGTTAAAATCTCCTTTTAGGTTTGTTAATAGTTGCTCTATGTACTTTGGTGCTCCTGTGTTGGTTGCATAGATATTTATAAGTATTACATCTTCTTGGTGGAATGTCCCTTTGGTCATTCTATACTGACCCTGTTTGTCTCTCTTTACCTGTTTTATATTGAAGTCTACTTTGCCTGATATAAGTATGGCAACACTTGCTTTCTTTTGTTTGCCATTAGCTTGGAGTATTGTCTTCCATCCCTTCACTCTGAGCCCATGTTTGTCATTGGAGCTAAGATATGTTTCTTGGAGGCAGCACATCTTTGGGTCTTGTTCTTTAATCCATCTTGCCACTCTGTGTCTTTTTATTGGAGAATTAAATCCGTCTACATTTAGAGTGATTATTGATATATGAGGGCTTAATGTTGCCATTTTATCACTCATTTTCCAGTTGTCCTGCATTTCCTTTGTTTCTCATCCCAAGTATTTCAGACTACCAATTCGGTTGGGTAGTTTTCTATGCTATTTTTCTTGGTATTCTCCTTAGTTATTATTTGTGTCTCTGTTCTACTCATTTGTTTAATAGTTACCATGATATTTGTATGAAAAATCTCATAGATGGCATAGTCCATTTTCCGATAACCTCTTATTTCCTTAGACTAAGCCAATTCCATCCCTTTCCTCTTTGCCTCCTAAATTGTTTTTCTCACATCTTATTCCATCTTATGTTGTGAGTTTGTGGTTAAAATGACAAGATTATATTTATTTTTGGTGTTTTCCTTCCCTTTATCTTTAATGTTATTTTTAATTTTTTTTTTGGAGGAAGATTAGTCCTGAGCTAACATCTGCCAATCCTCCTCTTTTGGTTGAGGAAGACTGGCCCTGAGCTAACATCCATGCCCATCTTCCTCTACTTTATATGTGGGATGCCTACCACAGCATGGCATGCCAAGCGGTGCCATGTCCACACCCAGGATCTGAACTGGTGAACCCCAGGCCACCAAAGCAGAGCATGTGAACTTAACCGCTGCACCACCGGGCCAGCCCCTTAATGTTGTATTTGAGTGTTTTCTAACCTGTTCTGATGGATAGCTCCAATTTTCTGATTTTGTCTACCTATTCATCTCCTTACTCAGGGCTTTGTAACCCTTTCTTCTTTTTTTTCAGGGATGATGGCCTTCTTGATGATTTCTTGGGGGTAGGGGGTCTTTAGGTGATGAACTCCCTTAGCTTTTGTTTATCTGGGAAAGTTTTTATTTCTCTATCATATCTGAAGGATATTTTCATTGGATAGAGTATTCTTGGCTGAACCTTTTGTCTTTCAGAGATTGGAATATATCATTCTACTCTCTCCTAGTCTGTAAGGTTTCTGCTGAGAAATCCACTGAAAGCCTGATAGGGGTTCTTTGTAACTTATTTTCTTCTCCCTTGCTGCCCTTAGTATTTATTCTGTGTCATTGACTTTTGCCAGCTTCACTACTATATGCCTTACAGTAGGTCTTTTTACATTGATATAGTTAGGAGATCTAATGGCTTCTTTCACTTGTATTTCCAGCTCCTTCACCAGGTTTTGGAAGTTCTCTGCTATTATTTCTTTGAACATGCTTTCTGCTCCATTCTCATTCTCTTCTCTCTCTTGAATACCTATAATCCTTATGTTGTATTTCCTAATGAGTCAGATATTTCTCAGACAATTTCTTCATTTCTTTTTAGCCCTAGTTCCTTCTCCTCCTCCATTTGAAGCATTTCTATATTTCTGTCCTCAATATTGCTGATTCATTCCTCCATAATGTCAACTCTATTTTTCAAGGAATTCATATTCTTCTTTATTTCATCCTTTGTGTTTTTCATCTCCAATAATTCTGATTGGTCCTTCTTTATAGTTTCAATCTCTTTTGTGAAGTAACTCTTAAATTCATTGAACTATCTGTATTTTCTTGAGTTTTTTATGACAGCTATTCTGAATTCTCTGTCATTAGGTTATAGATTTCTGTGCCTTTGGGACTGATTTTTGGGAACTTGTCATTTTCCTTCTGGTCTGGGGATTTAATATATTTTTTCATACTGCTAGACAGCATGGATTTGTGCTTCCGCATTGTGGTAGCATTTGATCCCCACTTCCACCTGCTGCTGCTGGATTGGGGTCAAGAGCTGCATATTCTGAGCCTGCTGCAATCTGCAACTCAGCTCCCAGCTGCTGAACTGGGATGCTGGGCAGGGGGGAGGGGTGCTTTTTTTCTCCTGTGTAATCTCAGGGGCTTCTCACCCTGCCCTTGCTATCTGCTATTCTGGGATGTTAGCTTGATGAAGACAACCCTGTGATAGCTAGTCACCTGTGTGTGGGGCTTTCCTCCAGACTGTGAGGCACCTTAGAGAGTGATGGTATTCCCAGGGAGGGCTGCCCCTTCCCCCTATTCTTCTTGGGGCTGCATGCAGTCCCTGGGTCAATGCCCTTCAGGAGGAAGAGAATATTTCTCTTACCTCATTCCACTTCCTCAGGGGGCTCCAGCACCCCCACTTTCTGAGGTATGGCTGCGTGGGTCTCTCAAACGTCTTTTGTGTTGTGTGCATGTCCTCTGTCGGGATATGAATGTCCTTTTCATTGTACCTTAGAGGGGATAGTTTATTGGGAGAGCTCACTCCATCATGATGCTCTGATGAGAACTTTTAAGATCTACTCTCCTGGCCATTTTCAAATATGAAATACAATATTATTAACTATAGTCGCCACATTGTACATTACATCCTTGTGACTTACTTATTTTATTACTGGAAGTTTGTATCTTTTGACCCTCTTCACCCATTTTGCCTGTTTGCTAATATTTTGTTAATGATTTTTATATCTATAATTGTGAGGGATATTGATCCGCATTTTTCTTTTCTTATAATGTCTTTGAATGTTTTGGTATCAAGGTAATGCTGCCATCTTAGAATAAGTTGGGCAATTATCTCTTCTATTATCTGAAAATGTTTGTGTAAGAAGGATTTTTTTTCATTTAATTTTTCATAGACTTCACCGTTGAGACCAGTGGGACCTAGAGTTTTCTCAGTGGAACAGTTTTTGATAATAAATTTAATTTCCTTAATAAATATATAATCAAGCCATTCAAATTTTTTGTTTTTCTGGTGTCGGTTTTAGTAAGTTGTATTTTCTAAGAAATTTGTCCATTTTGTCTGGTTTTTTAATGTGTTGGCAAAAAAATGTTCATAGCATTTTTTTTATTATCCTTTTAATTTTGAAAGGATCTGTGGTTGATAATCTCTCCTTCATTCCTGATATTGGTGATTTGTGTGCTCTCTTTTTTTTCCCTCATCAGTCCAGCTGAAAGTTTGTAATTTTGTTGATCTCTTCAAAGAATCTGCTTTTAACTTTGTTTATTTTCTCTATTGTCTGTTCTCTTTCAATGGTTTCTTCTCTTCTCTCTATAATTGCCTTCCTTCTACTCACTTTGTGTTTACTTTGCTCTTCTTTTCCTAGTTTCTTAATGTAGGATCTTAGTCCTTGATTTTAAATCTTTCTTCTTTCTAATATAAGCATATAAGCCTATAGATTCCCTCTAAAGACTGTTTTCTTTGCATCCTCTTAGCTTTGATATGCTGCATTCATTGTCATTCAATTAAAAATATTTTCTAATTTCCTTGGTGATCTTGTCTTTGGCCCATGAATCATTTAGAAATGTGCTATTTCATTTCCAGTTATTCATGGTTTTCCAAGCTGTCTTATTATTATTGACTTCTAGTTTAATTTTATTGTGGTCAGAGAAAACACTCTGTATGATTTAAATCCTATTAAATTTACTGAGGCTTGTTTCATGGCCCAGCATATTATCTATCTTGGTGAATATACCATGTGTACTTGTAAAGAATGCATATTCTACATTTGTTGGATGTAATGTTCTATAAATGTCAATTATATCAAAGTGGTCAACAGTGTTGTTCAGATGTTGTGTGGCTTTACTGAATTTTTTTTGGTCTAGTTCTTCTATCAATTTCTAGAACAGGAGTGTTTATGCACAATACTATAATTGTGGAATTATTTTTCCTTTCATTATATCAATTTTTGCTACATGTATTTTGAGCTTCTATTATTAAAGGTGTATGTATTTATAATTGTTATGTCTGTCTGATGAACTGTGTCTTTTATCCTTATGAAATATCCTTGTTTACTTCTGGTAATATTCTTGTCTTTATTTCTATTCCATGTAATTTTTTAAATGGTCATTTCATCCTCCTTATGCTTACAGTTTGCACAGTATGCCTTTTTTTTCCATCCATTTACTTTTAATCCTTCTGTGTCTTTATATACAAGGTGTGTCTCTTTAGGTGGAATGAAGTAGTGTCTTGCTTTTTCATCCCTCTGTTAATATCTGTCATTTAATTGGAGTGATTATACTATTAACATTTAAAGTAATTATTAATATGTTTGGTTTTAGTCTACCATTATATTATTATGTTTTTTTTGGTTCCCTCTATGTCGTTTACACTGCTCCCACTTTCTTGCCTTCTCTTTGACTATTTGAATATATTTAGTATATTATTTTAATTTATCTATTGGCTTTTGGCTGTATTTCTTTTTCTAAGCAGTTGTTCAAGGGATTACAAAATGTAGACCTAGACTGGGCTCTGAAATTCTCCCCATACCGTCTAGCTCACAGAGTCTACTTTTTCTGGTTCCTGGCCAAAAAGACAAGGTTACTATTAGAGATTTAGGCACCAGCACTGCTGTAGCTATCTTGCCTTTCCATGAAGAAGGGTCTGCCCTGAAACCAAGCCTAAATAGAGGGATCAAAAAGAAAAGGCAACTACAAATATAACATCATGTGGTCACTTCTTCAAGCTTTGGCTCCCCTCCAAAACCTGCCTCTTAGTGTTTACCTTCCAGATCTCAAGGAGTTGTTTTTTTGTATTTTTTCCGGATTGTTTCATTGTAATCAGTAAGAGCAATAGGCTGTAGGAGTTTATACTACCAGCGGAGAACCAGAAATCTTTCTTCCATTTTCCATCATTCTATTAACTAGAACACACAATTGAGAAGTTTTCTTAAGAGAGGAAGAGTAATTACTAGCTGTATGAGTTCTTACCTATCTAAGGATGTCTCTGACTTTTTTTTTTTTTTTTTGAGGAAGATTAGCCCTGAGCTAACATCTGCCGACAATCCTCCTCTTTTTTTTTTCCTACAGAAGACTGACCCTGAGCTAACATCCATGCCCATCTTCCTCTACTTTATATGTGGTATGCTTCTCACAGCATGGCTTGACATGCAGTGCATAGGTCCACACCCGGAATCAGAACCAGTGAACCTAGGGCCACTGAAGTGGAACGTGCAAACTTAACCACTTTGCCACTGGGCTGACCCCTGTCTCTGACATTTGAACACCCACAACATTTGACAAAGTATAGAATTTGGGGATCATTTTCTTTCCTCCTTAAAACATTGTCAATATTACTCCATTGTCCTCTGATATTAAATATTGTGGGGGAATAATCTGAGGTCTGCCTAATGTTTTCATTTTTACATGTAACTTTTCTTTTCAACTTAGATTCTTACAAAATTTTTTCTTCCTCTTTTGGTGTTAAAAATTTTGCCATAATATTTCCAGATGTCTATTTTGTTAATTTTTCCAACAACAGAACAAAGTCTTTTCAAATTTTTAATTTAAGGTTTTATTTAGCTCTGGATGTTTTTTCCTCACTGCCAGACAATGCCATGTCCTTACTTTTCTCATTTAATTTATTGAAATAAAATTGCTATTATTTCTTTCCCTTATCTATCATCTTCCTGATCATTTTCTTCTCTTCATCTTTCTCCTCTGTATTCTGGATGTGTTCCACATTTGTTCTCTATATCATGACAGTTTTCCGCCTTTGACTGTCATGCTGTAATAACACTCTACCATATTTTGGGCTTCCTTGCATTATTTCCTTATATAAGCCAGCACACTATGCATTTCTGCCCTCACCTTAACTTCTTTCTTCTCATACTCACCTTTGTGTTATAGAGGTTTTATCTTTTTCATCTTTTGGGAGGATAACCAACAACTGCATTCTAAAACATGGTTCTGTCTTTTTGTGAAAAAATAATTTTTAGATATTTGCTCTTCTCAGAGTCCTCATGAAAGCATTTCCTTCTCCGTATGCTGCGTTATCTTTGTAGAGTACCCATGGAGTTTTTCTGTTTACTTACTTTGAATATAGAGAGATATACCTGGATTTTGGCAACAATGTGGAATGTCCTTAGCTCCTTTCACTGTCCTCTCCGGTGGTGGCAGCCTCCTCATCTCAGACCTAGACATGAATGTCAGATAAACCTGGACAGCCACTAACTTAATTAGTAAAGTCTAACCGCATTCATTCAGCATGAGTCTTCTGGCCTGAGACTGGATGTTCTCTGGATCTGACAGTTGGAGATCTCTAATTCTAAGTCAGATGTTTATAGCTTTTCTTTCAATAAAATACAGTCCCTGGAGCATTAAGCCTTGTGTGAGCACTGCTCCCAGAACTCTTCCTGTCTCTGTAGCTGTTTGGTGAGTTTCTTCAATGACAAAGAATCCTAGGACACAATGAACCTCTGCCCATCTTCTACTCCTGCCATGTTTGTTGCTAGGAGTATTAATCTCTCAGTGAATACAGAAAGAAAGATGTTAATGGGGCAAGCGGAGGATGGCAGTCTAGATTTTGGAGTGAAGTTCACTATTGTTCAATCAGTGAATCCCTGAATCCTAGATTTAGGAATGCATTGCTCAAAGCCTTCCTCAATTCTTTGAGGGGCTATGAACTGTCTATTTACAAAAGATGCACAAGGAGGTGAACGATCTAAGATGATGCTCCTCAATCATCCTAAAATGACATGTTCAGAAGAAATTCCACTCCAACTCTGGCATCTCCATTTTCCAGTGTACTTGCCAGGTTTTACCTTTTACTCTTTTTAAGGCTATTTTAGTAAGAAATTGGAAGGAGAAATATCAGGTCTGGCTGGCTGGTCTGTCACCATAACAACCCAGAGCCCTGTGCAATTGACTTCTGAACACACTGCTTATTTGGTATGATTATGTTGATGACTATCTATGTCACTGGTAAAAATAAAGCTGTCAGTGTGACAATTTTCTTAACTCAAAGAATCTTCCACCCTGAGGCTGGATAAAAGCTCTGAATCTCTGGGAGAGCTGACATTCAAGGGCAGAGTGTTTTCTGTGGGCACACAGTCGCTCCTATCTCTAGGATTTCTACTTTCCTCTTCACTTGTAGCTCTATTGACTCTTCCTGGAAAGAGACGCAGACAAACGTATTAATTCCTTTGGATTTCGGTCATATTCAAGACAGATTGCTGAAAAATTACACTCTAAAGTCAGGGAGCTAAGCTTACCTTTAACACAGCATTTTTCATTTATTTTTTGGTAGTGTACATTTGCTGAGCTTTGATAAGCATACGCCTGTATAACCCAAACACCCATCCCTGTCCCTGCTCTTGACAATCACCACCCTCCAATTTCTCCCCCACGATTCTCAGGTGACAGCTATGTAGCAAAGAGCAACCAGTCCCAGCTAGAGCAGAAAGGCAAAGAGCTCCAAGAGAGATATAAAGAGAGAAAACTGATAGAATAACTAAAGTGTTCAAATAGATCAGAGGAGAGAGTTACGCTTCTCACAGCCTTTGGCAATGAAATAATGATGCATATATAAATGACTATCAAAACAAAAAAAGGTGACTATTCTCAAATACAATAACTTGTATGAAAAGTACAAGACATAGCTCTGATAGGAGTAATATTGACATAATCATAGTAATATAAACACTGAATATTGACCTAATTTAAATAGATACATTTATTTGGAGGATGAGGAGAAGGAAAATGGATGCGAGATTAAGAAAGCCTGTAGTAGAAATTCAATAGAGAATATCTAAAACTGGAAAATCGAGAAAGACTTGGGTAAGAATATTATACAAAAAAGAGAGTTTAATGTGATTGTCTTTGGAGAGCTTGAGTTGAGGAGGTAAGAGGCAAGAAAATTCTGTCCTTTGTAGTTTAGTACCTTAACAGAACTTAGCAGAACCAACTGACTTTTTAATCTATGTACATACAAAATCGTATTAAAAATTAAAGTTAAATTTTAGCAACAGAAGAAATAAATACTGTGTGGCAGACTTCCAATTCCATTAATATAATGTGCTAGGTATATGGTGGAGGGGGGAACCTCTCACTAAAAACCAATGAGAAATATTGGTGAAATTCACTAACCTTTTAATTCTATACCTAAGGTTAAAGAAAGTAAGAGGAACCCCCTGGCAAAACCAAAAAGAAACTGAAGAGCAGAAGGTATCTTTGCTCTGGCATCATTTGCCAATTGCAGATCCAAAGAGCTTAAAATTTAATGACCCCCTCAGGGACAGAAGACAAGGTGTTGTGACTATACAGGAGTTGGAATGAAACCCTTAGATGAAACCAAGACTCTCAAAGACAGACTCTCTTCGTGAAAGAGAGTATTAGAAAAGAACAACTCTTTCCAGAAAAGAAAGAGATGACAAGGAACTTATCCGCCTTGGCCTGGGCCCTGAGTGGGAAGAAGAAATGTCTCACCTGAGAATTTATAGGCAAAGTCTTACTCTCACACAAAATAGTGTTTCCAATGTCCTATGTGTGATCTTGGATGCCCAAGTAAGAAATTATCGTAAAAAGGGGTCTTGGATTAAAAACAACCCTAGGATTCCTGGCAAAAGCCAAAACAAATCCTCTTTGGAAAGACACACACTTCACCCTGGGCTCACAAGATTCTGGCCAATAAGACTCTGCCTAACATAAGGCCAAACACAAAATTGGAAAATAAGTTAAAAAGCAACAAGAAAACTCAAACAAATATGAAGCTACCATGAGCAAGATCTTCAGAAACAATGTATATCAAAGTTAGAGGCTCAAAACTTCAGATAATGGAATTACTAGGTGTAAACAAAATATGAAGTATACTGGAAACTATTACTTAAAAGAAAAAATGACAAATGCTGTTTTATTGTGTACAGCAGTTAATTTACTGACAGGCCAGATTTCGTCCTCTGGACTGTTGGGATAAGTCTAGAGCAGCCCGCATCAGGGCTTGTGTCACTCTCCTCTTAAGTTACAGCCTTCCTGAGGTCTCAGCTGAATGCCTCTTCTGTTTCGTGAGTCCTCTCCACCCTGGCTGGTTAGAATTCCCATGCTTCCTAGCACTTTGTGATTTCAGAAAACTCCATTTAGCTCACAAACCCCCGGTAGCCATTCTGCATCCATCCTCATGGGCTGTGTAGACTCAGGTTAATATTCAGCCAAAGGCTCAGAAGATTGCTGAAAATTTCTGAAGAGATCCTTCTCCGAGCTACTTCCTTCTCTGTTTCTCTGGCACACAAATTCCAGCCGCCTCAGCAGCTCCGTGGTCTCTGGGATCCACTTTCCTGTGCCACGGTTTGGAAGTCTCCAACGCAGAAAGTTGGCATGAATGTGGAGGTCACCACCTGTTCTCCCTTCTCTTGAGATTACAGCCCTGCAGTGTCTACTGTTCAATGCTTGGAAATACTTGCTTCATATATTTTGCCCAGTTTCATAGTTTACAGCAGGAGGCAAGTACAACATCTGTTACTCTATCCCGGTCAGAAACAGAAGTCCACGCGCCATTTTTTAATTTAAAAAAGTCTTAAACCTTGAATGTAACATAAGAATAGGAAACTGAAAGTGAATAAAAGCAAAAAAAATTGCTGACTATCAAGGCAGATGCTTCTTCATCACAAAAAGTTTTCCTTAAAATATTCCCTAAGTTGAAAAAAAGAAAAAAGTAGTCATGAAAAAAGCATTACGAGGTTTAGAGTAGCAGGTTATGTTTTTTTTAACTACTTGTTTAGATAGATTTTACACAGTTCCAGTTGACACGCTGCTATGAGTGATGAGGACATTCGTACTCTTGCAATTTTCACCACCACTCCTATTCCCAATTGATACATAATATATTATTTTCAAGGTTTTTAACATTTGCCTTCTGTTTTGTCTCTTTCTTTCCAATTCTTTTTTCTTTTTGTTTAAGATTGGCACCTGAGCTAACTGTTGCCAATCTTCTTTTTTTTTCTGCTTTTTTCCCCCAAGTCCTCCCAGTACAAAGTTGTATATTTTAGTTGTGGGTCCTTCTAGTTGTGTCTTTCCAATTCTTATACCCTATGATTTCCTTTTTTTTGTCCTATTTCATTGGTAAGACTCTAGTAAAATGATGAAAAGAGGCAGTGAGAGTGAGCATCAAGATTTTGTTCCTTACTTAACAAATATTTCAAAATTTCACCATTAAGTACAATGTTTACTATAATTGTTGATAATTCCTCCTCATGGGTTAATAAAGGAAGAATTTTTTTAAATCATAAGTGAGTGTTGCATTTCATCACCTGCTTTTCTGCAATTTTGAGCTGATTGTACAATTTTGAATCTGTTGATGTCTTACCATGATGGATTTCATTGACACCATCCTGGGGTCTAGGGATAAATCCTGTTTGAATATGTCATGTCTTTTTATTTGCAACAAAAGTCAATTTGTTAATAATTTATTTAAGATTTTTGAAATAATTTTATTCTATCTTATAGTTCCATTTGTCTTTGATGTAAGTATACTAGCCTTAGGAAATAGTTGAGTAAATGTTTTTTCCCTGTCTTTAGAATTCGTTTGGGTAAGATAGGGATTATCTATTCCTTGAAAGTTTGATAAAACTTATCTATAAGATTCTGGCTCAGTGTCTTTTGAAGTGAAAGAATTGACTTCAGATTCAATTTATTTAATGGTTACTGATTTACTCCATTTTTCCTATTTCTTTTTGTCAATTTCACTAAGCTATATTCTAGAAAATTATCTTCTTCACCTAAATTTTCAAATTTAATGACATTGCATTGTGGTATTTTCTTAGGTTTCCTACACTTCTATTATATCTATAGTTATATCTCATATTTTATTTTTGTGACAGATTGTCTCCCAAAACTGGCCACAGCAGTATTTTCAGTCTCAAATGCTCTTCCAGAATTTTATTGCTCCCATAAAGTGGTAGAATGCATTTCCCTTCTCCTGGAGAGAGGGCCAGGACTCCGGGACTGCCTTGGTAAAGAGGAGGCAGTGGAAGTGATGCGGCGTAGCTTCAAAGGCTGGAGGAAACATCTCCAGGCAGAGGCCCCAGACTCTGTGGAGCAGAGCCAAGCCCTCCTCACTGTGCCCAGTCCATAGTCATGATCCACAGAATCTGTGAGCATGACAAACAGAAAACCCTGTGAATAGCAGTGGAGCACTGTCTGACGGAGCACCGGAAGGTGAGAGGATGGCGCAAAGAGACCACGCGGGGTTCCACTCTAAGGGTCGCTAAGAGTTGGAATCGAAGGGGCAGCACTAACAACAACAAAAAGGCTATCATTGTATAACTGCTTCAGTCTCCCCTTTAATTTTTTTTCCTGAGCTCTTCCAGCATATTTTTTCTCTCTTTTTAGCATTTTTTCCTATCTTTTTTGTACCCTTGCTTCTCTGAGCAATTTGGTGCAAAAAGGCCATATTTCCTTTAATTCATCTTCTTTGTTTCATATCAAAGAAACTATTTGCTCAACATTTTCTTCTGCTTTGTAAAATCACTATCCTGTTATTCTTATTATAGAAAGTTTCTCCATTTTTATCTTTCACTATTTTTCTCACAGTACCCAGCTAGTTTCTTTTTTTCTTAATTTAACTTTATTATTATTATTATATTTTGGTGAGGAAGATTGGCCCTGAGCTAACGTCTGTTACCAATCTTCCTCTATTTTTTTGTTCATGGGATGCCACCACAGCGTGGCTTGATGCACAGTGTGTGGGTCCGTCCCCAGGATCCAAACCCATGAACCCCAGGCTGCCAAAGCCAAGCACCTGAACTTAACCACTACGCCAACAGGCCAACCCCACCAGCTAGTTTCTCTGGGATTATTGCTCATCTTCTCATGGGAGCCAGTCTTTCTTGGACAGCTACTTGCTGAAGAACAGAGTACAGCAACTTCATCAGACTGGGTGAGCTGGTGCAGCTGGCAACTGGGGTTGAGATCTGTTATCCTGAAACGTCCTCCCACCAGCTCTGCCCTGAGGCTTTTCTCCCTTGCCTCAGCTATCAGGAGCCATACATGGCTCTCAGTGAAGCCAATATCACAGATTCTTCATGTGGTGATTTTGTGCTTCCTTCCCTTTAAAGAAACTTGCCCTCCAATATTTCTCCTCTAAACTGCCACTCAACAGTTTGCCTCGCGTTGAGACGGCATGCCTGCTATTCTTTAAGCCTGAAATTTCTTACTACAACTTAGCGTCAAATGGGGCTCAAGGAAATTCTAGCAAACCATCTACTCCAAGATCAGGGATTGCCACGTGGTAATCTCACTACACTACATATTCATGGAGAACTCTCTATACCTTTAGGACCTGCAGAAGCATCTTCATTCATTCAATGAGTATTTATTTAGGGGTCACCATTTCCAGGCACTGTTATAAGTCTTCGAAATACATTAGTGAACAAAAGAAGCAAAGATCCCTGTCCTTGTAGAATTTATATTATTGAGTGGAAGGAGTGGCAGATGATAAAACATAAATGTTATAAATTATATAGTATGATTAGAGGAGACAAATGCTTGGGAGGCAGAAAGGGGGAATCAGGAGTGGTAGGGGATAAAGAAGTTTCAATTTAAAATAGAATTGCCTAGATTTCACTGCATTTGGCAGCTATTCTTTATAGATTGTGGCTTGGGATTTTGTTCTCCTATAGTCTCTTTACTGTTTTTCTGTTGTTGCAGAGAGAAAAATAATGTTGCTTTATCTCGATTTTGCTAATCTTAACTCGAAGCCTTCCATCATCTCTTTTTGCGTCAATCTACTTATTTCATAAATTTCGATGAATTTGTAGCGATGCGTCTCTTTTTGCTTTTCTATTTTGGCCTCATTCTGTTTATATCAATTGTGGGAAAATTCTTGAAATCCAACCACTGTTTCATTGTACTGAATCCAACCTGAGCCAGAAACCACATTGTGACTCACGTAACTCTTGCCAGTCCCCTTAAGCCTTAGTTAGTTTATGGTAAATGGTTTGAGTTTTCCTTCATGGTTTTCCTTAGAAAAGTACATTCTCACATAATTTGGAGCAAGGATAGGGGAGACCCATGGGAAAACAACATGCTTTGCTCCTCTCTTCCTACCTAGGTATGTAGGTATGGTTAGAGGGATGCTTATATTTTATTAAGATACGCTGATAATACTTCAAGATAAAAGCTGTCCTCTTATATGTGTGAGCTGGAGAGGAGAAGTCTTTCCCACAGGAAATCCAGACTAGAAGGGGCGACCAAGGTAGCACGCACAGAAGACTCTAATTTTAATCATTCAGAGTCAGAGTGTCAAAGAAGCAGTTTCTTAGTGGTAGATTTTGGATGACACCCACCAGGTGAAGGAGACCTTGGAGTGAAGAAGTCCCCAGGGATCTGTGGAAATGTGCCAGTATCACAAGACAGCAAGAGGATCCTCATTTTCTGGTGGTTTAGCTAGGAAGATGTGACCAAGGAAGCGTTGGGATGATGGTTCAAGACTCCTAGAAAGAACTGGCCTGAAAAACTAGAACAGACCCACAGGGACAAATAGAATTAAAGATTGAAATATGGAGGGGCTGGCCCAGTGGCATAGTGGTTAAGTTCACATGCTCCACTTTGGCCGCCTGGGGTTCTTTAGTTCAGATCCTTGGCACAGACCTATCCACTGCTCATCAAGCCATGCTGTTGTGGCAACCTACATACAAAATAGAGGAAGATTGGCACGGATGTTAGTTCAGGGACAGTCTTCCTCAAGCAAAGAGAGGAAGATTGGCAACAGATGTCAATCTTCCTCATGAAAAAAAGAAAAAGATAGAAATGTGCAGTTTAGTCAGTGTTTGAGTCTCTGGTTCAGAAACCCAACTGCACACACTCCTTCAAAGGGATACATGAGCCAATGAATTCTTCTTATTGCCTTAACTGTTTTGAGTTTCACTTCTGTCACTTATGTCCAAGGGTCTTGACTAAAGCAGAAGAGATGAGGGACTTGTCTACACTTGAATTATAGATTTAAAGGAGGAGCTTTGAATGCCTTCGTATCAGTTAGGATCCTGTCTGTTTGCTAGTTCCAGAAAGGCTGATAAACAATAGCTCAAACAAACAAGGAATTTGTCTTCTATGACAGGAAGCTCAGGATAGGCTGTCTAGGGCACATAGGTCTAAGGTCTATACCATCAAGAATCCAGAATTTTTCCAATTGTCTGCCATCCTTAGCAAAGGCTTCTGCATCTCCAGCCTCATGTCCACGTTCTAGGTGAAAAAAGAGGAAGCTGAAAAGGCAGCACCAGCAGGCTCACATATGCTTCTCATTGGCCACAACGAAGTCACACAGCCTCCCTGGCAACAAGAGAGTCTGGGAAATTGAGCTTTCTGCTTTCCAGATTGCATAGTAGAGTAGGGTTGGAAAGGTTGAAACCCAAAGAGACAACGTGGTAGCAGCAGTGAGAAAAAGGCAGTTATAAAGGAAGTCAAAACTCAAGGGGTAGAGTTTGTTCAGTTTGTCAGTTGTCCTCTCAGCTGGGAGATTCTCTTCCCACTGCAAATTTGGAGAATCTGGTACAGATTGGGGCAGGGGGCTCTTACTGTTAAGAAAAGTGATGGTGGCAAATATCATTCATATAATTTTTTTTATTTTTAAAATGCAGGAGAAAAGACACACAAAAACACACAAAAGAGAAGCTACAAAGGAAATGATTGGTAAGTTGACTACACAAAATTTGACTATAAATTTATACAGCTTGTTGTTAGTGTATAAAATGCAATTGATTTTTATACGTTGACTTTGTATCCTGCAACTTTACTGAATTTGTTCATTAGTTCTAACAGGTTTTCGGTGGAGTCGTTAGGGTTTTCTATATATAAGATTAGGTCATCTGCAACCAGAGGCAATTTTACGTCTTCCTTTCTGATTTGGATACCTTTTGTTTCCTTTTTTTGCCTAATTTATCTAGCCAAGACTCCCAACACTTTGTTGAATAGGAGTGGGGAGAGTCGGCATCCTTGTCTTATTCCTGGTCTTAGAGGAAAAGCTCTCAACCTTTCACCATTGAGTGTGATGTTAGCTGTGGTCTTGTCATATATGGCTTTTATTATGTTGAAGTTTGTTCCTTCTATATCCAATTTGTTGACAGTTTTTATCTTGAAAGGATGTTGAATCTTGTCAAGTGATTTTTTTTTTTTGCATCTATTGAGATGATCACATAATTTTTACCCTTCATCCTGTTAATGTGTTGTATCACACTCATTGATTTCTATATGTTGAACCATCCTTGCATCCCAGGGGTGAGTCCCGCTTGATCATAGTGTATGATCCTTTTAATGTGCTGTTGAATTTGGTTTGCTAGCATTTTGTTGAGGATTTTTGCATCTATATTCATCAGGGATCAGGGCCTGTTGTTTTCTTTTCTTTGATGTCCTTATCTGGCTTTTAGTAACAGGATAATGCTGGCCTTGTAAAACGAGTTTGGAAGTATTCCCTCCTTAGCAATTTTTTGGGAAAGTTTGAGAAGCACTGTGTTAATTCTTTAAATGTTTGGTAGAATTCACTAGTGAAGCCATCTGGTTCTGGGCTGTAGTGTAAGTGCCTGACATTTGGCATTTTTATTGTAATAAAATTGCCTAACATTAAGCTTTTGGCTCCTGAGACATCCACATCAAAGACATCTGTCCCAAATGAACACATTGCCAGCTACTCAACTAGATAAAGAGCCAGGCTGCCCCACCTGTTAAGTTCTCCCTTTAGAAAGCCCTGGGCAATCTAGATAACTGACTATTGACTGACCCTACGGTTTTCTTTCCTACAATTTAATTCCCACTCTTACATTTTAAACTCACCAACAAAGAGTGAACCTATGAAACGCTAGGCACCCCATCTTCAACCCCTATAAAGGCAGAACCTTGGGTCCTCGCTCTCTCTCTCCCCATGACCTCACTGTGTGGTCCCAGCCATACTGTGTGCTCTCTAGGACTTGTGAGTAATAAATTTTGGGTTTTTTTCCCAAAGTTCCTAATGTTGCTAGATGCATCTTGCAATCATAATAAGAACCACAAGGGCTGTCCAGCCACAACATTGATTCTGGTCTGGTATATGTCTCTAGGGGCTTGCCACAAGTAGGGTCTGCCCAGGTAAGCGCCCCAGGCATTTCTAGTCAACAGCATCACTATCAATAGGCTGAAACCGACACAAAACATGCACTTTTCTTTGAAAGATTTTTGATTACTGATTCCATCTCTTTAGTAGTTATTGGTGTGTTCAGATTTTCTATTTCTTCATGATTCAGTCTTGGTAAGTTGTATGTTTCTAGGAATTTATCCATTTCTTCTAGGTTACCCAATTTCTTGGTATATAATTGTTCAGAGTAATCTCTTATGATCCATTGTACTTCTGTGGTATCAGTTATAATGTCCTCCTCTTCCATTTCCAATTTGATTTATTTGAATTTCCTCTTGTTTTCTTAGTCTAGCTAAAGGTTTGACGATTGTGTTTATCTTTCTAGAAAATCAGATCTTATTTTCATTGATCTTTTCGATTGTCTTTCTAGTCTCTACTTCATTGATTTCTGCTCTAATCTTTGCCATTTACTTCCTTCTGCTAACCTTGGCCTTAGTTTGTTCTTCTTTTTCTAGTTCCTTGAAGCACAAAGTTAGGTTGTTTATTTGTGATTCCTTTTTTCTTATTGTAGACTTTTATCAGTATAAACTTCCCTCTTAGGATTGGTTTAACTATATCCCATAAGATTTGGTATCTTATGATTCCATTTTGTTTGTCTCAAGGTATTTTTTTAATTTCCCATTTGATTTATTCTTTGATCTTTAATTGTTTGTGAGTGTGTTGCTTAATTCCTACGTATTTGTGAATTTTCCAGATTTCCTCCTGCTACTGATTTCCAGTGTTGTACCATGGTGGTCAGAAAAGATACTTGAGCACTTCAGCACTTTCAATCTTCTTAATGGTTAAGACTTGTTTTGTGACCTAAAATATGATTTATCCTGGAGAACGTTCTGTATGTTCTTGAGAAGAATGTGTATTCTACTACTGTTCTATATATGTCTATTACGTTCATTTGGTCTAAGGTGTAATTCAAGTCTAGTATTTCCATCTTGATTTTCTGTCTGGATGATCAATCCGTTGATGAAAGTGGGGTATTGAAGTCCTCTTCTATTATTGTATTGCTGTCTATTTCTGCCTGCAGTTCTGTTAGTATTTGCTTAGTATATTTAGGTGCTCCAATGTTGGGTGCACATATATTTATAATTGTTACATCCTCTTGATGAGTTGATCCCTTTATCATTATGTAATGATCTTGTCTCTTGTTACAGTTTTTTACTTAAAATCAATTTTGTCTGATATAACTATTCCTGCTCTTTTTTGGTTTCCCCTTCTATGGAATCTCTTTTTCCAACCCTTCACTTTCAGCCTATGTGTGTCCTTAAAGCTGAAGTGAGTCTCTTGTAGGCAGCATATAGTGAGTCTTGTTTTTCTTATGCATTAAGCCACTCTATGTCTTCTGATTGGAGAATGTAATCCATTTACATTTAAAATAATTATCAGCAAGTTAGTTACTATTGCCATATTGTTTATTGTTTTCTGACTCTTTTGTAGTTCTTTTGTTCTTTTCTTCCTCTCTTGCTGTCTTTCTTTGTGAACTGATGATTTTCTCTAGTGGTATGCTTTGATTCCTTTCTATCTTTTGTGTATCTACTATTGGTTTTTGCTTTACGGTTACCATAAATCTCACATAAAAGATCTTATAATAGTCTATTTCAAGCTGATAACCACTTAACTTCAATCACATACAAAAACTCTACCTTTTTACTCCCCCCTGAGATTTAATGTTTTAATGTCACAATTTACATATTTTTATATTGTATATCCACTGATAAATTACTGTAACTATAGTCATTTTTAATAGTTTTTCATTTACCTTTATACTAAAGTTAAGTGATTTACACACACCATTACAGTATTAGAATTTTCTGAGTTAGACTATACACTTATCTTTAACATGAATTTTATGCTTTCATGTATTTTCATGTTACTAATTAGCATCCTTACATTTCAGCTTGAAGAACTCCCTTTAGCATTTCTTGTAAGGCAGGTCTAGTGGTGATAACTCCCTCAGCTTTTGTTTGTCTGGGAAAAGTCTTTATCTCTCCTTCATTTCTGAAGGACAGCTTTGTCCAGTAAAGTATTCTTGGTTGGCAGTTTTTTCCTTTAGCACTTTGAATATACCGCCCCACTATCTCCTGGCCTGCAAAGTTTCTGCTGAGAAATCTGCTCATAGCCTATTGAGGGTTCCTTTGTATATGATGAGTTTCTTTTCTTCCTGCTTTCAAAATTCTTTTTGATTTTTAACAGTTTTATTATAATTTGTCTTAATGAAGTTCTCTTTGTCTTGACCCTGGTAGGGGACTTATGAGCTTTATGTACCTGCATGTCCATATCTCTCCCCAAATTTAGGAAGTTTTAGCCATTATTTCTTCAAATAATTTCTCACTCCTCCTTCTGAAACTCCCATAATGTAAATATTGTTTTGCTTCATGGTCCCATAATTCACATAGGCTTGCTTCACTCTTTTTTATTCTTTTTTCTTTTTTTCTCCTCTGACTGAATAATTTCAAATCATCTATCTTGGAGATCTCAGATTCTTGATCAAGTCTGCTCTCGGATGTTCTCTGTTGCATTTGCAAATTTTATTCATTGTATTTTCAGCTCTAGAATTTGTTTTTTCTTTTTTATAGATTCTGTCTCTCTATTGAACTTCTCCTTTTGCTTATATACTGCTTTCCTGGTTTCATCAAGTTGTCTATATGTATTCTCTTATCGCTTGCTGAGCTTCCTTAGAAGAATTATTTTGAATTCTTCTTCAGGCAATTCATAGATGTCCATTTCTTTGGTGTCAGTTACCAGAAAATTATTGTGTTCCGTTAGCAGTGTCATGTTTCCTTGATTTTTCTTGTTTCTTGTAGCCTTGGTTGATGTCTGCCCATTTGTTGGAGCAGTCATCTCTTCCAGATATACACACTCGTTCAGCTACAGGTGGGTTTTAGGGCACCAACTGGGTGGTGTGTGGCTCCAGGGTCTGGAGCACTGGCTAGCTTGCAGTGGTGGTAGCTCCAATGCCTCAGGTGTGGGTGCCTGTTGAGCAGCCATGGAGCTCGTGTCTGGAGCATGGGCACTCACAGAGAAACAGTGATTTGGGGTCCAGGGCACTGGCTAGCCCATAATATAGTGACTTGGGTGCTTGAGATGCAGGCAAGCACCAAACAGCCATGGAGTCAGTTTCCGAGTGCAGGCATGCATGAAGAGACAATTGCCCTAGGGTCTGGGGCTCTGGTTAGCCTGCAGCAGCAGTGGCTCTGGTGTCTGAGACACAGGTGTGCACACAGCAACCATGGAGCCAGGTCTGGAGTGTGGGCACGTGCAGAGCAGCCTCAGCTCTGGGATCTGAGGCATGCATGGGATTGGAGGGGCTGGCAGTTCTAGTCCCAGGGCAGCATGACAGTACCTCCTTCTGGGGGATGCACAGCCACATCTCCCTTCTGAGGGTCCATGATGGCTATGGCTGTTGGTTCCTCAGTGGCGAAAACTGTTGATGACCTCTGTGGAGCAGGCTGCTAGGGTCTGTACCAACAAACATTGCAAGGTCCTTTGCTATGAAGGCTGTTGGGAGTCTGTGGCTGTCACTGAAGCTGTGAAGCCCTCAGTGGCAAAGGCTGCCAGGGTCCTCTGCAGAGCAGGCCACTAGCAAGATGACAGCAGATGGCAGGGGCTGCATGGCTGATCCTGTAGCCCCTGCCCTCCTTGTTTGTTTCCAGTTATCTCCAGACATCTCAGCTAAGGCAGTCTCCACAGTGATCCTTTCTGCGTAGTTATTCTCCATTTTTTGGTCCACCGTGTTACTGTGGGTTCTTAACTAAACTCTTGAGCACGCTCAGGTTTATTTTTGTTCATGGATAGTTGTCTGATTGCTGTTTTTGTGAGGGGAGATGAAGGCTGGTATCTCTTACTCTGCCATTTTGCTGATTGGCAATGATTTTTTACTATGACACCAAAAGCTTAGGCAACAAAAGCAAAAATAAACAAGTGGGACTACATCAAACTAAAAAGCTTCTGCACAGAAAAAGAAACAATCAACAAAATGAAAAGGCAATCTACCAAGTGGGAGAAAATACTTGCAAATCATATAACTGATAAGATGTTAATATCCAAAATATATAAGGAACTCATACAACTCAATAGCAAAAAACAAAACAAAACAAAACAAAACCAACCAATGAAAAATGAGCAAAGGACCTCAATAAGAATTTTTCTGAAGAACATATAGAGATGGCCAACAAGTACATGTAAAGGTGCTCAACATTGCTAGTCATCAAGGAAATGCAAATCAAAACTGCAATGAGATATCACCTCACAGCTGTTAAGATGGCTATTATCAAAAAGACGAACGATAACAAATGTTGGTGAGGATGTGGAGAAAAGGGAAGCCTTGTACACTGTTGGTGGGAATGTAAATTGGTGTGCCATTATGCAAAATAGCATGAAGTTTCTCTAAAAAATTAAAAATAGAATTACCATATGATCCAGCAATCCCACTTTTGGGTATGTATCCAAAGGAATTGAAATCAGTACCTTGAAGAGACATTTGTGCTCCCATGTTCACTGCAGCATTAGTCACAACAGCCAAGATGGGGAAACAACTTAAGTGTCCACTGACAGATGAAAGGATAAAGAAATGATGGTATGTATATACAACGGAACCTTATTCAGCCTTAAAAAAGATGGATATCCTGCCATTTGCAAGAACATGGATGAACCTGGAGGACATTACGCTAGGGAAATAAGCCAGATACAGAAAGAAAAATACTGCATGATCTCATTTATATGTGGAATCTAAAAAAATCAAATACTTGGAAACAGAGAGTTAGAACAGTGGTAACCCAGGTGAGGGAGGTAGAAGAAAGGCAGAGTTGTTGGTCAAAGGGTACAAAGTTGCAATTATGTAGGATAAGCAAGTCTGGAGGTGTAATGTACAGCATGATGACTACAGTTACTAATACTATGTCATACAATGGAAATTTGCTAAGAGGGTAGATTTCAGATGCTCCTACCATACACCAAAAAGTGGTTAACTATGAGCAGATGAGAGCAAGGACTGTTTTCTTTCTTTTTTTTTTTCTTTCCTTTTTTTTTTTTTTTTTTTGAGGAA
Source organism: Equus przewalskii (assembly GCF_037783145.1). Lineage (NCBI taxonomy): Eukaryota > Metazoa > Chordata > Mammalia > Perissodactyla > Equidae > Equus > Equus przewalskii. Next base: position 68,005,071 of record NC_091845.1, on the reverse strand, counting down.
GATTAGCCCTGAGCTAACTACTGCCAGTCCTTCTCTTTTTTGCTGAGGAAGCCTGGACCTGAGCTAACATCGTGCCCATCTTCCTCTACTTTATATGTGGGACGCCTACCACAGCATGGCGTGCCAAGTGGTGCCATGTCCGCACCCGAGATCCGAACCGGCGAACCCTGGCCACGAGAAGCAGAATGTGCACACTTATTGTAGTTTTGATTTGCATTTCCCTGATAGTTAATGATGTTGAGCATCTTTTCATATGCCTGTTGGCCATTCGTATATCTTCTCTGGAGAAATCTCTGTTCAGATCTTTTGCCCATTTTTTAATTGGGTTGTTGATTTTTTTGTTCTTGAGCTGTATGAGTTCTTTGTATATTTTGGATATTAACCCCTTATCTGATATACGGTTTGCAAATATCTTCTCCCAATTTGGGACAACTCTTAAAGGGAACATCCCAGATCAGAGTTGCTTGTAGGATTGGCTGAGACTTTCACTGAGAATATGGCACAGCCAAACTTCTCTCTGTGTCTAATTTGACTTTCTTCCCTTCCCTTCCACAGGGGTTGGCCTCAAGGGCACTCCCTTATAAATATCCTACATGCTCTTTTCTGTTTCAGAGTCTGCTTCCTGGGCTCCCCAGCCTGTAATCCCTTTGCAGAGGGAGGTGCCTGGGACTGGGAAGCAGAACATGGATGCTAATAATGTTCTATTCTTCTATTGGATTTGTATTTTCCCAGGTATTTACTTATACGTATTCATTAAAGTGTACGTATGTCTTTTATGCAGTTGGTTTATGTTTTATGCATCACAGTAATCCAGAAATTCCGTAGAAACACAACTCATGCGCTGATGTTATCTTCATATGACTCTTGATTCAGGAAAGTACCACAAATTTTATGTTGACCTAAGTTAATCTTCTTCCTTGGAAGTGGCAACAGACTCTTCATTATGTATTTGAGTGGACACATTCTAAAAGCATGACTCCTCTGTTTATCAGAACACAGCAACTGCATCCGAATTCCTTTTGTTAGGAAAAGAAAAACCCAGATTGGGTCCTGGTCTGATATCTTAATCTGTCTCCTCAGGGAAACTACAGAGCAATGTCAGAATGTTTGGTACCATTTTAATCTTAGGGTCCTTTAGAAATACCTTAGTTTTGACTCTTAGAACTGGACAGGGGATTAGAGAGAAACTTATCAGCGTTGATATCAGGGCTAATCTTCCTTGGAAAGAAAAAAACAACTACAATGAGATATCACCTCACTCTGGCCAGAATGACTATAATTAACAAGACAGGAAACAACAAGTGTTGGAGAGGATGTGGAGAGAAGGGAACCCTCGTACACTGCTGGTGGGAGTGCAAAGTGGTGCAGCCATTATAGAAAGCAGTATGGAGTATCCTCAGGAAATTAATAATAGATCTACCATATGATCCAGCTATTCCATTGCTGGGTATTTATCCAAAGAACTTGAAAACACAAATGCATAAAGATACACGCACCCCTATGTTCATGGCAGCGTTACTCATAATAGCCAAGACCTGGAAGCAACCTAGGTGCCCATCAAGGGACGAATGGATAAACAAGATGTGGTATATATACACAATGGAATACTACTCAGCCATAAGAAATGATGAAATCCGGCCATTTGTGACAGCTTGGATGATCCTTGAGGGTATTAGGCTAGTGAAGTAAGTCAGAGGGAGAAAGTCAAATACCGTATGATCTCACTCATAAGGAGAAGATAAAAACAACGACAAACAAACACAGAGAGACAGAGATTGGATTGGTGGTTACCAGAGGGGGAGGGGGGAGGGGGGTGGGCAAAAGGGGTGATTAGGCACATGTGAGGGATGCACTATAATTAGTCTCTGCGTGTGGAACATGATGTAATCTACGCAGAATTCAAAATATATTACAATGTACATCTGAAAACTATATAATGTTATAATCCAATGTTACTGCAATAAAACAAATAAAGAAATTTAAAAAGAAGAGGAATCACACACAAAAAAAGAGTTGTCCAAAATTGTGGGGCCCTTATAACTCAGTATTGATCACCCACTGGATATCTCTGCCGATGGAAGTGAATTTTTCTTCCACTGAGGGAACTAGGTGCTGAATTCAGGTGCCCCAGACTTGGTATTTCCCATAACACCATAATCCCAACAGTGAATCCCTAGCTGTGTAAAATATACCTTTGAGATTATACAAAAATTAAAGGAATAATCCACTATAAGATCACAAGATGGCAAAAATGAAAAACAGGAGAAACCTTGGAAAGTGCCCAGTCAGCAAGAGCTCCACTCAGGAGAGCTCAGGAATAATCCTTGGATTCACTTATACACTTTGATAGATGGCTGGGAACCAAGTTCTGAGCCTAGTAATCCTAAATCCTTCTATTTTCTAACATCAACAAAATCCCCTATATGGTTAAAAGTAAAAAGCAGTCAAGTCACACAATGATGAAGACCCTTAACCTGTGCAGAGTGAACCAAGCAGACGCCAAGTCAGCTCCAAATACATTTTAATTCTCATCTAAGGCTACCAACTGATTCACTGCATGAGATCTGATGTCACTTGAACTTTCGGTGTCTTAATTCCTTCATCAGAAAAATTAATATCCTCAAAGCAGTGCATGGCGATAATTAATGAGCTAACAGATCCAAGGGAGAAATTAAAAACATGTAAACCTTTTCCACTTGGCTGATGGGGCACTGATGCCCTGGTGTCTGAAATAAATGCAGAACGTCTACAAAGCAAAGAGTTTTTCTAGAGCAAGAGATATGGAAGGAAAGAAAGTGTCACGCATTGTTGGGGGGACATTTCTAATAGTCTTTGAAAACAAGCAAAGAGTTAAAAAATCAGAAACAAAAGGAAATCTGTCAGGCTCTGTGCAAGGCAGGCAATTCCAAGGTGAAAAGGCTCACAGTCTAGGGAGACCAATGGGCAAATGGTATAAATATGATGGGAAAAGGGCAAAAAGAAAAGGGTATATAGGAGCCTATAGGAGAGAATGACTAATTCTTTCCTGAAAGGGGAAAATCAGAGAAGTTTTCACAGAGGCAATGAGAGCTGAGCTGGATTTTGACACAGGTAATGGATCTGGTAGATAGCAGATGCCTATTAAATATTTTTCAAACTAATAAATTAAAGGTATTACCCACAGAAGTATCCCCGAGAGCAACAGCACGGATGGATGGAATGTCTAATTTCCAGGAAACTACAAGTGATTTACCTAGTATCGGTCAAGTGAAAGCTTGGGGGGACAGAACAACTGCCACCACTGGTGAGGCTGGAGATGGATGCAAAGACCAGATCTCTGAGGCCTTGCATGCCATACTAATGCTTCTAAGTGTGTCCTGTTGGATTTAGGAAGCTGTGGAAATTTGGAAACAGAATGCAAAAGGACATTCCAGGTAGATGCGCCACCCAAATTCCTTTCAATGAAGGACTTGTTGCCCCAGCTGCTAGGAGCGCTCTTGGTGGACGACCTTCAGCTGGGCCCCTTCAGGCTCTGCCATAGCTGCAGAGCTGACTCACTCGTGAGCATGCTCTTTCCAGGGCAGCCCACATCCAATGGCTGATGGAGGCCCAGCCATTTTGGGCCATCCTGGGGCAACTCTGACAATCTCTTTTAGTTCCAGAGCTCCCTGTGGGCTTGGCCAAGGCTGTCATCAGGATTGTTCTGCATCTCAGTTCAACTTCCCTTTTGGTCCATTCCTTCTTCTTCCTCTCCCAAACCAGAACTCCTAGAGGTGAGAGGGGAGCATCTGAGGCAGACAGCAAGGTCAAGCTCCTTTATGTCAACCAGGAAATTCCTTTCTTCTGTCTCAGCCTGTTCTCCTTCCCCTGTGGCTCTGACCTTCAGAATTCTCTGGTTGCAGCTAATGTTTCGGAATGAATGGAGTAGAACAAAAACAGCCCTAGCATTGGAATCAAAAGGAGTTCTAGGTCAGTTTCTGTTAGGTGTCTAGGTCAAGCCACTTCACTTCTCTGAGAATGGGAAGAACAACAGGAAAAATTGGGAAGAATAATGCCAATATCCATGATTTAGCGGTGGGAGAGGAGAAATACATGAGATAATGTGGGAAAGTGCTTTATAAACTGTGTATACACGGGTGGGGCTGAACTCTATCTCAAACAATAGTCAATTGCTTCTGCTCCTTGGTCACATTGTCTCTGTTCCTCATGGTTTTTCAAGTCACTTCTGCTGGGGTCAGAGGAGCTCTGTGGAAGGGTTATACCACTGCCTTGTAAATGCAAGGAGAACTGCAGGAGGACCTCACAAGTGTTCCAAGGATGGGAACAGCCAACACGCTTGAATGTCTCGTCCCAATGGCCCTATTATTATGGAATCATTGCCTTTGTTCCCAACTCCTGGACATGGGAAGGGCAGGGTGGGGATAGGTGGAAAACAGATAGATCACAGCTCCAATTGCATACCATCCTCAGGATAGGTAAGCCTGGCCCCTTTATGCCCAGGTAGCCGAGGTTATGCCTAAAAGAGAGAAATACACAACGAGCAGCTCTGCCAAGCAAGATGAACATATGCCATTTCACTCCCAACGTGAAAATGCTTTAGCCAAAATCAGTTACAATATAGTGTGTTCTGGAAGAAATTTTTTTAAAAAGATAGTATTCCAGGAATAGGAAAAACCTGGATTATATCAAAATGGTTACCTTTGAGAGAAAAGATTATGCTTGATCTATATTTCTTCCATGTGCATTTCTGTGTTTTACAAATTTGCTACCATCAATAGTTATACTTTTTGTGATCAAATAAAAATAATTGTCATAAAAATAGAATTTTAGTATTTCTATGATCATTTTGTATAAAGCTGGTTCCTAGCCCATCTCCAGTGTCATTGGGCCTAGAGAAGGAATAAAAAGGATTCCATAAATCACAGCTTTCATTATTGAATCAGGAACTTTCCAGAAGCAAGCTCCACTCTGGGTCCCTGGGGGGCAACCACCAGCTGCTTGTGATCTGTTATGACCTGAATGATTGTGTCCCCCACAAAATTCATATGTTGAAGTCCTGATCCCCACTGTGACTGTATTTGGAAATAGGGCCTTTAGGAGGTAATTAAGGTTAAATGAGGCCATAAGGCTGGGGCCCTAATCGGTAAAGTTAGTGTTTTCATAAGAAGAGACACAAGGGCTCCCAAATACTCTCACTTGCTCACTCTCTCTACAGAGGAAAGCCTACTTGAGGACTTAGCAAGAAGGCAGCCGTCTGCAAGCCAGGAAGAGAGCTCTCAGCAGGAACCAAATTGGCCAGCACTTTGATCTTGGACTTCCAGTCTCCAAAACTGTGAGAAACCAATTTCTGTTGGTTAAGCCACCAGTGTGTGTATTCTATGATGGCAGTCCAAGCAGACTAACACATGGTCCTGCAGAGGCCCCATGCCCGGCACCCTCAATACCAGCAGCTCTAGAATTCCACACAATGCCCAGTTCTGTCCTGAAGCTGGGCCCAAGTTCAGAGGCCTGGAGAATCAAGCTGTGAACTAGAGGAAGATCCTGCAAGATCACAATTATTCTCACAATTATTTTCACCCAAGATGAACCTAGACCATTCGCTTCATCTTTGCATCGACGACACCAGCCTTAATTGTTTAGTCACCAAGTTTTGAAGGACAAGAGTCACTGAAATTGATGACAAAGGATCGGTCCCATGGCAAAGTCACTGCTGTTTCCTCTCCATCAACTGTTATGTCACAAAGACTTCAGTGAGCAGGTATCACAAGCAGTGTCACACCAAATGATTTCATCAGCAATGCCTTTATTCTGACACAAAGTCGTAAGGATGAAATTTCACATTAGACGTCCCTTTTTCCAGACCTCCGCTTTGACTAATACTTTCGGGTTCTCTAGCGTTAAAAAAGAAATCAAGTTTAAACTCATTTCCAAAATAGTTTTTATTCATTGCTTACATTGATTTTTCTGTTGCTACATAGCCAAAAGAAGTTTTAAAGTAATCTTATAGGTCAAGTTCAAGTTTCTTTTTCACTCAGTTCTAAATCATTTAAATGACTTTCAAAAAAGTTTTGGTTACTTTCTGTAACTAGTAGAATGCAGTCCTTCTCATCACAAATCATCTGGCCTAAGCCCTGGCTGGCAGGAAAAATTCAGGAGGTTAGGAATCCGACCCCTGAGATTATAGAGCGGGTGTCATCACTCATGAGCAGTGTGGCCCTGTGTCAGGAAAGGTCATCTCGGTTTCATCAGCTATTACAACAGAGGCAGCAGTAATGAGGCTCGGCTGACTCTACAGGGGTTTGGGGACACAGTGAGCCTCGCATTCTTCCTTGGTTTCAAACCGGTTGGCATTGCCCCCACAGCTGCCATACCAGAACTGTTGGCAAGCCCGCTCTTCCTTGTCATAGTACCACTTCAGGACATAATCCTGGCACTCGCCTTCGACTGGATCCAGAGAACAAGGACCTGCAACAAAACAAATAGAGAGACAGCTGAATTTCGTGCCCGACCATGACAGGAAAGGAGCAATGGTTTGTAGTCACAGATCTAGCCTCACCACCAACCGGCTCTGTGACCTTGAGCAAATAACCTAACCTCTCTGAGCCTCGATTTCCTCAACTATAAAAGCAATATTTTTTTAAAAACCTACATCACAAAGTTGTTGTAAGGTGTCACATAACACATGTGAAAGGTACAAGACAGTTAGAGCTATTCTTTCGCACAGTACATGGCATATGGCAGATACACCAGACAATGTATAAGTGAGTGAGCGAATGAATGAATGAATAGAGCTTTCTGATACTGAGATCTCCTCACTTGCTTATTATGCTTATTTCCTTCTTTTTTCAAATCATCTCAATCCCTCGTCTAAGCCATCCAGCCTTTTAACGGCCGAAGCAAATCCAGCTTGTTTATTATTTACTGTAACCTGACAAGTTAAGATATCTAGTAAAAAAAAAACATGGTGTTCCTGGAAAATGAAAAATAGCATTGAGAGTCAACACGTTACAAGAGAGCAGGATCTGGGATGCCTTGAATTTTAAATCAGACATTAACTTTCCCAGGTATGTAACCTCTGCCTTCTAGGGAGGGGATTTCTCTGGGCACCCTTATATCACAGAAAATATTCCCATCTCAGGTCAGCCCTACAGTGCAGAATAACGGCAGCCTCCAGCTCATTTCCCTGGGCCTTCCAAGCCTCTGCAAATGAAATGTCTTCAGAAAGCAACAGTTAAAATTCATGGTCTGCTCCTGGGAAGCTGCCTACTAACCTCTCATTAGTATAATTAGCACAGATCAGTTTTCTTGAAGGAGTGACCAGATGTACTGGACCCAAGAGAGTGAGACGCACTGTTAGTGGGGTAAAGAGTTGATCATGGAAATTGTCCTATGCCTTGGCCTATGGCATGACTGACTCTGGAAGATGTAAGACAGCAAGCAGCGAGGGCCCAGAAGAAACCAGAGCAAATGCTTCTCCAAAAACTTGTCAGAGTCAACAGAAAAACACTCCAGTTGTGAACTTTTGACCATACTTTGTAGGTTCAACAGATGGATTTGGGCCTCAGTAATCAGGGGGCACCAACCCCTACCATTACGAACTGATTTCAACCTGACAAGCCAAGGACTTGTCCAAACAGATCATTCACTTTCCTAGTGAGACGTCACAGCTGTTGTCTTTAGAAGCCCCACCCTTGCCTCTAGTCTGGGAGACAATCAGGGGCTGCTTCCCCTAGTTTACTCTTCTGGAGCAGCGCTGTCCAGAACTTTCTGCGATGAGGGAACTGTTCCATATCTGCACTGTTTAATACAGTAGCCACTGCCTGTGTGGCCACTGGGTATTTAAAATGTGGCTATTGCAACTAAGGAACTGAATTTTTAGTTTTATTTAATTTCAAATTATTTAAATTTAAATAGCCAATGTGGCTAGTGGTTGATCAGCACAGCTATAGGTGAGTAAATCCTCAATGCTTTAAACTAATTATCTCTAAGGTATTCTTTGTAATATAACTCCCAGGAAACCTCAGAGTCTTAATTTTTCTTTTATCACAATGATATGGCATTGGGGGGCCAGTCAGTTTTCACCCAAGCAATTATTGCTAGCCCCCAATTTTACATTAGCATTATTTTTCCCATGAGTATTAACTTTTGCTTTCTTGGAAGAACCCTGCAGCACAGTCAATTTTACTCAAATAAGTCCATGGAATCCAGGAATTAAGGCAAGAAAAGGGAGAGAGAAAACATGGAGTTGGGGAGGTATGAAGAGTAGCCACAACGAAATGGCAATTTTGCCTACACTGGTTCTGTCTTCTGGTATTTATGTCTTATATTGTAGCCCTACTTGGAGGAGAAACCAAAAAATAGATCTGTGTGCTTTAGAGATAACACTGAAATTGAAAATATACCAAGATCAGCCTCGCTTCTGTGAAGAGACATGACACTCAACTAATTCTTCACAAGTAGGTGCAATAAAAAGTTGCAGGTGCTATGGCAGAATTCGGGCTAAGATACAGGGACACAAAGGAGGCCATAAAAATTTGATACTACCCGGGGGCCAGAAAGGACTCTAAGGAGAAGTGGAACTTGACCTGAGTAGTAAAAGATGAGTAGATGTGGTCCAGGTGGACACTGTGGAGAGAGGGGACGGGGACGGGCAGGCAAGGGTGAGCAATGGCAGGGAGACTTGGGATGAATAACAGGGCCTGAGAGGCAACTGCAAACAGCACAAAAGGCCTACGGAGGGAAGCAGCAGCCAGTGAGGTCCAGAGGCCCACTCAGGGCTGTAATCACGGAGGCCTGTGTGCCCTACCGCGGCACCCAGACGTTATCAGATAAACAATGGGGAACTATAGAAGAAGAGAAATGACACGACCATATTTGCATTTTAGAAGAAAATTAATTTGGTGTTCAGAAGGAATTGGCAGGAGGACAAATTGAAAGAAATGAGACTAGCTGGAGAGCACTGCAATTACACTCACAGGAAAGCCAAGGTATTAAGAGGGAAGACGTGGGGAAAGAGGATGGATCTGAGAGATGCTGAGGAGGAAGTCACACCAAGATCTGGTCACCAGCTGGAGGTGGGAGGTGAGGAGAGGAGAACAACTAGAGTGATGTTTGGTGTTGGCTTTCTACTCCTGGCCAATGGTGTTTTATTCCAGTAAAGGAACAAAGGAGGAGAAGGTTCGAATGGGAAAGACGAGTCCAGTTTCTTTACCTGAGTTTGCTGAGATGACTGTGGGCACGTGCAATGGTGCAATCTGGAGGGTAGTTGAATATACCGGTCTGCAGCTCAAGAGAGAGTTAAAGGTGGAAGATACTAATTTGGAGTCATCGGTACAAAGGGGACAGCTGAAGTTACAGTAGGAAAGCTTGCCCCAGTAGTGTGTGCAGTGCTTAGAGGACTGAAGAAAGGACCTTGGGGAAGGCATTGCACGCCTACCAGGAAATGAATGAAGCCCAAGTTTCAGGGATCCTCATTTGCATGAGCCTCTTCTAAATATTCACTTTTGTACTTAATTTTAATAATTTTATATTCTTTCATAAAATTAAAAGAAGGCCCCCTAAATTGTGTAAACTTCAGGTTCCATAAGGATCCCCCTATGAGGATGGACCTGGAAAGAGGAGCCCACAGAGAGGGACTGGGCAGAAGTAAAAGAACAAGATAAGAATGCTGTCTCTGAAGCCAAGAGAGGAGGAGAGTGTTTGAAGAAGAAGGTAGCGGTCAACAGAGGCCGTGTCTCAAGGAGCTCAAGTCAGTGAGGTGTGAAAGAGCCCTTTGGTCTTTCTTGGCAGTTCAGAACACCTTCGAAGACAAGGGCCAGCTCTTTTCTCTGACTGGAGGGCAGGAAGAGCGGGTGTGCAGCAATATAGGATGTTGGAGGAGGGTGGAGCTGGCCGCCTTTCTTTCTTTTGAAAGAAAAAACATAAGGGCATCTGCTAGAGGAAGAGACACGGAGGAAGGAGCTAGAGGACGTGGGGAAGTTTAGAGCGGCCCTGGAATGCGATGGGAGAGGGACTGGCCGGAGCCACGTTACAGAGCAGGTGGGACACTGTGGGAATCTTCAGGCCTCAGTTTTTGTCTGTGAATAGGGTCAGATTAGATGGATTTGATCAGCTCTCCTCCATCTCTTCACCTTAACTTTGTGGGGAGAGATGCCTCCGAGCAGCGGTCCTCACTCTTGACTGTTCATGGACTCACTGGGGGAAGTCCCAGCCCCAAAGATGATGGTTGAATCTGTCTGGGGTGAGGTCAAGGCACTGAGAATTTTTAAAGATTCCCAGGCGATTCTAATTTACAGCCAAGACTGAAAATCACTGCCTTAGTAACATTACCTAAGGATATTATACACTGAAAATATAATAATCAACAAGATAAGTTCTTCCATGCTTAACTTTTACTCTAAGGAGAGGAAACGTTACTGTCTGTGCTGGGAGTGCCTATTCCTCTGGCTATCTGGTTTTGTTATTTCCTTTGGACACGTGTTTGCTAAAAAGCAGGACATAACATCAACATCTTAACAGCTAACTTATATTGTATGCTTAGTATGCACCAAACACGTGAATTATCAAGTTTTATTCTCAAAACAACCGTGTGAGGTAGATATTTGCATTATCCCCACTTTATAGATCAGAAAGCCGAGGCACAGAAAGATTAAACAACTTCCCATGGCCACCTTGCTGGCAGCCCCAGATGGAGAGCATTTAAAACCTTCACACATTCAAAACCTCTGGGCAATTCTCTCTCATTTAGTCTAAGCAGGACTGACCACACCACTTGTTAGAATCTCTTTCAGCTATCTTTTCCCTCCTTTTAAAAACTTCAGAGTTAAATCCTCCCAAATCTCTTTCTGTGTTTACTGTTTTGCTTAATTTATTGATCCCATGGAAGAGGTAACAGGGCATTTGCATCACTACATGCTGTCATCCAAAACTGATGCTACAGTTGTTTTAGATGGATCCAAATGTTCCTTAAACATGGTCAGAACGCATGTGGCCACTCATGGAGGAAGGAGCCTCTACAAGCCAGTGCATTTTCCCTCAAGGTCAGGAGTATGTTTGCTATTTCTGCAATAGATCATTGCCTCTCCACAACGAAGCACAGACACTTCATAGGGTGCGCCTCCCCAATACTCCCAGAAATAGCCTCCATTCAGCCCCAGTGTTATGGTCAGATGAAAGGGAGCCTTTGTGTGTTTTCCTAATTTCTTTAGCTGCATACACGAAACTGTACATTTGGAATGAAAGTGTATTAAAAGCCAAAACATGCACGCTAACACAGTGCACAGCAATTTTTTTTTAAATAAAAATTTTAAAAAGTGAATTCAACCTAAAGAATAAGAAGTAGTTTGGTTCTTACCGTAGGCAGTGTCTGAATTTATTTTTTTTCCAGTTTCTTTTGGTTTTGCAGGCATTTCTGATTTATTTTCTTCAGCGGCATCTCCACTCTTTTCATAATTTTCCAGTGCTTCTTGCTGCATCATAGATGGCATTGTGGCTTTTCTACTTTCCTCTAGAAAAAAGTCTGTGGCTTCAAGTGCTTCCAAGTCATCAGCAAAGCCAGACATGCCAAACTGGCGCGCGGGCACCCTGTACGGAAACAACCCATGTCAGACTGCATAACCAAACCCTGGGGTGAGAGCTGGATTCCCAGTTCACACTGCTGGGCTCAGTAAGCTCTAGGTTTGGGTATTTCCTGATGGCTTCACTTGTTGCCTTAGCTATTTTCCTGGGTTTGCAGAGGTGTTTGGACAAACCTCAGAATAACATGCTTAGCATTATCAATTTTACCTTTGGGGCATGGGATGAGAGGATGGGGGGATGTGGCAGAACAGAAAATTTTCATTTTTTGCTTTTATACACTTATGTGCTCTTTGCATTTTTTATATCGGTCCTGTATTACTCTTAACATTAAAAAACAAGAAAAGAAAAATCAAACCATATCAGAGTTGTCAAACACAGGAGCAGCCTACCCCAATGGTTTGGGTCGGGTCAAGGACTGGCATTGCTTGTGACCTTTCTTTGGGGAGACAGTCTCCTGCAGGAGGCAGAGCCATGGGACAACCTCAGCTCTGCCCTTGGCCTACCTCTTGAGAGGTGTAATTCCTCGCCTCCGAGTGTCCCCTCGTTTCGGGCCCCCACATTCTTCAGTGAGCTCTGGGGGTGGGTACTGGTTTGTTCCACCTAAAAATAAAATTAAAGAATCAAATCAAATCAAGCATAAAATAATACAAAACTCAAAAATAAAATAAATTAAAATAAAGCATAAAAATAAAATATCCATTAAGATATAAAATTTAAAAGACATAAAATAAAGCAAAATATACAATAAAACTAAACAAAAATCCTCACAGAGTAAATACAAACTCAAATAAAACTTAAAACCAAAAAAAATCCATTGACATAAAATCAAAAAGATGTAAAGAAGCATAAAATAAATACAAAAATAAAAGCAAATAAAATCAAAAACAAAATAAAAACATAAAATGCAACCTATCATATAAATACTATAAAATAAAATCAAGACATAAAAGGATATAACAAAACATAAAATGCAACCTAACATCGTGAAACATAAAAATAAAGTAAAATAAGGGGTCGGCCCTGTGGCTGAGTGGTTAAGTTTGGGCATTCTGCTTCGGCGGCCCAAGGTTTCACAAGTTTGGATCCTGGGCCTGGACCTAGCACCGCTCATCAGGCCATGCTATGATGGCATCCCACACGGCACAACCAGAAGGACCTACAACTAGAATATACAACTATGTACTGGGGGGCTTTGGGGAGAAGAAGAAACAAAAAAGATTGGCAACAGATGTTAGCTCAGGTGCCAATCTTAAAAAAAAAAAGTAAAATGAAATTACAACAAACTAAAAAGTGATTCCTTCAGCCTGCTTCTCCCTCAAAAAACCACTAAGCCATCAGCCACCTATTGCACTTCTCTACTCCACCTCCTGCAAAGACAAGGAATCTAAAGTTCAGAGTAGTTCGCTGACCTTTCTAGGATCACACAGCTCACTACGTAGTGGCAAAGCTAGGACAAGAAGCAATTCTTTGGTCTTTGTACTAAATTGGAGAGGCAGAACGCTATGTCAATACTTCTGAGACGTCCATCAGACTCCCTTTATTCCTTCAGTGAGGAAGGGGGAGACGTCCCTCAAGGCTCCCAACAGGCTGTCACATCCACTTATAAACCCAGAAACTAACAAGCAAGGAGGGCAAGGCCTCACATGTCACAAGGCCCCCTGCATGAGCTGTTTTGGATTATGCACCTCTGGACAAAGCCCAAGACCATCTCCTGGAAGCGTGACCAGGATAACACGGCCGCCCGCCCCCAATCCCAGCAATCTCCATTATCATGCTAGGGATACAGATGTGGCACTGGCTGCCCCTAAATGGAGTTCAACTAGTTCTGATTGGAGGTGAGGATACTAGGACAGGAGGCAGGGAGGAATTCCACCCAGGTCACACTGTCACCGTGCCCCTTGATCTTCACTGTTGGTTTCATCCACCTAACCTGAGATGGGAAACCCGGGACTTCTGTCCTGTCTCCCTCACTTCCTGGCAAGTCTCTGAAGACTGGCAGCATCAGCATCACGTGGAAGCTTGTTAAAAACGCAGAATCTCAGGCTCCAACTCAGATCTATGGAGTCAGAACCCACATTTACGTGCACACGTCAAAATTTGAGAAGCGCTGTTATATATACACCTGGATTCTGGAGTCTGGATCACTGGCTGTTGTAATAACAATAACCACGCCCTACATTTGTACAGTACTGGTGCTTTCAAAGCCCCTCCGTGTGCATATTTGAATAGAGGCTTCACAAATAAGGAAAGAGATTGTAATTCCCATTTTGGTAAATGAGGAAACCAAGAGGTTAGGTGGAAACCCGAGGCCTCCCAGCCACCCGATGAGAGGTTCCACCGCTTGGCATGGTGTCAGAACAAGACAGCTCAAGGTTTTCAGGAAACAGGATGCTCTCTGGGGGCTCCTCAGAGGCTGTGAGGCTGCACACACCTCAGCTAGAGTGAAAGGGCAGTGGGCACCTACTCACCCAAATGCCAGGCTCTGACATTTCCTATCCCCACCCTACCCAGGGCATCTCTAGTGCTGGGGACTGCTCACGTTTTAGGAGATTCAGGAAGGCCCGGGTGAATCTGCGGGCGTAGGTCACCTCTGGGTCTGAGATTCCTTCAAGGCGCAGCAGGTGCTGCTCTGAAGGGAGGCTGGCCACGTGGAACAGGTCGGCCAGCTCGCGGGTCCCCACGCCTGGGCCCAAGGCCAGCACAAATAGAGTGATGCCCTTGCACTTGGCCTCCAGGGACAGAGTCTTTAGCTTCTCGCGGTCCCAGCTGCTGGTCTCGCTGGCCACGATGGCGAAGAGGACCCGCGCTCTCCTGGGCACCGGGGCTGCCAAGAGCACCTTCTCCAGCGTCCACTCCAGGGCATGTCCCAGGGCAGGGGCTCCGTTCAGGGGGCGGCCCAACGCCTCGCGGACATGCCTCTGCATCTGTGTCCGGTGGCCGTAGGAGGTCAGGTGGAAGCCCTCGAGCACAGGGGGGCGCCCGGCGCCCGGCAGGAAGCCAGGAGTGGTGTGCATCACCAGGGCTGCGCGCGCCCCACTGGGGGACGTGCTGGGCTGCACAGCCACCTCCAGGTCGTCGAGCACAGCGTCCACTAGCCTCAAGGCGGCGCGGTACTCGTCGGCCCCAACGCCGTGGGAGCTGTCCACCACGAATGCCACGTCCACGTCCACCGCCAGGGGCCCGGAAGTGCCCAGCCTGCACTCTGGGGCTGGTCGGCACTTGTCTGGGGAGGAAGCACGAGGAAAGGCCAGAGTTAAACAACGCATCCCTTTCCTTTCTGTGCAAACACGTTTCCAGGCTCTCGTTAAGGAGAGCTGGGGCTGAGCGCTGCCTGCACTGTGTCGACAAGGCAAGCCAATGGGCGCTCTGCGTGCCCGTTTTTCAGAAGAAAGAATCGAGAAGATCTGATTGCACATTTAATGTTTTTAACCACTAAGCCATATGGCTTCGTAATCTCTAGGTTCACAGACACTCGTCTGGTTCAATGCAGGCTCTACCTCTTACTGGGTGAGTGAACTTGGGCAAATACTCAGCCTTCCCTGTGCCTCAGTTTCCTCTTCTGTCAGATGGAGATAATGATAATAATAGTACCTACCTTATGAGGTTGTTTGTGAGGTTTAATTAAAAAATGAGTTCTATGTAAGCTTGGAACAAGGCCTGGTGAATAGTAAGAGCTCAAGCTCAGTCAACAGCAGCTGTGTTCATGCTTCTGCAGGAGAGGGAACTGGGGCCCAGAGAGAGCACGTGTCTCATCACCAAATGAGAGGATGGATGGGAAAGCAGCTCATCAACTCTAACACACTCTACAAATGGCACTTACTGTATTTGACTGGAGCAAGTTCTCAGAACCAAATCTCTCATGGCAGTGTTAGGTCTTAGTGTGGATCAAGTAGAGGGAACAATTAAATCCCCTTTTGATTTCCCCTATAGGACTCAGTCTGGCCTGGGCTTGATGACGAGAGCTCTTCACATGGAGCATCCACAGGTTTCAGCACAAAGTTCTCTCTGGCACAGGCTGGTGTGGGGTGTGGGATATAGTGATGGAAGCTGGAGACACAGAGACCTTGAATGACTTGCCAGTATCCTGCTGGTGGTCAACGGCAGTTCCAGGCCTATAACCCAAGACTCTTGACCCTTAGTTCAGTAGTCTACTCTTCACACTAAGGTGCCACTGAGGAAGGAACACAAGCCCAGCCATCTATAGGAGCCTGGCAGGATAGGAAAGTAAGCAGAGCAGGCCAGGGGTAAGACGATAGAGAGGGGAAGGGACTGTGGGGCACTAGCAGACACTTCCCCCATTAAAAAGGGGCAGGCATAACTCAGCTGTGACTGTGGCCACATGTGGCCATGACTGTGGCCACAAAGGAATGCAGTGTCTGTGATTCTCAAGATTATTCTGACTTCTTAAGAAAAATTGGAAATCTGGACTTAATAAGAAATCCTCAGATTCCCAGACTGCAAATACACGTCTGCAGAGCAGACCTGGTCTCTGGTCACCAGTTCATTCATCCTGTTCTAAAGACATTAGTCTGGCCAGAAATGCTGTCCAGGCTTACCATAGCAGAGAGTGCAGCGGGCCACATGCCCCACGTCCTGCTGGCCCTTGGTCTCCCAGACAAACAGGTGAAATCTGTTGGCTCCATCCATCTAAGCCGAATACATACACAAGTTTATCATTAGCTGAATTAAATTTCAGGCCATGTTTTTCATGCTTTTTCCAATTCAGATGAGAAAAACCTTAGTATGCTATTTAAAGACGAATATATATAATTATACATGTATATAGAATTTAGCGTTATCTGTTACAGTTATTTATAGTCATTTAGTTCTTTAGTTCTAATATGGAAGTTGGACTAGCATTGGTGTGGGTACACGAGCTGTGGGTCTTCACACTCCCAATGTGTGAAACTCAGCCAGCATCATGCTGAGTTGGAATGAGGGTAAGGGAGTTGAGGGTTCAATCATTGATAAGTTTCTTAAATCTTTACTGATTGTCCACAGTAAACAAGGTGCGGTGTGGTGGGAGTTAAACACAAACAGGCAGACCCTTCAAGGAGGTGGTCGTATAGGTCGTATACCGTTAGAATGGCAAGAGGTAGATACTATAAGGGAGGTCCCTCTAGAGTATTCCTGGTGTTCAGAGCTGGGACTTATCAAAACCAGAAGGCAAGAGTAAGGAGGAATCGGGGAAAGCTTTGTAGGGATGGCAAATCTGTTTATCTCCTTCACTTAACCTTTCCAATTTAATAACTGATATCAAATAGTAATAATAGCAATAAGAAATCCGAAAAGGTCCATGTGACAACTGGTTAGATAATCAATAAACCCATTCCCTCTTCTTCCTAGGGCTAAAAGTAGACTACATTTCCCACCCTCCCTTGCAGTTAATTGGGACCATATGCTGGGGTCTAGCCAATGGCATGGAGGTGGAAGAGATATGTGCCATTTCCAGTTCATAAACTATACTGCACGGCTCCCTCGGCCCTCATCCGCCAGCCAGATGTAGAGGATCCAGAGAAAGGTTTTGAGGCCCTAGGGTATGATGGGGCCACTGAAAGAAGCAGCCCAGGTCCTGAAATGGCTGCATGTAGCAAAACTCTCCTCCGGTCCACACACACCCCCAAGGACCCACATTCACTTGTGAGAGATGGCAGAAATAAGACCTACTGTGTTAAGCCATTGAGACTGGGACATGAGTGCTTTCACAGTTAACCTTCCAAGACTAATACAGGGACTAATACTATTTGCAGGATTTCCACCTCATGATGAAATTAGGAATGCTTTCCAATTATTTCTCTCAGGACATGAGGTGTGGTTTGCAAAGAGGTGGCTATCCTAGCTTAGTCACATCCATCTCTTTGCTCTCACCAAAGCATGTAGGACAGGGCCCCATTGAGGGTCAGCTCCTCCTCCTTCATCCCTGTGGCCAGGACCAAGCAGGCTCTGGACCGTCCTTTGGTAACAAGGTGCTGGGGACCCGCAGATGTTGTGCTAGCCCTCAGGGAGATAGATAGGCAAGGGTTACTTTGGAAAAGAATTTTCTGTAACACATATTCCTTATGGGGCCCTTCACCCTTTCTGCTTGGGACTGCAGCGTATCCCAAACCTTGTCTCTCACAGTGAGCTTACTTGAAGGAAAAACCCTCGTGAGGAAAGATATATAGAGTTGAACTTTTGTAACTAATTCTACTAATTACATTAGTTGAACTAATGCAACACATACAAAAAAAACCATGGGAAGGTTCCTAAGTCTCCTGAGAAGAAAGGCAAAACTTTCTTCTCTCTCGTTCTTCACATGGCAAAGGCAACCTTAAATTATGCTTTTTCCTGACCTAGAAATTCAAATCGACCAAGGCTGATTAAACAGCTACTACCTGAAAGTCTTAAGAAGCCATGTGGAGCTACAAAAATGACACAGCCACACCTTCAAAGAGCATAAACCTAAGTGGAAGGATAGAAAAAAAACCATGGGAAGGTTCCTAAGTCTCCTGAGAAGAAAGGCAAAACTTTCTTCTCTCTCGTTCTTCACATGGCAAAGGCAACCTTAAATTATGCTTTTTCCTGACTTAGAAATTCAAATCGACCAAGACTGATTAAACAGCTACTACCTGAAAGTCTTAAGAAGCCATGTGAATTGTCCATTTTCGAGAAAGCAATTTTCGAGAAAGAAAGAGGTCCGATAATATGTTTCAGGAACACAGGAAGAGGAGATTCATTTCAAGGGGAAGGGATAGAGGGAACCTGATGAAGAGAATGGCATCTGGCACATTTGAGAGAATGAGTAGGATATGTACGTGGCAAAGATGCAGGGAAAAATGTTATAGTGTGGAGGAACAGCATGTACAAAGGCCCCGAGGTAGGCAGTGGTTATCTATAGAATTCTTCTCAATGCCCCCCTGCCCAGAGATTAGAGGACACCCACTTCTGATGTGCAGCTACAAAGCACATCTGAAACCCTGGAACTCCTTTCCAGATGGAGGAGGTCGACATGAAGAATGAGTGCAGATCTACTGCACGTGGTCATCATATCTGAGTATTGACCAAACAAAGGGACCTAACTAATCATCAACGATTAGAGAGAACAGAACAGCGTAGGCATGGATACGTTACATCGATAGCTTTATTGGAAATCACATGAGACAATTTGGATTCACAGCAGTGTTCCAGGAGATATGAGGAGACTGGGCTAACCCTAGGAGCTTCAATATCACCAAGAGTTGTGGAGAAATGCTAAATTCGTGTGCGCTATTTTTAAATCACAGGAAACGTAGATGAAGTGTGTTACAAAATGCAGAACTTGCATGAATTTTTAAGATAATATGGAAGACTTGAAATAATTCAAACGTTCCCCTAAGTTTGTACAAAGGAATGGTTCATGGGGAAAGTTCTAGGCAGCACAAACGGATTAGGTGTCAGAATCCGAGTCCTAATCTTGAACTGCCATAATTAGCCGAGTGACCTTGAACAAGCCGCTGGCCTCAGCTGCCTCAGTGATGGAGTTTTATGTAGGAGTCAATGCCTCTGAGTTTTCTTTCTGTTTGAGCACAGCCTGGCCCTGAGGTACTGCCTTCTGGATTTGCCTCTTGTTCAGGACACTGTGTTACCTTTTGTACTCTGAGCAGCTCAGAGGATGTAACTCTTCCATCTGTTGTTCTGCTTGTTGGAAAATTACCAAATTCAACTGAACTGGAAGAGCTACAAAACTTGCATCTTTTTAAAACTTTTCTTAGGAAGAATAATTCTGTGATCAAGCTGAAAATTTTCACTGTCCTTGCAAAAATAATATCGTGGCAACAAGTACACAAAACCACAGCGGAACCCCACAGGGAATTATGATTCAGCGTAGATGCATCTGTACCTAGTTGTTCTTAATTATCATTTAATTACTTTGACTGTGGACTTGCCAGCATGGTCCTAGTCACTAACAAGGTGGACAAGACAAAGCCTGAGAAAGCTCAAGCAGAAAGAGAGTGTGGGAGGGAATCCAGCAGAAGGCGAGGAGAAAACGGGCCCTTTGAATCCTGCAAACTCCCCTCAGTGCTAGAGAAGGCAATTTCAAACCCATGGACCTTAAACACAAGCCCAGCGATCTGCTGGAGGCTCAGAGCTTTACTGTAGTTTAAATCAGCACTTCTGGCGATTTCCTCAACCAACTTCATTCCTGAATGTCCAGTTGTGGTCTGTTAGAACTAGCTATGTACTCACAACAGGAGTGTATGGAGGGGACGAGGATGCAGCATGGGGATTTGCATCAACAACCCCTTTTGTTGAATAGACAGATATTTTCTCAAAGGATATAGACAACCCTCAAACCTCAGCCACCAGTATTAAAGGACTCCCCACAAACCAGGAGCTGGAGGGCCCCATAGGTCCTCAGCTGCTGTTCTAAGCTGCCAGAGGCCATGAGACAGTGTTTGTTCCTGGAACTGGGTTGGGGGAGGCTCTTGGCTTGGCCAGATGGGAGTAGAGGGGAAGGAAGCCAAAGCTGGGAGGATGATTTGCCTTGGACAGAGGAAGAGCTAACTGGACCCTAAGGAGGGAGAGTTAGAAACCATCTGGCATCCAGTTGAGGTAAGGGTTTGGGGAACAAGAAGGGAAAACTGAAAAAAGTAGGGGAAGGAGGCAGAAGGAGAGAGTTGTCATGCAACTTGTGACTGCCTCCAGGAGCTGAGTCCAGTTTTGGCTCCTGCCAGCTGGCACTGTCCCTCCGAGAACCAACTGACTCCTCCTGGACTCCCCAGCAACTATTAGCGTCCAGCACTGGATTGAGGTGTCAGGTGGCAGAGTGGGACTTGGGAACCTGACATAGCGGAGTGCAAATTCCAGGACTATGTAGTTTAGAACAAGTTGTTCCACCTCTGACCTTCCTTTACCTCATCTGGGAAACATAGATTATTATTATTAACCTGTAGGATAGTTATGAGGATCAGACCAACACTCCTCAAACTTTACCGTTCATGCAGACCATCTGGGGAACCTGTTAAAAATGCAGAGCCTGATTGATTAGATCAGGGGTGGAGCTTGAGATCCGGCATTTCTCACAAAGCTGGGCGATGCTGATGCTGCTGGTCCCAGGACCACATTTTAAGTAGTGAGAAGTTAAGCTGTCAAAGCATGAAAAGTACGTCGCGTGGTGGTTGGAACTTCATAGGCCCTCACTAAATGGAAGTTATCCAATTTAATAAATAGTTACTGGACAAAGGGGCACTCTTAAAGACCTGGTGAAGACGGTGATGATAATGGCCTACACTGAGTATACACACGGGAAGTGCCAGATGTCCCCGTAGGAACTCTCTCTTAAAATTCTCACAACAAACTTGTGAGTTTATCCTCATTTTACAGCTGAATAAATTGAGGCCCCACTGTCAAGTAACATGTCCAGATTACAAAGTGGACAAAGCCAGAGTTTGAAGCCTCTTTGCCTAATTCCTTCCCTCGGTTGTTGATCCTGGCCCTAGGAGAGTAACAATCTAATGGAAAACAGCAGCCCACAAAACCTCCACGGCGGGTCATCCTTGGCCTCAGAAAGGGCCTATCTGGGCAACTCAACAGTTTCTTCAAAAGAAAGAATGTCCTCCTGGAACTTTTCTAATTTTATGCCAAAATTGAAAATTACCCAAAAAATCCCTTTGGCCTTCCTCTTAATGCTTTCATGAGTTTGTTGTTGTTGTTGTTGTTGTTGTTCTGTCTCCATGATAGCCAACATTCCATTCTTTGGATTTTTTTTTTCAAGAGCAATACACAGAAACAGAAATAGAGCCAGTTCATAGGTTTATCTCATAGTATTATTATAAAGATAAAATGAATACATGGAAAGAAAAAACTTCTAAACTCTTCTTTTCCTATTTTTGAATTTTGAATTCAAAATCTCATTGCTAATGGGAATTCCAGACCTTGAGCAAGTTGTTTGACTTCTCTGTGTCTCAGTTTCATCAACTTAAAAATGGGCCCATAATAATAGTTTTGTCACTGGGATTTTGTAAGGATTAAATGAATCAATAAGTGGGAAGATCTCAGAACAGTGCCTGGATCCATAAACGTGAGTTACTTTCCTAGGGATTATTTCAAGGGAACATGTGCTAGACTGTTTATAAATAAAAATGAAATTTGAAAAAGAAAAGAATTCACAAAGTTCATGTTATTGTTCTAGATATTTTATACCACCCAGTAATTTTCTCGTCTGAATAAATGTTCTTTTAAGCAATGCTCAGAGTATGCAACAAGATATTACTGAACATTTCAGTGCAATTACAGAATTATTTTTAAATTGTTAAACATTGACCATTTATTTACTGATTAGTGAACTCCACAACCAAATTAAAATTTCTAATAAAGTGTATCAATGGTAAAAAAAACAAAAAAAGAAAAGAAAAATGAAATTTGAAACCCGACACACAAATTGCATTTTCCCTGTAATTCTCAGCTTTTTCATTTTAAAAAATGGGCAAATAAAGTCTTCTGTTTTGAGACACAAGGCAACTGGACAGTTCTTAACAATGAGATTAGGCGCAAATAGTCCAAATGCTATAACTGTTTTATTTAGGGCTAATATGACTCAATGGATGGCTTAAAAATCTTTTCATTATGCCCCACAGCCTCTGAGCATGTTTAAATGGACTGAGAAGTTAGGGCAACTGTTTATATAATCATTTCAAATTGAACCACCATCATTTTTCCAGAAGCAGCATACAGGTGTTGTTCTGAAAATAAAATAATATAGAGATGAAAGACAAAGCCTATGGATGGTCAAAGAGAGCCCTCAGGTAGATAATTCAGAAGGAGCCTTGTAGGATATTCCCACTCTCCTGCCTGGATTCCCACAAGGATACAGCACAGAGTGGAGGATGCTAAGGGCTGCAATATGCCCAGCTGTGAAGAAATTAGGATTTTCTGAAAGACCCTGAGGAGGGGGTTGTTGTTTCTATGGTTTCTCTCCTTGCCAGTGTCACCAGAAATGAGGTCATTCATTACATTTGATCTGGAAAGCACCATTTAACATCCTTTCTACACTGTTAAATTTAAGGTACAGAGGTGTCTCCAGGCATCCTGGGCAAGAATATGTCCAAGAAATGGAGAGGAGAGTGGATAGAAATGACAGAACTGAGGTCCAAGTATATGTAAGCTGGCAAGTTCTTTTCACACACCATTACATCCCTTCATTTGGAACATAAGGCAGCTTAGAGGGCAAGAAACTCTTGACAAAGGATCATCAGCTCGCTGTCTACCCAGGATCCCCTCTCAGAGAGCAGAGCTGATGAGCATTTGTGCCGATGTAACTGTACCCTGAGTAACACTCTCCAAATGTTAGGGAAAATGCCTTTTTAAAAATAGATAATTACACCCCGAAGGGAGCCTAGATAACATGTAGTTGTGACCCTCTCTCCCTTTTAGAGCTGAGCAAAATGAGACTCAGAGAGATGAAGAGATTTTTTTCCAGAGACACCTCATTATTCATAAAAGAGCCAAAGATAAAAGCTACATCTCTAATTTAAACTGTTATTTGTTAATACTCTGAGTTTATTGATCCATTCAGGAAGTTATTGAGAGCTGCCTCTCACCAGCCCATCCCTGTCGGACATCCCTCTAGGCGAGAGGGATGGAGCAGTGAACCAGGCACTTACTTATCCACTGCATTTTAACTTTGTTCTCAGAACCCAAGATATTTAGCGCATCGTTCCCAACTGTTTGCAAGCTATCACAGTTTTACCTATTGATTGTTAGAAGCATATTCACAGCTGTGTCAACAAATCTGTCACCTACAACTTCTATCGTGTACTCAACCTTAAGGGAAAATTAAACGGTCTAGCACAGCTAAGTTAATTAGCTATTAGGTTGAACCATATGACATTTCCATTTTTTTCCTGTCAAAACAGTTGAATATTGGCAATGTCACATGGCTCAACCTGACATTCATAAGCATCCTGGAATCTCTTAAATAGAGAATTGCCCTTCATTTTGATAAATCATCCCAGATATTCCATGAGAATGTGCTACATGAGTTTCAGTTAGAAAAGTAAAGTCTGGAGAAATTGTGGCGAATACACACACTCAAATACTTCAGAACAGCAGTAAAAAAGAACAAGTTACCCATGTACACAACATGGTTGAACAAGAATAGACATTATGTGCAGTGAGAGAAGCCAAACACAACAGAGTACGTGCTATAGGATTCAACTGATATGAAGGTTCAGAAGAGAGCAACTGATTTGATTGTGATGGAAGCCACACTCTGGGGACTGTGTGGTTTGGGAAGGGACACGAGGAAAACTTACAGGACGCCCAGAGTGCTCAATATGTTGAAGCACATCTTGGTCACAGGGGTTTAAACATATATAAAAATCCATCCAGCTATACACTTAAAATCAATGCCCTTCACCTGCTTTCTTATATGGGCATGTATTTTACGCCCCAAGTGAAAAAAAAAAAAAGAAGGCAAACTACATTCTATGGACCCTCATGATACAATTTAACATAGTGGTTAAGCATAGATTCTGAAGGCCGATAACATTGGTCTGCCACTAACTAGACATTTGACTTTCAGTGGTATACTTAACTTCTCTAAGCCTCAGTTTTCTTATCTCTGAATTGGAGATATACAATGACACGTACCTTATTGAGTCTGGGGGGTAATTAAATAAGATAATGCTTATGAGGCACACAGCACAGAATAAGTGCTCAAGAACGGCCAAGTCAGTACTAGTAGCGGCACTGGTAGCAGAGTCCATAAAGAGACACGTACTCCCTCATGCATGCACATCAGTCTCTGGGGAATTCTTCCCCTGCACAGCTCTCATTCCTCATGTGGTCCCTGATGGGGGAGTAAGAACCAGGCACTAACCCCCGCCCCCCGTGTCCCTGCCCACCAGCGGTTCCCCCGCATACCAGCAGAGCATCTGGGAGGTTGTGCTCCTCTGTGAAGGCGATGACTGCAGGGATGATGTCCAGTGCACTGAGCTCCAGTGTGGCAGTACTGATGGAATCTGTATCACGGGCCCAGCCCGCCTGGAAGAACACAGCCACATTCCTCGTGAGCAGGCCTGAGCGCGCACGTTTGAATACGTGTCTTGCTACAAACCTCATGGCGTCCCCAAGTTTCCTGCTGCCAGATGACACTTCCAGGGGGATTTTCCTGACCGCTTGCAGGAGCGCAGGCTTCCTCTTGTAGTCTGAGAAGCGAATCAGGTAATCTGTTTTGGTGTTGTACGAAACAATGGACACTCGGGCACCTGTTGGGCAGTTACTCTCACTTATTTCCATCTTCATCAACAGAGATAATAAAATGTCTCTCATCCTCTCAAAATCCAACTGGGAGACATCATTTGACATGTCCAAGGCAAAGACCACTTCAGTGGGGAACGCTGGACATTTGGAAATACCTTGACACAATGGATACACAGATTTAAGACTTTCTGTAACGCCTCTAAACAGGTGAAGATTTGACTGAATAAGAAATATTACTTACCTGTTGAACAAGCTGGAAGGGAAATTATTTTGGAGAGAAAAGAAGACGTCGTTAGTTTACATGGGCAGAGGCATGTTTTCCACTTGAGTGCTTCAACATGAAAAACCACCTCCTCTGAGAAATTCAAGCAGTGGCCTTCTCCAACTCCTGCCTGAGTGTGGCAGAGACCTCTGCTTGCTCCACAGTATCCATTCTCCCATTGTTCTAAAGTGCTAGAACCCCAGTCTCTGGCTGGGCATATGGCTGCGTAGGACAAAGGCTACATTTCCCAGGGGGGTGGCCATCTTGCTAAGTTCTGGATAATAGAATAAGAAAAATGGTAGGTACAACTTCGAAAAAGTATCCTTCTCCTTTCCTTTCCTGATGACTGAAGCCTGACAGACATCTTAGATCAGGAGGAGATTTGGGAAACAGAGCACCCTCGCCCCCATGGCAGAACAAGAAAATATCAAGAGCCTGCATCCCTGTGTTCAGCGAGGAGCTCCGTATCAACACTGGACGGGCTACTTCCAGGTTTTGATTTGAGAAATACGTTTGTCACTGCTATTGAGCACTGAGGTCACACTGTACTGAACTTACATCTAACTAATACACTGAGCTATTCTGAAACTATATATATATATATATATATATATGTATACACACACACATATACATACACATATACACACATACCTAAAACTATCTATATATATAATATACAATATATATTAATTATGTACTATATAAGCATGTGTACAAAAGTAATATATTTTCATGGAAACTATTAGAAAACAAAAACTTAAAATTACCCTTCATTCATCATATATATGTTTGAGTAGATATATATATAATTTGTTTCAACTTATTTTATAAAACTTGGAGCTCAGGATATATTCTATTCTCCATCTTCTTTCACTTAGTATCTCAGGAACATCTATTTTTTTTCTGTCAAGAAATTTAGAGCAATATCATCTGGTCTACTAGAGATGTCTCATGATTTCTTCTGCCAACATCCCTTTTGATGAGTGCACTTGTAGATATACCTGTGCATCTTCTGTCCAACCCAGCCCTCTATAAAGCTCTGTAATTGTGGCCTTGTATGCATTATCCAATTGCTCTTCAGGAAGGTTGTACCGATTGACATTCCTACCAGCAATGTGTACTTTTATACATTTCCCACGTTTGGATACGCATTTTTTTGTCATTTAAAAAATACTTCCAATTTGAGAAATAAAAAGAGTATCTTATTTTAAATTGCATTCTTTGTCTTCTTGTGAGGTCGAACATTTTTACGGGTTTACTGTTCATTTGTATTTTTTCTTCTCTGAATCGTCCATTCAGGTGTTTTGCCCATTTTCAGTCTAAGAGTTTTTTATATTTAGCAAATATGAAATATCTGTGTTTGCTGATGAAAATGACTGAGTAGCAATAATTTTATATATTTCAACATGATAGAGAAAGGAAGTTAGGTCCTTTGCTTGGGTCCACTGCTTATATCGCATATATTTTTTCCCATTTTTCTGCTTGCATTTGACTTCACAGGGCTCTTCAATGAAAAGGGGGTTTAGCTTTTCACATGGTCAACTCTGACACTCTTTTCCTTTGTGGTCAAGAGGATGGTATTATTCCTTATGATTTCCTAGAAAAAGGATTCCATAATCTCCCTGAACAGAAACTGGATGGGGATGGACAGTATACAGAAGAATCAGAGTAAGAGAAGCAGATGATTGTGGAGAAAACCTAAGCTCCCAAACTAAGCACTTTGCCAAGTCAGTGTTCTCTCCCTGTTGCCAGTAAGTGGAGAAATATGTATATCATAGGATGCAAATATCCTGGGATACATATCCTGCAAATTTACTGAAGACTGCAAATAAGTTCTAATCTGGGAATGTGAGAAAATATTACCTAAGATTTGATGATTCATATTTCCATTTCTAAAACATGAATGTAAATAAAATAGGACACATTTCTTATTGAAGGCTCACTGTTGATTCCTCTTGTTTGAATGGATGAGATGAAAAGAACAAAGCTTCTCTTTTCCTGTTTCGTGATAAGAAGCACCAAAATGCAGATATGCAGATGCGCAATCATCATTGGCATTTCATGAGGCACCGTATTGTACGATGGAATTTTTCTTCACCATTGAGATGACACGCCTTTTGATCACTTCATTTCTGAGACCACATTGGGGAAGATTATTTACCCAAGGGGTGACTGAGCTGAATATATTAATTTATAAGAGCATTTCGTGATGGACAATGGCACCTCTCAAACCTCAACCAAATCCACGAGTGACTTATGTCCTCAGTCCATGATCCATCCCCACTTCACATCACTGGCTCCTTTTGAGCCTTTCCCAAACAACTTACGGCAATTTTCTTGCATGAAATTGATGATTTCACACGGCTGTTAGAAAGATGGAGAAAGGAAAAAGGAAAAAGTATTTAATTTGAAGCATATTTCTCCTCACCCTCATGACTTAGAAATGTCATATGGATGTTATCAGTGCCTATCTCAAGTTTTTTAATCTACAACAGAAAACCTTGAAATTGTTAAAGCAGATGAAAGTTTCCAGCAGTTCTATTTCTGGATCCAGTGGATATTTTAAAACATTTAAAGCATCTTGTATACAATATAGTGCCCATATTATTAAAGGTAGATAGATAAGGGGCTGGCCCCGTGGCTGAGTGGTTAAGTTCATGCGCTCCACTGCAGGCGGCCCAGTGTTTCGTTGGTTCGAATCCTGGGCGCGGACATGGCACAGCTCATCAAACCACGCTGAGGCAGCATCCCACATGCCACAACTGGAAGGACCCACAATGAAGAATATACAACTATGTTCCAGGGGGCTTTGGGGAGAAAAAGGAAAAAACAAAATCTTTAAAAAGAAAAAGGTAGGTAAGAGGAACTCTTTTTAAATTTGCATCACAAAAGGATGGAATCAAATCTGATTTTGAAGAAGTTTAAATCCAGGAAATTCAGCACAGAGGGCAGAGAAATGCCTCCAATTCTTGAATCTCTACATTAGCCATTGCTCAAACACTGTTTTAGAATGCCAAGACAGATACCCCAGACGCCTCCCCTAGAATTCTGCTTCATTGCTTTGATCCCTTCCTCCTGTTCTTTTCTTCCCTCAACCCCATTACTTCCTGCTCCTCAGTTGCCCCTAGTCCCCCACCATAATATTTTTGTACTTGTGAGATGGAAAGTCATCATGACTTTTGAAATTGTTTCCAGGTGTGTGATGAGACACAAAGTGCTGTACTATACCATGTGTTGGCTTATAAATACTTTATAAGCAATTTTTGAACTTTACAAAAAGGCATGTTGTACAGGCTAGTAGCCTCAAAGTCTCCGTTTTTGTCAACTAATGTTACTCAAAAACATCCAGATTCCCTCCAGGATTGAAACTATTATTTTACTCTTTTTATTTGATATGGTTATAATATTCCAGAGTAAAACCTATAAACTTCAAGTACTAAGAGAATTTGTAAGAGGAGAAAGTAAAGAATCTTTACTGATTTCTATTTTGTGAAAACGGAAAGCTGTATGTTCTGGAAAGAGTGATGTTTAGAACTAAAATATTCACCTACCGTCATATCTACCAAACCTTTGGGGCCCTTGATGCCCTGGAAAGAACAGAAGCACGTTTAAAACGCAAGATTCTGAGGTCTCACACATTATTCTCCCGAGTTGGCAAGAAATTCTCAAAAAGTTCACCATAGTACATAGACCACCTTTTGCCCTTCACTCCTGGCCCTGGAGTTCTATGTGACCCCATAAGGAAGGAGGTCAGAGTGCCTAGGAGGTATATCCCAGACTTCAGAGTCCAGGATGCCCAGGTAGATGGTATATACAGACTTCTGGAAAACAACATCACTTGAGACTAAGCTACAATTTAGGATCAAATTCAGAAAAAGGCCATTCAGGATCCCAGGACCATTCATAGGCAGTTCTAAAGTGGATCCCAGTCTGTCCTCCATCCCTTCTGCTCAGGCACCACCCCTATCTCTGCCCTAGTACTGAACAAGTCTGCCCTAGAACGATAGACTGATAGCCTAGCCTCTGAGGATGAGCCATGGAGCAAAACAACAATAAGCTCAGTCTTTTCCTTTCATACCAAATGACTTTCCAGGGAATTTTTAAAAATATATGTGGGCTTGCTACATCAGTTCATATTATATAAATGTCATCTTTTATTAGGATTTCCTTCTGATTTTTGCATAAATGTTGTTTTTATCTTGTTTATATTGAAAAACTCACTCTCCAGTGAGTTTTATACATGTTTTATGTATTTAGACAGATTTGTAAATCTCCAGTCACTCTAATATTTTCCCCACATTCAAGTAAAATACATATATTAAATATATATACTGTATAAGGACTTGAAGCTGATGTCCTCTAAAGCAAATTTGGCCCGTTTCCTATATAGCTCTTCTTATGTGTCCCAAATGCTTATTTCTTCTTAGAGATGCCTCTTATCAAATCCTTATTCATTTTTACGCAAAGGTTGAAAATCAAAGAAAGGAGAATAGTCCATGTTACCCTTGGTCCTGGTGGGCCTCGGTCACCTGGAATTCCGACAAATCCAGGAAAGCCGGCATTGCCCTAAAAATGACCAAACCAAAGGAATAAGCGTCCCCTCTTCAATACAACTTGATTAAAACCATGAGACCCACTTTGTGATACCAACTTGTCATCACATCTGAGGTCCAAGGAGTCTGCTATGGACCAGTTAGTTTATAAACCATGATCAGTGGCATGAGACATGGAGACTAGAATGAGTGATCTCTTTATCTAAATTCCCCTCATCTACCTAAACCCAGCCAACAGATGCAAACACACACAAACACTCACTTCCAAACTGAGCCTTAAAAGATGACTCAATACACAGTTGAACCTTCAGGTCATATAATTAAAAGAATGCAGGAAATCTGCATTGAGGGCCTGGCATCAGGAGACAAGAAAATTCCTCCACCACTTTCTGGTCTTCAGTGTCTCAGAAAAGGTTTACACTGACGACGGGCTCATTGCTCATTTTACAGGTATATGAAGCGACACAGCATTATCTGTACGTAATCGATGCTTTAGCTTTTTTGTTTGAAACCAGACAGATAAGTTTAGCTGAGCAGGGCAATATTAGCCAGCAGCAAGCCAAGTTAGGCATAGATCAAATTTTTCCTTATGTCCTTGCCAATATATGAAAATATCAATTATTGAGAGCCTAGTAAATATACATTCTCTTTCCTTGCCTCGTTTCTGCACTGAACACTAGTCTGTGTGCTTTTCCCAGAAGGCCTTGCTCTCTAATGTCTATCAGCTAAACACTACCAAGGTTTTAGATATCCACAGGGTTACTCCTTCCAAAAAGAGCTGCCAGTGATTGCAACTCTTCAAGATCGAATCTTCAGAACCTTAGAAATGGATTTTTAGTGACAGACTCTATAAAGCACAGTGAAAACATGGCTCAAAGTCCACCAAGATGGTAGCCACATTCTTGTCAGTCTAGTCCCAAAACAGCTAAGAGAAAGCTAAGGCTTGGAAGAATCTTAAAGAAACAGCAACATTTGCTCTACAGCTAAATTAACTGCAGATAATTGGCTAAATTAGCCAAATGATATCTAGACTTACCAAAGACAGGGTTGCCCCCAAACTTGCTTTTTAAAAGGTTGATATTGCATAACCAAAACTCCAACTTGGATTGCCTGTTGTTATGGTTTGGTGAGCTGCATTTGCATTCAGAAGATAAATGTGAGTGGGATTAAGTGGGGAGTGAGGTAGCCCAAGGAAGGTGTGGAAATGCACTGACTGAGGAGGATGTGGGCTTCCTGCTAAGAAGTCACTAAGCCAATGGAAATATGTTCCTGTGAGTAGAGTCCCATGATGTGGGCCTCTGTGGATCTTGGGAAATTGCTTTGGTTCTTACCCTCTTCCCTCTGATTCCCTTTGCCCCCTTCTCTCCTCGGTGGCCCGGGTCACCGTCTTCTCCCTTAACAGAACCAAAAGCAGAACCTTGAGTGTAAATAAAAATAAGTACAAACAAATGACACATGCTGCATACCAGTTGCCAGGCCGAGAAAGATATCTTCTTACTTGTACACCAGAATAGCCAGGAAATCCGGGTTCACCCTAGTGTCAGAAATGAGAAAAGAGCTTGTTTAACGTCATGTGATAAGTCTTTCTTTGATATTCCTTGGAGAGAAAAAGGAAACTATAATTTTGAGGAAATAGACTCAAAACAAGTGCCAGAAAAACAGCTACAGGAACAGTTGTCTTGAGCTACTCCCAAGTGGCTATATTTTATTTCTATAATTCAATGTGAAACAACTTGCAAATGATTTTTACAAATTCTTCCCTGTCCTTGAGATATTGTGTAGTGAAACTTTCAGCTTACGCATTTTATCTGTTGGTTTAAATAACCAGAGATCTGAGCCAAGGGAAGGGGGACCAGATTGACTCTTGGGAAGCAGGTGCTCATTGTTAGGTCAAAGGCTTACTACAAAGCAATTATTCATTCAACGAATATTCATTTAGCACTAGTATGTGCTAGGTACTTCTCTAGACACTGGGAATTCAGCAGTGAATAGAACAAAGACCCTGCTATCATGGAACTTACCCACTAGTGAGGAAGAGATATATAATATGTCAGGGAGAGATGAACGCTATTTTGGAAAGAGGATTAAGAGATAAAGAATGATATGGGTAGGAGTCGGGGGTGTAACTATTTTATGTAGTGTGGTCAGGCAAAGCCTTTTGGTAAAGGTGGCATTTTGGCAAATTGAGGAAGCAAGCCAAGCAGATATCTGGGAGAAGAGCATTTCAGGCAGAGGCAAGAGTATGACTGTGTGCTGTGTTTGAGGAACACTGAAGGAGAATGTGGGGGGAGCAGCAAGAGATGCTCAGAGAGTTGACAGAGGGGCCAGATTGTGTAGAGTCTTGTAGGTCATGTTAACAGTGGGGTTAATTCTGAATGACATCAGAAGCCACAGCTGGGCTTTGAGTACAGGAGTGACATGATCTGACTATGCACTTAAAAGACGGCTCTGGCTGCTGCATAGACAACTAACTAGATGAGGCAAGGGTGGAAGCAGGGTGACCAGTCAGGTGGCTGCTGCAGTAATCCACGTGGAAAATCATATTGGCTTGGCCCAGGGGGTGGCAGTGGTGGTGGTGAGAAGTAATGAAATGCTGGATGAATTTTGAAGATAGACTCAACTCACCATTATTTGTTGATGGATTAAATGTAGGAGGTGAGAAAAAGGGACTTATTAAAGATGGTGCAAGTATCCATCTTGAGCAACTGGCAGGATGGAGTCTTCACTCCCTGCGAAAGGGAAGGCTGGAGGGGGGGCAAGTTGTCAGGGGAATCAGTTTTGACTGACTGGATGTTTGATGATATCAAAGGCTTATTGTAAATTCTTAGGTGTGATAATGGTATTGTGGTTCTACTTTAAACGAATCTTTTAGAGAAGCAACCTGAAAACTTTATGCATGAAATATATGATATCTGAGGTTTGCTTCAAAATAATTGGGGTGCAGGGGATAAGCGGGTAGGAGTATAAATAAAACAAAACAAAATCAGCCAAGGATTTTTCATTGTCTGAGTTAGGTGATGGGTCCATGGTGGGGGGGAGCGATATCATTATATTAGTCTTGCCACTTGTATATATGTTTGAATTGTTCCATAATAAAAGGTTAACAACAAAAGAAGAAGAAAAAAGGTGTTTTGGGACATCTCAATTTTAAGATGCCTGTTAGATAACCAAGTGGAGACATTTGGAGTTTAAGAGATTGGTCCAAGCTGGAGATCACAGGAGAAGTGGTACTTGATGCCACAGGACTGGATAAGGTCATTTGAGGAGTGAGTAAAGACGGAAAGAAATATGAGGATAGAGCCCTGAGTCTTCCAATATTTAGAGATCAAGAACATTCAGAAGATCTAGCAAAGGAGACTGAGGAAGAACAGCCAGCGAAAACCAGGAAAGTGGGGTGTGCTGAGAGACAAGAGAGGAAAGGTTTCAAGAACAAGCCCATGATGACCTTTGTCAAATGCTGCTGAGAGCTGGGGTACGATGAGGGCAGAGATCTGACTATTGGATTTAGCACCATGGGTTTTACCACAATAAAGCAGATGGAGTTGAGTGGGGAGGGCCGAGGGGTGAAGACTCAAGCGTCATCAGCTAGAACCAGAGGAAAGAAAGCGGAGTTTCCCAAGCTTGGCACTACTAACATTTTGGACCTGATGGCTCTTCGTCGTGAGGGGCTGTCCTCCGTGTCATGGGGTGAAAAGCAGCATCTCTGGTCTCTACCCACTTCATATCAGTATCATCCTCTCCCCGAGCTGTGACAACCAAACATCTCCAGACATTGCCAAATGTCCCCTGGAGGGTGAAATCACCCCTGGATGAGAACCACTGGTATAGACCTACTCCTTCAAAGAGTTTCGCCAGAGAGGAATGGGGCAATGTGAGCTCGGAGTTAAGTGAGGGTTTGGTTTTTTGTTTATTGGGGTTTTTTAGATGGGAGATTTTCCAACCTCTTTGTGGGAACATCTTTGTATACTGCTGGTAATGGTCTATGGAGAAGGGAAGACAATTTGATGATCCAGGAAAGAAAGGTGACACCTGCAGGAGCCAGGGCCTTAAGGAAGCAAAAAGGGAATGGAATCCAGGCCATGAGAGGAGAGATTAGTTTCAGATAAGGGCATGGACTGTCATCCCCATCAGTAGAGGGGAAGGCAGGGTCCACAAGTAGAGAGGCAAGTAAGTTGGCCTATGTGGTGGTGGATGTATGAGGTGTTCTCCTCTCATTGCTTCTATTTAATTAATGAAATAGGAAGCACAATCCTCCACTGAAAATGTAGGAGAGAAAGCAGATCTTGGAGGTTGAGGGGAGAGGAAAGGATATGAAATAGTCGATTCGGAGAGGAAGAAAGTGAACAGAAGAGGAAAGCATAGTCGGCAGGCCAAGCAGCAGTAAGGGCCCTTTAAAGGGAGATCGTTATGTTTTGCCAGGAAAAAATCATGCAAATGTGGATTGAATCTCTGTGTTTCAGAGTGGTAACTGTATCACAATAAGCACAGACTGCCCTTGTGCTCAGCTCAGAGATGGTATGTGGCTCAAAACACGCATATTTGAATTCTACCCAGGATTCCCCTGTTATGCAAACTCTCCCTAGAGAAAAAAGACTTCATTTGCCAGGATGGGGCTCCAATGGCTACCTTCCACACTCAGCTCTGTTTCTAACTAGCCGTGTGATGGTAGCCAAGTTACTTCACTTCTCTGAGTCTCAATTTTCTTATCTGTAAATCAACTAGGCTGAACTAGATGATCACTAAGGACCCCCATTATTCCATCATTCTACAGATATTCACCAAGAGCTGACCGTGTTTTGGGCATTTTCCTGCTTGATAACCTGCTTTCCTGGTGCCATCTTGCAGCCACAAGGGAAACGAGAATTGCAGAGAAGCCAGCCCAGAGTCCTGTTAAGTATCACTAAACATTCCAGTGATTTCTCATTTTGTGAGGCAATAAATGTAACTTCCAGACTAAAGCACCCCGAATAACCATGACTATTGACATTTGATTTGTTCAACAAGCTTCACATGGCTTCCATGCTTTGAAACCTCTGTCAGGAGCCCATTAACTACAAGTTAAAATACCAGCTTCTTATAGGAGTGGAGATATTCAAATACATTATTCAAATATACTTATTGAGCACCTACTCTGTGCCAGGCTCTGTTCCAGCAATACAAAAATGAATAAGATGTAATCCTGCAGTCAAGTTCCCAAACTAGGAGGCAGACACATATGCAGGGATAAGTGATAATGCAACCTAGATGGAAAGAGGCTACTGCAGAAATATGAACAAGATGCTTTAGGAACATAGAGTATAGGACAACAAATTCTGTTTGGGGAAGTCCAATAAGGCATGCACAAGGAGAAGTTGATATTAGCGTTGATCCTAGAAAATGAGTAAAAATTGCCCAAAGGAGGGAGATGAGAAGGACATCCCAAGTAGAGGCAAGAGTGTTTGCAAAGGCGAGGAGTTGGGAAAGGGCCTGACGTTCCCAGAGCTGGGACGGGAACATCGGGTGTAGGTGGAAGATGAATAAGGAGTCTGATTTTTAAATAAAGGAGTGATAAAAATCAGCTCTTATATTTTAAGGAGGAAACTCTGGCAGCTACAACATGTTATAAACAGCATGTAGAAACCGGTCCTGGCAGACCACTTGGGTAATAACTCTTACTTTAGTAAAATAAAATAAAAACCATGTCTTTAGTTCAGCATACTCTGTAAGGTAACCCTCACCTTTGTTCCTTTTCTTCCTGGACGTCCATATCCATCTGGACCAAAAAGACCCTAAGAAAAGGATACACGATAAATTGTAGAGTCATCCAGATTAACACGTGGTTGGTAATATTCTCCGAACTCTTGGGTACATCAGCAGCACAAGGAGGTGGGGAAGGCGGGAGGGGCTGGGTGGAGGCGTATCCCACCTTCACAGAGGACCACTAGACGACTTTCACAGGATAAGGAGGGGATAAGGGTTGAAAACTTTGAGAGACCATGATATAAGTAAGTTTTTTGTGGGTTTTAAAAAAAATTTTTAACCCCCTCTTCAGCAAGCTTCTGTACCTCAGCAAGATAAGAGCATGTTTGTAGGAAGCCAAATCACTGTACAAAGTTCCCATTGGGCTAAACTTGCTTTCCATGTAGTATAAAGTAACAATGGAAGAAGCTCCAGAATTGGTAAATCTCTAGGGAGAAAGACAGATTTTGGGGGAAAAAAACCAGAATAGAGGAAATGCAGTTTAGTGAATAAGTGCACAGAATATAAGCCCAGACAGACCTGAGTTTTTATTCCACTTCCAACACTCATGTGAGTGACCTTGGGCAAGTTACTCAACCTCTCTAAGCTTCAGTTTCCACATCTGCTAAGTGAGGATAATAATATCATCTACATAGTAAGCTTTGGGGAAGGATTAAGTGAGATCGTGCATGGAAAGCACTTAGCATGATGCCAGGCACCAAGAAAATACTTATAAGTGGTCATTATTCTGCTGCTGATGGCGGCAGTAGCAGTGATGAGTTCGGCAGGGGAGTGGTAGTGGTAGTGGTGGTGATAAAGGTCACGGTGATGGCATTGGTGATGATGGTGGAGTGGAGGTGGTGGTGATGATGATAATAATTATGAAAATTTTGATGATACTACTGGAGATCTTAGCATCTATATGTACAGCGAGCTTCCTGTAATAAAGAGTGAATTCAGAACCTGTTAGGTGCCTTTTGCTGAAAGGACAAGGACTGCACCAAAATCAAGTAAGTCAACTGAGAAGAAAAATTAAAAATTTTAAGCCACAAAGATCATTCCTATGGCCTAAGAACAAGAGAGCGAAGTATTAGAAAAGAAAGAAAAAGAAGATAAAGAAGATCACCAAAAATGAATTATTTTGAGGAAAAAGAAGGATGCGAATGAGGTTCATTTGCTGTTACTCCAGCTTCTCTCTGCTGAAGGACATGCAGAGCCTCCAGCATCTGCAACCCCAGAAACCCAAACTGTATATTTTGGAGATGTCCCCTCTGATGTGATGTGACACCTGATTGACACCGTCAAGAAAGGCATTGCTCCCCAGCTTAGTCTGTCCCAGGGAGAGGTCAGTAGGAACAAGCTTTCTGTTATTTTAAATCAGGATACTTTACTAAAGTTAAGCAGTGTTAACTTCATCATCTGAATTGAGTGTAGGTACAAAACACTATTTGCCCTATACTCCATTTGATGGTAATCTTACTCTGTTCTTTCCCTTTCCACATTTAAGTTTCTGTTTTCTCTCCTTGCTCAAATGCAGTGTGAGTGCTGAGTGCAAAACAACTTCAGGTCCTTCCCGTTGCTGATGAAAGAAATCTCAGAAATATGAGTTGCAGGAAAGACAACATTACTGCATCATAAAGCTAATTCCAATAAGGTGGTGAATTGAAAATATCGATAAAATAACTAACTCGCTCTCATGATTAAGGTAAAAATGTAGAGTCCTGTCTTTGGAAATGTTATCTGTGAAGCAAACATTTTATGATCCTTGGGCTCCAAAGATCATTTCTGTGCTCTGGATAATTGAACTCACACCTTAAAAGACTGCAACTCTGATTGGCTGTCTTATTTGTTCCCCAGGAAAAAACGTTTCATTGAACATCTCTGTATTCCTAAAAGACTCAATTGCTTACAAAATCTCTTTGTCAAGCAGCAGAGGCTGACTGGCACTTCCTTCTTCAACATGTGAGAAGGCAAAATAATTCCCAGGACATCTTTGGAGTCTTTCTTTATACAAGGAGTTTGAGAATCTTTGAGTATTTAGATTCACGGCAGCTCTAGTGATCACATCATATTTGTGATCCCAAACTTAATTCATTAAGAACATTAGAATTTTATGTGAAACAAGAACAAATAACAAACAAGAGATTCAATCAAGAGTCCAGAACAGAGAAATTAGACTTACAGGTTGCCCTCTTGGTCCTTGTTGACCCCGTGGGCCTCTTTCCCCTTCATCACCGAGCTCTCCCTTTTACAGTAAAGGATAAAGATTAAATTAATTTCTCCTGTGAGTTCATGTGATTTTATGTCATTTTCCTTGGATTTTACAGTCAATCTTTTCAAGTCCTGTTAGCATCACCATACAGTCCAAGGTAAATATCTTCCTCTAAATTTTGTTAAATATAGATAACTAACAGATATAGCAAAGATTTTAGTACTGAAAATCAGCAAAACCAGGTTTACAGCACTGGTTCCAGCATGCTATATTATTATGGCTTTTTCTAGGTATGGGTGTGTGAATCTATATTTGTGATCAGGCCATAAGTTTATCTATCTATTGATATGTTTTTGTCTACTGATATATATGACCATCTATCTATCCATCTTTCTATATGTCTGTCTATAAATTTTTCCTTCTCTGTATCCATCTATCCAGCTATAAGGTAATGGACAGTCAATAACATCACCAACCACATCAGAAACTCATGCTGGAAATGATCACATGAGGAGAGATTCTTGTAAGAATACCGAGTTGGAATCAAGGAAAATTGTGTTCTCTGACATTTACCTTCATTCCTCTTGGTCCAGCTTTTCCTTTTGAACCATTAGGCCCTGGAGGCCCAGGATTCCCCTGCAACAAGACCAAGACCAAAATCACCTCAAGGTACAAAAAGTTAACTATCTGACTCTCTTGTTATTATTGAAATGGTCTGGAACTGGTAATATGCTCGTGAAGCACCTTTAATGTTTTTCACAGTTTTATCCTCCTACACACAAAACGCATAACATACACTTTTAATCTCTGGGCTGGGTGTTGGGGTGGGGGAGTAAGGTGTTCTGTGCGAAAGGCCACATCACCATGTACCGAGAACTGGAGGAATTACCTGGCTACTAGAGGGAAAAACATCACTTGATTAAGCAATGGGAAGACAAACACCTGAACTTATACCCTCTCTAAATAGAAAATATTATCAAATGAGAATGAAAATAATACAATCACTTATGGGGCCAGTTCTTCCTGACCAAGAGAGAGATTGAGGACAGAACTAGGGCTTAGGCCATCCTGGAGCTGCTATTTTCAATCTCCAGATAGGGACGCTCATCCCTAAATTAATCATGCTGCCCAGGTTTTTAGGCCATCTCAAATGCCACCTTATTCAGGAAACCACTCCTAACCACCTGTCTCAATCTGGTCTGATCTTTCTATAAAGCACTGGGATACTGGGTGGGGAGCTGAATAGACACTAGAAAGACTCAAGTTGGAAGCTAGTTTGGCCACTTGCTATCCAGATGACAAGTCTTTTAATCCCTTTGAGCCTTGGTTTTCTCATCTGTAAAATTGGTATAGTAATGCTTCCTTGTATGTTTATGAGGAGTAAATTAGTCATTTATACCCCTTTCACAGAACTGGTTTTTCTTGCACTATAGGGAAGTATGAGCTGTGTTACACAACCTTGAGGCTCAAATCCAATCTCAGTGATCACTATATTCCCACAATACACCTAAAGTAGAAGGGGGCACACAGCTGGTGATCAATGTCTATTGTGTCGAATGAGCTATTTGTAGAAAGTCCTGATACCCACAGATCCCAGAACAAACCATGTAGCTTTATGTCGTTTGTCCAGGAGCACTCAGGGGCACGAACCGGCCATTGTTAACGAGCAGCTGTGTTGTAGCTGTTAGAGTTTCAAACCTACCTGAGCACCCTGTGAACCTTTCTGTCCAAAAGTTCCTGGTACTCCTTGCCTTCCTCTTGGTCCCTGGCCCGAAGATGAAAATAAAATTCAACCAACTTTTACAGAGCTATTTATTTTCCCTGTACCCACAAAATCATCTTGGAGGCGGATGGAAACGCAAATTAAGGTGCACTGATGCATCACTATCTCCTTTATCACACTTCCATCAAGCAGCATCTTCACTCTGAAGCACCCCCACACACTCCCTCCAAACTCCCTCCGTCCAAAGCACAGGATGAGTCCCCAGGATCTAGACTTTCAACCATCTCTCCAGTTAAATGTGATGAACACTAATGTTTGAGAACATTGCTTTTATATTTTAATTCACCCAACTAATTTTAAATCCTAAAAGGTGAATGAGAGGAGCTGCTAAGATGCTGATCTCCTTTGAAAAATCAACCTTTTCCTTGTACATACAAAGGCAAAAGATAAGAGATTGCATTCTGATTTTATCAAGAACCAAAAGCACATTTAAGTGGCCTAATCTCACTGAGCACATTGCTGAGGAGTTGCTCATTTCTCCCCCAATCTATTTTACTTTACTGATTTTTGACACTTGAATTTTTCTCCAACTTTTTTGAGAAATGCTTTCCTATTGGAAGCATTGATCACGGCTTCTGTACTGTTGGATGCGGTATTGTAACCGTGTGCTTAAATAGACCATCATACCCACACCCCAGCGGGAAGTGAGAATTAAGGAGAGGTTTTATTGACTATCTTGCTCATGGCTCACAGCACGACTTGCTCCCTTTGCACTCAGCTGTGTAATAAAGTGACTATAAAGGAGAAGATCAGGACACCACAGTGGTGGGGGGTCCAAATTTGACTCAAGCCAGTAATCACAAGAAAAGGCAAAAATACATTTCTCAGTTGTTTCCCTTTATGTTCAGATATTATTTTCTATCATAAAATAAATATAATCTCTAATTACACTTTGATTACCCATTTTTTCCTTTAGCACCTTTGTTAAGTCGAACAGCAGCAGAAACCTTCTCAAATTATCATCTGACACTCATAGGATTTTTAAAGTTATGGAGAATGATTCAATGTGTTAGTATAATTTGTTGGGGGTTTTTGGGGTTTTTTTTTTTTTCAACTATGGCCAATCTTTTTTTTTTTTTTTTATGCTTTATCTGCTCAACTCCACCCAGTACATAGTTGTATATCTTAGTTGCAGGTTCTTCTAGTTGTGGGATGTGGGACGCCACCTCAACGTGGCCAAGCGGTGCCATGTCCGCACCCAGGATCCAAACCCTGGGCCACTGCAGTGGAGCGCCCAAACTCAACCACTCAGCCACGGGGCCAGCCTCTATAATTTGTTGTTTTAAAGTTCCCCCATTTGAGGATACTCGGAAACAATTTGACTTTTAAAAGAAAGATGTAGAAAGTATTCCAGAAGGGCTTACAGAATGACAGCTTTGGGTTATGCTTAGAAGATTCCAAAAGCACTGGTTGGAAGTTTAAATTTCTGGTTGTCACTGAATAGTTTACAATGCCCCACTGGACTGAACTCCTCGAGGGCAAGACCCTTGCCTTAATGGTCTGAACGTCCCAGGCCCACTAGCAAAGCACCCTGTGTATAATAGATAATAAACACTTTGCTGATTTTCCTGCCAGATTGAATACAATTTTAATAAATTAAATACTATTTGAGTTGTTTGAATACACAGCTTTAGCACAGTAATTAAGAGCACAGATTTTATAACTAGACTCCTTGAGTTTGAATCCTATCTTTATCACTTATTAGTTGTGTGAGCTTGGCCAATTTACCTAACTTCTTCATCCCCCCAATATTTCTCCCCTGTAAAATGAGAATAATAATGCCTTAGCCCCATTGAAGCATTAAATGAGATAATACAAGTGCTTATGGCCATATTTAGGACATAGTAAGAGCTCAATAAATATTAGCTATTGGGGTTTAATCCTCCCAGAAGAGAGGTTACACAATTTGTTTTGGGAGGTCCTGAGGGGGAGGTATCCGAGGTCATTCTGATAGATGTTAAATCTCCATAAAAGAATCTAAGTTAAAATTTCAAACAAATATCCTTTAGCACTAAAAACAAGTTCACCGATACAACCTGTGGGCCTGGATACCCAAGCTCTCCTGGGTAACCCTGTTCACCGGATTCTCCATGCACACCCTGTCGAAATAAATAAAACGTAGTCAGCTCACCAGGCATCTTTAGTTTTCCTACTGAAGGCAGCCTTCCCTGCAAGACGAAACTTGAAAGCCACAAGAGAAAGACAACCAAGATTTGACTATCTGTGCTCAGTCCTCTTAGGATACAGAGCTGGAGAGGAAATGGGGGGAGTCTACTTATGATGGGAAATTGCAAGACCAGATGCTTATTGTCTTTCCCAGTCTTTGCACATCTTCCAATGCCTCAGCTAGTGATGGAAGCAAAAGTACTTTGTTTAAATAACTCAAACTCCCATCTTACATAATAACTGGTTCCTAAGAGCCCATCCATCCTTTTAAGGGATATGGGTAAAATGCTCACTGGTGTTAAGGACTCTTACCCCACGTGAGGAAACTCAGAATGTTGAACACAGTAGCAAGTGTGATATTCTAGGACAAAGGCACAAAACACACAGAGAAATAGCAGAAAACTGGCTTTAAAATCCTATAGTTTCTTACAGCATTAAGCTAGCTCTCTAGGCAAAGAGTTGGCTGTTAAAATGATTTCTCTGATAACAGATTTAATTTCTCCCTCAAATTAATATTTTCATTTCTACAGAAAAGATGCATTTTCCAAGATTGAGGATAAGACCCATTTTGTGAATTATTCTGCCCCTTCCTGCTCTTGTTGCTCACATGTTGAGTAGGTTACTGATTATTCATAGATTTGCAGAGAGAAAAAAAGCTTCAACTCAGAATTAATCAACATGTGGATCAATTTCTTGTGCTTCTTAAGTTTTGTAAACTATTCAGATAATTGGGAAGCACTTCTATTAAGCATTACTGCTTTATTATTTTGCTCTTCAAGAGTTGATTTCTAGACTTAAAAATATGAACCAAGTTTTAAAAGGCATGTAGCTAGAAATTTTGAAACAGGGTGTGAAATATTACCTAATTTGCACATCACATTAGTGACATTCATAGTACTGCAACGCTTCTGAAAACAATGTGGCTCCATATAGCAAAGTTCACACTCTTTTATGGCAACTCCGTGCCTATACATTTATAGTAAGGAACCACTTTCAGCAAAGCGAATGTACGAACAAAGCAAAAAATCTGTAATACAATTTTTCTTTACATCACTGACCATGTCATCTAACAAAATAGAATAAATAAATCTAAATGTTTAACGTAAGAATCGGTTAGTCAGTCATTGTTCTTCAACAGGGTAAGATATAGTATATTAAAATTATAATTAGAAGATTTGGAAACATAGAAAAGCAGAATGTAAAATAGTATATACGTTATGATAACCCTTTATTATCTATACAAGTAAATACACAAACATGAAAACAATTGCAGGAGGATGGTGTGTTTACAGACATTTAAAAAATTAATGATATTCTTAGTTTTATCATAATTAACAAATTAAAGTTTTCTCTTATTGCCAAAATAATTTATGCCTTGATTTGTTTGCCATTATACAATCTTTTCCATAAATAAAATCTTATTTAGAATTCCATTTTATTATGCATCTTGCAAAAGCCAGCATACCTAATTTTTCAGACAATATGAGCCACATTTTCCCAAGGTCCACGGGATG
Source organism: Equus przewalskii (assembly GCF_037783145.1). Classification (NCBI taxonomy): domain Eukaryota; kingdom Metazoa; phylum Chordata; class Mammalia; order Perissodactyla; family Equidae; genus Equus; species Equus przewalskii. The sequence goes on along the minus strand of NC_091845.1, from coordinate 67,962,083 downwards.
CTGTAATTTGGAATTCAGCACCTCTGTAAGCTCTATTCTTCAAAAAGTACTGGGGATCTTTAGCAAGTTGTAGCCTCAAAAACATAAAGTCTATGTGACCAATTCTCCAACCCTGGGTTAACTAGCAAACCATCGACATATTAGATAAACTCAGTTCACCCTGGATTCTGCAAATAGTTATGATTTTATCTCTTACTTAAAAATCAGACCTTGAATAGGAAAAAGAGCAAAGAACTATGGAGATTCATCAAGATTACCGTGTATTAAAAAGGAAGAGGCATCCTACCAAAAACAGCAGTTTGCACACATTTTTCTCTGCTCCCAAAATGAGAGCTTGCTGTTCCAAAATCTGTCCCAATAAGACAAGAGTGCAGAGGCCCAGAGAGCAATCAGTCTGGATTAGAGCAGGACAGAGGGCCCAGGAAGGAGGAATACAAGAAAAATAACGCTCACACATTTGAATGTATTGGGAGGTTATCAGTTCTGTTAAAGATGATTAACTAGTAACAGGCACCTAGAACACAAAGCAAATGGGAGAAAAGGTGACTGGAGGCCAACAGAAGTTCTGTAGCTGTAAAGAATATTTACCCAGTCAGTGTGTGAACAAAGAATTGATTTAACCCAAAGTGGAGAAAATAAGTGTACTGCAAGGATGAGTTTGGAGGAAGTGTACAGAGAAGGAGATGAACAGGTTAAGAAAAATCTTTATCCTCTATAGTAAAAAATCAATAGAAAAACATCCAGAACTGAAAACCAAGAAACAGCGAACTAAGCATGTTGTTTAGAAAAATGTCAATAAACCAGAAGAAACAGCCCAAAGAGATGAAAGTGAGCACTCCCGAAGAGCTGGGAATCAGGAGCAGGCAGTTAGAATGGGCAGGGAAATATTTTTCATCATAAGCTTGCAAGTGCAATTTGACTTTAAATTTGTGCACATGCTGAGCTCTGATTTAAATTAAATAAAAAAGAAAGACATAGGAAATGGAGCGACACAGGGAACCAAAAATAACTAAGACTCAACTGAGCAGAGGACCCACTGTTAATGGACATTTAGATAAACTACACATAGCACCACAAAAGAATTAAAGAATTCAGGAGTAGGAAATTCCTTCCACTGCCCAGAGTCACTTAATTTCTCCAAAACTTAGCCTAGTCAACTTGTAGTCTATTTCCTTCTGCTTTTTTGGGTATTAAAAACAATAGGTTAAAATGAGAGTTCAAGACATCATTTATTTCACAATTGTTAAAATTGAATTAACGGCACAAGAAATTATCTATTTAAGAATTTATTTCAAATCCTAACATTTTATGAGAAATAATATTTTACTTGGTGTCAACAAAATTTGTTTGGATTGTTGAGACTTGGGCTTTCTCAATATCCATGCTTTTCCAACATGTTTGGTTTGAAGACACAGGAGACTCAGCTTCTTTTGTACCTGGGAGGTCATTGCCCACCACACACACACACACACACGCACACGCACACGCACACACACTCATCCATTCCCAGACTCAGAGATGACATAAATTGATCTCTTACTTTTTCACAATCCCTAAATCATGAGAATGCTAGAAAAAATAATTCCAGCAGAGCATGACCAGACTATGTTAGAGAGAAGTCTACCTCATAAACTTAACTCTTATTTTGCACAAAAATTTCCAAGAACATCCTGATCTTTGTCTGTCTCCACCAATTACTAGCTGGCTCCGACCAGCAACTTCACTTTGCTAAACCTATATTTCCTCTCTTATCCATAAAAAATAACCAGTGATGCTCATAACTCCTGGAGTTTAGAGAGGTTTACACAAGGTGATATAAATAAAGGCCTAGTACAGTGACTGGTACTAGATAAATGCTCAGTAAAATACGAGTCCTCCACAGAGATATCCCCCATCCCACCCTCAAATCACATCATTCCCCTTTGGAAATAATAAAAACTCAATCTTTTTCCTTTATTTAGTGACTATGAGGTCCTCTTATGCACTTTTAGGAGGTCCCACTTCTTTAAATGGAAAAATCATTATTTCAGAGGCAAAAGCCATTCTCTAAGGTATTAGCTTCTTTTTGATCTAAATGGAATATTACAGCAGGCTGGAGAGGGAGCAGAGAAGAACCACGTGAGCTTTCCTTGTTTCATGGAAAAAGCCCCCAGAGAAACTTCCCAGTGATATGCACGCACCCTCAGACAGCCCAGACAGTACTCCCCTTGACCTCAGAGAGAGCTCTTTAGGGCAGCCATGTATGTGGAACAAAAAGCAACTCTTTCCAGAAAACACTGACCTTCAACCCTGGCTGACCTCGTCTTCCTCTTGACCCCTAAGAATAGACGGGAAGCAGAGACCTTAGAGAAGGAAATAAACCAATTTTTACCCCCACCCACCGCTCTCTTCCACAAAAGCAGGTGAAATATATCCAACAAGCAGTTATACCTACCTGGGGGCCAACATTTCCAGCTTCTCCCTGAGGTCCACTGAAACTAGAGCTTCCCTGAAAAGTAAGAGGTAAAGGAAAGATCAGTTTAGATGTCTACACACTTCTGGATTTGTTCTCTACACATGGGCTATCCAATACAGAAGCCACTAGCCACAGGCAGTATTAAGTTTAAATTAATTAAAATTAGTTTAAATTAAAATTTTAGTTCCTCAGTTATACTAGGCACATTTCAAGTGTTCAATAACTACATGTGGCTGGGGCTACCATATTGGATATCACAGATACAGAATATTTCCGTGATCTAAGAAAGTTCTATTGGTCAACGCTCCATTTGCTCCTAGAAGCAAATGGATTTAATTCTGGTTTTTAAAAATATCCCTGTTGTAGGTATCTTTCCCCAAAGGTTGTTCATTTGATGACTCCTCAGGGTTCACCATGCTGGAACAGTAGTTGTATGTATTCTCCAACAAGCCGTGCTTAATATTTGAAAAATATCGGCACTTTCCTTTCTACCTGCATTGTATAGGGTACAGAGTGGCCAACAGAAACAGAAGGTATAAGAGTGTGTCTCTGTACATTTGGAATGTCAATAGATACAGATGGTGATGGAGAAAGAGGTTAAACACAGTCACAATAAGGAAAGTCTCCAATGCTCTCATTTCTTTCAGGTCAGAAGTAGGAAAATAAGTGGTGTCCAGAGAAAGAATGAGTCCATCTTTCAGGAGAATTGGAAACCATCTTGTAGGGAAAAACAAGGTAGGGACATTTTATATAATTATTCAGTGAAGTCACATACTAACTCAATAAGAAGACATAAATTGGGAAAGACTGTGAAATACAGAAACAAAGATGTTTTGTGCAAAGCTGTTCTTCCTACTGTTATTTATAATAGATTAAATTCCAAAACAATCTTATATGAGGGAAGTGCTAGTGAAATTGTGGTAGAAACACATACTGAAATAGAATGCAACAATTAAAAATTCTGTTTATCAAAAGTTTATAAAGTAGAAAAAAACTGTGCTACAGTGTTGTTCTTTTCAAGTACACTAAATTCTCTCAAAGAATAAGTTATGCCAAATTTAGAGAAAGACAAAATGGTGATTCCTCTTTTTTTTATATTATATTGGAACATTTCTTAATCAGCCCATGGGATCCTCATCTTTCTCAGGGACAGTAACTTTGTCATCCACAAGTTAGGAAAGTTCAGTAAACTGATGGTTTTCTTGCTTACTGGAACTACTGATGCTTTGTTTTCTATACACTTGACTTTTCTGTGTTCCCAAATATCTGTAGTAAACGTTACTTTTATAATGGGAATTTTAAAAAAATAAAGTAGGTTGTATGAGGGAGAAACCTTTAGATAAAGCACTCTCACAATTGGTCTCCATATAATAAGGATTCTTTCTTAAAATGTTTATCATTTTCTCGTTTCAATAGTAAACAGTTTTTTACAGCCAGCACAGTAAAGGAATGATCTGGGCAGATGCTGTAACCATGGAATAAAAGATTGTTGGGAAACAAGAAATTTACAGTCTCAGAGTATCACTGCCTAGATTACTTAATCATTAGAAAGAGGGGAAAGGTGTGTTCATGATGGATAAATCAGGTGAACACCATCTTAATCAAGTGATCAAATTAATGCACCAATAATGAGACAGACTGACACAGTGTCCCTCCTCGTGACTGAGAAGGACACAGCATTACTTAATATGCTGCCAAAAATGTTTAACCTGAGTCTAGTCATGAGGAAATAGACAAATCTTAATTGTGGGATGTTTAGCAAAATTATTGGTCTGGAATATCAAGGTCATGTAAACAAAGAAATAATTGAGTGACAGGTGTATTTAAAGGATAGTACAGAGGCAAGGTGACTAAACGTACCGCATGATCCCTGATAGGATCCCGGAACAATGATGACAACCACCAAAATAGCCAGAAAGGGCATTACTGGGGCAAGTGGAGAATTTTGAATATGGACTGTATATTAGAAGGTAATATTGTATCAATATTAAATTTCTTGAGTATGATGATTGCTTTGTGCTTATATAGGAGAATGTCCTTGTTTTGAAAGATACCTATTGAATATTTAGAAGCAAAATGTCATGATGCCTTCAATTAATGCTCAAATAATTCAGAAAAATATATATATATATACCTTTAAAAATCTATGTATATGTATAGAAAGACATAAAGCAAATATGGCTAAATGATAACAATTGGTGTTCATTGTGCTATTCTTGCAATGACAACTTTTTCTGTAGATATTAAATTTTCTAAAGTGAAAAGTTGGGGTAAAAAGCAATACAGGTTCATCACAGATATTTCAACAACTTCAGAAAATAAAAGGTTAAGGGAAAAAATGCATAATTTCCGAGTGTTTATCCTTCCAGGATAAATAGATGTAGATATACTCTACCAATTTGGATTCCTGTTGAATATAGTATTTTATAATCTGGTTTTTCACTTAATATTACATCATGAATGTTTTCTTTATTAAGATAGTCTTCTAAACTGTTTCATGGGTTAATAATATTCTATCATGTGGATGTAGCATTGTTTGTCTAAACAATCCCTTATCATTGGAAATTTAAGCATTGTAGTGATTAAAAATCACGACATTAACCATCCTTGGAGCTAAATCATTGTATGGGTCCATGATTAGTTTCCAAATAAGTTTCTAGAACTGGAAAGGCTGGATCAAAGGACATACACATCTTAAGCCATGATAGACACAGTTGGTACCTATACAATATACTCTCCCCTCTGTTCCATACTAAGAAAACATTAGTTTTGTTTGAGGAAACAACATGCCTAGTTCCAAGAGATGATGATGACAGGTCTAAGCCAATCATGGTAATCCCATTTCCTTTGTCAGAGACTTGCTTTCTCTGGCTCTCTTAAAATGGGGCAAGGGCAGGTGGGGAGTACAGGACCTAGTTTTGGCCAATAAGTTATAAAGAAAATATTGCTGGGAACGCTCTGATGAAAGGAATGTCCCTTTCCTTCTGGCAATTTACATAAAGGTGAAGACAAAATGTTTGGGCTGCCAAGCCTAAGGACCACACCGAGGATGGCATCATGGAAGGAGAGGGGCTGAGCCCCTGATGACATCAGTGGATCTTGATGGAATTATCAAGCTCGTGTACCAAACTTAGAATCACCTATGCCTGGATTATCAAATATGTTTATTAGCTAAACACTGCCATTCAGGCTTTCTGTCATTTGTATATTAAAAAACATAACAAAAAGAAAAAAGCAGTCCTAACTCATATATCTTGCCTGATGGACTTCCAGAAAGATCGTACTGGTTTTCATTCTCCCCAGAAGTGTGAAAGCATGACTGACTTCCCACTCCTTCCCAATACGAGGAATATGATAAAGGTTCTCTGTTTGGTTTGAAAGACTGCTTCATCAGGGCACTTTCTCCATCCAACATGCAGCGTGGAATGTGCTCTTTGGTTCAATGCTAAACTAATTCCAAGGAAAGATTGTCCCCTAGAGGACTATCTTCTAATAGCACTTCGCAGGCTAGAATTTTCAGCATCCACCAGCTGCAACATAACTGATGGGAGTGACTTCTGTTAACCAAGTCTATTCAAAGAATACTTAGTTAGCACCCTTGTTTGAGCTCAGCATGGGATAGAAACCTTGGGGAACACAAATACAAAATGGCATGGCACTGCCTCAGAGGGTTACAATTTTTGTTTGCGCACACAATTCAGAGGTCTGATGTTCAAGGTTGACCCTTAGCTAAAGTCAGCAACAGAGACCTCTGAAAGCTGTGTGAGGCTCTCCCCATGGTTGTGGTGCTGCGATGGACACAGCCCTGGACAGTTTGTCTAGAGGCCTGAGTTCCTTCCCAGCAGTAAAACTGTGAGTGAACCATGAAACCAAAGCTCAGTTTATAACCTTTCTTCCAATGACAATCACTAACTCATAGAAACTTTGAAATGGTTTCTTTAATCTTCCCACCTTACAGAGGAGGAAACTGGAACCCAGATTGGTTAAGGGTTGCTGCCCTGCTGTTCTATTAGCTCAATCCCAGAGCTGATTGAGTGGCTATTCACAGGGTTCTCTGATCTCAACTCACCGGAAAGAACTCTCTCAATCAACTTTGTCCAAACCAACTGTAATTAGCCACAAAATGAGAAATTCTTGCAGCAAGTCATGACAGTTTTCTCACACAGCTACATAGTAATGATCTTGTTACAAACTGGATTTTATTCAGGACTTGTACATATATGAAATGGATGCTAACTTGCCACAATCCAGGGAGGAGAACAGATGTCCTAAGGTTTTGTCAAAGGACACAAAATTGGAGCTCAAAGTAAATAAAGTTTCCTCTACAGTTGTAAACATTTTGCTATGCAGACCTCATTTCTGGAAATTGGCAATGATGAAATATGAGGACTGAGGTACTTGTATTATTTTAATCATTTTTCAGAGTCATGCATTTTAATATCTAGGACGTAAAAATCTGAAAGTGACTTCCAACAAGTCAGCATCTGTCAAGTTAACAAGTCTTTCTTTCTAAGATGTCTTCTGTCACGATGCTCCTAGTCTTCAGAACTAGACAAGGATCTTATCTTTAAAAATGGCTAGTACCCAATTCATATCAATCAACATTGTCAGTGATAGAAAGGAAGCCAACAGGGTAATGACCCTGAGTATCTTTTAAATCAAGACATTATTATAAAATTGGGGAATTTTAACACTGGAAAGATCTTAGGCATCACTGAGTCTGATGGTTTCATTTTGGAGATGAAGAAACCAAGGACAAAAGAGGTAAAGTAACCTGTATTACTGGTGTTGTGGGACAAAAGATTTGTACAAAAAAAAAAAAAAAGAAAAAGGAAATCCCTAGGAGACAAGGATGCAAGGACAAGGATATAAGTGGGGATTAACATTCAGAGCTCCTGTCTGCGTGGACAATGGAATCCCACAGGTTTGCTCTCTGGTTTTCTATACTGATCCAACCAGAATACCCACATCTCTTGCACAGCTAGCATCTGTTCCTAAGCACTTCAGTATTGCCAAGCAAACAGGGACCATCTTACCTGATGTCCATGCCTTCCTTTTTCTCCCTTAGGACCTTGGATGTAATTATCAATTCCAGGATCCCCCTGAGAAAATAAAAGATTGCTTACCTCAAATGGACAGGAAAGAAAGGAAAAGAAATGACAGGAAGTATGATTTTTTAAAAAAGAAAGGCAAACCAAAGTGGACCCTTTTAATTGTCTGGGCCTGCTCAATAATTCCCAAATACTCAACGCAATTAAAATTCCAAACTCTTTTAAGAACCCAAATTTTCTATAGGATGGGTTTCCTTTCAAATCTCTCATTTGTTGCAATACTAAGATAGGCTGAGCAGATGCCTCATTAATGAGTAATTAATTTCTCTCCACCTTTGTGCCATAAGCAAATAGTTCACAAGTCCCTGGATCAAAGCAGCAGAAATCCCCCCAACCACCACTCACAGGATCGCCCCTTAACCCAGGCTGTCCATGCTCTCCAGGTCGTCCAGGTGGTCCCGTCAAGCCCTTAAGTCACAAAAAAAAAAAGTGTGTCACTTTTTAAAATCACTTATTGTCTAGGGAAGAGAACATTATGAGGAAAAATGAGAATCCCATTAAAAGAGCAATTTAGTACTTGAACTTAAAGCTTTTGCTACTAAAGAGGTCAAGTTGAGACTAGAAAAGAACACACTTTCATTAGAAATCGATGATATGCTTGGCCTTAGGTGTGCATTACCTCATTTAACACTCACAACTCAGAAATTACCCTATTTGCATACAAGGCACCTGAGGCTCAGAGAAGTTGGACCCAGGACTCCCTACTACCAAGTCCCTTGATCTTTCCACTCCCCCCTGATGCTCCCACGCAGAAACACATATAAGAAAAAGAAGGCTTTCTCCCTCATGGGCATAGGCAGCATTAGGAGAGCAAGATCTCATGAAAAAGAAGAGAAAAGAAAAAAATGCTTCCAGAGCTCCTGACTGCTGTAGACAGGGAAGACCAGTGAAGTGAAGCAACTTGCCATGAGACTATGACATGATAAGCAAATAGTTTCTTCTCTTAAAACCTGCCATTAATGGAACCATCTCTGTGTAGTAGTTCCTACAGAGTTGGGGAGAGCCCCCACCCCAGGAAACTTCCTCAGATGATGTTATGTGCCTGATTCTGGAGGGGATACACCACACTCTGAGAATAGCAAACTGGGACCCCTCTCTAAGATCTGGCTCTCAGACACACAGGGAATGGAATGTTCTCTAGGCCCCAAAAGAAGCCACCTCATAATGTTACTTAAGACTCCTCCTTACCTCTTACCTGGCCTGATATAATGATAAAAGGGAGTTAGTTAATTCAAAATTGCAATCCTGTTGTTTAGTTTACTAGCCAGGAAAATTTCTTTGACCTCTCACAATTTTCTTATTTGTGAAACAGATATACCCATCTTATAGGGCTATTATAGGGATTACATGGAATAATAAATTAAAATACTGAGTACAGAGCCTGGCATATGGTTCCTATTATGATTTGCCCAACTCCTAGTCCCTCCTTTTCTGACTAGACACTGGCTTTACAGTAATCTTCCACACCTGTATCTTTGAACATGTGTCTTCCTTGCCTAGAAACCTTTGATAGCATGTGATTACTCAGTAGAAAAAATAAGACCCCAAACATGGCATTAAATTGACTCCAAGTTGCCACTTCAGACTTTCCTCCCACTCTTTATACTTCTTTCTCACTCTCCACTCCTATGGAACTGGAATCCTTGTTTGTCCAAACCTACCCTGAGTTCTTCTAACTCTAAGCCTACCTTCTTTCTTAACCTGGAATATCCTGTGTGTGTCTCTCACAGAGGTCTGAGTGAAAAATGTCTTGATTTCCCTAGAATTCTAGAGTCTTCTCCACCCTTCGGCACCATTCTCAAATGCCATAGGACCTCAGTATGGAAGGTTGGTCTCTGGCCCCTCCCTCCTGCTTCATCATCTGATTGTTACTCATTCTTTAAATATCATCCCATCTTCACCCCTGTGACTGCACAGGCGGGAGCGGATCCCCATCATTTACCCCTCCCTCATGCATTTATCTCAGAGGTAATCTTACATCTATTTCCATAATTATTTCATTAATGTCTGTATCTCCCTAAAGAGGCCAGCTCTGAGATACAGAACCCACATCTGTTTTGCTCCCCATTCTACAGTCATGCCTGGATTATGATAGATGCTCAATAAGTTTTGATGATTGATTGGATGAAAAAATACCACTCTCTTCTAGATTCCTCTCCAAGTCACTGTGCTCCCATTGATTCTTTATTTGAACCATTCTTAACAGCCTTTATCTCATCCTGTCTTGTATTATAGTTCTCCCTATATAAATCTTATCTCCTGTACCAGATAATAAGCTCTTTGTTGGTCAAAACCATAACTTATTTATCTTTGAACCCTTTCCTGTGTCTAGCAAAATGCCCTGAAGCACTTGACAGGTGGTTATTGAGTTTAACTAAATTCAGTGGGAACTGAGTCTCGAAGTCCCCAGTCTTGAAGGAAGCATGGTGTTGTCCACCTTCTCCAAAATCTGATCCACAAACTGCAGGTTGGAAATTAAACCTCAATAAAGAGCCATTTCTTGTGACTCCCTGTTTTACTTATCAGGAAATCAATCCACACCTTGGGGTAAAAGCAGCATTCTAATTCCATGAAGGATACAAAAAAAAATAAGTAAATAAATTTCACCCCTCTTATATAACCCAGTCAATCAACAGAAGCTGATTATAGTACTGTGTTGAGACACATCCTTTAGACAAGATTCCACAATCAGTTAGTAATGTCTGCCATGGGAACAGGAAGGGAGAGTTACAGTACATATGCCAAGTATCTGCTTTCTCTTACATAGAAATATAATTACCAGCACAAGGCAGTGTATAGTCACTGTCAAGGAGATAGTACAAATAACGTACATTGGAAGGATGTAGAGGAGGAGATCGCTATAGACTGACATGGTCAAGGAGGGCATCATAAGGAGGAAAGTCAGGAGCTGGAAACTGAAGAAAAAGTGATGTTCAAAGAAGCACTAAAAATGAAGGCAAGGAAAAGGTATTCCAGGATGGGGTACCTAGCATGAGCCAAGACACAGAGCAGGGCGTACATAAGGAATCTTCAGGGGACAATGAGTAGTACAATTTGACTGGGAAGGATACTTCTTGACTGAGATTAGTGAAGGATGTGGTTGAAAGGCCTTGAATATAACACTAAATCATTGGGGGTAAGAAGCCACGAACAGCTTGTGAGAGAGGGAATGAGGATTACTGTTCTAAAGCACGATAGGTCGAGTAACTCGGTTTACATTACTCATTTCACTATCTGCAGAGTCAAGCCTTAAGTAAAGGTTCCAAATAGTCACCTAATATTTACTCCCCTTTATCTCCCAATCTAGTACTTAAGGCACTAGATGATTCTTTCCCAGAGCTTAAAAATGAACTTTCAAGATCAGTTTATGAAGTAGAAATATGAGAGAAGAATGTCCTCATACTTTACCCTATTTCCCCTATTTCCTTTTTCTCCAGATGACCCTGGGACTCCACGATTACCCTAGAAAAAAAGATAAATATACAAAGAATCTTTGTTATATTAGTCACACTAGAAACTTTTTTCACGTAGTTTCACCTTCTAACCAAGAATAAAAAATTTATTTACCATTCTATTTCTGACTATGTGACAGACTAGATGCCCTGAGCAATCTTCCCTTTGTAAAACAACTCAAAATTCTAGAAAATAAATTAAAATATCTTTCATTTACATTAGTGAGCTGATAAATAAAAACAGAAATCCTTAGAGTTCAGAATAAAGAGAAAGCAGGAATCCAGGGAAGTCATAGCCACCACCTGTCCTAATGACTTCTGATCACTCTGGATGTGTGTGTATGAAAAACCACAAGCTGATCATTTATTTTAAAGTGGTTCCAGAAGGTAGTGCCATCAAGTACGTGGCAGAAGCGAACAACCTCAACTCAGGCCTAAATGACTTCTCACAGATCAAGTTCAATCAAAAATGAGTTTAAATCAAGTTACAACATGCACAAGGGAGATACCATGGGGGCGAAGCCAGCAGAAACAACAGACAACAAAATCAGCCTTGCAATTACTATAGATATTGGAATTGTTATATACAGAATATAAAATAATTATATTTAATACATTTAAATAAGTAAAAAAGAATGAGTAAAAAATAAGCAACTTTTCAAAAGTTCAAGCAGATTCGAGAAAGAATCAAATAGAACTTCTTGAAGTGAAAATTAGAATAATTGAAATTAAAAATCCAATTGACAGGTTAAATGGCATATTAAACACAAGTGACGTTAAGAATAGTGAAATAGAGGGGCTGGCCCCGTGGCCGAGTGGTTAAGTTCGCGCGCTCCGCTGCAGGCAGCCCAGTGTTTCGTTGGTTCGAATCCTGGGCGCGGACATGGCACTGCTCATCAAACCACGCTGAGGCAGCGTCCCACATACCACAACTAGAAGAACCCACAACAAAGAACGTACAACTATGTACTGGGGGGCTTTGGGGAGAAAAAGGAAAAAAATAAAATCTTAAAAAAAAAAAAAGAATAGTGAAATAGAAACTAAGAAATTATTCAGAAGGCAGCACAGAAAGACAAAGAAATAGAAAATATGAAAGAGAGGTTAAGAGACATTGAGGATAGAAAGAGAGGTTCTCACAAATTTCTTATTGGACATCCATAAAGAGACAATAGAGAGAAGGGGAAAGATAAAAATTTCAAAATGATAATTTGCTAAGGATTTTCCAAAACCTATAAAAGGTGCAACTGCTCATATTCAAAAGCCTAACATGTCCCAAGTAGATAAATAAAAGGAAATCCACACCTGGACACATCGTATTGAAACTGCAGAAAACTGAAACAAAGGGGAACTCTTACAGCAGCCTGACAAATTTTTTTAAGATTGCTGACAAAGGAACAACAATTCATTTGATGGATAACTTCTTAACAGCAATAATGAAAGACAGAAGACAACAGCAGCCAGAAGACTCTGAAACTATACTTTCAAAGTGATGAAAGAAAATAATTATTTACCCAAGAACTCCATCAAGAAAAAAGTAAAATAAAGAGATTTTTAGAGAAACAAAAGAAACCAGGGGAATTTATGAACTTCACTAAAGGAAATTCTAAAAGGTGTACCTTACGCAAAAGAAACATGACGTTTTTCAGGTTCTTTTGAAGGCACCAGTGAAAGTAACAAATGTGAGGGGACAGCTAGATGAGCATTGACTAAATAAAACAATAATAATAACGATGGCTAACTGGTAGAATTTCACAAAAAATGGAAATAAAATACTGAACAATAATAGGTAATATGGGAGGCAATTGATTAGAGTTAAGTTTCTAGGGTCCTTGTATTTTGGGGATAAGGGCAAATATGTAAACTTTAGACATTGCTGAGTATGCATGTTAACATTTCTAGACTAATTGTGAAAAATACAGATAGAGAGTATAAATGCCAAACTAGTAGAGGAGAGAAACAGGATGAGAAACTTTCTGTACCCGTTCTCCATCCAAGCCATCAACACCATCATCACCAAGGTTTCCCTGTGGAACAAAGGAAGGTGAGAATGTTAGCAACAAGAGGACCAGGAGTACGTGCTTATTGCTTTTACGTGCTTATTGCTTTGATGTTAATTTCCTTGCTAATACTTTTTTCAGTTGGTAGAAGAATCTAGAACTTCCAAAGCAACATTTATATACTGCATTCAATTATTCAAAAGCAATGATTTTCTTCTTGCAGAAAGAGTGATTAGTGTTACCTATTGTTTTTCCTGACAGTTTCAGATGCTAAAAAAAAAAAACATAAGAAAAAAAGTAACGCAAATTTTGAATGGATAGTAACACTTCCTTTTAAACTTTTGCACTGGGAACAAGCAGCACTTTCACAAAGCTGAATGAAACGTTTCCCATGGGTTGTCTGCATGTTAAAGATGGTCCTCTTGTCACTGATTTTTTTTTTTTTAATTTCAAAAGACTGGTAAATGTTCCTGAATTAACCTGCATAATGGAAACTTGGAAGATCTCAGATGAAGGAGGAATTAAATTTGAGTTTATCCATATGTGTGCATTTGGGGAGATTTACAATAAAAAAAAACTCCTTAAGAAAAGAATTGAAAAACTGAGTCTAACTAGATAATAAGAGTAAAAACCAGCAGTTGCATAGTGACATCTCAACAAATATTCCATCACTTTCAAATTATTTCAAATTAGTTGGCCCTTGGTTTTGCCAACTATCTCAAGATGATAGTTAATATATTTACTATAAAGTATCTTTGGGGGAAAAAATCCAGAGTTTTGCAAGCAGAATAAAATGCATTTTACATGTGTGGAATAGTGATCTACTCCTATTGTCTACACGAGGAAGTCATCTTTCGGGCATTTTTTTTAAAGAAAGTACAGCTGAGTTAGTGCATGAAAATAAGCAGAAGAAACTCTCAGACTGAAGTCACATGATACATTTGCCACAGGCCATAGAGGGTGCGTCGGTGGTACCAGGAGATGTGAGTGAAGAAGCTCTATCAGCCCTTGTCTGTCTTGTTCATCACTTTGTAACCACTCCCTACGATAATGTGCGGAACAAAGTGGATACCTAATAAATATTTTTTGAATGAATGAATGAGCAAATGGATACTTTGCTTCTGAATCAGAATGTAAAGTCATTTCCGTATTGTGCCAGCTCCTTTCCTATCAACCCTGTCCTGGCATCCCTCTCCCATTTGACACCCACTTTGAGACCCTCCTGATCACCACTTGAATCCAGGACCAACTCTTCCAAACCATCATGGGAGAAACACGGTGGCTCAATTATTATAAAGTCAGCAAGGCTTGAAAATGATAATACGTGCCCCCGCCTTAAACCTGAAATATGTGTCTTACAAATAACCATTCATTAGCACGGCAGTTTGGCTGTTAATACCATCTAACATAGCCCCTCGTTTGAAAGTCTTAAGCCCACCTCACTCAAGCAAAGGAAAAGCAGTTGGACTCAGTATTGTGTTCCCCAAAGAAACTGCTCTCCAGTATAAGCAGAGTAAGGAAGGTCACCTACCTTCTCTCCCGAAAATCCTCTTGCTCCCTAAAGTTAGGAAGAAATAAAAATTGAGCTTGAATGAGACTCTTAAACCATTGTTTCATTTAGGAAACAATATGTTCTCTAATTTCAAGAAAATGCAATTATTAGACCAAAATGAAGATTTCTTCTCCAGTGACTGTAATGGATGTCACAGCACTCTGATTACTACCATGCCCCTTTGCCTGTGATTTGGAGAAACCTGCACCCTGTAACTCCTCTCATAGTAGGGGTGAGCAAGACACAGCAGTGGCATGCCCCCTATTATTATAACAATCAGGTTTTTCAAACAAAAATGATAATGCACTGGCTAACAAGCATGAGAGGGCTGCCAGGAACAGCAGGACAAATTAATTGAAAGAGTAACTTGCTACAACATACAGAATATGGTCTTTGTGACCAGAGAAAATTCTCTATAGGTCTCTGAGGTTGTAGAAAATTTTCTCTGGCCTTATTAAAGGAGATTCTCTAATCCTGGAAGTTTAGGAGATATTTAATGCAACCACTCAAAAAGGGCTCCCCACCCATTATCCTTTAGCCTTTAAAATTCCAATGTTCTCAGCCGCCAGCACTGTGATTCTTTTCCTGTGGGTTTTTCTGGTACTGGAGCCTGTCCACATGCAGGACAAGCCAGAAGTGCTGGGGAATTCATGCTCCCTAGGAGCAGCCTCACCTAATGCCTGATAGGATTTGGTGTATGAATACCCCAGCTCCCCCACCTCTTTAGTGGGATAACCTTGAGGGGCATGTTCGACACTGGCTCCCAGAGTTCCTCAGCAGGATTAGGGTCTGTCTACCCACAGTGGTAACCTAATTGATAATGCATCCTTTTCAGGCCACCTTCCCTCCCTAACTTCCCTACCTCCCTACTAGTAAACTATTTGCAGTGAGAGCCCCTCCCAGGAAACTATTTGCACTTGATTCTTTTTCTCAGGCTCTACAGCTGGGAAACCCTCACTCAGAGAAGGAGCTAAGATGCTATAGCTATGCTGAAGAGTTAAGATTTTCTTCAAACGCAAGGGATGAAACAGAGATGGGGAAAGAATTCCACAGATCAAGGTCACACTTACCTTAGGTCCTTTTATACCCCGGCATCCTTCCTCACCTCGGAGTCCAGGAAGACCTTGGGGGCCTCTTTCTCCCTTTGAAATAAAGACACAAGTGGAAATAGTCAAGGAACTATCTCTATCCCCACCCAACCATTTCAAACCAGCAATAATGATGATCAGAATGACTAAAATATGAGATGGTCCTTACAATTTCTTCTACATCCTCAAAGACTTGACCAGATCACCTCAAGGCAATCAGATTGTTCATCCATCAACTGCCCATATTGATGACCCCTAATCATACAAATCCGAATTATCTATATTTTCATCAATTCAATCAAGCATCACGGGCAAAACTTCCATCATTTGACTGATAGATGAACGGATAAATGAAATGTGGCATATACATACAATGGGATAGTCTCCAACTTTAAAAGGGAAGGAGATTCTGGCATGCTACAACATGGATGAATCTTGAGGACATTAAGTGAAATAAGCCAAAAAGACAAATACTGTATGGTTCTACTTATAGAGGTACTTAGAGCAGTTGAAATCACAAAGACAGAAAATAGAATTATGGTTGCCAAGGGCTGGAGGGAGAGGAAAATGAGGAATTGGTGTTTAATGGGTACAGCGTTTCAGTTTTGCAAGATAAAAAGAGTTCTGGAGATGGACGGTGGTGAAGGTTGGACAACAATATGAATGTATTTAATAACACTAAATTGTACATGTAAAAATGGTTAAGATAGTAAATTTTATGTTATGTTTATTTTATCACAATTAAATTTTTTTAATGGTGAAGAAAAAGAAAAAAAACCTACTTTTATGACTTTTATTCCCAGTTTCTAAAGTTTCAGTTGCTGTTCACACATGATTAAGTATGTGTTTTCCCAAAATGAGCCTTCAGAAAAAAGAGTATTCTTAAATTTGAGTCTTCACAAAGTCTGCATAAAGTTTCTTATTTCAAAGTACTCTCTCCATTACTTAGCTTTGAACAGCATAGTATTGACACCAAGTCAGTGTTAATTTGAGATATTTTTGGAATATATATGTATGTTTCTAGAACCTACCAGATCAGCTAAAAAAAGGAAGTAAAGAAATCTGAGATTTATTTATTATATTTGAGGACAGACATCACGATTACCAATGTTAACTGCTATCCAAACAAGGCCTTTAAAAATCACTTTTAAGAGCAATGGAACTCGTGATTACATTGGGGAGATCATGAAAATATTCCTACAAGAAAAATGAGGCAATAAGTTTTTAAAGTTTGCAAGAACAGACTTCATAAATAGTCTAAAAAGTGATTTCTCTTAAAGAACTTAGAGGCAAACACAAAATTCTTTAGAAAACCGGGTGAGATGTTTCCAAAAAGTGGTTCCAGTAATAAATATAAAACTACATTGGAAGAATTTTTTAATAAAATAGTTTGATAAACTATGAGAGAAAAAACCCACAATTTCTAATGTGATGTATCATTTGTCCTAATGAAAGACTTTAAAATGTTTATGTGTAACTAAATAAGTTAAATATAATAAGTAGACATTTGTCTAGTTTGCCTATATCCCTAAAAGTTCATATACTCTAATTGGGCAAAATATTTTTTAGGATTTTCTTGTGAGAAAATGGGAATTACTGTATAATGGGTATATGCGTTAAATTGTTTTGAAAACAAAATTTGGGCTTACTGTGTTTTTTTTTTTTATTATGGTAACCTTGGTATATAACATTACATAAATTTCAGGTGTACATCATTATATTTCAATTTCTGTGTAGATTACATCATGTTCACCACCCAAAGACTAATTACAATCCATCACCACACACATGTGCCTAACCACTCCTCTCACCCTGCTCCCTCCACCCTTCCCCTCTGGTAACCACCAATCCAATCTCTGTCTCTCTGTGTTTGTTTGTCGTTGTTTTTATCTTCTCCTTATGAGTGAGATCATACAGTATTTGACTTTCTCCCTCTGACTTATTGCACTCAAGGTCCATCCATGTTGTTACAAATGGCCGGATTTCATCATTTCTTATGGCTGAGTAGTATTCCCTTGTGTATATATACCACATCTTCTTTATCCATTCCTCCCTTGATGACCACCTAGGTTGCTTCCAAGTCTTAGCTATTGTGAATAATGCTGCAATGAACATAGGGGTGCCTGTATCTTTACATATTCTTGTTTTTATGTTCTTTGGATAAATACCCAGCAGTGGAATAGCTGAATTGTATGGTAGTTCTATTCTTAATTTTTTGAGGAATCTCCATACTGCTTTCCATAGTGGCTGCACCAGTTTTCACTACCACCAGCAGTGCATGAGAGTTCCCTTCTCTCCACATCCTCTCCAACACTTGTTTCCTGTCTTGTTAATTATAGCCATGCTGACCAGAGTGAGGTGACATCTCATTGTAGTTTTGATTTGCATTTCCCTGATAGCTAAAGATGTTGAACATCTTTTCATGTGCCTGTATGAGTTCTTTATATATTTTGGATATTAACCCCTTATCAGATATATGGCTTGCAAAGACATTCTCCCAATTCTTAGGTTGTCTTTTCATTTTGTTGATGTCAAAGAGCGTACTGCCTATGTTTTCTTCTAGAAGTTTCATGATTTCAGGTCTTACATTCAAGTCTTTAATCCAGTTTGAGTTAATTTTTGTGTATGGTGTAAGATAATGGTCTACTTCATTCTTTTGCATGTGGCTCTCCAGTTTTCCCAACACCATTTATTGAAGTGACTTTCCTTTCTCCATTGTATGTTCTTGGTTCCCTTGTCAAAAATTAGCTGTCCGTAGATGTGTAGGTTTATTTCTGGGCTCTTGATTCTGTTCTATTGATCTGTGTGTCTGTTTTTGTGCCAGTACCATGCTGTTTTGGTTACTATAGCATATTTTAAAGTCAAGGAGCGTGATAACTCCAGCTTTGTTCTTTTTTCTCAGGATTCCTTTGGCTATTCGGGCTTTTTTTGTTCCATATAAATTTTAGGATTCTTTGTTCTATTTCTGTGAAAAATGTCATGGAACTTTGGTAGGGATTGCAATGAACTTGCAAATTGCATTAGGAAGTATGGACATTTTAACTATGTTAATTCTTCCCATCCAAGAGCATGGAATATCTTTCCATTTCTCTGTGTCTTCTATTTCTTTAAAAAATCTTTTACCGTTTTCAGTGTACAGGTCTTCCACCTCTTTGGGTAAGTTTATTCCTAGGTATTTTATTCTTTTTGTTGCCATTATAAATGGGATTACATTCTTAATTTCTCTTTCTGCTACTTCATTGTTAGTGTATAGAAACGCAACTGATTTTTGTATATTGATTTTGTATCCTGCAACTTTACCATATTCATTTATTTCTAAAAGTCTTTTGGTGGATTGTCTAGGGTTTCAATACATGAAATCATATCATGTGCAAATAGTGACAGTTTCACTCCTTCCTTTCCAATTTGGATCCCTTTTATTTCTTTTTCTCTCCAGATTGCTCCGGCTAGGACTTCCAGTACTATGTTAAATAAGAGTGGTGAAGTGGGCAACCTTGTCTGGTTCCTGTTCTTAGAAGGAGAGCTTTCAGTTTTCCTCCACTGAGAATGATATTAGCTATGAGTTTGTCATATATGGCCTTTATTATGTTGAGATGATTTCCTTCTATACTCATTTATTCAGAGTTTTTATCATAACTGGATGCTGTATCTTGTCAAATGCTTTCTCTGCATCTATTGAGACAATCATGTGATTTTTATTCTTCATTTTGTTAATGTCTTATATCACATTGGTTGATTGGCGGATGTTGAACCTTTCTTGCATCTTTGGAATAAATCCCACTTGATCATGGTGTATGATCTTTTTAACGTATTGTTGTACTCAATTTGCTAGTATTTTATTGAGGATTTTTGCATTGATGCTCATTAGTGATATTGGCCTGTAATTTTCTTTTTGTGTGTTATCCTTGTCTGGTTTGGGTATCAGGGTAATGTTGGCCTCATAGAATGAGTTAGGAAGCTTCCTCTCTTCTTCAATTTTTTTGGAAGAGTTTAAGAAAAATAGGTATTAAGTCTTTGAATGTGTGGTAGAATTCACCAGGGAAGCCATCTGGTCCTGGACTTTTAATTTTTAGGAGATTTTTGATTACTGTAAAGATCTCCTTACTGGTGATTGGTTTATTCAAATTCTCAATTTCTTCTTGATTCAGTTTTGGAAGTTTGTATGATTCTACAAACGTGTTCATTTCCTCTAGATAATCCAATTTGTTGGCATCTAGCTTTTCACAGTATTCTCTTATAATCTTTTGTATGTCTGAGGTGTCCATTGTAATTTCCCCTCTTTCATTTCTTCTCTCTTTTTTTCTTGGAGAGTCTAGCTAAATGTTTGTCAATTTTGTTTACCTTTTCAAAGAATCAGCTCTTAGTTTCATTGATTTTTTATAATTTTTTTAGTCTCTATTTCATTTATTTCTGCTCTGATTTTTATTATTTTCTTCCTTCTACTGATTTGGAGCTTTGTTTGCTTTTCTTTTTCCAGTTCCTGTATGTGCACTGTTAGATTATTTGTTTGAGATTTTTCTTGTTTGTTGAGGTAGGCCTATATTGCTATAAACTTCCCTCTCAGAATCGCTTTTGCTGAATCCCATAAATTTTTGCATGCTGTATTTTCATTTGTCTCCAGGTATTTTTTTTTTTTTTTGAGGAAGATTAGCCCTGAGCTAACATCTGCTGCCAATCCTCCCCTTTTTGCTGAGGAAGACTGGCCCTGAGGTAACATCCATGCCCATCTTCCTCTACTTTATATGTGGGACACCTGCCACAGCATGGCTTGCTGAGCAGTGCCATGTCCACACCCAGGATCCAAACTGGCAAACCCCAGGCCGCCGAAGCAGAATGTGCTAACTTAACTGCTGCGCCACGGAGCCGGCCCCTCCAGGTATTTTTTTATTTCCCCTTTGATTTCTTCATTGACCCAATCATTGTTCAATAGCATTTTGTTCAATCTCCACATATTTGTGGCTTTTCTGATTTTCTTCCTGCAGTTGATTTCTAGTTTCATACCTTTGTGGTCATAAAAGATGCTTGGTATTATTTCAATCTTCTTCAATTTATTGAGACTCATTTTGTAGCCTAATATGTGATCAATCCTGGAGAACGTTCCATGTGCATTTGAAAAGAATGTGTGTTCTGCAGTTTTTGGATGGAATGTTCTGTATATAAGTCCATCTGGTTTAATGGGTCATTTAAGACCACTCTTTCCTCATTGATCTTCTGTTTGGATGATCTATCCACTGGTGTAAGTGGAGTGTTGAAGTCCCCTACTATTATTGTGTTACTGTCTACTTCTCCTCTTATGTCTGTTAATAACTGATTTATATATTTAGGTGCTCCTGTGTTGGGTGCATAGATATTTTACAAGTGTTATATCCTCTTTTTGGATTGTTCCCTTTATCATTATGTAATGTCCTTCTTTGTCTCTTGTTACAGTTTTTGTTTTAAAGTCTATTTTGTCTGATATAAGTATTGCTACCCCAGCTTTCTTTTCTTTGCCATTTGCATGGAGTATCTTTTTCCACCCCTTCACTTGCAGTTTGAGTGTCTTTAGGTCTGAGGTGCCTCTCTTGTATGCAGCATATACATGGGTCTTATTCTTTTATCCAATTGGCCACCCTACGTCTTTTGATTAGAGTATTTACTCCACTGACATTTAAAGTAGTTATTGATAAATATGTACTTATTGACATTTGTTACTTTTTTTCTGGGTGTTTTAGTAGTTCTTATCTGTTCCTTTCTTCTTCTCTTGCTCTCTTCCCTTGTGGTTTGAAGGTTTTCTTTAATATTATGTTTGGGTTCCTTTCTCTTAATTTTTTGTGTATTTATTACAGGTTTCTGGTTTGTCATTACCATAAGGTTCATATATAATAACCTACATATATAGCAATCTATATTAAGTTGATGGTCTCTTTAGTTTAACCTCTTTCTAAAAGCTCTACTCTTTTGCTCCCCTCCTCCCACATTTTATGTTTTTGATATCATATCTAACCTCTTTGTGTGTGTGTGCATGTATCCATTACCCTCTTATCATGGAAATAGGTAATTTTAGTACTTTTGTCTTTTGACCTTCATATTATCTTCATAGGTGGTTGATCTGCTACCTTTACTGTATTTTTGCCTTTACCAGTGATTTTATTGCTTTTTGTTTTTTGGATAATTTCCTCATTCCTATCTGTGGTCTTCTCTTTCCCACTTAAGTAAGTCCCTTTAGCATTTCTTGTAAGACTAGTTTTTTGGTGATAAACTCCTTTAACTTTTGCTTCTCTGGGAAACTCTTTATCTCTCCTTCCACTCTGAATGATAGCCTTGCTGCGTAGAGCATTCTTGGCTACAGGTTTTTTCCTTTCAGCATTTTAAATATATTGTGCCACTCCCTTCTAGCCTGTAAGGTTTCTGCTGAGAAGTCAGCTAATAGACTTATGGGGTTTCCTTTGTACGTAACTTGTTGCCTTTCTCTTGCAGCTTTTAGGATTCTCTCTTTATCTTTAATTCTTGACATTTTAATTATAATGTGTCTTGGTGTTGGCCTCTTTGAGTTTATCTTGTTTGGTGCTCTCTGTGCTTCCTGTACCTGGATGTCTGTTTCTTTCCTTAGGTTAGGAAAGTTTTCAGCTATTATTTCTTCAAATAGACTCTCTTCCCCTTTGTCTCTTCTCCTTCTTGAACACCTCAAATATGAATATTAGTGTGCTTGATGTTGTCCTAGAGGTCCCTTAGGGTGTCCTCATTCTTTTTTTCTTTTATCTGTTCAGCTTGAGTGGATTTCCTCTAGTCTTTTGTCCAGCTCACTCATCCGTTCTTCCATATCATCTGCTCTGATATTGAGTCCCTCTAGTGAATTTTTCATTTTCAGTATCGTAGTCTTCATTTCTTATTGGTTCTTTTTTATATTTTCCAGTTCTTTGTAGATGTTCTCACTGAATTCATCCATTCTTCTCTCAAGATCAGTGAGCATCCTTATGACTTTTTGTTTGAACTCTTCATCAGGTAGATTGTTCATTTCTGTTTCACTTAGTTCTTTATCTGGGGTTGTGTCCTGTTCCCTTACTTGGAATGTATTCCTTTGCCTCCTCATTTTGCCTCTTTCTCTGTGCTTATATCTTTGTACTAGGTAGATCAGCTACGTCTCCTGATCTTCAAGAGGTGGGCTTTATGTCAGAGACGCCTTATAAGGCCCAACAGCGTGCTTCCCTCTCATCACCAGTTCCAAATGTTCCAGGAGTGACCCATGTGTGGGCTACATATGTCCTTCTGTTGTGGTAAGGTTGCCCTTGCTGCAGCTGCCCAGGGAGGCTAGGCTATCCCCCTGGCCAGCTGGTTGTAATGCACAGCTGTGTGTAATTGCTATGGACCCTTAAGTCACATTATCATATGTGCAGAGCACCAGAACAGTTGGCTGCAAGGTCTAATAATACATTCCTGTTGCAATTTTTCTGTTAAGTGAGTAGGCCCCCAGCATGGCTGGTTGCTAGGCTCAGGGGCTTACAATTGCTGTAGGCCTCCAGCCCACAACGCTGTTGTCAGCTATCTCAGGACTTCAGCTGAGTGGAGTCAGCCCCCTAGGCACAGGAGCACCCAATTAT
Organism: Equus przewalskii; assembly: GCF_037783145.1. Taxonomy (NCBI): domain Eukaryota; kingdom Metazoa; phylum Chordata; class Mammalia; order Perissodactyla; family Equidae; genus Equus; species Equus przewalskii. The sequence goes on along the minus strand of NC_091845.1, from coordinate 67,938,851 downwards.
TTCAGGCTTTGGAAGGTGGGGAAGATCACCTATGTGGCTGTTTGAGTAGTCCAAGTCTTCTGTAGCTGACAGGTCCCACCACCCACAGGGCCACACACACCATCAACACAGTCCTGCCCTGTGCATGTGCCCTGACCCCCTGAAGTGGACCCAGTAGCCCCACTGCAGAGGCCCCACAAACTCCATCTACTCCTTGTGCATGCTCTGCCCTGCAGAAATGGACCCATTCACCCAGCAGCTGCAGAGGATCCAGGCACCCCAAATATGCAGGCCCACAATTTGTCCTAGGGCTTGCTGTTTAGTGGGGCCAGTCCTTGGGTGGGCTGCCTGCCCTGGCAGAGCTGGATTAAATTGGTACTCTTGTGGGTGGGGAAGCCCCTGGGCTAACAGGCCAGGGGAAGAATTCCAATGGCATTTGCCAGCGTCTGTGTCAGCACACCTGTACTAGGTCACCATAATGGCTGCCACCAATGTCTCAGTCCCTGGAGAGGTCTCACCTCTCACCAAGATGCTCCCAGAGCCTATCAGGTGAGTCTCTTCACCAAAGGACTGTACATCTTTCTTTCTGGTGATTTCAGGTTGCTTTCCAAAATAGCTGAATTTGTGTGTGGGCCCTTTAAGAGCAAGCTTTTTTTTCCCTTATGTCCAATAGCTTTTCTGGGGGTATTCCCCATTGTTGTTAGTAGCCAGCAAAGCCAGATATTATGACACTTGTCTTGGTTGTGCTGAGTCCAAGAGCTCCTTATAGCACTAGTACTCCTTTGCTCAGCTCCCCCACTCCTCCAGGGAAGGCTGCATACCTTAAGATTGCACCGCAGCTCATGAAGGTGGCATTTTTTGTCTCCAGAAAGGAATTTCTGCCTCTTCTACCTCAGTCAGCACTGTCCATTTTTGCAAAGGTTATTTTTATCTGCTTTTCAGTTCTCTCTCAGGGATAATTGTTCCAATTGTAAATTTGTTCTGTCCATGGGAGGAGGCAAGCTCAGAGTCTGCCTACACCATCATCTTGACACCAACTCTACTGTTTCTTTTTTTTTTTTTAGATAATTTCCTTTTGCCTTTTTTTTCGTTTTTGTTTGTTTGTTTGTTTTCCTGGGAAAGATTCACCCTGAACTAACATCTGTTGCCAATCTTTCCTTTTTTTTTCCTCCCCAAAGCCCCAGTACACAGTTGTATATTCTAGTTGTAAATCCTTCTATGTGAGCTGCCACCACAGCATGGCTACTGACAGATGAGTGCTATGGTTCTGCACCTGGGGAACTGGGCCACTGAAGCAGTGAGAACACCAAAGTTTAACCACTAGACCATCAAGGCTGGCTCTGACTGTGTTTCTCATTCAGATATTAAAATCTATCATGTTTAAAAATTGGCCTCCCTCACAGAAGTTTCTTAAAGCTATTGATTATAACCACAATTTAATGGAAATAATAACATCACCAAAAGTTATTCAAATGCTGGGCTGGTTCAAGTTGTTTTATGAGAAATGGGGATAACATTAATAATAATATCCTATGTTGTAGATGAAATGTGGAAACGTATACAAACTGTTCGGCCCTCTGTACAGCACATATGAAGCTCTCAATATACATTAGTTGTATTTTTTACTACTGAAGTTATGTAATAATTTTTTGTGACCTTAGAATATCTGATTAACTTAATATATAACTAAGTCTTCGATGTGTAAGCAATGCATAAGTTACTATTCAAACCACCACCTCATAGTAGATAAATTTTAAAAATAAGAATTCATGAGTCTGAAAGACTGTATTTTCCAAAGATGGCCACAACAAAATCTCTATGCTCTTCTGCTATGTGGCTTTGCCACTCCTTCATCAAGATGAGGAGTCTAACTCCTCCCTCCTCAACCTCACCCCTTGAACATGGTCTGGATTTAGTGACTCACTTGTACCCAATAGAATGTGGCAGACAAGTTACTGCCTGACTTCTGAGGCTCACTCAGAAGCCTTGCAGCTTCAGACTTGGTCTCTTGCAATACTCAGTCTCAGGATGGACCCTCCCTGTTGAGTGCTCCCTCTTAGACCCAGCCACAATACAATTCCCACTCAGCCTGTCCTGCCACCATCCCAGCCTAGCCAAGCACCAGACCCATTAGAGGGGAAGCCATCTTGGCAGTTGGTCCTCCCAGATGGTCTAGTCAGCCCCTCAGCCCCCAGACTCATAGCAAAGAGCTTCCCCACTGTTCCCTTTTCAGTTTCTCCACTCACAGAGTCCCTGAATGTATAGTAGTCCCCACTTCTTGCTTTCCATGGTTTTAGTTACCTGTGGCCAACCATGGTCTGAAAACGTTAAATGGAAAATTCCAGAAATAAACAATTCAGAAGTTTTAAATTGTGCACCCATTCTGAGTAGTGTGATGAAATCTCATGCTATGTCCTGCTCTGTCCCACTGTGAATCATCCCTTTGTCCAGCATATCCACACTATATATGCTACCCACCCATTAGTCACTTAGTAGCCATCTCAGTTATCAGACCGACTGTCTCTCATATCCAGTGCTTATGTTCAGGGAACCCTCATTTTACTTAATAATGGCCACAAAGCACAAGGGTAGTGATGCTGGCAATTTGGATTTGCCAAAGAGATACTGTAAAGTGCTCCTGTAAGTGAAAAGGTGAAAGTTCTCGACTTAACGAAAGAAAAAAAATCATATCCTGAGGTAGCTAAGATCTATGGTAACTTTTATTACAGTATATTGTTATAATTGTCCTATTTTATTATTAGTTATTGTCATTAATCTTTTACATGCCTAATTTATAAATTAAACTTTACCATAGGTGTGTATATGTATGAAAAAAACATAGTATACATAGGGTTCTGTACTACCCATGGTTTCAGGCATCCACTGGGGGTCTTGGAATATATCCCCTTTGGATAAGGGGGGGACTATTTGAGTAAAATAATTGTTGTTTTACAGCACTAAGGATTTTTTTGGAGGAAAAGGAGGAGAGAGTAGTAATAAATAACAAGAACAGTGAGTTAGTTATTTGTCCCTATACGCTTTCAATTTGAACTACAAATTATGAGCCCCATTCTGAAATTGTTCCATCTGCAAGAAAGATGTTTGCTGCTGAGCAGAACAATCTGACCCACTTTGCAGAGAAACAGTATTAAAAGCCATTCAGAGGACAACACATTTTGAAGTCACCTTCTCTTGGGAAAAATGAAATGAAAAGAAAATGAGACCAACTAGAGCTGCACTGGCAGATACAGTAGCCATTAATCACACACGGCTACTCAGCACTTGAAATGTGTGTGTCTAGTCGAAATTGAGATGTGCTGTGTGAATTAGACACTCGATTTCAAAGACAGTATACTAAAAAGAGTAGGATGTCTCATCAATTTTTATATTAGTTACATGTTGAAATGATTATATTTTGGATATATTATGTTAAATAAAATATAGTATTAAAATTAACTTCACCTGTTTCTTTTTATTTTAAAGTGGCTGCTATAAAATTTTAAATTATATATGTCACTTGCATTATATTTCTAGCTCTGTACTAGAAGGTCTTTATAAAACATCTTGGTTTTAGGATGTTAAGACAGCAGAGAAGGAGGACAAAACCATCTCCCACCCTAAACAGACAGGGGCTTATTTATACCACTTGTCTGAAATTGGTGTCAATGATGCTAATAATGGGTTGGTCACCTTAAATTATCCTCTTAACTTTGGCCAGGCTCATTGAACCAAAGGCCAAGCAGAAAAAATAAAACAACACTTAAAGTATATTTTAAAACATCAAAAAAATAGGAAGGAATATTTTCACTACTCCTAAACAAAATAGCAAAAGTCCACAATTCACATTTCTGAATGTATTTCTAACGTCTAAGACTATGCTTTCTGAAGTAAAATAAAGAGAGAAAAGTTGAGTAGTTCTCCCATAAACATAATCAAAGAAATGGATCGGCTTACATAGGTCTCAGCAGCTGCATTTTTCTCTGATTTCTGCTTATTTTCAAGTTCAGGCAGCCTTAAGGTTCAGAATAATAAAACAGTGGGCTACTCTAAATGGAGCAATGAGAACACTAATACCTATATAGACTAGCAGTTTGAAGTTTGGTTCGAGAACCCCTCAGGTCCCCCAAGACCCTTTTGGGAGGGGGTGCTCACAAAGCTAAAACTATTTTCCCAATTACACTAAAATGTTATTATCTTTTTTTACTCTTATTCTCTCCCAAGTGTACAGAAGAGTTTTTAAGAGGCCACATAGCAAGTGACATCACAACAGACTGAATACAGAAGTAAATACACGAATCTAGCTGGCTCCTAATAAGCTAGACATTAAAGATATTTGAAAACACGTAAAACAATGCCACTCCTCTCACTCTATATTTTGTTTCAGAAAATATTGTTATTTTTGGTAAAGGAATATGTCATTTATGTTAACATATAATGGGGTTTTGTTTTGTTATTTTGAAATTAAAAAAATTAAAATTCTCTCAATTTTAATTTGTAATGTGGTAAATATCAGTAGATAGAAACCACATCAACAAAAGCTCTTTGAGATCCTCAACCATCCTTGAGAGTATAAAGGGATCCTGAGACCACAGAGTTTGAGAACCAGTGGTATGTATAAGTCAGTTTTAAAATAGACACCTGTGGCAAAGAGGTTTTCTGTAATTTAAAATTAACTAAAAAAAAACCATGGGGTTTTTAAATCCTTCTGTTATCTATGTGTTGTAATAAAAATGGTCCCTCCCACATCCCAGTCGCCTAGCTAATAATTCTCTCTGTATAAACAATTCTCTCCACACGCACATGATAGATAGCTTTCCCTTGCCCAGCTCATTCCCCGGGATGTGTCCATGGTCATAGGGAAGCCATTGGTGGGTAACGACACCTCCACCATCTTCTCCCACTCAGAGAGGCATCTGAGCGGCCTTGTTATAAGAATGGCGTTGGATTCTTTACAATTTAGTTAAACCACTACAAACACAGCTACCTCATTAATAGTAATAAATTACCTACAATTTAGCTCATGATTAACAACTACTATTACATGCAGCAGATTAGACACAGACCACATTTTCAGTTATCTCAAGTTCACTGATTAAAAAACAAAATGACCATACTTCATCACTGCACATCTTTGAGACTATATCTTTACAAAGTTTATCCACTTGACATTTGTTATAATAAACGGTTATTTTTAGATGGATGGCATACCTACTTTAAACGGCTTAGATGAGAAAACTTTCATGACTTAAGCGCAATTAAGTTTTGCTAATACTTGACCCATTTTACCACATTCCTTTGAAGGAAAAAACAAGACTCAGTACTTACACGTCCACCTTCTTCACCAGGATAACCAGGTAATCCGTCAGAACCCTTCTCTCCCTGAGAAGAAAACCAATTGAAATAAATAACTTAAACTCTAAAGTCTTCATTTCTCAAATCTACCTGAAATAAAAATTGTTACTAGTAGATACCCTGGTCTCACTGAGTTGACATTTCATTGAGATTCTGCTAAGTGGTGGGCATGATGTGCAGAGACCTACAGAGACAAATAGTCTTGGTCTGTGTTAAAGTAAAAACTTGAATACCTGTTTGTCTTCATAGTCCGTACATCAACATATTCTTATTTTTCTAAAATATCTTTTTAAGCCATCCTATTTTGAAAATCCAAACCAAAACTAGTTTCTACTTAATAGTTTAAGGAAAACGGTTAGTACTGTTCAAGAGGTCTTTGACATCATTTTATAAAATATCAGTAAGCAAAGGTGTTAATGCCCATGATGAGAAATGGTTGTTTACTTCTGTATAACTCAGCTATTTAGTCTCCTTTTTTTTTTAGATACTTCTTCTGAGATACCTAAACACACAAACCATTTCCTCCCAAGGAAGTTTGGCTTGCCATTTTATAGCCGGATGTGTTTATTTAGTCTAAAAACTGGTCAATGAGATATAGCAGCCATGGTCTATTTGTGATCAACAAAGACATAAAAGTCAATCAACCACTGAATTCTAGCAAACAGAAAGAGCGGAGAAGTCAAGATTTCAGTGCCCTTGAGTTGCAGAGAAAATATATCAACAGGTTCCCAAGTTTGATTTTCTGATTCTCCAGCCTGATATTAAAGAACAATGGGGCGGGGGGGGGGCGGAATCCAGTGCTAAGTCATAACTACAATTTATTTTTCAAAAAGTAACTATACACTTTATACTGTGCTAAAATGAGACTGATCTGCAAAGTCATTAAGAGCTCATTGCAACAACCTCATGGAAAACCTTAGAAAGAAAGAATGTAAAATGATGAGCAAAGCCGGTGGATTTGACTCAACCTTACATGGGGATTTGTGGTGATACCCCACCATAAAGCTATAGTCCCTATGAGAATGGAACTTTGTCAGCCCTGGATATCTGAGGACCGTTTCTAACGAGATATTCTCCCTTAAAAATGTGAAGTAGTAATTTTCCTATCAGTTAACCCTGGAGCTAGAGAAATGCCAGTTAACCACTCATGAACCACTGACTGTATCTTTCCTCAGAGTTTAATGCTATAATATAGAATGTTAGATAGGAGACAATTTTGTAGACAAGCAGAAACATCTGTGCAGTGGTGTAATATGTGAAAGCATTTGTCAGATAAACATAAGTAGGCAGCATCCTATAGTGGAAAGAATGTGAGACTTAGTGTCAGGTTGGCATAGGGGTTTAAATCCCAAAATGCCTCTTCTCAACTGTGTGACTTTGGGAAAGTGATGTTCCCTCTCTGACCCTCAATTTCACACCTGTAATATAACATTTACCTCAAAAGTCTGGTAAGAGGACAGAATTAGAAAAGGTGTGTCAAAGACATAACACGGGGCCTGATATGTTGTAGATACTAAAACGTCATCTCTCTCCTTCCCCCATCCACACCCAAGGAATTCTCACCTTCCTGCCAGGGCTCCCACCATCACCTCTGTGCCCATCTTCTCCAAAACACTTTACACACATATTGCAGCATGTTCTTTCTACGATTGTGTTCTGAAAAACAGAATCCATATCACATGTAATTTTTTCACCTGTGTTAATCTACATCACGCTACACACTAAAGAGACAAAATTCCCTCAAGGTTTTAAAAAGTATTAGAATTAATAGACCTAGTGAAGGATGGTGTTTAAAAAAATAATACTTACGAGTTGCTTCACTAAGATGCTTGAGAGGGATCGCAGTTTGACACTCAGAGGTTGGTTATATGCAAATCCTCTGCCAAATTCTAGCTCCTGGAGCTCTTCTAATCTATGCACACCCTCCAGGCCAATAATGAGGAGTCCAGAGAATCCTTCAAAATACCAACAGGTGGGCGATTTATTTGCATGTCTTTTGAATGGTCTGTCTTTTTCTCAGCCTCAGATCTTCGTCCATCATCCCACCCTTCCCATATCTTTCACCTGTCTTGTCTCAAACTGCACTTCTGTTAAAATCAGAACTAGCTTATGGCGTGCCTTCTTAAAGAATTGATCTGATAATCTTTCAGTCCTACCGGCTGAAAGTTAAGCAGTTAGGTAGAACCACAAAGGATTCTCAGCTCTCTGATAGCCGCTACTTCTTTTTCTCAGAGGGTTTTCATCTCTTATTGTATTAAGATACATCCTTTAAACCCATTCCTGAAATAGACTTGGTTTACTCTTAGAAATTATGGCAGTCACTGGGACTGTTCATGAATTTTCTGCTTCTTCTACTTAAGGGCACGTGGTAGGATTTCACTTCTTTGAGAAAGTTGTAAATTTTCATTAAGCTTAAATTGTTTGCCTGTAAAAATATTATCTATCTCCTGAAAGTTAAAAGTGTCCAAATGGCTTGCTCTAACCAATGAAATATGAGCAGAAGCGACATGTGTCACTCCTTGGGAGAAATTTTAAGAGCAATACACAATTCGCCCTGTAGCCTTTCCCCTACCCCTCCTTCGGCCTGGGTCTTTGGATGGTGAGCATCAGGCAGAGATGAAAGGGCATGAGGCAGGAAATGAATACATTCTTGCTGATTTAAGCTACTGAGATTTGGAGGTTGTTTGTTATTGCAGCATAACCCAGCCTATCCTACTGATGCAGGCGCTAGAAGATCACATGGATTTGTCCACATACAGAACAAATGGACAAGGATGTTTTTCAAATATGGCTAGAAATCACTGTTTGTAGAATTTCAGAATAAATATTACTGTTAATATTTTGAATGGTAAATTCACAAGCACACATTAGCTTTTTGCTATTGTAAACAAGCTGCTTAACAATCTTGTAGTTAAAGTTGTATACATATTCTTAATTATTCCTTAAAATAAATTCCTGGAAGTGGAATTGCCAACCTAGGACACGGGCTGTTTGCAAACTTTTGTCCTATTCTCCCAAATCTCTTCCAGAAAAGTTGCAACATGCAACGTTTTAAACTTCCAGTGGCAACCTATGAGATAAATTCACTTGGGCACAAGTTGTCATAAAAAATATTCCAGCACATTGTTAACCAATGGAAAACATCATCCCCAGAAGAATATACTGAACATACTCTACTGAGGAGGGAGAAGGGTGAAAAGAGCTTGAACAAGTCGAGTTGCTGGTTGTTCGTCCCAAGTTTGCTTTAGAGCCTTACTGTGGCACAAAATGGGAACAGCCAGAGCAACCACTCACAGTCGTACAGGTGGTGCTGCCCAAGAACCCAGCTGAGGGAGCTGGCGGGCACCAAAATCCAGCCAGCACACCGCTCACGGAGCCAGGTGAAGGAGTTGATTCCACCCAGAGCACTGGGCATCTTTTCCTAATTTCACAAGGATGCCATATAGACTAGCAGGCCTTGGAGATGGAAAAGGAGGAAGAATTAGGAAGCAAAGGATGGAGGAAGGGCAGTGGAAAGAGCAAGGCTCAGCTTTAGGCTGACTCCAGAGTTTAGGAAAAAGAGACATACCAACCCCTAGGCAGCCTAAAAGAGCAAACAACATCCATTGGCCATCAAGGAGGAGTTGTACCTTCAACCCTCAAAGCAGATGCCAGGGTGGTAATTGGTCAGTCCTGTCTCTGTCAGAAAGACCCTTGGTCAGTGTCAGGGATGTGGGGCCCTGGGGTCTCTCAGCCCTGAAGAGACCCCTGCTTTGTACAAAGAGGGAGACTGGGCATCAGCCTCAGGGGCACTGAGCTCCAACCACCTGGGTTAGCATACAGGAGGCTTAATGGAGTCCAGTGCATCGGGAAATCTGAAAGAGTATCTCAGCCCCTGTGGGAGGAGCGAGGCCCACGCAGGGCAACTCATTGTACCTACCTTTGCTGCGGAGAAGCTCCGATGTTTTCTTCAGTCTCTCTAAATCATCATCCAGTCCATCTGTAAACACTAAGAGGACCTATTGTTTATGAGAGAGAGGGGGATGGAGGAAGGGGAGATGGAGGGGGAAGGGCGGAGGGAGTGAGGAAGGAAGGAAGGAGACGGAGAGGGGAAGGGGGATGGGAAACATGGCTGTTATAAATTACACATTTCTTAAAAATACAAGAGTAAGCTTAGCTTTTCTGGTTGTATCCCGCCTTTCACCCTCTTCATTTTTACCCCTTCATTTACTTGTTCTTTTATTACCCATTCACTTTTACTTCAACCTCCCCACCCCCCCCCAAAAAAAGAATTTGAACCAGCTTAATGTGTTCACCTAAAAATACCTTCCAAAAAGGCATTCTATCTTTATCTTACAATATTCATCTTTATCAATGCAAAAATACCAAAATTTTATTGTATTTTCTACAATTACAATCTGTCACTGTTAGTCATAGAAAAATTTAATTTAAAAAGTGAATTACATTAGTCAAGAAATAAATCCATTGGATGTATGATCGAAGGGAAAACTAAATGTAACTGTCAAAGTTTGGGGATGTCATTCCTTAACAGACATCACATGAGATCTTTCCAGCTCTGTGGACTTCTGTGGGTGTATAATTCTGGGGCACCAGCAAGGGAGGAGATGGGCTACGCTAGCCAGTCATTAGCTGTCACTAAAGATGGTTCAAACTGCTGGCTAGAAAAATATGGCTCTACTCTACATGGCAATGAGTGACCATAGGAGCTAAGGAGTCTTAAAATATCTTCCAAGCTGTCTTGGAATGAATTTCTTCAGTGGAAGACTCTGGATCACTAAACTGTGGGCAACTTGAGGGCAAGGTCTTTATCCTTTTATGCCTACTGGCATCATTCAGCACAGAGCCTCTAGGGCTTAGTAAACATTTGTTGATTGAATGAAAACACTTCTCTTGTTGGTCTTTTCTGGGTAAGACTATGTAGGATCTCCAATGAAGAACAGTTTCCTTGGCCTCAGTCACAAAAGCGTTATCCCTCCAACCCTGCCCAATGGCCCCCATGACATGGATTCTCGGCATTTATTACCTTCACTTTAGCAGAAGAGAGGCGAATAGAATTATCTCCCAGGGACTGCAAAAAATCCACATCCAAATGGCTGCTCTTGGCAGCCTGATGAACCAAGAACTTCTGAATGATCTCATCATTGTACTTCTCAAAGCCTGAGTCAAAGATAAGCTGCCCATTTGGGCCAGGAACCAAATAGCGGAACATCGTGTTGAACTGCCCAGGAACGCTACAGCTGATGTTGGAAAGCAAGGCCAGCTGTTGCATCAGCTGTGGCAGCAACCTTTGAAGCTTCTGCTGAACTTGCCTTGTGGGGGAGGAGATATCAATTCCTACAGACAACTCTACGTTGCATCCTTTGAAAGTGGAGGAGAAGTAAATCAAATTAGTCAGCTATAGAGGCACAACCAAGCCCAGAAGATATCAACCAAGCTGGCCCTAAAAGAAGAACCCCCAGCCAACCCACAGAAGTGCAAACTAAATAATGGTTGTTGTTTAATTGGGGGGGATGGTTTGTTACACAGCCAAAGCTAACTGATACAATAAATACTGTTTCGTACCTCTACACCGCTGCAGATTCTATTCCCTCTACCTGGAGTGTCCTATCCCGCCCCCTCCACCCCAGTCTGGTTAACTCATATACGTCCTTCGAGGAGCAGGTCACGTAACCCCCTCTCAAAGCCTGTCTGACTCATGTCCCTAGCGCTTCAATCAAGTTATTAAATGCCCCTGCATGTCCGTTGTTACTTTACTTGACCTTCTCTCCCACTAAATAAAGATTCCTTCATAGTAGGGACTATGTCATCTTACTTTTCCCATGCCTAATACAGAAGCTCATCACATGTTTGACAAATGAATGAAGAAAGAAATATAAATGAGCCTTGAGTTTCTTTCAGCTCTAGCTGTACTATTTCCTTCTCCCCTGGAAGTTTCCTTCCTCATTCGCCACCCACACATAGACCTTGTTTCAGGAAACCATATCAGAAAAGATCAAGACTGAAAATCACACTCAATTTCTGTTTCTTCTACTTGAAAACTTTTAAGCCTTCACAGAAGGGTACAGCCAGAATCTGAAGGCCCATTGATCTTTCAGACTACACCCACCCTCTCACAGGTGAATAATAAGGCCATCCACAAAATTCCACTGAGGAGGCAAAAGTTGATTGTCACAGACACACCTGCATTAGAATCTAGATGAATGACTTAAAATGTCAATGACTTAAATATCAATCATAAAAGGGCCACAATTATTAACTACTTCTAGACAAAAAGCATAGCTTGGGACTCTCCAGGGCAAGCCAGGACATGTGGACATTTTCTCCTTAGACCAGCACTCATTGGACTATTTGGCTCAGAATTAATAAAAATAAAACTGCAGCTATTGAGGGTGGGCAATTTTGAGGAAAATAAGTAAATACTAGACTCTTCACTAATGAAAAAGGTCATGGATGGTGGCTTAAACTTTCTCAGGGACCTGAGAGTCATGGCTGAGCCGTGAGTTTTCAATCCTCGAAATATTATACTCCATGCTAGCTGGCCAAGACAGAAAATGACTTCCTCCTCTCCTTTCATGTAAAACATCTTGGCTTTGTTTTAATTTTTTAAATCTCTAATTGAAATTCACCAAAAGGAGTTTTCACAGATGTAAATCTCATTTCTATATCACATCTAATTTCAGAAAAAAAGGAATTTCCTTTTTGTAGTATAGTGTATTATTCCAACATTTCTAATCTACATTTTCCCCAGGAACTTTGTCAGCTGGCTTTATTTTGTAATGGAGAGGGTTGAACATTGCCAGATAACTTCTGAAGTTTTTATAATTCAGCTTTATTATTCTAGAATTCTAGAATTAATTAGGTTCAAGCCACTATTAATGTACCCAGCTAATTTTATCAAAAATGTTAAAAGACAAAGATAAATATAAATCCTAATTTGCTACATGGAGCAAAATGAACTGAAAAGAGAAGCTGGAATCCTATATCTCTTCTCTTCTCCCAGGATAATACCCAGGTGCATATAAACAAAAAAATGAGACTTTGATCCCTGAAGAATCTGAACTACCTAATGCAGGATATCCCATAATCCATGCTTATTTAAAAACTAATTTTACACATGTACTCTTTCCTTTTCAATTGATTTCTTTTTTTTTTTTTTTTTTTTTTTTTTTTTTGCTGAGGAAACTTGCCCTGAGCTAACATCCATTGCCATTTTGTATGTGGGTTCCTGCCACAGCATGGCCCCCAATGAGTGGTGTAGGTCCACATCCAGGAACCAAACCCGGGCCACCAAAGCAGAGCATGCCAGACTTAACCATTAGCCACAAGGCTGGCCCTCAATTGATTTCTGAATTCACCAAGGACGCCGCAAAGTAGTGATACTCTTTAAATGGTATAATCAAAAATATTGATTTAATAATCCAGAAAATTGGCTCAGACTTTTGACACTAAGCTACAGGGAAGTTCAAACTCTGCTGCCACTATTTCCCATCTGTGTTTCTTACCCTCTCCCTTGTTTTTCTGATCTGGAAGTTGGGTATCATAATAATAGCATCTGCTTCCCATGGGGCTGATTTAGAAATATTAGGCTTTATGGGTTCCCTTATATACTCGTGTATATGATATATAGTATAGTATACTATGCTATACTATTTTATACTTCTATACTATACTACGCTTCATTATACCTCACTATACTATACCACACCACACCATACCATACTATACTACCGTCCTACTCAAAGTGTGCTCTGAGGACAAGCAGGATCAGCATCACCTGGGAGCTTCATAGAAATGCAGAACCCCACCTCAACCTACTGAATCAGCATCTGCATTTTAACGAGATCTCCAGGTGATTCAAATCCACGATAAAGTTTCAGAGTCCCCGCTATGCTCTACTGTACTATACCAAAAGGCAATATAGGACAGCATTTACTACACAGACTGTAGACCCAGACTGCCTCAGGTTCAGATCTCAGCTTGGGCCAAATAATCTGACTTTGCTGTGCCTTGGTTTCCTCATCTGTTAAATAATATTTATTTCATAGGGTTTTGTGAAGATTAAATGTTTTAATATCTGGAAGCCCTTGGAACAACCCTTGGCACAAGAAAGCACTATCTAATCTTTAGCTATTCTGCTCATAACGTAGTTGTGCCATAGAATCTCACCACTTGTGGGGGAGATGTGGGTTCATCCATGAAGACCTTGGGTCGATCACCCACTGAAAGGCAGGACTCGGGAAAAGAGCAGAAGAGCAGACCTAGGCTGTCAGGAGGAGGAACCCTTGTCTCTGGGCCTTGCTGTTTGGGATGAAAGCTTGAGGAGATAAAACAGGACTGAGGATGACCTCAGTCATATGGGAGCAGATTGGCAACAACATAGAGAGAAGACCCCTGTACAGAGCCACAGAGAAAAGACAGTGTGTTCTATCTCATAAGACAGCCTGTCTGACTGATACTCTCTGCTTCGTTTTCCCTTTCGATATGCCCAAATCTTCAGTAAGTTGTGTTTACACATTCCACTCCGGTTTGATCTATCTACAAAGAAGAAAGGGAGGACTTTCGAGAGACAGAGTTCTGAGAAGTTTCGGGCCTCTGGAGTCCAGAGTGGCGACAGCCGTGGGAATGATTAAAAGAATCCCCAGGGGAAGGTAAGTCACAGCATCAGGAGTTCAGGCCAGATGTCCTCCCCACACAGTGACCCTCCCTCACTCCTCCAACTGGAAGGATCAGTTTTGTTTCATTGAGAGAGCCAACAGTGTCCCTGACATCTATGACGGGCTTATGGATCAAATAACAAACCCTCTGTCACTCACCTTGTGGAGTGCAGACCTTATAAAGAATTTCCTTCTCCAGGTTCTGCAAGGACTCAAATTTTTCTTCATAGTACACTTTGTCCTGGTCATTGGTAATCTCCAAGAGCTGAGAGTTTTTGGCTTCTCCCACCCCAATGGCAAAAATAATTACATTTCTGTCCCTGAGAGCCTTAGCGGGTACGGCTACATCATCCCGGGCCACCCCATCGGTGATCACAATCAAATACTGAGGAACACTGGGTCTCCCTCCTCTTGAACTGTCAAAAAAGGGCAGAGTGAAATCAAGGGCTTTCCCAGTGTAGGTGCCATGATAGATTTGCTGAACATTCTCGATGGCTCGCTGAATATCCACGTTTGAGAAGTATTGGTTGAGCCTGAATTCTTCCTGGGGGCTTGAGCTGAACTGCAAAAGGCCAATCTGAATTTCATCAGCACCTATATTGGATTGGCTCACCATCCTCTTCATGAATCCCTTCATCTTTTCAAAGTCTTTTGGGGAGATGGATTCTGAACCATCTATCAGGAAGATAATGTCAGCTTTCCTTTTCTTACAGGCTGTGGGGAAAAGGAGCAGAACAGAACATTCACTCAGAGCCTGAAACCAATTAATTACAAGGCCCCAGGGACAGTCTGGGGTGACATATATACAACATGAAAATATTTTTACAGGGGGTCGAAGAGGAAGTCAATCAAATAAATTTTCTGTGACCCAGCACAAACCAGTCTCAAAATAAGACACAGCTGTATGATAAAGACATAAAGTTTGACCGGCTTGGTTCATACTAGGCCATGGTCACTCTGTGTCCAATATTCACTTTTGGATCAGTGAATCCACACTTTGAGAATGAAACCTATTCAAATAGATTAGACATAAATACTTGGAGAGAAAGATTAAAGAAAAAAGCTCTTACTCTCTGAGGAGCAGACGTCCCGTACCACTTCTTGTTGAATGGACTTCAAGGAGTCAAACTCATGCACGAAAAACATCTTGTCTTTAGCTATCTCCTTAAGTTGAATAGTGTTAGCATCTCTGACTCCAATAGCGTAAATGATGACTCCATCTCCCCTCAGTGCATCTGCAGCTTCAGCCACCGGATCCGCAGATTTACCATCAGTGATGACTAAGAGATACCAAGGTACATTGCTGCGAGCAGTGTCTGCAAAGACTCGAGCCATATTACTCAAGGCCCGACCTGTCATGGTGCCGCCTCCCCTCTGCTGGATGCCATCAATGGCTACTTTCATCCTTGCTGCAGTGGAATACTGGCTGAGGATAATTTGACTATTAATTCCATCTGAGTACTGAACAACTCCAAACCGTACTCTGTCAGGTCCTATATGGAACTCGTTTATCACCCCTTTCATGAATGCCTTCATTTCAAGAAAATCTTCTTGGTTGATGCTGCCAGATTCATCTATAAGGAAGTAAATATCTGCCTTCTCAATGTGCACACAGCCTAGGCAATAAGAAGAGCAACCCATTAGAACAGAGTGTGAGACGGCACAGCCAAAGCTGTTGATCCTGATCTGCATCCACACCCCCGCAGCACTCATTGTTCCCTTGAGAACCAATAGCTTTCTACCGAAAGCACCTGTGACTCTGCCTAAGGCTATTGTCTGGCCAGGAGCTTGATCAGCCCATACACTGGGCAGGCCAGAATACCTGGGAGTGAATTTGGGAGCAACCACCAACCAATGATTGACAGGGGTTGATGGATAAACACCCCAGCTTCCTTGCCCTTTGGGAGATGAGTTCTGCATAGTTTCCCTGAGGCCCCAGCAGAACTGAGACCCAGTTGCCCACAATAACCTACAATAACCTGCTCATGCTAACTCAGCCTGTATTGGCTGTCTTCCCTTCCTCTCTCGCATCTCCACTCCCCCAGCAGTGTCCCCTGGGGTCACCTCCCAAATAATCACTTGCATCCAAATCCTTATCTCAGAGTCTGTTTCTGGAGAACCTCACTTAAAACATGAAGTAAATATTATTCGACATTTCTCAAATGAGGAAGTTTAGAACAAGCTAAGAGTAAAACATCAGAGCATATCTGAAGCTACAAAATGTCTCAGGATCCAATATTCCTGCTTCCCACGCAAGTCACACTTTTTAAATACATGGGCAAAAGACTGCATTTTCTGAAATTTAACTTAGTTTAATTAATTTAAAACTTTCTGTTTTAACTGAGCCTTACTCATATGAATCGCTTTGTATTAAGGCCTAGACTCCAAAGGGCAAATGGCTCTGCATTTAGATCCTGTTTCCACCACTTTCCAGCCGGCTTGTCCCTTTGCATCTCAATTGCCTCATCTGTCAAACAAGAATCTTAACACCTACTCAGTAAGCTTATTGTGAGGATGAAATAAGGTCAGGGAAACACAGCCGAGCTGAGTATTAAAAATTCACCGTTAAGATCATCCAGTGTTCTATTTTTGTCACATAGCAGATTTCGCAAAAAGAATGAAACATAATTTTCTCCTTGCCCCTTTCATTAAGGGCAGCCCAGCCTTTGTTATTAATCTCTGGATTCTCTTGACTCAGGGAAGGATCAAAAGCCTTTTCATGCTTCCTGGTTGAGAGGGAAACGGTCTGAGGCAGGCACTGGGCTCCCTTGCTCAGACCTTCATTTGGAAGGAGCTTGTACACGCAACATGTGGGACGTACTTAGACTAGAAAAAGTATTTGTTGTTCATCTGAATGAAATTCAAATTTAACTGCACATCCTGTGTTTTATCTGGCAACCCTCCCCCAGAGGGGCAGGCACTGGAAAGGATGCGAAGAGGACTGGTCTGCCCCTATGGTAAGTGTTCACTGAATGCTTGGAGAATGGAGGGGAAATTATAGAAAAAGAAGGCGGAAATTCAGACCTTGTAGCAAGCCAGCACCCATTGGTGACAGGTGGATGGCTGCCTGAGGCTGAGAAAAGGACCGCTGTGCAGGAAGGGCCATCTCTGTAGCCAGCCCCGGGCAGCAGTGGTCGAGGAGGCTCCCCTGCAGCCCAGGGCCTTTGCCCTGACAGTGTCCAGAGGAGCCAAGAGTCCTGAATATTGTCTGGCACTACACGTTCCTGCTAATCTTGGCAGATGGAAATTTGGCGAGTCAGGGGAGAGAAAGAGAATGTTCTTTACAAGCTGGATGCTGCTATGCATCCACATCTATTAGATACACAAAGTTCTTAGCAGAGTGTCTGACACATAGCAAATGACCAACAAATGGTATATGTGATGATCATTATGATCACCCAGGACCGAATTCTGGTAAAATTGCCCCAACTTCTATTTACCTAAGCTACCCCACCCCCAACCACTCTAGACTTCGGGCTGATTTTCCTGATTCCAGGTTTATTTTTAGCTGCTATGCAGTCTGGGAAAGAAATCAACTCTCAACTCTTTATACTGTTTGTAAGTTGTGTTTTCTTCTCCCCTACATATAGGCAGGGGATGTACAAGGAAATAAAATTCATATTTAACAATTTTGTTCCCCATTCCCAGAAAAAAGAAAGGGACTGAAAATACAGGCCAGAGAGAAAGAGGAGAATTTATTCAGATATTTCAAATCTCTAGACCTCAGCACAAGTAATCAAGAAATTACAGGATCATTTAATGATTGTTTTAAGAAAAAAAAAAAGAAAGCTCAGTGATTTCCCCCTGATGATATAATCACAGCCTTGAATTTTAAGTTAATTATCTACACTTCAAGCTGTCATCTTCTTTCTATAATTCTGATTTGAATCTAAGAAATACTAGCATAGGTAGACAAAAATAGACAAGTAGGTAGACAGACACACAGATATTTATAAGAGCCAGTAAGTGGCAAATTTGGGATTTAAAATTCAGGAAGTTTGACTCCAAGGTGTATATACTTAACCATTATGTTTTTTCTGGTATTTTTTTTTAACTACGTGTATAGTAGGAGCTCTCCTAACTGACCTCCTCTTAAATAGCTCACCAGATAATTGACGTTCTCCCTTCCTTCTGTAACACACAAGTGATGCTCCTCCAGTACATCCAGAGCCCTCCTCTGGAGCAGTAGGACATCATACAGTTCTGCTCCCCTCAGTGGAAGAATAAGCCGACCAAGAACAAAGTGGGTTTGTCCCCAGCCTGTTTATGGCAGTTTTGTTATTATAATAACACAACAAATCAAATATGGTACAAATCAATAGGACATGAGTGTGAATAAAACAGGTTTATTGTGTCTCTGAAAATCAGGTTAACTGCTTAGAAAAAAAACAATAAAGGCAAGGTGTTTTAAAAGAAATTATTGGTGTACTAGACAACACTACAAAGATTGAATTTTTGAGATCATAAAAAATCAATAAGGACTTCTATACTCAGATTGTTTCAAAAGTGGCTAAGTTCTCATCTCACTTCAAAGAAACTGAAACTGGAAATTATAGGAAATACAATATTGGATGACTGATGAAGAAAACATAGGGAACTCCAATCAGCAGGGCTCATATCCAAAGAAGCCTTGGCCTTACACAAAAGATTGCCAAATTAATGTTCATTTATTATGCTTTAAGTTAAAATTTTCCAATTTCAAGAATGTGTCTATCTCTTTAGAAATAATTTTCTTCTTTAAGTGATTAAAGGTTTGGTCAATCCATTCTCAGATCCCCAGGGCTTTACTGTAAATACACATACGCATATTTTCATCAAACTCTTAAAAGGCATGAGGGTAAGACAGAAGAGGGAGGAACGCTCACTTTTTACTTCATATTCTCTGAACTATTTGGAATCAAGACAAAATAAGGATTTTACAAGTTTGTGTTTCTGTTTCTCAATGATCTGACTCCAAAATCTTTTCTTCGATGGAGGGTAGAGTAGGTGAATGAATGGAGCAGCAGAGTAAAGATTTTAAAAAACAATCAAATCTGGGAAAGGTCTTCCTACCTTCTTGCAGGGCATTGCCCATCCTAGAAATGGAAGCCCTTGTGCCCACAATCTCAGGGCAGAGCTGGTTCTTAATCTTGCTTCCCACAACGGAGAGTTGCAAAAATGATTCCAGGAGGATGACATGCTTCCAAGGAGGATATGAGGCTATCTTCTCCAGGTCCTTACTCTCTGAGGCAAGCTGGGTGCCCACTGCATAGATAGTAACTCCTGCCCTCCGGAGGAGAGAAGCCGGTCTGGACACATTGTCTTGGGAGAAGCCATCCGTGATGACCACAGCTATCTGCTGTACACCTTGCTTGGACCGGCTGCCCTTCTCCTGAATGAAAACCTCATTTCTTAGGAAATCCAAAGCAGCCCCAGTCTTGATCCTTCCTCTTTGTCCCTGGTAGGTTAATTTGTCCAAACGCTCCAAGACTTTGGCTGAATTCTGAAATGTATCCAGTGAAAACTCAAGTTGTGGTTCCTCACTGTAGAAGACCAAGCCAGTTCTCACAGCATCAGGATGAATGCTTAGAGAGCTGATGGTGGTCTTCAAGAAATTGACAACTTGTTGGAAATTCGATCGTCCAGCCCTGCTAAATTCCTCAATGAGGAATACTAAGTCAGCTGGGATAGCAACTGGACACACTGTAAAGAAACAAAACAGAAAGAAGGGCTTTAGCGTGAGAACAGGGGAATAAAGGCAACACTCATTTTGTACATAAAAGTTGTATTACGCTATATTTTATATATTGTAATAATATATTTACTACTATGAATTGTAATAATATACATTATACTAACATATTAATGCAGTTTAGAATTCAGTAGAAGCCTTTATGACCATCATTTGGCACGATGGTCAAAGAGCATCACAGAGTTCCTACCTATCTCAAAACTCTTCACGTGAAAAAGTATTCACATCACTTGCAAAATCTGTAAATACACGAACACCCACAAGCAAGTGCTTTAAAATGATTTTTCAATTCATCTAAGTCCATTAAAAGCATTTGAGTCTTGCTGAACTAATTTTTTCTTCAGTTTTCCAGTGCTAGGAAACCCTGGATCAAATTCTTTTTTATAGGCCTGAAACTTCCTTGACTTAATCATTTTTCCTCTCTCTTGGTAAAAAATGGAAATTACAAATTATGACTATTAATTCACGTGCCTTTCTCTGACAAATTTTATGTCATTTCAATAGAGGTAACATGAAATGTTGCAAGCTCCTATGAAAAATCTTTCACCAAAAATTGAGCTAACTGGCTGTTTCATTTTGCTATGAAACAGTCTTCCCTTCAACCTGCCTCAAATGGGGTCACAGAGTTCTGACTGCATAAACTCCCCTCCGAGAGGAGTCCAGACACCTCCCTCCCAATTTAAGGCAGTAACTAATGTTGGGAAACCCACTGTGCCCACATGCAAAAAAGGTCCAAATCTGCTTTGATATATAAAAAAAGAAATCTCCCTAGCAGAGAGCCAAAACCACATGTACAGAAGGTTGAAACTAATGTGTACACAACTGAATATTGTGGAACAAAGTTTAGAGAAGAGAATATAGGGGCAACAGTATAATCTTTTGACTTATCTTTGGTCTCTTGGTGTCATGAAATTTCCCTGTTGGTCCTTTTTTATAAAGAACCAAAACAATGCTCAATTTAAAAAGAGGCTGTTGCCTATGATTTTGCCAAGTCTAAAACACCTTCTCTAGGAACTGCAAGCATCTTTGACTTCTCCCTTCCTTCACCTAGTACTGGTACCAAGAGCTATTATTGTCCTTTTGCGTTTTCTTCAGGATTCATCCCCTTTCCTTATGGTCAGAGCCACCATTGGTCTAGAGCCAGGTATCCTCCCTATGTAGACAGATGACAGCTCAGCCTTAAAGTCCTTCTGAGTCTGAAGTATCATGTGGAATCCAGGCTGCCCACTGAAGTCTCCATTAAAGACCACTCTGGTCATGTCATGTTTTCCTGCTTAAAAGCTTACAGTTACTTTCCAGTGCCTTTGGGACTCCATAATCAGGGTCCATCCTACCTAATCCAATCTCATCCCTCACCACTTCTAAAGCCTCCTCCCAACCCCAATTGGCTCCATTTGTTCACTTGCTTCCCCATTCACTCAGCCCATTCCCACTCCCACACTCTTACTCACACTCTTCCACTTACCGAGAGTACCCTCCTCCCTTCTCCCTATATATTAAAATCACATTCATTATTGAGGGGCCAATGCAATTCCTCCCGGGCCTGGTTCTCCACTATACCCTTATTTTGCTCTATTTCTACTTAATGTAATGTCTGGAAGGTGCTTCTTAGTTCCTTATTATCTCTGCTTGGATTTTCTTCTTGTCTCACATGTGTTTGTCTTTTATGCCTGTAAAATTCCAAGTACCCTCAGGCTCTAGATGTTGAGAGGTCTGGGCAGAGCTGTGATAGTTCAGAGAAAGGAAGGATTGGTCACTCCCATTTGTGGGGATCAACTGGAAGTTCCACCAAGATTCTAGTTGTAGGGATGCTACGCTAAGGGGAACTTGAGAACTGAAGGATAATGTTTTGATTGTGATGGTATAGTGTATTCAAGGGCATAGACAGAGGTGAAAACATCTGACATATATACAGCAAGTGGTGAATAGTTCATCTAGGCTACTCCTTATAGTATATGAAAGGACTTGGCAGGAGATAAGACTCAGTGGTTCTTAACCAACAGTGGTACCTATTCCCAGGTGACATTTAGAAATATATGGCAATGTTTTGGATTGTCTTAAGATTCAGGGATGCTACTGGCAGGGACAAGGGATATTAAAACCCCAACAATGCACAGGACAAAAACTACACTGTGAATTGTTCCACCCAAAATGCCAATTTGCATCTCCCTTGAGCACCTTGAATACCAACTTAAGGGGGGACTTTATTTAATCTCTGGAGAGAAGTCTGAATGCTCCTTCTTCTGGAAAAGGTATGGAGTAACTTGGATTATTGCTCAGAAATATTCATTCCCTACACCTCACTTCCATGGGTGGAATATACTTTCTTACTCCATTGATGATGACATAGCTATATGACTTGCTTTGGCCAATGGAATGTTAGCAGATGATGAAGTAGAAATCTGAAAAGTGCTTATACAATTGGGTTTTCCCTGCTGCACCTCTGCAATTACCATAGGAAGGATATGCCCATGCTAGCCTGATGATCCCAGGAAGATGAGAGTTACGGAGCAAAGCCAAATGTAGATCAGCCAACCCTCAGCCAAATGCTAAATCTGTGAATAAGCCCAAGCAAGATCAGCAAAGCCATTCAGTTGAACCCAACAAAGATCAGCTGACCCCCAGCACATCTGGGAAAATAAATGATTCTGTTAAGCCACTGACTTTTTGGATGGCTTGTTATGCAACATCATTGTGACCATAGTTAACTAATACAAGGTATGTGCCTGAGGTAGCCCAGGTATCCTCCTCTTCCTCATCTACTGGTGCTAATGTCCCAGAACTGAAGAATCCAGAATGCACCCTCTTCTCTGCTCTTTCCCCAGACTTCTCTATTATGCACAGACCTCTCAGTGACTTACACACCTAGAGACCAAATCTTACCCACTGCAGCCTCTTTCTCTGCCTGAGTGCTGAACTCGGGCTGCCCAGTCCCTTGAATCACCGCATTCACATTATGTATCATCTGTCTGACTCCATCTTGTCCTTGCATTTCATAAATAAGGGGTGGGGTCCCCATCCCCTCCAGTTCTCTCCTGTCAAAGTCCTGTACGCCCACAGACATGACTTTCACGCCTTTTTCCCTCAATGTCTGTGCAGCATCCTGGACCTCATCCTCAGATTTGCCTGAGGTAATGACCACTGCATATTGGGGAATGCCCTGGAGAAACCGGCTTCCCGCTGCCTCCTGGAAGAAGGTCTGATGAAGGTATCGCAGAGCTTTGCCTGTCCTCCTGGAGCCACCCCGGAGCACAAAGTGTTCGTGGATGTGAGCAATCATCTCATCCTTGGTCTGGTACGTATTGAACAAAAACTCAGTGTGACCTTGATCACCATACTGAGCCAGCCCAATCTGGTACTTATCCCTGCCAACATCCAGCATGCCAACAACTCTGGAGATGAAATTCTGCATCCACTGGAAACTGGTCCATGATGTGTTCCGTGAGGTGTCAGCAAGAAAAACCACATCTGCATAGGCCTGGGTGGATTCTGGAATTGAAGAGAGAAGGGGGAAGGATAAGGAAAGGAGAAAGTAAATCAAGTCAAGATCTCATGAAAATGGAACACAAGGAGGGGTTTGTGTGGGGAATAGAAGAGGGAGAGGTACTCCATTTATGCAACACTGTGTAGATTATACTTTCACCTCCTCCACATGAGACTCTATCACGAAGCTTTCTCCCTCTCACACTCTGCTGCCACTGTTGTCTGCTTTATTAGGCTAAAGCACCTTCCAATTATTCTTCCTCAACCA
This sequence comes from Equus przewalskii, assembly GCF_037783145.1. Lineage (NCBI taxonomy): Eukaryota > Metazoa > Chordata > Mammalia > Perissodactyla > Equidae > Equus > Equus przewalskii. The sequence continues at coordinate 67,915,384 of NC_091845.1, read as the reverse complement.
ATAGAGGAGGCAAAGGAAGTTAACACATACTGAGCCACCACTTTGTGCTAGAGATTTTTATGTACTTTATTTGATTTTATCTTCATAAACCATCTTACTAAGCAAGTATTATTATCTTCATTGTCAGATGAGAAAAGTGAAGTGAAGAAGTGACGCTGCTCATTCATGCTCACATAACTAAAATGTGGCAAAGGTAGGATTAAAAACAGGTCTTCTGGACTCTAAAACCCATGTTCTTTCCTGTCCATGAGAACTTCATTTATCCTTCGATCCCCAGGTCCAATGTTTCTTCATCTAGGAAGGCTCCCCAGCTTGTCTCGCAGTGGTGGACAGCTTCTCCTGCCCTCCCACTAAATTCAACGTATCCTGGCTCACATTGGAATTAGGTGTCCTGGTTGGAAGGGTGGGTTTTCACACAGCTTCTTACCTTTTATCTCACCCTCCACTGCCAAGCACAGAGTCTGAAGAATGCTTCCTGAGAAATCCTGCAGGATGTTGAAGTTTTCAGTGCTGAAGAGAAACTTCTCAAATGGCTTACTGGCTATTTTTTGCAACTCCTGGATATCCTGGACGTTGACTCCTACCACGTACACAAGAACTCCATCTTCTTTCAACCTGTCAGCTGCCTCCTGGACTTCATCGTTTGACTCCCCATCTGTCACCAGGATAACTATCTGAGGAACCCTGTCCTTGGCCCGGCTTCCAGCTGCCTCAGTCAAGTAGTTGGTCCTGATAAACTCCAGGGCACTCCCTGTGTTTGTGCCTCCTGTACGGTAGGGTAGATTCTGGATCTGCTCCAGTACCACACTCTTCAGAGGGTACTGGTTCAACTGAAAGGCTGGGTAGATGTTGTCATTATACTGAGCAAGTCCCACCTGGACCTGGTCACTACCAATGTCAAGCCCCAAGACAACAGAGCGAAGGAAGTTCTTCACTTTCTGGAAGTTCTGTGGTCCAATGCTGGTTGAGCTGTCTACTAGGAAGACAATGTCCGCCAGGACTGCTTCTCTGCAAGCTGTAAGAGAGAGGACAAAAGGGATGGGGTCTGCAGGCTTTCACTCAAAATTCTTAGAGCCAATGGAGCTAAATGGTGTACAGAAAGGAGAGCAATGCCAGGAAGCCTATATTCAGTGGTCCTTAGACACCCTAAATGACAGTGTGCTCAGAGAAGTAACAACATCCCCTGTGCCTTCCTTCCCTCCATTCCATCATCTTCTGAGGCTTCTAACCTGCTCTACTGAGACCTCCAATCTTGAAATCCACTTGAACAATCCCCTGAATTGCATTCAGAAGAAAAACACTTCTATAAATGTAGCAGCACACTGAGAAAGGGGCTGTCCTCTTTCCAGTGGGAATAAACTTCATCTCTGGGAGTGTGCTGGCACCAACAGCTCAGAGAGCAGGAATGTAGTCCATGTTCCGTGGTAAATCTCATTGTAGCTCCGCCACTTAGTAGTGCTGTGACCTATTTATCACTCACCTCTTTGAGACTCAATTTTCTTCTCTGCAGCAGCACTGAAATCTTTACACCAGCGCTCATACTCTCACAGGGTTGTTTTAAGGATAAAATAAGATAATCTATCACAGCAGACAATAGCAACACTCTGCACAAGTCCTTTTGGATTTCTTTTTACCATTTCTGCACACTGATCTTTGGAGGATTTCTCTTTGGCTACTGGAGCTGCTTTGCCTGCAATATATAAAAGCCTAGCTCCTTGCCTTAGGTCAAGACAACCCTGAGGCATAACTTATGCTCCTGAGAACTCCTGTAAGATCAAGCTAAAACTACTCTGTTTGGAACTTTTGCCTGAGATCACACCCTTCTTTACTTTCCTCTACTTTTTCTGTCTTGCATCCTTCACATCCTTATCAACCACCTTTGGGAGCTCTTCTGTAAGAAGTAACATGTATTCAAATCCTTGCCTCAGGCTCTGCTTCTGGGGACACAATCTGTAATAACCATTCTATTGGGATGGATCTGCTCTGAAAGACCTGGGATCAAGTCCCAGCTCTGCCATCCAGTTATAGCACCTTTGGCCTCAGTTTCCTCACATAAAAAAATGCAAATAGGGGCCAGCCTGGTGGCGCAGTGGTTAAGTTCACACGTTCCCCTTCGGCAGCCCAGGGTTCACTGGTTCAGATTCCAGGTGTGGACCTACACACCACTTGTCAAGCCATGATGTGACATGCGTCCCATATATAAAGTAAAGGAAGATGGGCACAGTTGTTAGCTCAGGGCCAGTTTTCCTCAGCAAAAAGAGGAGGATTGGTGGCAGATGTTAGCTCAGGGCTAATCTTCCTCAAAAAAAAAAATGCAAATAATAATACTAAGTGCCTTACATATCCATGTAAAAACAAATACTAATTGCCCTATGTATCATACATATTTCTATGTATCGAACAAAAAATTGCCTCATGTATCTAACTATCAGTCAGATGGGGCATGTAAACAAGTTTTGGAAACTATATAGCACCAAGCAAATGGTAGTTATCATTGCTATGTATATAAAACCTCTTTGTAAACTTTAAAGCACTATACCAAAGTAAGGTATGTAATCTGGCTGTACAAATGCAATCTACCAGCACACAGTTGCAGCATCAAATGGGTCGAAAGTTTTAGCACCTCCTCCAATTCACCTCCCCCATGCAGAAATACCAAAAGAATGAATAAGTAACGGAGGCTCTAACCTCTTGTGGGTTTTGATGGAATCCACAAGCAATCTTCCCCTCTGCTCAAAGTTCTATGCTTTCTTATACAGTTTAGTAATTGATTTATAAAGAATTTTCCCAGTTAATGCCCGTGGGGGATCAGAAGTGGCCACCGCAAAATGTGTCTCTTTGGCTTAATTTTAAAGACAAAAGACTCTGAAAAAAAACTTTGACCCTCCCCCTAACTGCCTAAAAGAATATAAGATCAGGGCGGGCCTGTGGCCGAGTGGTTAAGTTCATGTGCTCAGCTTCGGCGGCCCAGGGTTTCGCAGGTTTGAATCCTGAGCGTGGACATGGCACTGCTCATCAGGCCACGCTGAGGCGGCATCCCACATGCTACAACTAGAAAGACTCACAACTTAAAAAAAAAACAACTATGTAGCAGGGGGCTTTGGGGAGAAAAAGGAAAAATAAAATCTTTAAAAAAAAAAGAATTTAAAATAAAAGGCCTGTGGCCGTGGCCAGCCTGGTGGCATGGTGATGAGGCTCGCAGGCTTTGCTTCAGCAGCCCAGGGTTTGTGGGTCTGGATCCTGGGCACGGACCTACACAACACTCAGGCCGCGCTGTGGCAGCATCCCACATAAAAAAAAAGAGGAAGATTGGCACAAATGTTAGCTCAGCAGCAATCTTCCACAAGCAAAAAGAGGAAGATTGGCAACAGATGTTAGGTCAGGGCCAATCTTCCTCACAAAATAGCCAAAAAAAAGATTAAAAGCCCCATCCCCAGGACAGGCCATCACCACAGATAACTCTGGGTATCAGTAGACTGTGAGGGTCCTTGCTAAGCCCATCCTTATCAAAGTTCTGTCTACCAAACATTTGCTTTTCCATGTGAACTGCCTTCCTCCCCTTTGAAGCCCCAAAGCACTACCCCCAACATCCTCCTTTGTCTTTAGTTGCAGACACTATTTAAGGTGAGCCCTTCAGCCGTGCTGGCTGAGTTACCCAGTTTTCCTGGTTTTCTCCCATGTATACATGTTATAAAGCTTCGCTTGATTTTCTCCTGTTATTCTGTCTCATGTCAATTTAATTTGTAGACCGGCTAGAAGGACCCAGATGGTAGAGGCTTTCTCTTCCTCCTCTACATGCCCCATCACCACCAGCAGAAGTACAAAGCTGAGGACAGGTGTATCATCACAGGTAACGACCGTAACGCTAACAGGCACCTTTGATGGGCTAAGCACTGTGATAAGTACTTTACTTGCATAATTTTATTTAATGCTTTTAAAAACTCTCTGAGGCAGATACTTTCATTCTACGAAGAAAATTTAGATTCAGAGAGATAAAGTAACTTCTTCAAGATGAGACAGAAAGAAGAGAACTTGGATTTGAACCCAGATGCTTCTTTTCCCTAAATTCATCCTCTTAACCAGTACCATAGCAACACACTGGCAATAAAATAAGCAAGCTTCCTTGGGGATCTACTGCCCTTTCCCCTCCTCTGCCCTGCATCCAGGCAACATGGGTAAGTTAATCTAGGAATAACATCATTCTAGGAGCAACTATATCTTCCTTCAAAAATGGACTTACACTACATCCATATATAAAACCAGCATAATGCCCACAGGATTAATAAAAAGAGTTCATAAGTTTTTGATCAATGATTGGAGAGGGGCATAGAGTACAGATGGTTTAGTGAAATTTTAATAGTAAAATTAAGCATGCACACACACGGAAAATAAGAAGGATGGTGGGAGGATGAATAAGAGATAAAGCTTTGAGTTCAGTGACTTCTTGATCAGAAAGGAAAAGGGAAAAGCCTTTGTACCTGGAGAGGCATGGTCAGCAGGTTGAGCTGCCTTTGCCAAAATATCACAGAGCTCCTGCTGAAGCTTCTGAGCGAGACTGTCCAGACCAGAGAAGTTGGGAACAAAGGAGGTAAATTTCTCCACAGGACTACTGGCAATCTCCCGGAGCTCTGCCAACGCTCCCTTTCTGAGGCCAACGGCATAAAGCAGGACGCCTGCCCTCCTAAATGCCTCAGCAGGTTCCCGCACGTGGTCCTCAGCTGGGCCGCTGCTGATCACCACGGCTACCTGAGGCACACCCTGGCTTGCCCGGCTCCCTGCTGTTTCCTGGAAGTGGTCATCTAGGAGGAACTGCAGGGCCAGGCCCAACTTGTTGCCCCCAGGCTTAAACTGAACCTTCTGAATGTGTCTCAACACATTGCCTTTGCGGTGGTAGGTGGAAAGTAGGAACTCTGAATGGGGCACATCGCTGTACTGGGCCAGCGCCACACGGATGGTCTCTCTGCTGACATTGAAGCCGTTTACCAGGGTGTACAAGAAGTTCCTCATGCTGCGGGTATGCTGGGGGTTGACGTTGGCATCCACCAGAAACACGACATCTCCCACAGAGGCCTCCCTGCAGACTGGGGAATAGGGTCAATTTAAGATAAAACATTACAAAATTGACAACTCCTGGCTGGCTGGAATCCATCTTTCCCAATTCATTGCCTTTACCCCCCACAGATCTGCCTGCCCAGCTCTCTGATGATGGCCAATACGCGCACAGCCCAGGCACGCCATCATCTTCCTTTGCTCCCTCACGGTCACCATCTACCCTTGTTCACCTGCCACCCTCTGTTCCATTCTAACAGACATTTGACCCTTCAATTAGATTCCTCACCGTGGCCCTCCACTCATTGCTTAAACTTAATAAAAGAAACCAGCTTCTACCAGTAGAGGATGCTGTTGGCACCCCCCCAGATCTCCTTTGCTGGCTAGCACATCTATTCCACAGCTGCTTCAAGTGCTACAGTTAACTGCTCCCCTGTGAGACTTTGTCCAGAGACCTGCTCCCGGCTGAAGGAAGTGGCCTCATCTGGAGACACCCACGAAGTTACACGACCACCACCACCACCCTGGGTGGCAAATGTTTGATCACGTGGGGATACAAACACCTGGCCCCCTTGCCTTAACGGAAACAATTCATAGTGCTATTTATGCTCCAGCATCTCATGTGGCTCAGGTCAAGGCTTGATTTTACCTAAGGCTACATCCTTCCTTGGCTTCCTTGCCCCCTACCCTATCTCACTTCTCTTACAGGTTTGTCCTAGAGAGCACTCCTTCAAGATAACATGCCCACCAAATCCCAGTCCTAAGATCTGCTTCTAGAAAACCTGACCTAAGACAGCAGCTCTCCAGCTTTCATCTCTGGCACTACCTGGCTACCACCAGCCTCTGTTAGTTTGACTCATGGCATTACCACATGTGTGGCTCATGTTTGTCCTTTGGCTGCCTGAACTCGAGGCTGCATTGTGCAACTACTTCTCCCGAACCCAGCTCTCATCCTGGGAACCACAACCCCAACAGTGGCCAGACCAAGTGGTACTCCAGCTGGGTCCACCCCGGTCTTCTGCATGGAAGGGATCAGGCACCAGGTGGCTACAGGACTTGAGCAAATAGCTTATCTTCTGGTTCTCAGATTGCAGTTCTCTAGAATAAGGGGTTGACCAGATGACCTGGCCTCTTCTGACTCAAACTTTGCTTTTCTGTGACAAGAAGTAAAACGTGGATTAAGTACAGTGCTCGTGTGGACAAAAAGAGGAAGAGGAGATTATGATTTATCTATTTCTCATGGGGGAGACCCTCATATCTCACAATTTGATTATCTGTGATGATGGGAAGAGAACACATAAGTTAGTGATGAGAGGAGGAACAAAGGCAGAAACCAGCTAACGAAGATTTTAGTTTCAAGTGGCTGGAAAACCAGGGATAATTATCCCACGCTGGTCAAACATACTTGCATTTGATTTTGTGCCAGGAGGATTAAAACACTGGCTGGGACTAGCCCTGCACTATCTCTCTGGCTTTCTCTCTCCACCCTCTCCACTTTGTTCTCTGGGTTCCAGGCTCCTTAATCTGGTTTCTCAAACTCTCATGCTCCCAGTTGCCACTGGCCTTTAACATGCTAATCCCTCCATGGGGTTTCTTTTTCCTCTGGTAAATTTCCATAGAATCAGGTTCTTTGATCTTGGTTTGTAATGTAACATTTATCAGTGTGCTTATTCAGTTAATGACAATCTTCCCCACCAGGCTGTGAGCTCCACGAAAACAGATACCATATCTTTTGTTTGTTTGTCCTCCACTTGAGTGTCTAGCATAGAGCCATCACTCAAAAAATATTTGAGGAAGGAAATATTTGGGAAAGAGAGAGGGAGGGAGGAAGGAAGACATCACTTACAAGGAGGGAAATATTGAACATTAATGAAACCAAATAAGGGACTTAGAAAAGTTTAGAACTAGAAATAATCCCATGAGACTATGCAACGCGATACTGTAGCAACTAGGTACACGTAGCTATTGAGCACTTGAAATGTAGCTAGCACAACTGGGAAACTAAACTTTAAATTTTACTGAATTTTAATTTCAATAGTCACATGTGGCTAGTGGCCATGTATTTGAACTGTACGGATATAGAATAATGAAACCAATTCATCCATCTCATAGATAAAGAAAATAAGGCCTAGAAAAGCAAAGTAACTTGTGTAAATCTGTTCAAAAAACCAGTAGAGTAGTCTCCCCTTACCCACAGGGGATACATTCCAAGACCCCCAGTGGGTACCTGAAACTATAGATAGTACTGAACTCTATATAGACTATGTTTTGTCCTGTACATACATATCTATGATAAAGTTTAGTTTATAAATTAGGCACAGTAAGAGATTAACAATAATAACTAATAATAAAATTGGCTTTGGGGCCATTATTAAGTAAAATAAGGATGACGTGAACACAAGCACTGTGATACCTCAACAGTCGATCTGACAACTGAGATGTCTACTAAGCGACTATACAGCATGGATATGCGGGACAAAGGGATAATTCGTGTCCCAGGTGGGATGGAGTGGGACAACTCAAGATTGCATCATGTTACTCAGAATGGCTCTCAATTTAAAACTTATGAATTGTTTATTTCTGGAATTTTCCATTTAACATTTTCAGACTGCTGTTGACCATGGGTAGCTGAAACCACAGGATGCAAAACCATGGATAAGGGGGGACTACTATATTAGAAACCAGGTCTCCTGCCATCCAGTCCACACCCTGGACTGCCATAAAGAAGATTAAATCAAAAGTCCATATGAGAGAGAGGCAAAGACCACGTGAGAGTTTAGACCAGAGGGCTGGGGAAGGTTGGTGTTCTCCAGGGGCATTAAATCCATTGTCCACTTCGAGAGTCCTGAGTCCCACCTCTCTCAGAAGTTTGCCCGATTTTGGTCATAAAGCCAAGTAGAGTCATGAGTATGGAAAAGTCAGAAAATAAATGAGCTTAAGGCCCATTAAACTTTGTTTCCCTTTGGCCCTCCAGAATGCAATCCTATTGAGAGGAGAGAATTCACTGATTGCTCCAGGGGTGGCTGACTGGCTTGTCCCCTTAACATCTCTTTCAGAAGAGATCTAACAAATGTCTCCCTGATCTTTCCTAGAGAATATTTTTCAGGCAAATAAGTATTGGTTCCATCCTGTGCAACTTGAGAAATGTATTACATTTTCATACGTTGTTACTTTCTTAACCCCTCCACTAGTTCTTTGTCATTTTAAGTGTTTGAAACCTGAAAAGACTGACTGTCACAGCTTCTGTTCACAAGTGAGGGGAGTCGGAGCCAAAGGGAAAATTTAGACAGCTTCATGTTTTTTTCCCAACAAGTAACAGTCTATGTAATTGTATTTGAATATTTAAACCTCAATACTGTCTCAGTGGGGCTTCAGGCTACTCAAACAATCTTCTCTTGATGAGACTTTCATCTTGAAAAGTCCCAACAATCTGTTAATGACTGCAAAAAATTGCAGAGGTGTCACCAGCATTTGGTGAAGCTATCTATCAGTAGCTTAGGTAATTGTGATGACAATTACCCCTCGGAATAGAAGGAGACAAAGCAAAATGCAGAGTCAATAGGACAGGCCCATGTTTACAAAAGCATTTGAGAGCCTGGAAACGCAGTCCAAAGTATAGTATTTTTTAATATTTTTGTTTTCTCGTTCCAAGTTAAGCTTTGAAAAAATCAGTGCCCACTATTCACTAGAAATTTCCAGATTCTAAGTTCTCCTTGAAAGAATCATTTTCCTTTTGTTAATTATGAAGCTCCTGTAATGTGTGCTTTTAAGATTGTCACTATCTCTAGGTTCCTAGGCAAGGTCATCATTTTCGGCTTAAAGAATCTGATGCATTACCAATTCTCTGTGACTTGATAAAACCAAAATTAGTTGCAAGGAAGATGAGCCCCCAAAACGTCTTCCAAGTCTCCATTCTCGATATGTTCCTAGACAGAAAAAGAAATCTCAGAATTAAAATTACGTCTTCACACACTTAAAATGAATGCATCCTATTGTATGTTCATTATACCTCAATAAAACTGATTTTAAAAAAACACAACTGTCCTTCCCAAGACCAATGAAAGCTTTATAAAAATTAAGGACATGTTGCCACATCATCTTAACTGTGCAGGGAAAATGGTCTTGCTGACCTAACTAAGGAAGAATTTTGTAAACACCCACAGTGTATACCTCAGATTCCACTGTTTGAAGTTGCCCAGATATGGCTATAAAAGGAGAAAGCATATAGCGCGTGGGGTTGAACTTCCGCTTCACACACTGAATTCATTTGGTGGGACATAAACATTTCTGGATGGTTTTGCTTGTATTTTTATACAAGTGTTGGAGGACCTGGTAAACATCTGTGGCAGACGGAAATATTCAGATATTGCAGGAGTCCATCTGCCTGATAACATCAAGCTAGCCTGAAAATATTTTATATGTTCCCAGAAGAAGCAGAACATCATACTTCCCTCCCCTAAATTTGGATCCCATTTCAAAGGCCTCCATAAAAATTATCCCCTCCCAATTTCATTTCTGTTTTTCGGCTCTAAGAAAGCCCATGTGTTGAAAAATAAGACCAACGTGACAATCACATTGACTGAGATGTTGCAATTGGAACAGGGGACACCTCATCTTTATCTTCTTAACCAGCCAACCTCACGGCCATCCTCAGCAGAGTGTAATGGGGTTAAAAGTAAGGATTCTTGAAGATAGACTGCCTGGGTTTGAATCCCAGATCCACTACTTAATAGTTGATCTTGGGCAAGTGGCTTCGCTTCTCTGTGCCTCAGTTTCCCCATTTGTAAAATGGGGGCAATAATAGCATCAACCTCATGGTCTTGTAATCAGGACTGAGTGAGCTCATTATTGTAAAACACCGTACCTATGCCTGGCACATAAAAAGCACTCTTTAAGTGTTTGTTAAATAAAGTAAGTCTTCTTGGAAACCCACTATGTAAGAATAAAAAAGTATTCCCCTTAATTTGAAACTCAGAATCTGTAGAGGTAAAGGGAGACTAATGTTTTGCATTGTGTATTAAGAAAGCAGTTATTTCATTCTGTATATTTTAATTTATATTTTTTATTTAATTCCTTTAATTTTCACTTTCAATTGATTGCTGCTTTGTACGTTACTAGACTAATATCTCTACATTCCTCACCTCACACCTGGGAAAGGCCAGCAGATCAGGCCTTAGTCTGCTCACTTTGTTGATGGAAATAAAGAAGTCGGGTCCCAGAGAGGTTAAGTAGCGTACCAGAGCTACACAGCCATGCACTGTCAGGTTCTGTCCCAGGGAACCCAACTCCAGTTCTAGTGCATGGCTCGACTTCAAACCCTTCAATGAAAGTCTCCAAGTCCAGACTGTCACTGATCCCCCAGAGTCCACTTCTTGTAAGATGAGGACCTAGGAGCAATTTACCATGGGGTAAAAAGGTGAGCTCAAGCCATAAGTTCCTTTGCCCACCAATTAGGTCTTCAAAGAGCATAATGTTATATCCAAAACACTGTATTTGGTGCTCCAGAGAATGGAATTATAAACCTTGCTTTCATGTTTAGAGAACTGAACAATCTATTTGGGAAGAGAAATTTTACATACTGGAAACAATAAGAAATTCAGTAAACTTTAAAGCACATTCTTAAACGTATCAAAGAGTTTAAGCAAGAATCTCACAGTACCTATATCGCTTTTCAGTCTTGGGACCTTTAAGCAAAATGTTGTGTGGAAATGACATCGTGGTGCCTAGAAATAGCAGCTCCCCAAGGATTGAGGGCCTCTTTCCAGAAAGTATAAGCGTAGCCACCCTCCTTCCCTAAGGACACATTGCTACTGTGCACGTTTAATTTACTCCTTCAGAGTAACTAGAGGATGGAGATAACCGCATCTATTTTATTATTTTATGCCCACAGAAAATACCGGGAGAAGTCTTGACTTCAGAGGAAGCCCATAGGCCTTGATTCTGGTTTCAGCTTGACCATTTGCTCCAGGAACCACAGCAAGCCGGTTCACCTTTCAAGGTTTATGTGAGGACTCTAGAGAGCTTCGCGCTGCTTTGGGACACCTACTGTATACCCCACTATATTATAAGCATTCCCCAGGACAGTCACCCAGTGATTTTCCAATAAATAGATGTGATATAATTGGATTTCTCTGTGCCTCGGTTTCTACATCAACCTCCCATTAATACCTCCTCAAGGAGGCATATAAGTAACTTGAAGGAAGATGCTCTAAGACTGTAAATATCCTATTCCCCAATAAATTTTCATCTAACGGCAAATAAATGGATGGATGAATCTTAAAGAATAAACTCTTCTAATGGATTAGGGACAGTATGAGGGTAAAGAGCTGGCAAGTTTGAAAGTACCAGGAAGAATGTTCCAAAATAAATTTACCATGATGATGATGATGATGATGATTACTATCACAATAAAATACTGTACTTCAATTTTTTAAAGTCGGGTTAATAAAGTTAGATGAAATATAAAAGCTTCAAGTACGGTATCTACATTTTCATATTTCATTATGTCCTAATTATTAGCATTAATGCACTTAGTCATAAGAAATGAGAAGTATTTTTAGTTAGTTGTAAATAAAGCACTAGAGCTGTTTATGGAAATCTAGTGGGAAAGTCAAAAGTATATAAACATTTCACAGCTGTGTCTATGTGTGTGTTATTTCAATGAAGAGAAAAATGTCTGTAGATTAAGGACTTAACATCTATATTATATATACTATTTCATGAAGATGTTTATATTTAATTTAAGCTGCTGAAGAGGTTTTGCATTTGAATATGTAGGGCTCATCGTGGAAGCAAAAAATGAAGCGATTAAATGAGGTGTAATTAGGCAGGGATGGTATAGGATGTCAGTTCTTTCTGGAAATAATTCTAATGGGTCTGGGGAAGAGAGCAACTTCTCTTAAAGTATGCTGCTCAAATAGTTAACTCACCAGAACAATCCATCTTTTAAGATTAAGTCATTCAATTAAAGCAAGTACTTTGCAATCACCACAGTAATAATTGATCCAGGGAAGAATCATCAAGAGATGCTAAAACCATCAGGTAAAAGCATGTTGGGGAGCAGGATTTTAACACAGTTTCCAAGTATCCCCTGACAAATTACTTATAAATTACAAAGGGCAAAGAAAGTACCTTGACAATGGAGAAACATGGTGGACCCTACCAAGTGTTCAAAGTTGACATCAACAATATTAATAGGATAATAATAGAATAAACCAACATCACATCTCTCCTGATGTTATGCATGAGAAAACTCAACATCACTTATATGGTAGCCCTCCTCAAAAGCCATGGCCTAAATCTAGTAATGAAGAAACAATCATTTAATACAAAACTTGGGGACAGTCTAAAAGACAACTGGTCTGTGCTCTTCTAAAACATTAATCTCATGAAAGACAAAGAAAAGCTGAGGAAACAGCTGAGGTTAAAACAGCCTAAAGAGACATGACAGCTAAAGGCAAGCGTGATCTTGGATTGGAAAGAGTTGCTATAAAAGGACATTTGGTGGAGTAGTCGGTAAAATTTTAATATGAACTGAATATTATATAATAATTCTGAACTGATGTTAAATTTCCTGATTTTGGTCATTGTGTCATAGTCATGTAAGAGAATATCCTTGTTATTAAGAAATGCACATGATATATTATCAGGCAGAGAGTCTTGAGGTCAGCAACTTACTCTCAAATCTTCAGCAGAATTACAACAATTCATAGAGAGAGAGGAGGAAAGCATTGCAATACTCTTGCAACTTTTTAACTGAGTGTTTACTGTTTACCAGACAATATGTTAGGCACTAAAAATCATGGAATAGAGAGATCCTGAAAGGACTTGGAACTCTAGTGGAGAGAGAGATGGATAAATTGCAATATCATAGGGTGAGTAAAATTGTATAGAAATAGAATTATATAGAAATAGAAGGTGCCGAGGAACACACTGGGCGAGCACCTTCTTGGGTGAAGGTTTCACAGAGCAGGTGACACTGGAGTTGAGACTTGAAGGATGAGTGGAAATCTGCAAGTGAGCAAGTGGAGACGGAGAGTTCCAGGCAGAAGGACAGCATGTGCAAGAACACAGGAGAGGTATTAGACACCCCAAGTAGAGCTCATCCAAAGCCTCGGGAGCTAAGGTTTTGGAGTGTAGGGGACTCAGCTAAGCCTTCACTAGCTCATACACCTGTGCTGTATAAGCTCTGAAGGCGTGGTAAGTCTAATGGAGACCTTTGGTTTCCTGAAATGCCTGAACTGAGCAGGTGGGACAGAAGAGGGGATCTGGGCAGAGTCTCTCAGTCTTCAACCATAAACCACCTTAACTTCATTTAATTAAATCAACAGTGTTTTATATCCCAGTCTCCTTCAAGTTTTCTCTTCTCCTTCTGTGGACCCCTCAACTATAAAATGAAAAGATGCCATCACTAATGTTCTATGCCAGCGGCTCTCAAATTTGAGCACAGCATCAGAATCCCCCAGAGGCCCTGTTAAAACCCCAGCTTCCTGGACCCCACCTCCAGAGTTTGTAATTCAGTAGGTCTGAGGTAGGGCCTGAGAATTTGCATGCTGAGCTGGTCCAAGGGACCACACATTGAAAACCATTCTTCTATGTATTTAGCATGCAATGGTTCCCACCCAGGCATATGTGTGGTCCACTTACCTTCAACAGCATGTCTAGCTCCATATGGAGAAAATCAAGTGTCTATTTGTGTCTATCAACTAAGTGGGGAAAGGGAATAGATGACCTATTAAAAATGTTTTCTTTATATAGACATGACTGAGGGATAAGCAGAAGTTTCAAAATATTTGGATGAAAGACCCAACGCAAACGTGCAAAACTAATTTAACACATTTTTTTCAACTTGCTTTCTAATTATTCTCAAAAATCTAGAGCTATGTTCTTTTTTTTTCTGGTCACTTAGGGTTATTTTAAGCACTGTATTTTTGGCTTTCTTACAAGACGGTCTTGTAGTGTACCACATCTGGGCAACAGGAAGCTCCAGAAGGCAAACAATTGGAGGACATGCTCAGATTCTTCTGTACACATCACGTTAGAATCCACACAGCATGTTTGACAGTTAAAAAAACTAAAGGTTCGCCTTAACCTATTGCATAAACAGTAACATTTGCTTTCTGTGCCCATTCACAAATCTTATGACGGCTCGGATATATATACAACTTTGTTGTAAAATATTTGAGGGAGGCTATGTCAAACATTTCAATGACAATTAATGCGCCATTAGGCTCAGAAAAAAAATAACAAGATGCAGAATCTTGGCGTGTTCTTCCAGGGAGGGATAAGGATTAGAATGCCAGAGTTCAGCAGAGCATTGTACAAAGCGACAAATGGGTGCTGATGGCCATGATATTCCCATTAGCCGTGGTAATTACAAGGTTAGCACACAATTTGTGAAATGTTTAAAATTTTAGAACTGAACGCAATCTCAGCTCTTGGGCAGTTTTTGACTATTCTAAACCCTCTTCATATCCTGAGTCATCTGGTTTCCCGTAATGCCTGGTTCATACCTCAATTACGCCAATTGTCATATTGCATTGTCATGGTCTGCTTAATTGTTATCTCCCTCACTGGGCTGTGAACACACAGAGGGCAGAGCCTCAGCCTGAGAAATTTTTGTAGTCTTGGATACACTGAATCCAACTAATTAATCTTTTCCTTTTATGATCATTATATAAATGATTGAACAAACTGCTAAATGATTTAATCCAAAGAAAAAAGAATATTTACTCAAACTCTTTCTACTTATGTGTAGCTTATAAACTCCATCAACCAAGCATTTCATGAGCTTGGTCTTGCCAGAGAAATAGGAATAACTACTCCATCTTTCTGAGGTGTTTCATTCAGGAAGGATGTCTAAAATCTACTAAGCAAAGCAGGCCTTTCCAAACACCCTGGGCAGGTCAGGGCACTCTGCCACTCCCTACTTCCTGTCACCAGGAAACAGAAAGAGCAGGTCATGATAGTGAATAAGGGCAAGTCTGACTGCCCTCTGCAACTGTCTAGCCGGGCATCATATACAAAGTCCTTTATTTCTTTTATGTCCTTTAAGAAGAATGTTGCTCCAGAAACTGGAGAGAAAGTGTAGTACGGAGCAGTAAAAATTGCACAGAAGTTGACTTTGAATTTTCTGGTTCAAGTGTCAGCCCTGCCACATTCTTGTGATGTGGCTTCTTGGAAGTCTCTTGAACTCTCTAAGCCTCAGCTCTGTCAGCATAAAATAGAGCCAATGATACCTTGCCACCACCACGTGGCAGGGTGGTTGTGAGCACAGCAAGAGCTAACGGTGGAGGAAGGACTTTGTAAAAAGGTACATGACTTGAGAGGTCACCATCACTTTTGTCAAGCAATAATCTATGGAACAAAATCCCCCAAATTTAGAACTTTCTCATTGGCAGAACCAAACCTCAGCATTTTCTATTCCAAGATAAATGCTTTGCTTAAATCAAAGAGCTGCGAACACATATTTGCTCCATTATATCTAGGAAATAACCACACCATGATGAAAGTGGGATTTTGGATTGACACACTTTTTACAGCAGTGAGAGAAGATTTCCTAAATTGAAGGAGTAGGGTACCAGGAGGGACACCAGGCTGGTGGCAGTGAGGTCATCTAGATGAGATAAGCTCTTTTAATCTAGCTGTCTATGTTCTTTGAGCTGAATCTTTCACTTTTGTCTCCAGGACTTCAGCTTAAAATAACTAAGTGCCATTGAACCAGTCTTTGTATCTTTTTTGAATATCTCAAATCATGTATAATAAGTTTTTTAAAGACAATTGAAAAATTACCCACTAAATGCAGCAACACAAACCTATCCAGCCCTCAGAAAGATAAAAATATTGCTTTAAAACTTGCAGGATGCATTGACTAGGCTACAAAACTTTCCGAAGGTTACACAATTATAAGACGGTGAGTTATGCCAAGTTCATCCAGATCGCAAATTCAGAATATGTTACTTATTCCTTACTTCTGCCTAGAAGGCTGCACGCCACTCCTTGGCCCCAGTACACATGCACACACACTTACATTCGCACACACCTGGCAGGCTCCTATTCATCTTTCAAAACCCAGCTCAGATGTCACCTCCCTAACCCAAGGCTGATGGGGAGTCACTCCCTGTTCTGCTGTTCCTCTGAACTTTGTACACTTATTTCAGTGAATAACTGGGATTTGTTATGACCACATCTTCATCATTTATATTTGCTCAGCACCTAGAATAGTTCCCTTCTTTGCCCTTTCTTTTCTTCTCTCCCTCCCTCCCTTCATTTCTCCCAGTGCATGGAAACTGCAATCTTCTCCTAGCACAGACCCCAAACCATGGAGTTATCATTAACTTCTCTCTCACACACACACCCTTACATCCAACCCGTCAGGAAATCCTGTTGGCTCTACCTTTAAAGCCATTTATCCAGAAACTGGTCCTCTCTCAGCACGTCTACTGCAAATAGCCTGTTCAAGCCACCATCATCTTTCTTTTTGGATGACTGCAACAACCTGCATAGGTCTCCCTTCTTCTAACCTTTCTCTCTGAAGTCTATTCTCAAAATATACCCAGGGAGATCTTTTAAAACCGAAGTCGCCTCTGCTCAAAGCCTTCCACTGGTTCCCTGTTTCAAGACGAAATAGGCCACAGGCCTTATGGTGATCTGGCCCCGTTTTCTCTCTGACTCATCTCTCATCCTCACTTATTATACTCTGATCACTTTGGCCAACTGGCTGTTCTTCAAACAAGCCAGTTACACTCCCCGTTTAGGGTCTTTTGCATGTGCTGTTTCCTCTGCCTGGAAGGCTTCTCCCCATATATCCAGATATATACACGTGGCTGATTCCCTCACCTCCCTCAAGTCTTTGCTCTAATATCATCTTCTCAGTGAGGTCCACCCTAGCCATTCTACTTAAAATTGCTACCCACCCTTGTTCTCCAGGCATATCCAACCCCCTACCCCACTCTGCTTTTCCTCTTTTCCCATAGCTCTTATCACCTTCTAACACGCTATATAATATTTATCGTGGTTTTTATTATCTTTTGTCACGCCCCCACCTTCAGCTAGAATATAAGAGCTACAAGGAATCTTTCTGTGTCCCTGATGCATCTCCAATGCCTGGCTCATAGCAGGTGCTTGACAAATATTTGTTGCATTAATTCATTTGCTCAGAAAAACAAAAACATGACATGCTGTTCTTAAGATAGAATATTCTATACCAAGACTTAGAGGCACTCTTGGGAAGATTGGTGCCCTCTAGGCCATTATTTTTTAGTAAACGGAGAACTCAGAGCCAACTGGGTTCACTTATATATTTTAATTACAATTATATTTTTAATTCGCTTGTGCTAAAAATATCATCATAACAAACAGGATAAAAGTAAACATTCGGCAAATTTGTAGAATGAGTAAAAGCAGATCCTGGGCATAGTATTTAAAGGAGACTTGGTTTGAGACCTCTGAGAAATCTAAAATGGAGCCAGTCTGTGACTGCAACCCACACCCAAGGAGGCAGGGGAGAGACGCGACCAGGATGTTGAATCTTTTAAAACTCACAGCCAAAAAATTTCACTTAGATAGCGAGTTACTTAAACATAAGATACAAGATTAGGCTGGAATGTTTGGGCAAAACAATTTTCTGTATGATCTTTTTAAAAGGAGTGATTGTGTTTTTAGGCTCAGGATATTTCAGGCCAAAATATCAGGTAGACAAATTCATCACTTCACTTCCTAGTGACTCTGTAATGTGCCATACTTGCTGTTTCTGCAAAAATGGAGGCAGGGCTCCATCACTCTTGGCCAGTGGCAGAAGAAACACATCCACAGACCTTTCAAAGCCCATTCTTATGAGTCGGAAACCACCAGACAGGAATCTGTGATGGCAGACAAATTTTAAAGGCCTGTGGGCCACACACTCAGGGACTGAAATTAAAAAAGGGTCCTTCTGTATTTTGTATTCCCTGGGCCTATTTCTGAGCCTCTGAAGATCAATACAAAGAGAATAAAAGTATAATCGATTTTTCTCCTGTAGATTTTGTGGATTAATTCTCTGCCAATGTTTGATCCTTTCACCTCACATCTTAATAGTTGTCACCGTCCCCAGGTTTGTTCAGCGAATTTAAATGTAGAAATATCAGCCCCAGTTATCTAAAAATTGCACACAAAATCTAATCCTGATCAATTTCACATTAATTTTTCTCTCTTTTTTTTGAGGAAGATTAGCCCTGAGCTAACTGCTGCCAATCCTCCTCTTTTTGCTGAGGGAGACTGGCCCAGAGCTGACATCCGTGCCCATCTTCCTCTCCTTTATATGTGGGACACCTGCCACAGCATGGCTTTCCAAGCAGTGCCATGTCCACCCTCCGGGATCCAAACCGGCAAACCCTAGGCTGCTGAAGCGGAACATGAGAACTTAACCGCTGTACCACCGGGCCGGCCCCAACACAATAACTTTTCTTGAAGTGCTTTATAAAAAGATCATTTTCTTGAACTCTTGTAAATAATACGCATGCTGAAGTATTTAGGGAGAAGTGTACTGATGTCTAAAATTTACTTTAAAATGCATTAAAAAATAGGATGGATTAATGGATGGATAGAGGGATGGTGTGTGATAAAAATATACTAAAATGTTAATGGCGAATCTAGGTGGTGAGTATACACGTATTTTCTGTGAATTCTTTAAATTTTGATGTCTGTTTGAAATTTCTCATAAACAATTTGAATAATCATTTAAATTATTTATTAAAATTGTCTATGGTAGTCAAATGGAAAGAGAAATGACAGTCAAATTATATGAATCCTAGAAAGCTAGACAGAAGAAAAGAACTCCTAACTCAAAATTGTCCCCATTGCCCATGGGGATGCTTTGAGAGGGAGAGTCATTTTATAACAGAGTTTTATATCTCTACTAAGCCTGTTTATTTGTTAAATCTTTAGTGTTTTCTTCTTCCTTTGGTCTTACCATTCTAACACGACTCTTCATTTTTAATATCCCCCAAAGAGATAATGCATCAATGAAATAACTCGTGGAACTTGCATGAGTCCCCATAAGTCACGTTTCCCTTTCCACGCAGACAGAAAATTCCAAGTGCAATCTCAAAATATTTCACATCTTCCTGCTCAATAAAAGTTCAGAGAGTTACAGATCTCTGTCTATCATTGTTTGCATCTTAGAGGTTACTCTTGCTCTGTGTATCTAGCAGATACTTCGGGGTGTTTTTTCTCTGCATCTCTACCCCTATCTCAATTTCTCTCCATCTCTTCATTATTCGAGGTCTCTCTTTTAGTCTCTGTTTCTTTCTCTTGTCTGTCTATGTCTCTGCCTCTCTCTGCCTGGAAATGAAAGAGAAGCAGTGCATTTGCAAAAACAAATGGAAACAAACTAGACTTCCCACCTACAAAATTGTGCCTGGCAAAAGGAATTTCCTCCTACCTGGCAAAACCTTTCAGGCTGGTCCTTTCAATTTCTCCTTCTTATCTTCATCCCTTAAGAAACTGTTTGAGCCTCTGGAATTCCCTAGAGTACAGGAAGGTTCGAGGGTACAATGACACATCAGCTTTTCCAGCTCTTTTTAATACTCTCCTGGGGGAAAGAAAGGGGGGGCGAGGGGAGGAGCAAGGACTGTGTTTATGGTGACTGACACATCACTTGTGCTTAAGCATGCTTTATTGCCATTAAATGAAAATGATCATCTGTAAACGCTGGTCTTAGAAATGAATACAAAAATTCACCAGGGACAGCAGACAGCATTCTCAAAAAATAGTGGTAATAACAATAATAAAGTAATATAAATGAAACTAGCCTTTTCCAATTTTTTTCTTTTTTTTTGTGCTTGAGGAAGATTGGCCCTGAGCTAACATCTGTGCCAGTCTTCCTCTACATTGTATGTGGGACACTGCTACAGTATGGCTTGATGAGCGGTGTGTAGGTCCACGCCCGGGATCTGAACCCACAAACCCCAGGCCACTGAAGTGGAGAATACAAACTTCACCACTCTGCCACCAGGCCAGGCCTACCTTTTTCAATTTTGATTAAAATTTTACAAAAGAAAAATTAACTATAATTATTCCTATTTCAATGATTTAGTCTCCACCTAAAGTCTCTAGACTGTGAACTCCTTGAGAGCAGTGACTGGGTATCATTCATCTTTGTGTCATTCATATTCCCTGGGTATCCCCAAGCAAAGAGTCTTGTACACATTAGGTCTCAAAATAGCATGTGTAATGGATGGTGAATGGATACTTGGATGGATGAATGGATGGATGGACGCTTGGATGGAAGGATGGATAAATTAATGAATTGAACAATGACAAACACTCCCTGCATTGACAAGCTTTATCTGGCAAGATAAAGCTCAAGTGTCTGTATTCATCTTGGATGCTCTAAACTAGCCTACACCAACCGGATCAGGGATCAGGATAGAGGCAAAGGAAATATACAAGTACTTATATGTGTGCATACACGAGTTAGGGTAAGAGTTAAGCTGCTGTAACAAGAGACCTAACAATAATATGGCCTAAAGAACAACGTAGGTCAATTCCCTCTCACACAGTTCAGTCCAAGCTGGGTATTCCAGGTCAACAAGAGGCTTTCCTCCACAATCATTCAGAAACCAGGCTAATGGCATCTGAGCTTCCTGCAAGGACCACCAGGGTAGCCACTGGGAAGGGTGAAAGAGTTAAATCTAGAGACTTCCTCCCAAAAAGTGAGGCAGAAGTTGCTCGCATTCCTTCCACTCACATTCCGTTGGTCAGAGCTTAGTCCCACAGCCACATCCAGCAGCAGGGACAACCTGAGATTTGATTTCCAACTAGGCAGCCATGTGCCCAGCTCAACTCTATTATCATAGAAGAGGAAAGGGAGGATGGATGGAGAGGAGGAGCTGGTCAGCTACCCTCTCAGTCACATTTTGTACACATGTCTATCACCATTATCTCAAAATCCAAAGACTCATACTTGGAAAGGAGTGTTGTTTAGTTTTTGGAATAAGTATTCAAGGAAACAGGGTCAGATGAAGTTTCCTGACACAAACGGTCAATAGAAGGACAGTCTGTCATTAACAGAGTTGAATTCAAGCTTTTCTGTGTTTTTCCAGGATTGTTAAATTTGACATAAAACCTAGAGAGCCTCCTACACAGAAGATAACTTCCGAAACGATAGGCTAGTTCACTCTTCATCAATTATCCCTTAGTTATTCATGAAGTGGGTTAGCAGGTGCAAAGCTTTGTTCTACTTGGAGTCATTTCACATTTGCGCTCACTAAATGTTCTGATTCTCTCAGGGAAATAATTAGGCTATCACAGGTAAAATTCTTCAGCAAAAACAGTTAGGCTCAGATATTTAATGCCAACCAGTGCTTTTAGTCTTCTCCTCCCTCCTGCTCAGGGAGCCATGTTCTCCCCTCTGACTCACCCACCCAACAGCATCCCCCTCCTCTAGACTCCCTTTCATTCCCCAAGGCAGCAGCTTAGACACCAAATGACTTTAGGTTCAAGGTCTTGAACTCTAACACCGACCCTGGTTAAGTAGCAAGGTCCTTATTTCCTCTGTTACTCCAGAGCATTCACCACTTTTCTCTACTCTGTATCCTCTCCTTGATCCTCAAGCCATCTTCCCACTTCTCCTTGTGTGCTATTCTCCCACAGGAGAGAAGCTTGCTATCTTAGTTCAGGTTCACCCAAAAGTAGATCCTGAGACAAGGACTTGAGTGTAGGCAATTTATTTGGAAAGCAATCCAAGGAAGCAAGAGAGGGAATACAGAAAGTAAGACCTGGGGGCCGCCCTGTGGCAGAGTAGTTAAGTTCCCGCACTCCACTTCAGGTGGCCCAGGGTTTCGGTGGTTAATATCCTGGGCCCGGACCTAGCACCGCTCATCAAGCGATGCTGAGGCGGTGTCCCACATAGCACAATCAGAAGGACCCACAACTAGAAGATACAACTATGTCCCAGGGAGCTTTAGGGAGGAGAAGAAAAAAAAAGATTGGCAACAGATGTTAACTCAAGTGCCAATCTTTTTCTTTTCTTTTTTTTTTTTTTTTTGAGGAAGATTAGCCCTGACCTAACATCCGCCACCAATCCTCCTCTTTCTGCTGAGGAAGACTGGCCCTGAGCTAACATCCATGCCCATCTTCCTCTACTTTATACGTGGGACACCTCCCACAGCATGACTTGACAAGTGGTGCCATGCCCACACCCGGGATCCGAACCAGCGAACCCCAGGCCACCAAAGCAGAATGTGCGAACTTAACCGCTGTGCCACCGGGCTGGCCCTCAAGTGCTAATCTTTTAAAAAAAGAAAGAAACTAAGTAAGACCTGAAGGGATAAAAGCCAAAAAGTGTGCCTCGATAATTGCATCACCTCTGTAGGCAACTGGGGTTGCATCCCGTTGGGGACCCTCTGAGAAACTCAGAACGACCCTCAGAACCGTCCCAGCGAGAGATGGCTGGGATTTAGTCACCCAGCGCCACCCGTCAGTGGTTGACGATTGCCCCTAGGGATCCACACTTCCAGGCTGGCCTGTGAACAGGCTGAGTAAACTCCCTTAGCAACGGAGACAGCCAGCGGTGGAGAAAGGAAGGCTCTGCGGTGGGAGGCTGCGCGCATGCTCAGGAACTGTCCACGGAGCTCGGAGATGCACCGAGCGCATCTGAAACGCAGAATGGACAGTGTCTGCAGCACTTGCCAACCTCTTCAAAACGAAATCTCCTCACCTTAAAACCTCACACTCCCCCTCCCACACTATTCTCACCATGAATGGCACCAAATTCCTCAGACTGGAGTTCACTACTTCCTCTTTGCTCTCGCAAACGTTTATGCCAAAATGCACTATTGCACTAGCCGTGGAGTTCTGGCTTTGTTTCCTTCCACAATGCTTCCCCTACTAAACTGTGAGGTGCTCAAGGATACGAATCCTATCTCCTTTGCAATGATTGTTACCTCGTAGAGTCTCAACAAGTATTTGCAGAGTGAATAAACGGCAAATAATCGCCTCAATAATATACCTAAACACCAAAAGACCGTCTCCAACCTCCTTGTAACTGACATGGCGTTTCCACCTTAACTCACTCCTTCATGTTTGACTACAAAAGACATGCTATTATGTCAAGAGAGACCCTGATCAAGTGTATATCCGATGAGTGGAGGAGGAAGAATCTTGTCTGTAAAGCTGTGAAAAAAATGCCTTTGTTTACTGACAAAAACACATGAGAAAACTTGTTCTCTAAAATCATACACTGTTTGAAACCACATTTAGGGAGAATGAAACACCTCATTCTTCCCTGGAGGATCCAAGTCATTGTAACACAGAAAAACAGCCTCAATTTCCAACCCAGGTGCAGAGCTTCAGATAAGGGTTTTGCACACAACATTCCACATTTATCTTAACTTTGTTGTTTCCAAGGAAACAGGACCCTGAGTTCTCATCTCAGCTCAGGCCTCATGTCAACCCCTTTATACACGGCCCTGCTTTGCTTTGAACAAGCACAACACTACTTTGTCAAAATTTTACCAGAACCTCACCCTTTCCCCCCAATCACATAGCAAGCCTGTGTGTTCCTTTGTCTGGTGACATGCCCAGTCATCCGTCTGGTGGGTGGTCCCCTTGCTCAGCAAGTTAACCTAACTTTGTTGGTGTGTCCTTGGTGGTCTCTATCAGATGGCCTTTAGCACCTCTAGCCAATTTGTTTGCAGCACAGATTAATTTATCAAGGTTGCTAGTCACCGCTATGAAGAGCTCTTAGAGAGGGAGACTGAGAAGACTGGGCAGGTAAACTCTTCAAAAGACATAGGGGCTTTGAGAGTATAATGGACTTTTGAGAAGGGCACATTTAGATGGTAGACCTGAATAGGGGAGAAGAGGTGAAGGCAGCCACCAAGACAAGGTGAAACAGTCATACTCTTTGCCTTCCTGGAACGGTAACCACCCTGCCGATGGGAAACTTCCATTCCACCCTCTGCTCCAGCAGGAGCTGCAGTTCCCACACCATGATTGGTCCGGGAATCATCATGTGACCCAAGCCTGGCCAATCAAAATCTTTCCTTAGATTTTGTTCCTAACATCTCTGGCTAAGAAGTTTTAAAGATATAACACTAAGATTGCCTGTTGCCATGGTTTCAGCTTTGTGGCACAGCTAGCCTGACCCCAAAACACAGAAGGAAGCAGAGATGAAACCATGAGGACATTCAAGTGCCTGCCTTTCCACTTTTTTTTTTTTGTGGTGAAAGTCAGTACATCACTTTATTTGCTTAAGCTAGCTCAGTTTGAATTTTGGTCATTTGTAACTCAGAGTCATCACTATGACTTTGGGTAGACACAGTTTAAAACCTTTCCCAGGGTCCTATAGTATACTTCCTTGCTTGAGTTTTATTCCATCTCTGCAAATGCAAGCCTGCACTTCTTTCTGTCAGCCAATGAACGCCATATAATTCAACATCTTTTCCAATTTTCTTTTGCTACCAGGAATCCTAGAGCTGAATACAACATCCAGCTGCAGCAAATGCCTGTACATTCACAGAATTTAGCCCTGGAAAGGATCTTATGGATCAGCTAGTCAAAACTCGTTATTTTGAAGGAAAACTTGAGGTCAAAAAGGTGATGCAATTTGCCCAAAGGACACATCAGCAATTAACAGCCATTTTCTTGGATAGCTGATCATATCTATTCACTCTACTCTCTTTACATTCTCTGTTCTTTTATTGAAAAGTGCCTCAAATAAGAGCATTTCCGTTTTCATCTTCACTGATGGGAAGCCAGATGGCAGAAGATGAAGAGATGATCCCAGGAAAGTAGGGAAGGAAACGGGCAGAGATAATGGGATTTAACCAAGGAATTAATACTGTTCAGATCCTACACAAGTTGGGAAGTTTACACAAGAGAGGGAGTTCACAGTGATTTCAGAAAGGGAAGGGATTGTTAAGGAGCCAGGGAGGGGGAGCTTTAAGACTGGCAAGAGAAGACTTGGTACTAAACTCAGGAATTCCTAAAACACGGTTACAGTTATATTCCTCTAAAAACTTAAAGACATTTACTTACACCCAGTAGAATGAATTAGGCAATGCTAGGCACAAATTTGTAATGTACTGTTTTTAATTAGATCTGTATAAAAACCAGGCTGTGGAAGAATCTCAGTGATAAGCCACCTCTCACAAGCCCTTCTTGGGTAAGAAATAGCAAGAGGGGAAATGACTCAAATAATGTAATCTGTGATTCAGAATATCTTTGCGGGGTCTTTGGGAGATAAGATGCTGGCAGCCATGAAGAATAGAAATCATTGTCGATTCCATAAACCAATATGAGACCCCCATCAGAAGAACATGTGCTTATTAGTGGAAGAAGTAGCTTCCATTGGCAACATCAGCCTCTTCTCTCTCAAATTCCTTTTGATCTGGAAGCTGGAAAAGATACGTAGGACTACAGTCTTGTTCCCCACTTGCACTCCCTAAAGACACAGAGACATAAAGGCTTTCCTCATTTTGTCCCAGAGAGGAAGGCATCAAGGATTTTTAAACTATCCAATTTCTGTCCTCACCGCCAAACTGGATCCCTGGAGAGATGAAGAGCCCCAGTTATCACCAACAAATGCTGGCTGAGTATTCACAGCAGAAGTGGCACTTCACTGGCCTCTTGGAATCCAGGACTAATCCCCAAAGCTATGCTGCTTGGAGAGACAAGATTTCTGCCCCCATGACAAAGAGCAGACAGGAAGGGGTTGAGAAACCAAATATAAGCAAAAAAATAGCTAACGTTGCACAGTCAAAGCCTGGGCTTTTTGGTCATTCATATGATATTTTCACTTTCAAAGCTGTACCCAGAAAGTTCAGTAATTCTGTTATACAACTTCATCAGGCTGCGGGGAAACAGGTCCAAACCCATTGTGGGAGAAAGAGAATTTGCTTTGTGTCTTTATCTGCTAAAGTCACGTATTTAACATTTACTTGGGTAGAACTTGTGCAAGGAAGAATAACATTCTTCCCTCCAAAATAATGCTCAATTTTCATACAATGACTAGTTAATTACAATCAGATCAAGAGGTCATAGTCAGGGATTAATGACCCCAAGGTTGGCCATGAATTCAACCTCCAGTGACAAAAGTAGTTTACAATTTTAAGTGGTAAACACTGCTCTCTATAATAAATATTCCAACAAATATAGTTCCTTGAAACACAAACTAATGGTTTCAAGGTTACTAGTCAAAGGTCCTTCCAAGGGTTATATTAAGTAAACTTTTGACTATTACAGGAAACTCTGCTTTTCTAGAAAACTGACTTAACCCAAACTTTATGATGACAAGACACAGGTTAAAAATTAAGTTTAATCCCATTTTTTTGCAACTGGTATATAAATATTTTCTAATCTTCCTAATCTACGTAAAGCAGTGCTTTACCTTCTCAAAGGCATTTGCATTGACAACTTACTATCCTTTCAAATTTACAGCTATGGAAATTATTAAACTTAATTTTAATCAAGGCTGATTAAAGACATTCTGGCTTGGGGCTGGCCCTGTGGCTGAGTGGTTAAGTTCGCGCGCTCCGCTTCAGGCAGCCCAGTGTTTCGTTGGTTCGAATCCTGGGCGCGGACATGGCACTGCTCATCAAACCACGCTGAGGCAGCATCCCACATGCCACAACTAGAAGGACCCACAACGAAGAATATACAACTATGTACCGGGGGGCTTTGGGGAGAAAAAGGAAAAAAATAAAATCTTTAAAAAAAAAAAAAAAGACATTCTGGCTTATAATTTAATTCCTACATTAGCCACATAGAGCACAGTGAATTTTCCCATATCCTGGATGTAATGTGGTTGGTAAAATCTTTAGATCATTTTCCCACAGTATGGCGTGTGGGTTTCAGTTTTCATCTATGCCACAGGAGAAGTGGATTGCCTAATCTGGATGGTCAAGTACAATGTAATCAAAAGGCCACACACCAGAGACGGCTACTGCCAGTGCTTCAACTATCTTTATACCTAACCAACACCAGGTGTTTTGCTAGTTAGCATAATGACCATTGGAAATAGATTTTCTTTGGTGAAACTCGTGATGTTCCAGATATGTGGATTTGCCAGAAATGCTAGAGATGTTCCCCATCATTGTAGAGAGTATGAGAATTTAAGAAGCCCAGCATGCTTTGGGAATGTCCCCTGAGACTTGACTCTCAAAGGTTCTGTGTCAAGCCCCGATTTGAAAGAATTCTTGGTCCCCTCACTCACCTAAACGGTGAGCCAAATCCTGCCCCTAGAACATGGTCACACTGGCCTCTGGAGAGCCTGTCTTTCATGCAGGGTGCTTCCAAGAGCCCCTACAAGACAAAGAACCAGCACTTTCTCCATCTTGCCAAACAGTTGGCCTGTAAACTAACTCTAACCCTAACCCTGCTCTGCCTGTTTGTGCCTGCTTAAACATAAATGTCTAACTGGATAAATTCAACCTGAAACTTGCTCTCTTCTACATCTAGACTTATGGCTCTAGCTTCTAACGATTGGACACTACAGATAACCAAAAACTAAAATAAAATAAAACAAAGAGCCTAAAAAATTGTGAACAACCACATCAGCTTAGGTCTGGTTGCAATACTGAGGCATCTTCCTTTACTTTATTGATTGATTTTTCTCTGGTTAGTTATAACAGGAATTTAAATAGCTTATAATAGGAAGTTACCTCAAATAATAAACACAGAACAAAAAGAGAGAGACTAAGTGACAAAAAGGCAAGAAAGGAAGAAAAATTGAATACTGCTGGCTGAGGAAAGGAATAGCAATTGAGCATAGAACTTAGCCTGGAGCTTTCTATCAAAGCAAGAGTTACGTGACCAACCAGAATGGTGTCTCAAAACAATCTGGGTCTACCCCAGTGGGGCCACACCCAAGACGCTTGACAGCCTCGTCATGTTCGTGGCCCTCATCCTGAACTGCTCACCTCAACTGTTCTAGAGCTCTGTCTCTCTATCTGCTCCTAATGAATTTAACTCTTATCCCTTTGACTCGTTTCCTGTTTATTCCCTCAGCTTTCTCCTCAGACCTAAAAATGCTCAGGATGCTTTGCGAAGGCATAATTTGAAGGTTATCATAATTCTCATATGAATAGATAATAAGCACATTCTAAGTTTTATTCAATCCATTAATGCAGAAGCTAGCAGAAGGACAAAGCCAGGTCCATGAGAATCGGAGAAAATTGGCTTGTCTGGTCAGTGGAAGAAAGGAATGCTGAAAGAGAAGTGCTAAGTCAGATACAATGCTGATTAATGTCCTATAAGGCAATCAAAACTTAATCTTTGGGGTTATCTTCTCTACTGGACAAGGAAAAAAAATATCCCTTCTCAGTTTAATACAACTTAATCTCCAACTTTTCAGAGCTGTAAAACAAATGAAATCTAATCAAATTTCGAACAGCAAGTCAAAGTTATATTCCCTGAGATTCGGATGACCCTGAAGCAAGCTTATTACAAAATGCTCTAGCATAGCATTAAAATGTCAAGCAATCGTCTTTTTACTTTATTCCCAAGTTATGGGTAATTTTCCTGAACACGTTCTTTTTTCCTAACCTCAGTCAACAAATAACCTACTTTCCCTCTGACTGCTGTTATGAATAAACTCCAGAAGCAACCCTACATTCCCACTCACACACATCATTGCCACCCCTTGCAGCTGGGTTATATCCACGAGGTTTGCTCTGGCCATCCTGATTGACCTTGTATATTACGTAACTTTCTTTGGTCAACAGTAGAATGCCAGTTCATGGGGGAAGCAAAAATTTCCCAGATCCTGCAGACCAAAGGATCTCAAACTCTAATATTTATAAAATCCCCTGGGGAATTGTGATTCCATAAACTTGGAGTGGGGTTCAGGTATTTTTAACAAGCATCCTCAAGTGATTCTTCTTTTCTACCTTCTAGTCCGTAAGTTCTCCCACTTGGCCTTCCCTCCGCTCCTGACTCCCTTACTTCACATGTTGACTCGTGGGAATCTGCAATAGGATAAATAGTTTACAAACATTTACATGCTATTCGTCTGTCCTTGCCCACCTCCCACCCTGGCAGGAGGGATCAGCACTAAGATACCCTTGCCCCCTCCTCCAGGCAACCTCGGGAACTATAAATCCACTGTTTCAACACAGCTGAGGATTCAGAGGCCGTTACTTGGCTTGAGAAGGAAAGCAGAAATGACCTGAAACTATATGCTTGGAGTGGGGTTTGGGGTCTCCACACAGGTCAGCGCCTGGGCCCTGAGTGCCCACTGAGGCTCAATAGATGGAAGCCCCGTTGGGGGGCCCAACGTGTGAATCTGCAGCACCACGCAGCCCAGAGGGGTGCTTCTCTGGTTTGCTGGGAGCCAGGTGGGAGAACCAGCCCTGAGGGTGGCCACCACTATGGAACGAGGAACCACAGACCAGCAGGGAGCACTTGGACTCATGACCCCTTCCTAGCTCCACACTGAGGATTCTTATTTGACCCTGTGGAAATGAGAAGAGAACCCCAATAATATCTGACACTGAATTTTCTACCAGCCAAGTAGAGGGATCCTTGGAAGAGGTCATCACATGGAGAAAAAAGTACGGAGGAAATTGAGTGTATTCACTGAGTGCAGGGACTCCGGGGCTAACCGTTCTGAGTTTCAATCCCCGCCCTGCCTCTTATTAGCTGTGGGACTTTGGGCCAGTTACTTACTCTATCTGTACCTCAGTTTTCTCATCTCTAAAATGAGGATGGTAGTACTCTTGATCTTCATTAGCCACAATAGCCAAGGCTTGGAAACAACCTAAGTGCCCATCAAGAGACAAATGGATAAATAAGATGTGGCATATACACACAATGGAATTCTACTCAGCTATAAAAAACATGAAATCTTGCCATTTGCGACAACATGGATAGACTTTGAGGATATTATGCTAAGTGAAATAAGTCAGATGGAGAAAGTCAAATACTGTATGATTTTACTCATAAGTAGAAGGTAAAAACAACAACAACAAACAGAGAGACAGAGATTACAATGGTGGTTACCAGAGTGGCAGTGGGGAGTGGGGGGCTGAAAGGGGTGACTGGGCACACGTGCGTGGTGAGGGACGGTAATTAGTCTTTGGGTGGTGAAACTGACGTAGTCTACACAGAAATCGAAATATAATGATTCCCCCCTGAAATGTATACAATGTTATAAACCAATGAATGTTACCTCAATTAAAAAAACCAAAAAACTTGTTTCCTGTAAAGCTTCTGTGGGGTCAATAGTGGGGGTTGGGGTTGGTAGAGAGATTTGGACAAAGAATGCAGGAATTTGACTTTAAGAATCGAGGAATAAGGTAAGAATATGACTATATATATATATAAAATCCCTCTCTATTCACCTATTTTGATGATTCATTTATTTATTTCACAAATTGTGCAGCTGAATTTATTTTTTAACCTTTTATGTTGCACAAAAAAATACATGTTCTGGGGTATTGATAGAAAACCTAAAAAACATAGGTAAGCCTAAAGGAAAAAGAAACGTCACCCATCACCCACCGCCCAGAAATAAGATCAGGGGCTCTTTTAAAAGGAAAGCGTGTCTCGCTGTGCTCTTTGAAGGTTGTTTTCCCTTATTGTGGTCGGTCTTGGTGTGAGATGAGCTGCGGAGAGAGAACAATAACTCCTGCCTGTGGGCAGAGATGAAGAGCCAGGTTGGCCACATGACCCACCAGCAGCTGAGCTCTTCTCTCTCATCTACCTGGAGCAGGCCACAGGGGCAGGTCTTTTCTGAATCTAAAGGATAAAAGCTGAACTTTCAGCAAATTTTAGCCTCTGGCCCCAGCTTCCGAACACAAAAGCCAGAGATGTCAGTCCCTCTGCAAAGCTCCTTCAAAAGATGGAATGAATGAGCTGACCGCCAGAGGAAATAGGAAAAACTCCATTTCCCCATCTATCTGATCAGGGCGTGGACCAGAGTTCAGGCTGCTGGGCACATTTACAGCCCACAGATGCTGATCCAGCCACACTCCTAGCCAAGATGCACCAGCGCTGCATTCTCCCTGAGCAGCTTCCTGTTTTCTAATCTGGAGAAAGGCAGGTCTCTGAGTTAAAGCAGAGCCTTAGACACAGCGACCTGGAGGCAGGGACTTCTTTGGAAGGTGAGCCCAGGGGACAGGAGGGAGGGAGAGGGAGACAGGGAGGGAGGAAAGGCCATCTGAGGCAGTGTCCTGAGATCACTGCTGCTGTGGGAAAGGAGGCCTCATCCTGCTGCAGCCTCTCAAGTGCACCACATGCCTCCTAGAACGGTCCACCTAAAAGGCGGGAGGCCGGGCCATTTCTCCGCTGGTTCCTGTTCCCCATTACTTGAGGGCTGCTCCCAAGGGGATCAACTTCAGGCCAGGCTTCCTAGAAGGCTGAGTGGACTCCCTCCGCACTAGAGAAGGCCCTGGGTTAGAACCAGGGAAGAGGCAGGGCATACACTTGAGGAAAAGTCCTCACAGGGAGAGGTTCTGGGCCCTCCCAGAACGTTCCACTACAGCTGCCTCTGAAGTCAGAGATGGGGTGGCATGGGGTGACGTGGGGTGCCAACAGTGCCTATTTTAGCCAGGAGGAGCTGGCTGCCACCCCGTCCTTTTCCAAATTTCCAGACCCCCGGCTTCTGGCCCATTTCACAGACAGGACAGTCGAGGCTCAGAGTTTGAATGGCTTCCAATTTTGTTCTCCCAGGAAGCGGGGGAAAAGGACTGCACCTGTGTCTCCTGCCCTTAACACAGTGTGCCTCAGCTCCCAACCTCGCTCAGACAGGAGGACTTCTGTCTTTCTTATAAAAAGCTCCTCCTAGCTAGCAGCCTGGAGCAGCCTGACACTGCTGCTGGGGACCCCTGGTCCCGCTGAGAGGCAGTGTATGTAGCCTGTGGTTAAACAGGCGATCTCTGGGTTCCGGGCTCTGCCACTTCCTAGCTGTGTGACATTGAGCTAGTTACCTGGACTGTCTCAGGTTCCTCAGCTGTAAAATGAGATAAGTATAGTACCCGAGTCATAGCACTGATTGGAGATTAAATGAATTAATACTTACAAAGCACTTAAAAGGGAGCCCTGTTCTTGAGAAGTGCTCCATTCATTCAGCAGTCATTCAACAAACATTTATGGAGCACCTGCTTTATGTTAGACACTGTTCTAAGTTCTGAGGGTGCAGCAGCAAACAAACAGATAAAGCCCTTCTCTCTCATTTCCTAGCCCAGGGATTCTCAAACTTGAGTGTGCCTCAGGATTACCTCGAGGGTAATGGGCCCCACCTCCAATGCCTCTGATTCTGCAGGTGTGAGGTGGGGTAATTTGCATCTCTACCGAGTTCCCAGGTGAGGCTGATGCTACTGGTCCAGGGGCTGCTCTTCACAAATCATTGTCTAGACATTTTCCAGAGGAGGGAGAGCAAGGATAAATACATACAGTACCCGTCGGATGGCAATTAGTGATATGGAGAAAGAGAGAGCAGGGCAAGGGAGGGTGGGGCTTACTACTTCCACAGGTGTCAGAGAAAATTTCTCTGATGAGGTAGCATTTGAGGAAAGGCCTGAAGGAAGTTAATGAATAAGTCAGGTATTCTGAAGGAGAGAGTCCAAGGCAAATAACAGCAAGTACAAAGGCCCTGGGGCAGGAGCACACGTTGGAAAGTCAGGGCTGCTGATGGGCAAGAAGGCACATTGGTGTCAATCATGCCAGAAGCACAGCACAGTAAGTGCAGCCCAGGCTGGATTTCAGCTCTCTGCCCCCTTGGCTGGGTCCTTCCTATAGGGCACAATCCACACAACAGATTGTGGTGACTCTGGGAGCGCTTCAAGGAACAGCAAACAGGTCTAAGTGGCTGGAGCCAAGCGAGTGAGGTAAAGAGAAAATAGGAGATGAGGTAAAGATCTAGGGTTTTGTCAGTTTTAGCAAAGACTCTGGCTTTTACCCCAGACGAAATGGGAACCCTCAGGGGGCTCTGAGCAGAGAAGTGACATGATCCAACTTAGAATCACTCTGCCTGCAAGGTGGCAAATGGACTATTGGAGGGCAAAGGTGGAAGCAGGGCAATCACTGAGGAGGCTCTGAATAGTAGTTTTATAGAAGTATTCCTGCAGGGAGTGGTTTCCCGTAAGAAGCCTCGTGGTGCCCAGCCTTGAGGGACTCACAGCCTAGAAGGGCAGCAGTTATAAGCAACTCTTCATCTTACCTCAGCTAACTATTGTGTATTGAGACAATTTGTATTATGCATTTTTCCTACCTTGTATTATTTAATGTAGGAAATTTATATTACTTAATAAAAAATTCCATGAGCTGAGTTTTATCAGCACAGATGAAGAAACAGACTCAGAGGATATGAAGTATCTTTCCCAAATTCTCACACCAAAATCTCTCAGACCCCAAAGAAGGGCTCATGAGTCCTTGTACTGCCTCCCAGATAACAGCTGAAGTGTTGCAATTAACTAATGGATAACTTTTTAAAATATGTTAGTGCTGATTCTAGGCTGTCCCGATAATAATGCCATTCTTACTCACTTTCTCCTATGTTTTCTTGGGCTGGACGGGACCAGAGTTGAGCCAGTGAGCTAGAAATGCCATCTACTCTGGTAAACCCATGGGGCCCTCATTTGAAAGGTTTTCTAGGGAGCCTGAAAATAAAGATTAAGAACCACTGTGGAGAAGTGCCCAAGTTACTCTCGCTGCACAGCAAACTACTCCAACACTTCAATGCTTAAAACAACCATTTTATTTGGCTTACGATTCTGTGGGTCAGGAATTCAGGAAGGGCTTGACTGGCAGTTTTCTCTCGAGGCTCTCTGATGCGGCTGAAGTCAGATGTCAGCTGGGGCCGTGGTCATCTAAAGGCTCCACCGTCCTGGACGTCCAAGATGCCTCCCTCACTCACATGGTCAATAGTTAGTCTTTTCTGTGGCTGGGGGTTCTGCTGGGCCGTCGATCAGACTGGTGGTCACAGGGTGGCCAGACTTCCTTCATAAGCATGGCTGCTTTCCATAGTGTGAACATCCCAAAAGAACCAGGTGGAAGCTACATGGCCTGCATGGACATAACCTCAGAAATCACACAGCATCACTTCTGCCACAACCATTTGTCCAGGCAGTCACAGCCCATCCAGATTCAGAGGGAGGGGACACAGACCCCGCCTCTCAATGGGAGATGTGTCAAAGAATTTGTAGACACATTCGTGTTATAAACCTTCCATAAAGAAGATGTCACCTGGCAGTGTTCAAAAAACATCTGCCTGGGGCCGGCCCGGTGGCACAGCGGTGAAACAGGCACGTTCCGCTTTGGAGGTCCAGGTTTCGCCAGTTTGGATCCTGGGTACGGACATGGTACTACTTGACAAGCCATGCTGTGGCAGGCATCCCACATATAAAGTAGAGGAAGATGGGCACAGATGTTAGCTCAGGGCTAGCCTTCCTCAGCAAAAAGAGGAGGATAGGCAGCAGTTAGCTCAGGGCTAATCTTCCTCAAAAAAAAAAAAAAATCTGCCTAATTCATATACTTTGCTGCTGGAAAAGTAAATTGGAATAAGCCCCATAGAAACCAATTTGGAAATATTTATCAAAATTACAAATGCATATACTCTTAGATTGAGCCATTCCACTTCCAGGAATTTATCTTCCAGATGCGGCCAACTCAAATGACTAAAGTCATCTTCCATATTTCAGGAGTGTTAAAGATGTAGGGCCAGCATTTCACTAAAAACAATGGGGGTGTTTTCTCCATTTAAGGAGACAAAATTATTAAGTATATTAGATAGTACTAACTATTATTACCCAGCCTTCGATGTGCCCAGCATGCTCCCTGCTTTCCATTCATTCTCTCTAATCCTTTGTACAACTCTCTAAGGTTAATTATTTCTATTTCTCTGGAGGTTTGGAAAAATGTGACTCGCCAAGGGCCACACAGCTGGTTAAGTATTCAGCTAAAATTCAGACCCAGTCCTGCCTGACTCCCTCCCCTGATCTCCAGCTCACAGCAGCATAATCATCTTTAAAGCTATACGCTTTCATTCGAGAACCTCTAGCATCTCTGCATCTTCAAAACACTGCACTATCTAAGAGAATATCTCATTACAAGTTGTTTCCTGTCAGAAGTAACATGTAAAGATGACTCCATCCAATTCTTTGAAGGAGAAAGACTAGGAGATTAATGTTTGTACTGAACATTTCCTTAGAAATGGAAATTATTCTTGCAGTGTGTAAGTAGAACGAGCATCAGCTTGCTTATCTTGTTAAGAAATTCCAAGAAATTGAATCTCAGCACAATTTTCCCTCATCTCTGCACTTGCCAACATTGTGCAAGGACAGCTGGAAGATTTGAGAAGAAAAGAGGTTAATAGGATCAGTAATGGCCTTTTACTGCCCAAAATAAAGAGTAGTCACAAAGGATGAGCAAAGATGTTTTACCTTAGCAAGTTAGCCAACATCCTCACCGTTCTCTGATCCCTCATGAGCGTCATTGGAGGGAGCTGTCCACGGAAGGAGCTGCCCCATCTCAGCCCTTTACACACACGGTCACACACATACACACGAGTGCGCATCCACACTCTTTGCACCCGAAATTTACCCCTCCTTTTTCCACTGAAATATAAATACACAGAAAATTCTCCATCTTTGCAAACTCTTTCCTAATTTATTAAGCTAAATGGATCACTCCCCTGCTCAGATATTTACAATAGCTCCATATTGCCCATTGCAGCGAATCCAAACTCCTTCCGTCAATAAATTTTAAAAACTTGTAAAAAATCTTATTACAAAACATGACTCACTCTTTCCCAATTTTCTTTCTTTCTGCCTCACTTAGTCCAGTCTCTGACACTTCTACAAAAATGAAATCCACTCCCCAAGAACATCCCTGTGGTACTCTAGCCCGTTATATTATGTTTGGGACCTTTAGGATCCAACTTAACAAGCGGTTGTCTATAATGCTGTAAACTCTCTAATTCGGTGGTCCACAAATGTTGGTGTGATTCCAGGAGAATCACCTGGAAGGTTTTAAACAGATTGCTGGGCTTCACTCCCAGGGTTTCTAATTCAGTAGGTCTGGGCTGGGGCCCAAGAATGTGCATTGCTAACAAGTTCCCAGGTGATGCTGATGCTGCTGGTCTGGGGACCATGGTGTGAGAACAACTGGTGCATAGGAAAGAGCACGCTGCCTGCCTGCTATTTGAACCCGGGCAGGTTACTTCTCTGTGTCTCTGGTTCTTCATCTGCAAGATTATTTCAAAGGACGGTTGAAAGAACTGAAATAATGTATTTTAAATGTTTAGTGCAGTTCCTGGTGCAGAGTAAGGGCTCAATCCATGGTAGCTATTATTTCTAGCAGAACAAAGACAAAACTTTCTGGGGATTACCTATATAACAAAGGGAACACCCAGACTGTCTCTTAACAAAGCTTTGGGCTTATTGGCAGGGTTGCCACCTCCCTTGCCAGGACTGAAAAGAAGCTACACGAATCTTTACTCACCCACTCATTTAAGTCTTTATTCGGGAGGGACAATTGAGGATAACATAGCCCATGTTTATAAGACCCCTCCCAAAGCTAAACACCTGTGATTCATTCAGCTTTCAATTAAAAGCAGCTAAGTTTTCCAACCGGTTATTCTGCAGAAATATTATTTTTTCTTCATTGTAACGTCTAGTAACTGTGACAAAAAGCAAAGTGTCCTATAGTTTGTTCCAAATTATCTTATCTTTCTCCTTCAGAGGAAAAATAGATCAAAAAGAAAAGAAATGTAGAATCTTAAGAAAACCTAGGGAATATTTATAATTACAAAACCAGTTCTGACTACCTTGTTGGTAAAGATATCTAAAAAGAATGCCAGAGTCTGCAGAATCCTGGACTGGGGGGTGGGTATAGCTTCTGTGCAATCTAATCCAATGAGGGGAAAGGGGCTGGGGGACAGAGAGGTTGGCATCCAGCTTGGTCTGACCCCTCCCCACTCACCTCCGACATTCAGGGAACTACAAACCACCCTCCGGTTCCACAGGGCCAGTGCTTGGCCAACACACTGGCTTTGGCAGCTGTGGTCTCAGACCTGGACTTTTCCTGGGACCTCCTGGGAATGAGTAAACAAAGAATGGAGCTGACAGAGCAAAACGAGGAAGTCTATTAAGTCCTACAAAACCCTCGCCCCACTGTTTCCCCTGCCACTTCCAGCCGGAAGTCTCACACCTCTTGTAGCCTTAGCATCTCACACACAGCACCTGGGCCAAGACAGGTGCTCAAGAAAGGCTGATTTGGTGAATCAAGTCATTAAACAAGGTAATTGTTGAAAGGTCTTTTTATCTGTCATGACACTGGTGCACCATATCATGGCCATGGTAATTTCAGGAAACAGTAAGAAATCACTGTGTATATAGGCAGCAAACGTGCCTGATTGTGTTGTTTTTTCCCCACACCTGAATTAGTCAGGGTTTGATCAGAGAAGCAGAACCACTAGGAGAAATATAAATAACAAAGGCTTCACAAAGGGATTTGAACTTACAAAATCGTGAGAGCTGGTTAAACAATTTACGTAGGGCTGTTGTCCCACCTGGTGTTGGGGTCTGAGTCAGCAGGACTGGTCGGCAGAAGCAAGGATGCATGTGAAGTGGGAGAGACCAGGACAAGCTGGAAACATGTGTGGCTGACCAGAAAGCACCAGGATGGATGGAACTGCATCAGTCTCTCACCACCTCCCAGCCTCCATCTTCAGGGATGCAGGCCAAGTTGGTGCCCTTTGTCGCGGAGGTAAACCTGCACCTGGCCCAGGAGTTAGAGAAGCCATAGACGAGATTTGGCAGAAGCAGAAGAGCTGTGGGTCTGACTGCTGCCTGACGCCAACCATGGGAGCCAGCAGACCAGCAGACCAGCGACAACGAGCATGAGCTGCCACAGCAACTAGTGCCCCACGCCAACCTTCCAAGTGCTGAAGACAACAGAGCTGCTGATTCACTTCTGCCTTTCACGTTTCACACAAAAGGTCTCGTGGAGCCCATGCTAGAGAAAAGCTACGCAGGGAAGGAAACTCTGGAAAATGTAGTTCTGACTTAGACGAGTTGACACAATACAAATCCATCGAGACACCAGGGTAGTTAAAACTCACCTGGCGGTGTGGCCGGAAGTCAGGTTCTCCTGAGGGCGAGCTGCCTTGCTCAAACTCAGACAGGTTCCAAGCATGAGAATCAGGTGGACAAGCTGGCGATCAACCCTGACTCACAGTTAATTTTTAGGAGAGATGCTGAGAAGAGGAATAGAGTTCAAACTGCAACCTTGTAAATTTTAGCTCGTATAACTCATTTCGGGGGGTTTTAGTACTGATTAGAAAAGTGAGACTAATAAGGATACATTCCTAACGAGATAGTCCTTCAGAGCAAGAGGAGGTACAACCTACAGTGGGAAATCAGACTGCATCAAAATCCCCAGGTGTGTAGGTAAGAACACGGGTTCTCCAGCGACTCTGGCGCAGCAGCGGGGCAGGGGGCGGGGATCCAGGCGGCTGCGTTTCAGCTGACCCCAGAAGAGAGTCTCAGACCGGTGAGCCCTCGTCCACACTTCAAGAAAGACTTCTCCAAAGGCCTGCAAGTCAACTTGCAAACTCCCAAGTCTCTCCTATGTGCAAAATTCTAATTTAGGGAACATAGAGAAGATCTTTATAGAAAGGCAGCAGTGGGAAATAAAAATCTGGTATTTATTTTAGCATGATGTTCTAAAGATTATTTTAGAATTCTATTTATTAAGGGTTCGTAAATGTTTCTCGCACTATTAATAAAGAACTTGATAGCTGCCAAATTTCGTCCTCCACTGCCTTGTGTAAAAGCCCACACACCTTTGCCGCCTAGAAGCAGCCGAAGATACGCTGGCGCCACCTAGAGGCCTCTATGAGCACGTGCTAAGTGCAAAGCAAGACACCCTATATCCTTGTGGATGTCAGAACGAGACAAGGTGTAGTGACAGCAGCAAATAAGAAACTGAATTTGGGGGGCAGCCTATGATTTGAAATTGATTTTTTAATCATAACTGAAAATCTTCTGTGTCCTTCCTGGACTGCTTAAGAGAATATAAAGAACACAGATTCGGGAATTTGGCAGCCTTGGTTTAAGTCTCGGCTCCATCGTCTAAAAGCCATGCCCACACTTTGTGCCTGACCTCACACCTTCTTAGCTCCCCAGCTACATGCAGGTGTAGAGTGAAGGTGGCTTGTCATAGCTGCCTGATTATCTCTCATTGTCTGTCCCCAAGGCTTCTCTAAGTCAGAGGATGCGTGGGACACTGTGGGAACCTACCAGTCATCCACACATACATATATACCCTGCATGAACCTTAACCACAGGGATCCAGAGCCCATGACAAATTCTTCACCTTTCTCTCTCAGGCAGACAACTGTGGGGAACATTCTATCCAGCTCATCAGAAGATTCCCGGAGAATGCAGTGGGAAGCCCTCATTGCCCAGAGTGATGACCAATTCAAGAAAAGCCACCCTTGTATGTTTTTCCTCCTTCCATTGATGTTCTCTGAGATCACTTGCCAAAATATACTACCTACTCACAGGCCCTTCCTTGTCTGATGCTCTGCTTTCTCAGGGAATTCAGGCTAAGACAAAGCATGACCTGAGGCAATTCATTTACCTTCTGTGGGCCTTAGTTTTCTCAGCTGCAATATGAGATTATTGCAATATACAATATTCTCACAAGGATATTGCAAAAATTAAGTGAAATCCCAGAGGACAAGCACTTACACAGTGCCTGATCCATAACAGAACCATCTTTTCTGGCTACCCGGTAACTTCTTGGTGAGGGCAATTTCTTAAAGCTTGGCCATCATCACCAGCATCACATTCATCACCACAACTCCCACCATTACCACTACCAACACTACCAACACCACCATCACTACCACCATCACCTCCATACTCCATACCACTATACCATCACAACTGGCACCACCAAGACCACTATCATCACCTAGACCACCAGCATCACCATCACTACCAGTCCCATACCACCATCATTATTACTGCTACCACCAATACCACCTCCACCATCACTATCACTACCATCCCCATAAAATCATAACCACAACCTCATAACTATTACCATCATCACAATCACCACCATCACTACTATTATCACCTCCACCACAGCCCCACATCCACCACTAATACCACTACCATCCTTATCCACAGCACCCCTCATACCAGCATCACCACCATCACCATCACCACCATCATCACCTATGTGCCACCAGGTCATTGAGCAGGATTGCTCTAGCCCAGGTCTAATCAATTCTGTTCAACTAGAGAAAATACTCGACATGCCTCTGTTACATGTGCCTCAGCAAAATCTAAACACTAGCTAATGTCAACATTTCCAGCTACTCTTGACCAGAATTTTTGGCTAATTAAAATCTTGCAACAGAGTTAATTTTTGGCTATAACATATATCTGCAAGACATTTGTGTACCTTCTAAGAGTCGGGGTACATGGAGAGAAGGATGGAGGTTTCATAGTAAAATCACTGGTGTCAGATGAACTGGATTTTTAAGTAGACTTTATTTTTTAGAGCAGTTTTATGTTCACAGCAAAACTGAGCAGAAAGCACACAGTTTCCATACACCTCTTGCCCCCACATGCACAGTCTTCTCTACTATCAACATCCCACACTGAAGTGGTAAATTTATCACAATCAGTGAATCAACATTGAACATCATTACCACCCAAAGTCCATAGCTTACCTTAGGGTTCACTCTTAGGGTTCTATATTCTATGGGCTTGGAAAAATGTATAATGACATGTACCCACCATGATAGTATCATACAGAATAGTTTCACTGCCCTAAAAATCCTCTGTTCTCCATCTATTCATCCTTCCCTCTCCCCTAATCCCTGGCAACCACTGATCCTTTTATTGATTTCGTGGTTTTGCACTTTCCGGAGTGTCGTGTAGTTGGAATCATACAATAACTGTATGT
Organism: Equus przewalskii; assembly: GCF_037783145.1. NCBI lineage: Eukaryota > Metazoa > Chordata > Mammalia > Perissodactyla > Equidae > Equus > Equus przewalskii. The sequence continues at coordinate 67,874,428 of NC_091845.1, read as the reverse complement.
AGCCTTTTCAGGTTGACTTCTTTCACTTAGTAACAAGCAATTAAGGTTCCAACGTGTCTTTTCATGGCTTGATAGCTCATTTCTTTCTAGTGCTGAGTAATATTCATTGTCTGGATGTGCCACAGTTTATCTATCCATTCATCTATCAAAGGGCATCTTGGCTGCTTCCAAGTTTGGGCAATTATGAATAAAACTTCTGTAAACATCTGTGTGCAGATTTTCATGTGAACACAAGTTTTCAGCTCATTTGGGTAAATATCAAGGAGCGTGATTGCAGGAACATAAGATAAGGATGTGTTTGGTTTTCTAAGAAACTTCCAAACTGTCTTCCAAAGTGGCTGTGCCATTTTGCATTCCCACCAGCCATGAAGGTGAGTTCCTGTTGCTCCACATCCACCTCACCAGCATTCCGTGCTGTCAGCGTTTTGGATTTCCAGCATTCTAATAGGGGTGTGGTAGTATCTCATTGTTGTTTAATTTGCATTTCCCTAATGACATGTGGTGTTCGACATCCTTTCATATGCTTACTTGCCACCCTTATCTCTTCTCTGGTGAGGTGTCTGTTCAGGTCTTTTGCCCACTTCTTAATCAGGTTGTTTGTTTTCTTATTGTTGAGTTTTAAGAGTTCTTTGTATATTTTAGATAACAGTTCTTTATCAGACATGTCTTTTGCAAATATTTTCTCCCAGTCTGTGAGTTGTCTTCTCATTTTCTTGAGATGAATTGGATTTTAACCTTAATTATGTTAGTAATAAACTATAAATATTATAAACTATAAAAATCTTACAATTAAGTTTCTTCTTTCATTCAATAAGTACGGCTATGTGGTAAGCAACTAGTAGGCACTGAGAAAATAATGGCAAACAAGATTCTGGACCATTCTCTCAAATAACTTTCTGAGTAGTGGGGCAGACTGACAGGCAAAGAGAGAACTACAATGCAATAGGACCAGTTCTGTAACTGGGGAAGAGGAGGAGAACCTGACCTAGTTGGAGGTGGGGAATGTTCAGGGAAGGCTTCCTAAAGGAGGTGACCTAAAGAAAGAGAAGCTAGCGAGGTATAATTGGGAAGAGGTGGTAACAAGAATTCCAGCAGCAGGGACAGCATGGGTAAAGTGCCAGAGGTGACAGGATGTATGGCTTCACAGGAGTGACCACAGCTGTAATACAGTGTGCAAGCGGCAGTAGGGAGACAAGTGGGGCCAGATCACAGAGGGAGCATATACCATACTAAGGAGTGGGAACTCAGTTTTTCCATATAAATGAGGTCCCTGAAGACATTTTTTTCCTGGAGACAATAGCCTTGGAACAAAGCTGGCCCAAACCAGACAATGCTTCGCAAAGGAAGGAAATGTTTTATTAGCATCTAGTTTGCTGGAAGATTCCATTCACCAAGAACATAAAGAGAGAGCATAGGGTATGAGGGGTATTCACATCCACTTTATAGACACCTCCCACATACCCTTTGGTGATGCACGTTGAAGTCACCATCATACGTGGGTAGGCATGTGTGTGAGTTCCTGTATCTGGTGCTTCTTAACACCAAGCAAAGACAGCCAGACCCTTGGGCATTGCTGCCTCCTGGACAAATATCTCAGCTCAGAGGCCCTGACCTTGGAGTCATACAATAAGGAAAGCAGTGCTGCTAAGACTAAACCCAACCAGCATTTCCAAGAATGAACCACTCGGGATAATCTCGAAGGTGAAACTGTGTGCCACTGGCCACCAAAGTGAAGCCTCCTTTACTTGCAAGAGTGGCGTCTCTCCATTCAGGCCACCATGTTTAACCCACTCCAGACAGTCCTGAATCTGAGCAGTTTTGACAGCTTCTTGTGGAGGGGTTCCATGAGATTAAACAAAACAGCCAACTCAATAACATCTCTGTATAGGTTCCCCCTCTTTCCCTCTCTCACAACCGTCAGCCCTCACTCCTGCCCCTGAGCTTGCACTTCCTAATAGCATATGAGCCTGCCTCCTGGGGAACCCAGACTCAGACATTTGGTACTCAAAGAGCATTCGGGTGTACTGAGCAACATGTGAAAGTCCTCCTTCTTAAAAACTCCCAGCACTTCCCCCCACCCCCTACTCCCTCCCCAGAGGTAACCACTATCAATAGTTTTGTACGCATCCTTCTAGGCTCCTCTTTATGCATTTATGTACACATGCATATCTGTGTATATACATATACGTGAATAAATGGTTATATATGCATAAACATATGTATTTAAAAAAATTTTTTTGCATATATTAAATCCTACTAGCAGCTTTGTTCTGAGTGCTTTGTTTTATTTTTACTTAGCAATATTTCTTGGATATCTTCCCAGGACATTTAAACGTGTCAAAGAATAACTCACACATATAGTTAGAAATTCTGATGCATGTTTCACATGCAAATTGATGACTCACTTCAGGGAGCCAGTTAGTAAAATGAGTGAAGGAGCAAAAACAGAATTTATAAGAGATGGGAAGATGGCAAAACTTGCAATAAATCTTATTTGCACATTTTTGAGGGAAAATCTTATAGCTGGAAGCTGACAACAAAGCCAGAGTGGGCATTCTGTACTTGAATAGGGTGAGCAGGCGTGTGAAGGAACGCAGTTTCAGTAGTTCATGGATTCTCCAGAAAATCGCGAGAGTTTGATGGTGGAGGCTCCTGACAGCTGTCTCTGTGGAATATCTGCCAGGAAGTCCAATAGCACCTCCACCTTGGGCCTGGTCTGTGACATTTACCACAGTAGAATTTGTCCAGTGTTAAGGACTCATAGCGTGGTCAAAATGCCCTCATCCTGCAGAATGGGAGCACTCCCCCACCACCCCCAGATGTCTAGGAGAGACCAGAGAAGGGTGAGCTCAAGAAGACACCAGTCAGCGCTCACGCCCCTGCTCAGGAAGCCCCACACCGTTGATTGTTGAATTCCTTGGCTCCGTTCCTGCACACAGCTTCATCGTCAGAGCAGCAAAGCAGACCTTTGAAATCTAGGCTTGCAGAGGGCTTACTGGAGATAGCACTGCTCTGGGAATCTTCCCTGGCAAGACGGGAGGGAAGCCTGCATGCCTTTCCCCTCCTCAGCTTCCTTAGAATTGCAGCCTCTCTGTCTCCACCACAGAATGGGGCCCCCAAGCCATGCTTTTCCTGCACACTTGTGGAACCGAAAGAAGTTCACACTGTGCACTCAGATCACACACACATACACATGTGTGTACACACACACACTGGCATCACTTCTCTGAGGAATGATGTTGAAGGACCAGGAAAGAAAATAAACTTGGCCTTGAATCCATGACCATGGCTCCACGGCCTTGAACTTCCAGCGCTCAGGGAGAATTCGCATTATGCTAATGATGCCAAGACAAGTGAGTTGAGTTCCTTCCATGACATACATCTCTGCTGTGTGTGTCCATGTTCTCCAAGTGTCCTTCCTTCCTAATTGCTTCCTCTGTGACCCTTCAGGCTACTTTGCTTTTCATCCTGAAATGTATCTGAACACTACTTTTCCAGCTTCCCCCGTCTCACCTGTCTTATAAGGAGACAAAGCTTTTATGCGTTATCTGGGTGCAGGTAGATAACCCTGAGGTGCTCCCACACTCCTTCCAGACTCCATCCTCATGTCCCAGGCCCTGACTTCTTACAGAATCTGTCAACTTTCAGTGACCTCCTTCCCTTCCCATGTAATGGGAAAGTGGAGTAATTTCCCTACCCACAAACACCACCCAGTAACTTCCCGCATGGGAACAGCAAAAATAACTGTTGGTCCATGGCTTCTTTCTTTTTTTTAAAGATTGGCACCTGAGATAACAACCATTGCCAATCTTTTTTTTTCCCTGCTTTTTTCTCCCCGAATCCCCCCAGTATATAGCTATATATTTTAGTTGTCGGTCCTTCTAGCTGTGGCATGTGGGACGCCATCTCAACGTGGCCTGATGAGCGGTGCCATGTCCGCGCCCAGGATCCGAACCAGTGAAACCCTGTGCCACCGAAGCGGAGCGCAGGAACTTAACCACTCGGCCACAGGGCCGACTGGTCCATGGCTTCTTGGTTATATAGGCTCACTTACTTTGACAAGAGACCAATTTTTCATGTCACTGACACATTGGGACATTGGAATTAGAAACAGAGAGAGAAGATTCTAGTGAAAGAGAACACAAGATAAGCTTTGTTTTCTAAAAGATATAATAACTTTGGTGCTTTGAAACATTAGGTTCAACTATATAAAACTGCTGCTTTTGAAGGTCAAAACACTCAAATATTTGCTATTGCATATGGTTCAATGTAATTATATATCCTAATCATATTAAATATATATATAATTTTATATATATCTTAATTTTTATAAATATTAATTATATATCCAATTGTATATCCTAATTATACATTTTAATAGATATTACATATATATATACCTTAATTGTATATCTTCAAATTTTAAACATTTAAGCTATATATTCTATTATATATCCTAATCATCTATATCCTAATTATATATATCCTAATTATATGTCCTCTCATTTTAAACCTTTTTATTATACGTGTATGTGTGTATATGTGTACATAAAGATAGACATCAGGATTATGAAAAATTACGATACATTTAGATTATTAGGAGTTACGCGCACAGACTCTTGCCAACTGAATTCAAAGTCCGGCCTGTGAAGACAATCAGGACTGGGAACTGTTCGTCTTTGACGTTGCTGTGTGGATGGACGCGGAGGGGCGTGGATGGATGCGGATTTCTGAGAGCACACCACCACCTTGTGTCTTCTTGCGGAACTACATGTGAGTATCATAGCACGTTGCCTTAGAAGGGACTTGTGGTCACTCCTTTATTCATTTAATAAACATTTATTTAGCCCTTACTCTGAACCTTGCACTGGGATAGATTCAGAGTACAACGATTTCTGGTCTGAGGCCTCTCTGGAACTCTTCGGGGCACATTAGCTCCCTCCCCCAGGCAAAGAACGTGGGTGTGAGAAGCAGGCTGGGCGGAGGAAGCCAACTGGACAATAGGAACCCCGCCTAACTGGAGCAGCCGGCGCTCAGCTCTAGACAGTTGCTCCAAGCCGGGAGCATGAGCCTAGCGTTCTTTCCCAAGAGAAGCCAGAACTTCAAATGTTGGTGTGAAAATCTCTGATTTTTAAATAAGAACTAATTCTAATTCTTTCTAAATACCATGAGCCAACATTTCAATCTGCAGGCTACCTTCAGCTGGCATCCTGCCAGGTCTGAACCCCTGGTTTGTGCTTTCTTTATCGCGTTCCATCATTCTAGCGCCGTCTCAAGAATGAGAGGTGGTAATGCTGCCCTCGGGGTGCAATGGTGCAAACACAAAGCCCACCGCTCATGAGGCTGCAAAAATGGCAATTTTCTAACATTCACATGAATGAGAGAATTTTCTAGACTTGTAAAAAGCATACCAGTCGAGCATACCCACTGACCCTGCTCGGGAACAATCTGCCAATCGGCCAGTCCTGAATCCTTGCAAGCCACAGAAGGGAGAGTAGGAGACAGAGAGGAACTGAGAGCATCCTCCCTTACGAAAGAGCCAGGCATCTCCCTAACCATATTTCACCACTTCAGAGGGGTATTAAATCGGTAGAGGAAACAGTGCAGAAGATGGAGATAAACCATACCACACAGTGTGGGTGGCTTGGTTACCGCCTCACTGTGACTGGCACCAGCGGAATTTGGAACAAATAAAACTAAATCAGAACCCACTAGAAGGACTAAAATTAATACGGCTGACAATAGGAAGTGTTGGTGAGAATGTGGAGCAACTGGAATGTTCCTGCATTGCTGGCGGCTATGTAAATTACTACAACCACCTTGGAGAACTGTTTTACAGTATCTTATAAAGCTGAACACCTGCATACCTTATGATCCAGCAATTCCACTCTGAGGTATATACCCAAGAGAGATGAGTGCATATGTCCACTAAAAGACAAGAAGAAAAATGTTCTCAGCAACTTTATCCATAATTGCATGAAACTTGAAACAGCCAAATGTTCATCAAGAACAGAATGGATAAATAAATTATGCCATACTTATACAATTGAATATCCTACAGTAATTTCTTTAAGAGGAATAAATCACTGATACTGATACATTCAAAAATATGGAAAAATCTCAAAGACATAATGAGTTAAAGAAACAAGACTAAAAGAGTACATAACTATACAATTCCAATTGTATAAAATTAAAGGACAAGTATGAAATTGAAGAACAGGTAAAACTAATCCACAGTGATAGGAGTTAGAATAGTGATCATTTTTGAGTGGAGGGAGACATCACCTAAGAGGTGCCACAGGCAAGTCTTCTAGGATGGTGGAAATGTTTTCTGTTTTAATTTGGGTTTGATTAAATGGGTGTACACATCAGACTCGTTCACTTTACTAAATTATTATTGTAACTAAATTTTCTAAAGGTTAAACAAATAAGAATCCTTAGGGGCATATGCAGTTTCGAGCTGGATGTACTAGCTAAATAGTGGCTCTTATTAAATCGTACATTAATTTGTTCAGGCTATTGACCCTTACAGCAATCCCCAGAATGTGAGGGAGGGGACCTGCAAAAGTTTTATATATATATGTGTGTGTGTGTGTGTATACATGTATATATACATATACATATATATTCATATACAAGTGATATACATCTATATATCACTTTCCAATGTGCATATGCTCCACTTTGGTAGCCCAGGATTTGCCAGTTCAGATCCCAGGCACCGACCTATGCACTACTCATCAGGCCATGCTGTGGTGGTGTCCCACATACAAAATAGAGGAAGATTGGCACAGATGTTAGCTCAGTAACAATCTTCCTTCAGCAAAAAGAGGAGGATTGGCAACAGAGCTCAGGGCCAATCTCCCTGAAGGAAGGACAGAAGGGAGGGAGGAAGGGAGAGGGAGAGAGAGAGAAAGAGAGAGAGAGAGAAAGAAAGGACCCTCTGCCTAGCTGAGAAGAGTGTGGTTAGCTGATAGCCTCCAGCTGTTAACCCCTCAAGTCTGCTCCAGCTTTCAATGGAGGGCATGCTTTTCTTGGAACAACCCCCAACCAATAACCAAGCAAGGTAACAATACAAGAGCCTGGCCATTTATGTGCAAAGTGAGACACTGCTAAAGAATAATATTTTCTCTGGAGTCCCCCATCAGACTGGAAGAGACTTTTTTTTTTTAAGATTGGCACCTGGGCTAACAACTGTTGCCAATCTTTTTTTTTTTCTGCTTTATCTCCCCAACCCCCCCCCAACCCCCCCCCCGTACACAGTTGTATATCTTAGTTGCAGGTCCTTCTAGTTGTGAGATGTGGGACGCCACCTCAACGTGGCCTGATGAGCAATGCCATGTCCGTGCCCAGGATTTGAACCCTGGGCCGCCGCAGCTGAGTGCGCGAACTTAACCACTCAGCCACAGAGCCAGCCCCTGAAAGAGACTTTATCAAATCTACATGGCAGGCTGATGGCTCCCCTTCCCAATCTCTCTTCCACCCACTTTCTTTCACAAGTGTTTCCTAAAAGCCTACTGTTTGTCCATTTCAGCCTGATTCCCTGAGAACCCAACACCTGACATATGACTAGAATACCACCAAGATGTTGCACGAAAAGCAAATGTTACAGTCTGAAATGCACTGATGGAATGTCTTAGGATAATGCTGCCAACAGAAATATAATGTTAGCCACATGTGTAATTTTAAATTTTCTAGTAGACACATATAAGAAAAAGGAGGCAAAATAGGTGAAATTAATTTTTAAATATATTTTATTTAATCTAACATTTCAAGTATTATCATTTCAACGTGTAATCAATATAAAAATAATAAAATATTTTACATTTTCTTTTGTGCTAAATCTTTGAGATCCGGTATAAATTTTATACTTAGAGGACCTTTCGATTTGGACTAGCCACATTTCAAGTGCTTCCAAAGAGGAGAGGTCGACTGAAAATAGAGAAATTGAGCAGTATTGTAGACAAAGGCAAAGGGCAGGAATTGCATTTGTGTTTATAGCATGAATTAATCCAATTGTCTCCCTTTGAGGTTCTGACTAGATAGCTGTACCTCTCCAGCCCTTCTCTTTTTTACTTTTTTGCTGAGCTATAACACCCCTCCTTCTCATCACCATCACATACCAAACTTTAGTTGGTATTCATGAAGATATGGGCACTGGACATCTAATTGTCCTCTCCATTTATACTTTTGTCACCAGGCAGAATCATAGATGACATTATTACCTGTGTGGATAACCTATCCAGTGTTCCCTCAGTGCATCCTAATTTTGCCAGGCAGGAGGAGGTAAACATGGACCTCTTTGAGGAATCCTGATAATTATGGACCATTTTGCAAGGGAAAATGTACATAAACAAAATTTTGCATCTAATTTTATGGTGTTCACAATACTCCTGAAGCTATACGTGGACCCCAGGTTAAGAGCCTCCATTCCTTGGTTTGCTATTTCTTCCACAGAAGCAAAGCCAAAATTCCCTTGAATATCATAAGAGGCCTTCCATGATCTGACCCTGCCTTCCTTTCATGTCTCATCTCCTGCTGCCTTTCATTTGCACTTTTCACAGGGGCTCCATCCATTCTTTGGAAATTGCTTTAACTCACTACACTGTTTCATATTTCTGCACATTTGCACATGCTCTTCTCTCTACTGAGAATGCTTCTTCACTGCCCAGGTGGACGTCTCTGCAGCTCAAACATCAGTTCAGAGAAACATTGGCTGAATCACCCTCTCTTCCCAGTTCTTTAAGTCAATAACTTCCGTTTTGCGTTCACTCACATGTAATACTTCATCTTCACATTTGATACTTTTTGATACAATTATTTGTTTAAATGTCTGTCTTCCTCCACAAAACTGTGATCACCTTCAGGGTAGAGATTGTGTTTTACACAATATATCTCTATCACCCTGCATAGTGTCTGGAACACAACTGGTGCTCAATTAGTGTTGATAGAATATTGTTTACAAAAATACTTATCTTACCTTTAGAAATAGCTTAAACAGTGAGATGCTGGCAGATATATAAGAATTTTATATACTAATTCTTACACCAAGGATATTTGACTAGGTCTTGAAGTAAATTTAATTTCCTGGGAAAAGCCTAAATGTGACAAGAAAAACCAGAACAATTTTTCTTTGCCTATTTTTCCCCTTTAACGTTGGAAGAGAAATATTGAGTAAACGCATGACAGCCAACAAATATTAAACAAAAGCCACCTTCAGCGAGACCACATTTTCCTCCAGGATCTCATCCCTTCCTGAAAACCCATTTATAAAGTTCACAGTCATGTGAGGCAGCAAGACAGAGAGAGAGAGAGTCAAAGAAATTAAAATGCTCAGGTGAATTGGAAAATCATTTATGATTCATTGAAATGAACAATTTCGTTGACATAAAAAGGCAGTAATTTTATTCTCATTAGATTTGTCCTACTTAGAGCTTTGTCATAGTGCTCAGTGTTATTGCTATGCAATTAGAAATTAATCATCTTATAGTCAAAACTTTAAATAATTGGTTAAAATTTGTTATTTCTAATACTCTTTAGTATGCATTTCTTCTAGACAGGATGAGTGTTTCTGACAAACCTGGTATTTTGCAAAATTAAGCACTAAAGACTTACAGAGAAAAACAGGGCTATGAACGGATCACCTATGATCCAAACCTATGCAACTTTGTAACAAAAGCCCTAAACAAAGGAGCAATTGTTACCATGAAATAATAATGTAGGCAGGACTCCCAGGATGTCTGGAGGCTTCCTTGGAGGGTATTTGTAAAGGTACAGAATCACGATGTGGAAATCCCAGACGGCGCCTGGAGGCAATACAGATGGGATGGAGCTCTGAGCCAGCAGAGCTACTCTCACTTCAGACAAGCACGGGAAGAGGTCCCAACTGCCAAGCGGTGTGCGAGGCATGCCTGCATCCATTGTTAACTTTCTTAAATTGAGCTGAAAAGGCTCCTGCCTCAGTAGTAGCCATCTGAGAGCTCTGCCTTTCATTTCCTGCTGAAGTTTTTAATTCTGCTCATACTAATATGGCTCCCCGTGCCTAGGGAAAATTGTGCATACACCAACACAACTGCCACTTATTGGATAACAGGAATATCTGCTACAGCAAAACATAATGTCTTTTGAAAGAGAAACTATCATATTTTCAATTTCTACTTAATAAACTAGTTTGAGGTCATCAAAAAAGTATAAACTTCCTTAATTTGATATCATTACACATTTAACCTTTGGGAATTGTGGAGTGGAAGCTCTTTTAAGCTGATACCCAGAAAAGGATTGTTAATGCCATTTTAGACATTAGCCAGGTGGAAACTGTAATTACTAAAACAATGAAAATCCTGTCATCCAGTTCCAAGGACCTATACCTCCTTTACTAGAAATAATGTATCCTTTCTTTGTCCTGGATCCTACTATCAGTTGGCACAGTTAACTATATAGTGTAATAGAAGCATATTTTAATTAGGAGATACAAATTATTAGGAGATAGAATTTGAATAAGGAAACTAAACATGAAGAAATGCTAACTCTTAAAAGTGTTAAAAAAAAAAAAAAAAACCAATTCAACCAAGTAAATTTTGAAGATCTTATTGGCTTTATTCAACAATTCAATTGGGCAGCATCCAATCTAGCAGATACTGAGGAGCTCTGAGGAGCTGTATGAAATGAAACACTTTTATAGGCAGAAGGGAGTGGGAAGAAGGAGGTAAAAAAGTGGATTGGTTGTGGCAAGGTCAGCTTCCTTTAGGGGACGGCAGGGGTCTATCAAGCCGATGACCTCACTAGCACTGATCAGGGAATTCCACCTCGACCAGGTTAAGATTCCATTTCTGGAAGAGGCCAAAACTGTGGTTAAGTCTTGGTTTGGTGACTTGGGGTTTAGCATAAGTGAGTTCATTTTCAGCCTGTTGTCTTGTTTTTAACAAAAGGTAGTTATCTACTAAAAGGGATATATATTTTTTAAGCATTCTCAGTCCTACAGAAGCAGCAATTGCAGAAAGCAGCTAGCACTGAGAGAAAGTGAGCAAGGAAGGAATGAGAAACTTAGGCAAGGGTCACGGGCCCTGGAGGCCGAGATTCAGGTCTCTTTGCAGAGGATGTGCTTGCCACAGGGATACCCATCCTACCAGAGCAACTTATTGGAGGGAGAGGCCCCCTCCTGGGTGGCAGAGAAACTTGCTAGAAGGTACGGACGAAACTGGTCCACATGAGTGAGCTGTCTCAAACCATTACGACATCAGCTTGATCTTGTCATCTCTATCAGGTTCAGGTGTGGCTAAGAGGGCTCGGGTGCAATTCATTGGATGCAGCTCCTTTCACATCACTCCTTTTGATTGGAGATTTAATTAAAGAGACAAGTAGTCTGCTTCCTCCCACCACCACACATACACCCAACATACCATGATAAGACCTAAGATAAGGTATAGGATGGTCACTACAGAAAACTCTATTCAAAAGGGGGTGGGGAAGGGAGCCATACAGCAATGGTCCATACTAATTCTGAAATCCAGAATCTGGGTGTATGCTTCCAGTTCCTTATCAGGACTCAGTCCTACTTTCAGGGAGTTGTTTTCTGTGAGTTCCAAATTCTGAAACACATCTGGCTCCAAGGATGTGATAAAGGCTTGTGGACCTGCACTCATAGACTGTAAGAGAAGAACCCGATAAACACTCGCACTGCCTGTTAACAGAGGAGCTTTTCAGATGATGCTGTGGTTGATCCTGTTTCCTCAAGGTGATCAGTCTCCAGGAAGTGGAATTCCAAGCAACTCAGAAGCAAGAATGTCCTGGGACAACACCTTCTGCCCCTGCACTGACAGGTCATCCCCCAAACAACCAGAAAAGTAAAGAGCACAGTCCAGTGTCACAGGACATAACTTTGTCAAATACCACATATATGCCAGGCACTGCGCTAAAGGCTTTCCAGGCATTCTCTTATTCAATCTTCCAAAAGCCTTATGAGGTTGGTACTAATTTCTCCACCACCACTGCCCATTTATGTTGGCCCATTTATCCCATTATAGATGAGAAAATTGAGGCTTACAGATATTAGGCAGAGTGCTCAAGGTTTGCAAGCATAGAAAGTGGTAACAAAAATTACGAAATGATTTTCTCTGTCAGTTTGCTTGTCTTTGCTATTACAATGGAAATGAAAAATTCTGAATTTTCTACTTTGTTCAATGAAAACTAAAAGCATAAGATTTATGGATTGTTACAATGTGAATTTCCTGGTCATAATATTGTAATATAGATGTGCAAGATATTACCATTGGCAGAAACTGGGTAAAGGGCACATAGGAACTCTCTGTATTATTTCTTACAACAGCATGTTAATTTACAATTATCTCAAATAAAAAGTTTAATAATAAAAAAAACTAAAACTGCCCTATAAAGATGTTTTCTCCAGACTTCTTTTATACCATTTTGAGAAATGATACAATACCTTGGGCGATGCAATGAGAAAAATCATGATTTATTTCATTATTACGTTATCAATTTAGGCATTCTATGTTTCTTTTGTTTTCCTGTTATCTGAGTATTTTTTAAGCATAGACTGGAATTATTGAGTAATGATGAAATAATTCAGAGAATGATAAAATAGCAAAATATGTTAACACATAGGGAAGGATCTCCACAGTTTGCTTAGATGCTAAAATGTAGCTTCGATCTAAAAGGATCTGATGGATTCATATGGTAATTGCTGAATACAATGAGTTTTATTTTATATATATATACTTTTTAATGTAAATTTTCTCTTGGTTCTTTGGAATACCTTTAATAAAGAATAAAATAATTGAAAGATCAATTCCTACAAATAAATAGAACTCTTCTAAAAGCAACTCAGGAACTGAAATTGGGTCTAGTGGTTCATAATGGTGCACTGAGGGTTAAAATAGAGTCCAGCTCTTAACATGAGGCCCCCCATGGTCTGGTGCCTGACCTCCACTCCCTAGCCTCTTTGTGCATTTTATCCTTCTCCCTCTCTCTGCTCCAGCCACACTGGCCTTTCCCTGTTCCTTGTTCAGTCTTGTCACAGGGCCACTGGACAAGCAGATCCCTCTATCTGGAGGGAGTCTTTGCTGACCGCTCGCTAAGATCTGTTTCCTTTTCATAAGCTCTTGCGGAATGGAGTTGATTACCTTTGGCGTACTCATCTCCATTTGTAACTATTCATTCACTAATGGATTTTGTTGTATTGCTGTCTGTGTCCCTCACTAAACCAAACACCCTGTGAGAGGAGGGCTGTTCCTGTTTTCACACACCATTGCGTCCAGAGGTGTCAGCGGTAACCCTCCTTCCTGAGATCTCTCTAAAAGCATGAAAAGAAATAAAGTACAAACCAGAGGATCAAAATGTCAGGCTGTGGGCCTGCAGATGTGCACTGTTGGCTCATAGTATTCAGAAAAACATTTGAATTCGTGTTTTTTAAAAATCATGTATTTTCATACCAAAATTTGAATTTCTGGCTTCTCTTGATCAAAAGAAAAAGATAGTGGGGGGCTGGCCCAGTGGCATAGTGGTTAAGTTCAAGTGCTCCACCTCAGCAGCCTGAGGTTCACAGGTTCAGATCCCAGATGCAGACCTACACACTCCTCATCAAGCTGTGGCAATGTCCCACATACAAAATAGAGGAGGATTGGCACAGATGTTAGCTTGGCAACAATCTTCCTCAAGCAAAAAAAGAGGAAGATTGGCAGCAGATGTTAGCTCAGGCCCAATCTTCCTCACCAAAAAAAAAAAAAAAAATTACTGGACCCATACTCCCTTGGACTGTGTAGAACTGAGCATCTGCTAGGTGGGACACTGACACTCCAACTCACTTTCCCATTCTCAGCCTACTTCTGTTTCCATTCCTTGTCTCAGGGATGGCACTGTTAGCCCCACAGAGACCCAGAGAGGCTTGTGTCTGGGAATCATTGCACTCTTCAGGAATCATGGCAGGTGTTTTAAATAAATGTTTGTTGAAAGAATAAATTAGCAACCATAAGCACTTGCGGGGTAACGTGACTATGCATATTACCATATCCAGCTGCAGTGCTACAGGGAAACACAAGGTGGCAGTGTGCTCTCAGAAATTCTCATAAATCCAGCGTGGCTGGTGATGCTTTGCAGTAAACAGGATGAATTGTCCCACGAACCCGTTTTGGTTTGGTTTGGTTTTTTATTTTTTTGGTGAGGTGGCAACTACGATGGACCAACAGCAACACACTCCTGTGTCCAAACAAGCTCTTTCTCGATATTTATTACTTGCCAAACTTTAAATTCAAGACCGCTTGAGTGTGTATATGTAATCAGGATGTGTGTAACGTTAGGAGGTATATAAATTTAGAAGATATATAAAATAAGGATTATAAAATTTGTATATTAGATATATGCAAATTAGAGTATGTATAATAAAATGAAGATATGTATATATAGCTAGGATATATTTTAAAATTAGGATATATAGAAAGAATTAAGATAACTACATGTGTATACATGATATATACACATTCCAATTTTACATTTATATATCTCCTAAGTGTGTGTATGTATATATATTCTAATTTTAGGTATATATTTAATAAGGATATATAATTAAGCTATATATAAAATAACCTATTATATATAATTGATACATAATCACATATATAGTCTATTAATATTAATAATATATAATTTATTTATTTATAGTTAGGGAACTTCTATAAAATAAGATGTATTAAGATATGTATATCATTATAATATATATTTAATTTAGGATATATATAATTAGACTATATAGATATAATTGGGAGATACATTTTTGGATATATATATTTAGGATATATATGTATAATTAGGTTGAGCCATAGGAAATTGCAGATTGCAGCAAATATTTGACTATTTTTTACCTACAAAAATGGCAGTTTTGTATGGTTGAACCTCATATTTCAAATGGGCCAAAACAATTATATCTTTTGGAAAATAAAGCTCATATTGTACAGTATTTTTCCCCAGAATCTTATGTTCTCAGTTTCTAGTTCTAGTCAATCTGTCAACGATTTGAAAAACTGGTCCCTGATCATACTAACGAGCAGCTATAAGAAGCAGCCAAGAAGCAATGATTGTTTTTGCTGTTCCCATGTGGGAAGTTACTGGGTGGTGTTTGTGGGTAGGGAAATTACTCCACTTTCCCATTACATGGGAAGGGAAGGAGGTCACTGAAAGTTGACAGATTCTGTAAGAAGTCAGGGACTGGGACATCAGGATGGAGTCTGGAAGGAGTGTGAGAGCACCTCAGGGTTATCCACCTGCACCCAGATAATGCATAAAAGCTTTGCCTCCTTACAAGACAGGTGAGACGGTGGAACCCGGAAAAGGAATGTTCAGATACATTTCAGGATGAAAAGCAAAGTAGCCTGAAGGGTCACAGAGGAAGCAATTAGGAAGGAAGGACACTTGGAGAACATGGACACACACAGCAGAGATGGGACCTCATGGAAGGAACTCAACTCACCAGGCTTGGCATCATTAGCATAAGGCACACTCCCCCGGAGCGTTGGCAGTTCAAGGCCCTGGAACCATGGTCAAGAGTCTTGACTGGGAACAGGCCTCGAGCTTCTCATGCCTTGTTTTTAGTCTAGAGCAGTGGTTCTCAATTGTGGTTTCTGCACCAGCAGCATCAGCATCACCTGGAAACCTGTCAGAAATGCAAATTTGAGCCCTCCCCACGCCCCTCCGTCCAGCCCCTCCCCAGAGATACTGAATCAGAGGGCCTGGAGGTGGAGCCAAGCTCCGAATATGAGCAGCACCCAACCCAGATGATCCAGATTCAGCTAAAATATGAGAAGCACTGCTCTAAAGTCTCTTCCCACCACTTCCCCACAGGCAGACCCAGTGAATCCTATCCTCCCAGTACACTGGGCTCGATACTCCTGCCTCTAGTTGAGCCTGAAACATCCCTCTCTTCCTCTCTGCTTTGCTCTCATGCTGCCTTTGGGACTCAACTCAAGCATCCCTGCCTCTGGGACGCGGGGCGAGACTCTCCAGGCCGAATTAGAGGCTGCTCTTCTGGCCCTCCCAGCCCTGACTTACCTCCTCTTAGCAATTATCAAGTGATGTTTGAACTGTGAGCTTACGCATGTCCTACTCACTACAGTGTGAGCTGTTTTGGTCATTTTGTTTTAATCCCCAGTGTCTGGCCAACAGAATTCTTAATATTTGTTGACTGAAGTAATAAATTACTGTTACCGGGCTGGCACCTTTAAAAAGTAATACTACTACTACTTTTAATCTAATAGCAATAGTAACAGTGATAATCTCTTCCACCTATTGCATCCCGGAGCAGTGCAACCTCCATAGCCCCTTGCAAGCCTGAATTTCAGAAGTATGCCTTGCTGCTCTGACTATGAAGCCGTGTGCAGGAAGGGAGCCAAGAAATTTAAGAATCAACGGTGTGGGGCTTCCTGAGCAGGGGTGTGAGTACTGACTGGTGTCTTCTCAAGCTCACCCTTCTCTGGTCTCTCCTAGACATCTGGGGGGTGGGGGAGTGCTCCCATTCTGCAGGATGAGGGCATTGTGACCAAGCAGCTCTGAGTCCTTAACATTGGACAAATTCTACTGTGGTAAATGTCACAGACCAGGCCCAAGGTGGAGGTGCTATTGGACTTCCTGGCAGACATTCCACAGAGACAGCTGTCAGGAGTCTCCACCACCAAACTCTCGAGATTTTCTGGATAATTCATGATTGCAGAATACAATGTCAATATGTAAATATCAACTCTATTCCGTATATACTAACAAAAAAAATTGGAAATTGAAACTAGATAAACAATACCATTTACAATAGCACCAAAAATATGAAATGCTTAGAGATAAATTTGTCAAAAGATGTGCAAGGCCTGTGCACTATGAAACTGCTGAGATAGACTGAAGAAGACCTGAACAAATGCAGAGTTTATGTGTTCATGGATTGGAAGACTCAATTTTGTTAATATTATTGATATTTTGAAGCTTCAATTTGTTTTAACCCTGCCTTATCTCACTTTCTCGTCTCTGTCTCTTCAATGTGTGCCTGGCACAAAGCAAGCATTCAGTGCTCATTGAATAAATGAATAGGAAATCGGATTAAATGTATAGGAAATAAATGAATAAGGACAGGGAGGGATCACAACTACTTAGGAGTGCTAGAAAAGGCTTCCTTCAAGATGGACTGGGAAGTCTGTAAGCTGTGATGAAAGGAGGACTGTTAGACGCAGGTCCTCTTATGAGTGAGTAAAACCACCTTCATCTGCTGTAGCTTGGACCAAGTTTGTGCAAGACAGTGACCGCAAACACCTTGGAAACATGGCCAGAGCTCATGTTCTGAAGGACCTTGTACTCCGTGCTAAGGAATTTATATTTCATTCTTCAGAATCGAGATGGGGGAGGGCACATTGAAAATATTTAGTAGGGGAGTTCACTCATTCACATTTTAAAAATACTGGTTGAGCATCTGCTCTGGACCAAGGCTTGTGTTCGATACTGGGGTAAAATTGGTAATGACAGAAACCATCCCTGCTTCAATTTGTGAAAGACGACATGAGTGGAGCTATATCCAAATAGAGCCAGAGCAGCCATTTCAGGGGAATCGCTTTGCACGTCTTGTTTCCTCTATCTTCCAAACTGGACCAAACTGCCAACATTCCAAGAAGTCAGTAAGGACAAGAATAACCTGTTTGTAAGGGCTGATAAAATTGGACTTAGCTGACAGCAAGTACAAATCTAGCCTTTTACCTGATGACAAAATCTCAAGCCAATCTATGAAAAACAAACCCAGCCTTACCTCAACTAGCACCAATCAACTCTTCCTTATTGCAACCTACCTCATCTTCCTCCTTCTTCCTCATAAAAACCATGAGCCTCTCTCCTGTAATGGGAACACATTTGGGTTTCTACTCAAATCTGTCTCCCGAATTGCAATCCTTGAGAGCCCTTTTTGCTTTTCTTGAAGTTTATGCCTCTTGCTTGTTGACAAGCTACAAAACTGTAGTAGCTAACCATGAGAACCACCTTTGTACCAGGCAGAGTCAAATTCTTTACCACAGACCACCAAGATAGTTATTATTATTAACTTTACTAAATGTGAAGAAACAGTTAAATTAAGAAATGAGAGTCATTTAAACTGCAGGCCAACTGAGTAAAAAAATCTTTTTATGAAGATACAATTAAGAAAAAGTTAAAAGCACACACTTAAAAGGTACAGTTTGATGAGTTTTGACAAACGTACACATTTTGGCACCACCACCACCAAGATATAAAACATTTCCGTCACCCCAAAGGGTTCCCTTGTATCCCTTCCCAACCATTGATGATTTCTAACATTAATTATTATATTTGTCTTTCCTGGTGTTTCTTATAAACGAAATCAGGCAGTATGTACTTTTGTGTCCTGTTTCTTTGACTCAGCTTGAATTTTGAGTTTCATCCATATTGCGGCATCTCGTTCATTTTTAGTATTGCTGAATTCAGACTTTTAAGGGAGAAAGACATTAATCATATGTTAACATGATTAATTATTAATCATATAATGTTATTAAGTAATTACAATGGCATTAAGTTAACCTAAGCATAAGTACAAGTGAAAATATATGACCTTGTTTGTTGACAATTCAACCAATACCAAACACTAGGGGAGCTATATAGGGTAACGGTTGAGTTTGTGGAAAATAAACGTTATAAAAGAGTATCTCCAAAGAATCCTATGGCCTATTTTTCTTCCTTTATGTTTTAAAATCAGTCAAGACGATGCTGGAAAGCGCTCTTCACGTCCTCCCTTTACACTTTGTCGAAGAGCAGGATCAGTAACGCGCATGCGCGTCTCTTGCCAAGTGTTGTAGCAACAGCCTCCAAACACCTTGTCACCTCCGCGCCCACGGCGGAGACGTCCGCTGCTCTGATGGGGCGCTGCTTTCGCCCGCCCAATCCCGGGCGCCGTGGCGGTCACGTGCGCGCCGGCACGCAGCAGGCTGGGCCCCGCCCACCACCCGCGTACTCCCGCGAGCCTGGCCTTGGCCGCCCCAGATCCAGACACCCCTGAGGGCCAGGCTGCGCCTGCGCAGTGCGGCCGGTGGGCGGGGCTGGGGATGCGGTGGCTGCGAAGTGAGGCGGCCGGCTGGCTGGGAGCGAGAGCCGTGCTGAGGGGGCGCGGCGTCACGGCGATCCCAAGCCGGGAAGGCCCGCGTTCCTGGCTCAGCCGCCGAAAGTAAACTTGGCTGCTCCTCTCGTGGGGCGCTCCCGAGTCCTCGTCCCGGACCCCCAGGCGCACCGCGGTCGGCGAGGAGCCTTCCTGAGTCAGGGCCTCGCTCCCTTCCCCGGCGCGGGGCCTCGGCGCCATGGACGCGACGGCGCTCGAGCGGGACGCCGTGCAGTTCGCCCGGCTGGCGGTGCAGCGCGACCACGAAGGTCGCTACTCCGAGGCGGTGTTTTACTACAAGGTAGGGCCGGGGACCGCGGCTGCCTCGAGAGGCCAAGGCGCGGGGGTCAGGGGCCGAGGGGACCGGGCCCGCTTGGCTTCGCTCTCCCTCCTCTTGCTCTCCTTTCCAGGGGGCGGAGACCACGGCCGAGGGGTCAGAGACCCCGGCCGCAGGGGCCAGGCCCGTCGCACGCCCCGGGCGCCTGCCGCGCTCGGGAGCTCCAAGCGTCTGGTTGGGGTCTCGGCCGCGGACGCCCGCCGTTGAGCTGCCTCGGGCGGCGCTAGTTAGGTAGGGGTCGCCGAACAGCCAGCTAGTTCTGTCACTTGGCTCTGATTTATGGCTCCTGGGACGTAGTCTCTGATATACATTAAAATAAGGCATGTTCGTTGAAGAAAATAAGTTAGAAAGTAGATTAAAAAAGAATGAAACGTCTCTTATCCTAATATCTGATGTATATCTTTGTACTTGTTTTTCTACGCATTTGTGTGTACACACCTTTTTTTAAAAAACCAACTTGGATTGTACTATTTACACCATTTTTAACCTGTTCTTTTCATTTGAACGTTTAAGAAATCATTGTCTACTTCTGTAGTATCTTATTAACAGTAGAGGCATCGTATTCCATTATGTGGATGTCCCTTGACTTATTTTTAAACTCTATTGGCTATTTAGGTTTATTCTGGCCTTTCAGCATCATAAATCGTGGTACGATTAGTATCCTTATAACTAATGCTTTACACATTTCTTTGCTATTTCTTTTGGATAAATTCCTGGGGGCAGAATTATTAAAGAGTTTGAGCTTCCGCAGTCCACCCTCTGCTGTCCAGTCCCGAGGACTTGCAAACACACCCCTCGAGCTCCAGCCGTGCCCTCTGCTTCCTTGTGGAGGTAGCTGTATCCTCATGATAGTGTCACCTTTTCTTTTAGAAAGAATGTCAGACTGATAATAACAGTAGTAGTTATTCTTTCCCATAAACGTATGTGCTATTAGTATATGTGGTTTGCTTTTCTCCAATTAATATTTTATTGCCTTCATTTTATAATCTATATTTAGACTTGGTGTGTTTCAGAATCTTTCATTTTGCACTTTTTTGGGGCAATTTCCTGAAGGTGGTCTTTCTTTAAAAGAGAAATTCTGTGTTTTGCTTTTGTGAAGTAACCGATAAATATTCATGGGTTAAAGTAGTGCTGTATAAAATAGCTTTTTCTAAAGCAAAAGAAAATGCTAGGCAGTGCCTCTTGTTTTGCTATAGGATTACATGCATGTCATTATGAAGAATTTTTTTATCCTTCAGAAAGAAAAGTCCTGCTTCTATTTACTATTTTTATTTATTACTTTCTATTTACTATTTACTTATTTATTTCTAGGAACTATTTAGATCTGTATAAACTTTATCAGATATTTAGTGTTTTCTGTCTTGGTACTGTTCTATAAGAGATTCCTTAATTGTTAGTCACTTTCGAATATAAATGAAATGTGTAAAGTAAAATTGATATCAGCAATTTTAAAAATTGGCTTTATTTCTTTTAAGCAAGATGATTATTTGAAAATCGATATTTACACAAAAGATAACTGAAGGGGTAAAATATGTATTTATGCACATGTATGTTACATCAGTTTACTGAAGTTAAACGTGGCTATTAATGTATTTAGGTAATGATGGTACGGAAGATAAAATATGTAATGTTTACATGTAAAGTTATATTTTCCTCCCCTGCAATATCTGAGTTACAGAATGTGAGGAAATCTTGTCTTTTCTGTCCCCACAGCCTTTAGACTGAATTTCCATTTGGATCAAATGGATTTGATTTTTTTTGGAGCGGGGGGAGGAAGACTGGCCCTGAGCTAACATCCGTGCCCATCTTCCTTTACTTTCTGTGTGGGACGCCTACCACAGTGTGGCTTGCCAAGCGGTGCCATGTCCCAACCTGGGATCCGAACCGGCAAACCCCGGGTTGCCGAAGCTGAACGTGTAAACTTAACCACTGTGCCGCCGGGCCGGCCCCCAAATGAATTTGATTTTAAGTTTAGTGAAACAGCAGCTGCTCCAATAACTGGATTCAAAAAGCAATGCTCAGAAGAGGGCATCTTTGGATCCACACAGTTAGGCATGAGGCTCCAAGAAGTGCACATGCTTGGGTTACCACAGAGAAGGTGGTGTTACTTGGAGAACTCTCTGTGGTCCTTCTCGGTGGTAGCGTTGGTACCTCCCTGGAATGGTGATGAGATTGGAGCTTTCCTCACCAGCCACAGCACAACTGGCTGTGGAAGTTAGAGAATAACTGGAAGATAAATCCAGGTTTTCTTAACTAAAACAAGTTGATTTCATAGGACTGAAATCTGTGTCACCTTGTGACAATATTTTCTGTGGAGAAAAAGATTTTTTTTTCCCACTGGGAGACATTTAACCATTATAACTTCTTGTAATCCGTCCTCGACATGTAATTTTATTGGTTATTATTATCTGTTCTAATACTTTTAAGGTTCAATTCACCTTTTTAAAGTGTATAATTTTAAATCTGACCTATTGCATAAAGAAAACAGAAAACATATAAACCACAGCTACTCTAAGAAAATACTTATAATCGGTCCCTCCTATTTGAGTTTGTAAATTTTCAACAGTATGAGAAAATTGAAAGCATTGAAAACTGAAGAAAAGGTATTGGAGGATTATATAACTCATGCATTTTTGTGAGAAAATTACTGATATCTTAAAGACATTCTTGTTTTGTCATTCGTAGAAACCAGTAGTGAGTTAGAAAGTGGTCAAGAAAATTCAAATTGTAATTCACCTGTTAGATTTCTTTGAATTCTTTTTTATTTCTAGGAAGCTGCACAGGCTTTAATTTATGCTGAGATGGCTGGATCAAGCCTAGAACATATCCAAGAAAAAATAAATGAGTATCTGGAGAGAGTCCAGGCTTTACATTCAGCAGGTTAGTAAAGGACTACTGAACTTGTCACCACATTTTTTATCTTCTCTCCGCATCTTACTTTTCCCCCTATGTTTCCCTTTCCTTTTTGTGTTCATCTTGGATCTCAATCCTCACTTTCTTGCTGCTCATGCCTCTTTGGTAATCATGTCTTTAAAAGTCATAATGTGGAAATAACTGATAGATCTGTGAAGAGGAACCTTAGAGATAATATAGTGCCCTCTGCTAACTTCCCAGAGGTCCAGACACCATGGATTATCTACATTCAAACAGTGTATCATGGCAAAGTCAGGATTAAGACCCTGTTAAAGTCTTCTTTTGAAATGTCTGTCACATGCCCTCTCCTGATGTTAAGGTGAAATTTCTACTCCTCTTCAGTGTTTAATGACTTTGACAGTAGGTCCGTGGTCTTTTCTATATCGGTACCCTCAGCCTCAAGACTTTAGCTAACCTCTTTTTTTAAACCATATCTTGGAAAAGCAACATGTAAGCAGAGACCTGGAACAACTTGTATTTATTTTTGTAAACAGCATGGCAGATGCTATGAAACAAGTACACACAGGCTTAATGATCACAGTTTTGTTAGTTAGAGGTAAGTGGTTCCTGTCAAAATCTGTTCAGGTGTGTAGAAAAGAAGATGGTTACCTATTGACATTTTGTTTGAGGAATCTCACTAAGGGCTCTTTTACAAGCAGCTTAGAGGAATCTTTGTTCAGCATTGCCTAATGGACTTTGTGCTACTTTCCACACTCATTCTAAATTGATACGAGCAGTCATAAGCGCACCTTTAGGATAAAGATTTGATCATTGAATTTCTTATTATGACAGTCCTCTTAAAGACAAGGTAGTTTGGTTTAAGACAGTGCCCAGAAATTGCATGTATTGAAAAGGGACTGCCTGTGTATCAGGGCCTTGCTTAATCCAGAGTTATACTGATTCATATATTCAAAGTACCATGTCATTCACAGGAACCTCATTTTCCCAGCTAAGTAAATGAAGTCCTTAAATTCAATTGCCGATAATGAGAAAGCTTGTTTCAGAAATAGTGTTTTCAAATAAAGTTATCTTTTAAGTAGGAGAAGTATTGCATGCATTGAAAAATGCACTGCCTGTGTATCAGGATCTCACTCGATACAAAGTTATAGTAATCCATGTATTCAAAATATGTGTAATTCAGAGGAGCTTCATTTTCCCAGCCAAGTAAATGAAGTTCTTAAATTTATAAATGTGATATTCAGGCACAGAATGAGACAGCCCCAATCTCTTGAAGAATAAAGACTTGCCAGTGAAACAGAAGTAAAGTTCAAAAGATTTTTAAAGTATAGCATACTTTATTTTGCCAGCTTTTTGACCTATTTTGTTCAAAAACTGGAGTGTAATCTGTAGAGAATTAAATAGTTTCCATAATTATTGTTTTAAGCAGAGGAATTTTTTCAATTAAAAACCTTGTTCAGAACCCCAGTGTTTAAAACAGAGTCTGCTGACAGTCAAGAGACTTGAGAGGTGAGTTGACTTTTGGATGGGAAGGTGCCGCAGGTTGAAATTCACCAGTCTAGTCCAAGGGGCCCAGGGCTTGGAACCAGAGGATCTAGGCTGAGTTCCTGCCCTTCGCTTACAGCTTTTAAACCTTAGGCTAGGTTGGTCATTCTCAACTGGGAGCGATTTTGCACCTAGGGAGGCGTTTGGCAGTGTCTGGAGGGATTTTTGGTTTTTACCCTTGGGGGAGGGGAGGAGTATTCTGCTGGCATCTAGTTGCATAGAGGTCAGGGCTATTGCTAAAAACCCTACAATGCATAGGACAATCCACAGCAAAGAATTATCTAGCCAAAATTGTCAGTACAGTCATGGCATCACTTAATGACAGGGATATATTCTGAGAAATGCATCATCAGGTGATTTCGTCATTGTGTGACCATCACAGAGTGTACTTACACAAACCTAGATGGTATAACCTACTAAACACCAAGACTACATGATCCTAATCTTATGGGATCACTGCTGTATATGTGGTCCGTCATTGACTGAAACATCGTTATGCAAAGCATGACTAGTGCCAAGGCTGTGAAACCCTGGGCTAGATATTTTAACGTTTTTGAGCTTTGGTATCTTCATTTTATAAATGGGATTAGTACATACTTCAGACAGATAGTCCTGAGGGTTAAAGTTTTAAAAAGATAACCACATACTTTTTTTTTTTTGAGGAAGATTAGCCCTGAGCTAACATCTGCTGCCAATCCTCCTCTTTTTTCTGAGGAGCATTGGCCCTGAGCTAACATCTGTGCCCATCTTCCTACCACAGCATGGCTTGACAAGCGGTACGTAGGTCCACACCCGAGATCCGAACCAGTGAACCCCGGGCCGCCGAAGCAGAACATGTAAACTTAACCGCTGAGCCACTGGGCCAGCCCGATCACCACATACTTTTAAGAGACAAACAAATATAAAGCTTTGTTTTTTTTAAATAATATCTTTATTGAGATATAATTCACATACCATAAAATTCACCTTTTTAAGGTATATAATTCAGTGGTTTTTAGTATATTCCCGGAGTTGTGCAATCATCACCACTATCTAATTTTAGGACATTTTTATCATCCCAAAAGAGCAGTCACTGCACATTCCTCCCCTCTCCTAGCCTCTAGCTGCCACTAATCTATTTTCTGTCTCCATGAATTTGCCTTTTCTGTGCGTTTCGTGCAAGTGGAATAATCCAGTATGTGGCCTTTTTTTTCTGGCTTCTTTCATTTAGCATAATGTTATCAAGATTTATCCGTGTTGGAGCATGTCTCAGTACTTCATTCTTTTTTATGACTAAATAATATACTATTGTATCAATATACCACATTTTGTTTATCTGTTCATCAGTTGATGGACATTGGCTTGTTTTCACATGTGGACATTACACATAATGCTAAGAACATTTGTGTATACATTTTTGTGTGGATATACGTTTCTTAGTTCTTTTCCATATATACCCAGGAGTGGAGTTGCTGAGTCATATGGTAGCTTCATGTCTAACTTCTTGAGGACCTGCTAAACTGTTTTCCAAAGTGGCTACACCATTTTACAATTCCACCAGCAATGTGTGAGGCTTCCATTTTCTTCATATCTTTATCAACACTTATTATTTTCTGTCTTTTTGATTTTAGGCATTCTAGTGGGTGTAAAGTGGCATCTTGTGGTTTTGATATGCATTTCCCTGCTGGCTACTGCTGTTGAGCATCTTTTCAGGTGTCAGTTGACCATTTAAATATCTTCTTTGGAGGAGTGGCTATACAGATCCTTTGTCCATTGTATAAGTCAGGGTTCTCCAGAGAAACAGAACAAATAGGATGTATGTAAATAAATTTGTTATGAGGAATTGGCTCATGTGATTATAGGGGCTAAGACATCTTATTAACTGCCATCTGCAAGCTGGAGACACAGGAAAGCCAGTATTGTAGTTCAGTCCAAGTCCAAAGGCCTGAGAACCAGGCTAGCTGGTGCAAGACCCAGTCCTGAGGGCAGGAAAAGACCAGTGTCCCAGCTGAAGCAGCTAGGCAGAGAGGGCAAATTCTCCCTCCCTCTGCCTGTTTGTTCTGTTCATCCCTCAATGGATTAGATGATGCACACCCACGTTCAGGAGGGCAGTCTGCTTTTACTGCCAATTGAAATGCTAACTTCATTCAGAAACGCCCATTTTGAAGGACCCAGAACTCATGTTTGGCCAGATAATCTGGGCATCCTGTGATCCAGTCAAGTTGACGTTAAATTGATGATGTAATTAATCATTACACCCATTTTTTAAATTGGAGTTGTCTTTTTATTGTTGAGTTGTAAGAAATCTTTGTATATTCTTGATACAAGTCCCTTATAGGTATATACTTTATATTAAAAACAAATAGAAACACTTAAGGAACAGTAAAAATATCTGATTCCTTAATCTGGACCCAGATGAATAAGAAACAGCAGGAATTTTATCATCAAGCCCTAGTGTATTACACAATTATTATCTGTACTGAAAAAATTTCTTTTTAATTACCTTAAAACATAATTGAGTTTATTATCATTTTTCAAGTTTTTGTTTTGTTTTAGGGAGGTGGTATTTGAGGAGAACTCCTGTGTTTTATTTTTTTTTTTTTTTTATTTTTTCCTTTTTCTCCCCAAAGCCCCCCGGTACATAGTTGTGTATTTTTCGTTGTGGGTTCTTCTAGTTGTGGCATGTGGGACGCTGCCTCAGCGTGGTCCAATGAGCAGTGCCATGTCCGCGCCCAGGATTCGAACCAACGAAACACTGGGCTGCCTGCTGCGGAGTGCGCGAACTTAACCACTCGGCCACGGGGCCAGCCCCACCTGTGTTTTATTTTTTAAACGAAGGAAGTGTTGGCATGGAGAGAAAGAAATTCAGGGAAAACATTTTTTGAATAAATAACACATTTTTGATATTCCTCATCTCTGGTGTTTATCATGTGATGAGTTAAACAAGTAGGGACATATTTTTTTGGCCTTAAAATTAAGATTGAAAAGAGAAGGGGAGACTTAGTCATTTTTTTAAGGATTTTTTGACCTTGCTAAGCTTTTTAAATGAAGGATTATAGAATTTTGGTAAAGAATGACTTAAATGTGTTAAAATAGTATTTTGCTCCATGGAGATAGAGATAGATAGATAGATAGATAGATATATTTTGGTAATATTTCTTTTATGTGGCTTTTTCCTATCTAGTTCAGTCAAAGAATGCCGATCCTTTGAAATCAAAACAGCAGTTGGATTTAGAACGTGCCCATTTCCTTGTTACACAAGCTTTTGATGAAGATGAAAAAGGGAATGTTGAAGATGCTATAGAATTGTATACAGAAGCTGTAGATCTCTGTCTGAAAACCGTATGTATAGCTACTAGTTAAATTTAGTGGGATTATGCTGAGAAATTTCTTCCCTTACTAGCAAATTTTACTTAACGGTTCCTTAAAGAAAAAAATTATTGTATCATTATAAGTGTAATTAAGCTACTCCTCATTAAAAGATGATGAAGAGTAGAAAATTAATAACAGATTTTAAGACTTTGTTAAAAATTTGACGGTATTGAATCATTAGGCGATTGTTTTTTAATTACAGGTACTATTTTTTTAACCTTTTTATACCTGTGTAACTAAAATCAACTTATTACAGGAAGAATTCACCATCACAAATCTATGAAATTAGAATAAACTTCCCCTTTCTTTGTTTCATTCACTGAAAAATAAGGTGGTGGTTTGGGAGAGCTTTACTAATTTGCAATGTGAAATCTATATGCTGAGTGGCTTCTGCTCCCTAAGAAGTTCTCATTAGGACTGCTAGATTTAAGGGTCATCTACTGCATTAGAGCAGTGCATCTGACAGGAGGAAATGGTGAAGTGGTAGTGAGTAGTGTTCTCAGTATTGTTCAGCAGGCTGGCTTTTTTGTCCAGGGGTCTTTTGTTCAGGGGAACCATCGAGCCTGGTGTCTGTGGGTACTAGACTAGAGATAAGTCCTGGTCTTCTGAGGTTCCTGCTGCTCAGCCTTCCATGGGACCGTGATCGTATAGTTGTGGTCCAGTTAGCACGTGATGTGGTCTTAAAGTTTAGCTCAGTGACGAATTTTCAGTGCTATTATTATTATTATTTTTTTTTGAGGAAGATTAGCCCTGAGCTAACATCTGCTGCCAATCCTCCTCTTTTTGCTGAGGAAGACTGGCCCTGAGCTAACATCTGTGCCCATCTTCCTCTACTTTACATGTGGGACGCCTACCACAGCATGGCTTGCCAAGTGGTGCCATGTCCACGCCTGGGATCCGAACTGGTGAACCCTGGGCTGCCGAAGCGGAACGTGTGCCCTTAACCGCTGCACCACCAGGCTGGCCCCTTCACTACTATTTTAAATGATACCTTTACGGATGAAAATAAACTATCTTCTTTGTTTATTCTCTCATCATTTCAAGAAATGTAATGTGCATTGTAAATTTCTAAAATGTTATGGATCAAGCAAATTAAAAAATAATTATGCTTCATAATATCTCTCTCTCTTTCTCTTAAGTCTTCTGAAACTGCTGATAAAACTCTGCAAAATAAACTGAAACAGTTGGCTCGACAGGCACTAGATAGGTGAGTTT
Source organism: Equus przewalskii (assembly GCF_037783145.1). NCBI lineage: Eukaryota > Metazoa > Chordata > Mammalia > Perissodactyla > Equidae > Equus > Equus przewalskii. Next base: position 67,845,974 of record NC_091845.1, on the reverse strand, counting down.
TGGTCACCCAAGTTGTTATTCATGATGGCAGTGTACTATGTTACTTAAATGTGACAGATTCATCTAAATGTGTGGTAGAGTTCGTAGTAACAAACCATCTCAGGTTGACTGAGAGCTAAAGCAGATAATACCTCCTTCTTCTAAGTGAATTTACTCCTCTGTAGTTCTCTGCTTTAAACTCAAGAAATAACAAATCAGTGAAGAAATGTTTTATTTAGTTTTTATTATATGTAAAACAAAAATGACTATGATATTTGAAATGGAAGACTTTCTTTTGTTGTGTAAAATCAAACTTCCAAAGAGAACTTCCACATAGCCTTCCAGAGCTACAACTAAAATTAGAGAAATTGCGAATGAGCAGGCTTATAGCCATACACATAGCCCAAATTATACAATGTGTGTAGCTCCTTCAACTGTTTGTTCAAATGTCAGCTTTTCAATAATGCCTGCCCTAACCATTCTGTTTCAAGTGGAATCTCCTCCAGTACTTTTATCCTGCTTACTGTATTCTAATATTCTTTCCCATGACTTCTACCACTTTCTAAGGTATATGAAATTTACCAGTTTATCGTGTTATTAATATCTGTGTCTCTTCCAACCCCCAACCCCCAGTGTAAGGTCTGTGAGGGCAGAGAATTTTGTCTGTCTTGTTCAATACTGTAACCAAGCACGTAGCAGAGTGCCAGACATATATATAGTATGTGCTCAGTAGCTATTTGTTCAAAGAATGAATAGATTTGAGAATTGGACCTCTTGAAGAGTGTTAGAGACAAAGGAAAAGGGTAGAAATTACATTTATAGTTATAGCATGAATTAATTAAATTACCTCTTTTTGAAGGTCCGACTGGTTGTTGTACCACCACCAGTCCCTTCTTTTTTTATTGCGGTGTGACTATCTCTCCTTTTCATTACCGTCATCTAACCTTTAGTTTGTTTGTCCAAATGCATGAGCATGTGGGCACTTGACACATAGTTATCATCTCCATTTTGTCTTATTTCACCATTCAAAATCATAGGTGATGTTTATTACCTATGTGTATAACCCATTCAGTATTCTCTAAGAGCATCCTAAGCATAGGGACATGGGTTAATCATGAGCTTCTTTGAGAATCCACTCTCTGGGAAAAATGTACATAAAATTTTTTTGCATATGATTTCAGAGTGTTCACCAGACTCCTAAAGCTCATCTATGGACCTCAGGTTCTATTTTTTACCTTCTTAGTCCTTTGACGGAACAAAGTCAAAATTCCCTTGAATATCATGAGAGGCCTTCTGTGGTCCACCCCCTGCCCCTGGTCTCATCTCCTCCTGCCTCTCGTTTACACTATTCACAGGGGCTCCATCCATTCTTTGGAAATTATTTTAATTCAGCTATGCTGTTTCATACTTCTGCACATTTGCATATGCTCTTCTCTCTACTTAGAATGTTTCCTCACTCCCCAGGTGGACTTATCTGCAGCTCAAACATCAATTCAAAAACACTTCCCTGAGTCACCCTCTTTTCCCAATCATTAAATTAATATCATCTTCTCTGTGTTCACTCACATGTAATCCTCCCGTCCTAGCACCTGTCACTTTCGATGCAGTTGTCTTTCTTTCCCCACAAAACTATGAGCACCTTAACAGTAGGGATTGTGTTTTATATATTCTTGTATCCTCCTTACCTTGCATAGTATCTGACATGCAGTAAGTGCTCACTTACTGTTATCAATAGAATATCTGCAAAAATACTTTAGGAGTAGCTTAAGTAATTGACTAGGATGTAAGAATTTTATATACTAATTTTACATTAGGAATGCTCGACTGGTTCTTGAAGTAAATTGTGTTTTCTGGAAAGCATAAATGTGAGAAGAAAAACTAGAACCTTTTTTTCTGTACCTCTCTCTGTTATAGAGCTGAAGCATTGAGTGAGCCTTTAACAAAGCCATTATGCAAAATCAAGTCAACAAATATTAAACCAAAGCCACCTCCAGTGAGGGCACATTTTCCACTAGGAACTAATCCCTTCCTTGAAAGACCTCAGCCATTTGTAAGTCCACAGTCATGTGATGCACAAGGACAGAGATATACAGCAGAAGAAATAGAAGTTCTCAGGTAAATCAGTTTATGAGTCATTGTAACAATTTTATTAACATAATCAATGCAGGTAATTGTATTCTCATTAGGTTTGCTGAGTCTCATTCACATCTTTGTTATAGTGTGTTCTGGTGTTACTTAGTTCTAAATTGTTATAAGTCACAACTTTTGAAAAAGTTAAAATTTGTTCTAATATATTTTAGTGTTAGCATTTCTAGTAGACATATGTGTTTCTGAAATCCTAATAACATTCTTGAGAATTGAGCGCTGAAGATTAGGGGGCAAAATAGAGCTATGGCAGACCACTCATAACCTATGCAACTTGTAACCAGGAACCTAATGGGAGAGAAAGTTACCTTGAAACGGCAGTCTAGGCCAGAGGTCAGCAAAGGGAAGCCTTAACCTATGAATGGTTTTTACATTTCTTTGAAGGGTTGTAAAGAAGAAAACAACCCGGAAGACTGTGTCACAGAGACCTCATTGCAAAGCCAGAACTGTATACTCTCTGGCCCTTTACAGAAAACGTTTGCTAACCCCTAGTCTGGGAAGGCAGCCTCAGTGTCTGGAAGCAGCCTTGGGATTTCGAATTAAAAATTCAAAAGAACAATGATGTGGAAATTCTTGTGATTGTGTTCTGAGGCAGTGTGGCTGTTCTTCACTTGGGCTCTGGAGGAGATCCAGCCTGCTTAGAGTTGTGCAAGTCATGTAGTTGCTCATTTTTAATTTCCTAAAATTGAGCCTGAGGCATTTTTCTTTCTTTTCCTACAGAAGATTTTGATTTTACTCCCACCAGTCTTGCTCGTTTTCCCTAGAAAAGTTGGATATTAACCAACACAACACAAAGCAGGACAAAGAAAGGTGGTTTTGGAGCTTAGAGACAATAAATTAATAACAGTCCAACCCTTTGGCTACTCAGCATCCATATGCTCCCTTCTATACACATTTGAAATTTCATACCACAACAGAACAGCTCTGTATTTCTACCTAACAAAATCCAGCTGTCCTTCATATGAGTGAGAAGTTGTCATCCTCTGTAGGTGAGGATCCACACAGTCATTGTATCCATCGCTGACTGTGAATTGTCCTCAAATTCAGTGATAGTCTCACTGAATGTTGTTTCCTAGAAACTAAATTGTGAAGTTACCCTGCAACTACTTGTAAGTAAAATGAGGGAAAGAAACAAAAGGAGGAAATAATTAATAAATACAAATAAACATATACACAAAACAAAAAGAGAACATGCAAAGCTACTGCAAACCACCTTTCTTTGTCAAGAGGCCATAGCTGACATCTATGATACTTCCTCCTTCTACCATGCATTCCATATTCTCATAACCAGAAAATATGAAGAACATACTTTCCAGAATTGTAGATGTCATGTTTTTTAAAATCCAAAGTAAGCAATTGTTTTATTTTTTGGTATTCAACTATTTTATGAAAATTTTGTCCAAATATAACATGACAGTCAGTTTAACTTTATTATAGTATCATACCTTATCATTCAAATTTTAAAGAGTTTAAATAAGATTGGTAATTAAGGTAGACCTGAACATTTACTTTAGATTTTTTTCTTGTGTTTTATAGGACAACATCAAAAATAAATGGTATAGAATATGTTCCTTTCATGAGTATCGATCTGAGAGAACGTTTTGCCTATCCGATGCCTTTCTGGTAAGTAACCACTGTTGCAGTTTTTACTTCCAAGATTGTTTTAATTTTCCAGCATTTTTTCCATACTCTGAAGTCTGGTGTAATTCATAGCCTTGAAATTCAAATTTGTATTAAAAAATTTTGATTGGAGGAGAGGTGCGGCTATGGGAAGGAGGTGGGGCAACATAGCAAGAGTACCTGTGTTATCATTTGCCTAGTAATGAGCACATATGGATGTCCTTTTCCTTGATATTATACTCATAGTGCCTAGCACACTACCTGGCACAAGCTAAGTACAGTTACGTGTTGCCTAACGATGGGGATACGTTCTGAGAAATGTGTCGTTAGGCAATTTCTTCGGTAAAAGAACATCATAGAGTGTACTTACACAAACCTAGATGGCATAGCCTTCTACGCACTGAGGCTGTACGATACTGATGTTATGGGACCACTGTTGTATGTGCAGTTCGTTGTTAATTGAGACGTTGTTACATGGCACATGGCTATACTCAGTAAATATTTGTCAAATTGATGTTTGGATTGCAACAGAAATGCAAGTCAGTGAAGGAATTGAATGGAAAAAGAGAATAGAATAACAATACCACGGTTTACTCAGAAGATAGAATTCAAGAAAGGGCTAATTATGAAGGTGTTAGTTAACATAGCCTTCCAAGACAGTGGCAGCATATGTCAAAAGCCTTAAAATGATTGTTTGGTTCAGGACTCCCAGTTTCTAGTCATCCTAAGGAAATAAAAATTCAGTCAAAGATAAATATAATAAGAGCATTAATCGAAGCATTTTTTACAGCAAAAAATTATTAAACTAAATATCCAACAATATGGGAATGATTAAATAATGGCACATCCATATTATTATGTTAAATATTATGTTATCCATTAAAAATGTCTTTGAAGATGCTTGCAATATAATAAAAAAGATAGAAAATTATATATATAAACCCAAATTTTATTTTTCTTTCATATATTTATAGGTACGTAGAAAGAGTGATGTAACGATACATATGAAAATGTTTCCAGTGGTTGTCTCTAGGTAGCAAAATTGGGTGATTTGACTTTTTTAAATATTTTTATTTTTCAAAATTTCTGCAATGAGTGTGTTATATTTATTATGAGAAGAAAAATCAGTTGAATGCTTGTTATATACAGAACTTATAAAAGGCTCTACAAACAACAGAAGAACTGCTTTCTCATTTTCAAGCGTTTTGCTGTTCTTGGACGGGCGAAAGTTAGATGTCTCAAAGCCACTAAGTTCTCAACCTAATTTTTTCACTAGGGCAACCGTGTGATGCTAGTTATTGATTGGGATTTAAGAAATTTTTATATTTGAGAAGCTTCATAGCATTGATGTTAAAGGCACAGATTCTAGAGCCAAACTGACCAATTTCATATCCCTTGTGACCCTGGGCAAGTTTTTAAAACTGCCTCAGATTTTAAAATAATAATAGAATCTACCTCATAGTGTTAATGTGGTGAGTAAATGAGTTAATAAAATACAAAGCACTTACAGTAGTGCTTGTTATGTTGCAAGCACTATATAATAAGGGTTAACTGTTAGAAAAATAACTTTGTGTTAAATACTAAATTATATTACACAGTTAGGCTGTACATTTCGGATACTTTAAAAATGTTTATACCCCTTTAACCAGTAATTTCACTTCAGGAAACCAATTCTAAAAAGTATTTATAGATGTGATTTATATAAAAGATAATCCTCAATATTATTATAATTGTGAAAATCAGTTATTCTAATATGTTCTTATATGGTTATATTCAAGTAGAGATGTAAACTTGTAGTTCCAATTTTTGTGTAACAAATTAAGATAAATCATATTTTTAGTGCCCATACAACAGAATGTTCATAAGAAGAATATTATACAGCTACAATCAAGTTTTCAAGAAATTAAATAACGTGGAAAAATGCTTACAATATAATTGAAACAGCAAAATATACCATACAAACTCCCTTAATTTAAGCATAGCATTTGTCACAGTTAGAATTTTACTTTTTGCTTTTACTTACTCAAAATCACATTTACTTGTCCAATGTCTGTCCTCCACACTGGATTAGAAGCTTCATAAGGATACTGTCTATTTTGATTAATTTGTACCCCAGTGCTTAGCATATAGTAGGTACTCAGTAAATACTTAATTAAATTTGGAGAAAAATCAAGAATGAATACTAAATTAACTTATGCTAGCAAGATTTTTTCTTTCTTGTTTTCTAGATTATTTTACGGTGAGAATAATCGGAAGAAAAAGTAACAGTAAACATTTTTAAATTCAAGGATAACAGATGACAAGAAAAGGCTTCACAATTTATGAATCTTTGGTTAGAAAGATGGATTTTTAAACATTTTTTTCCTGTTTTGGAATTGTATTACTTTTAAAACCATAAAATAAGCATTATTGAGTAAAAATTATATTTATAAAATATTTTTAATATCTTTAAAGTTCTAAGAAAAAAACATTGAATTTGGTAATTTAGTGTTGACTTAAGAAAACAGCTATGAAGGAATCTTGGATTTATTCTGGATTATGGTTCATATGGCAGGTTAATAATACTAAGTAATTAGGTTATAGATTTGAATGTCTTATTTTTTCCCCCTAGAATTTTGTGATGGCTGTCTTTAAATTCTGAATTCACTCAGTTCTCTTTCTGTTTACAATCAACTACTGATACTACGCAAGTACCAAAATGTTACCTAGAACACTAATGGTTCTGTGAGATGATTATCAGAAAAGTGTGAAAAGTGTTACATACTGTATTCTACTCTGAGAAATTTACAGAAACCTTGGCTTATGAAGGGTTTAGAGCCATCCTCCAGTGAAAAACCAGGACTTTAACCAGGAGTTTGCAGGTCACACCTAACCACAAAACCCTCTTTCTCCTAATATCTATCAATATTTTTTGAAAAAAGAATGTTATATTTGCTTCAGTTTGCATACCATATAACATATTATCCTAGAAATCTTTGAAACCACAAAATTTGTTGCCCTTGCTCTAGTAGAGGTTTGAGGAAAGGTAGATGTTTTTTATTTGTGCTATACATCAATTTTAGAGAAATATTATACGGTGTATTTCCAGCATACTGTGGATAGAGGGTAGTGGATAAGAATGGTGAATTTGGCATCGGAGACCTGGATTCAAGGGCCAGTTCTGCTACTTCTTAGCTCTGTGACCTTGGCAAGTTATTTAATCACTTTAAGCCTTTTCCAAAAATATTTGCTTTAATAGAATTGTCTTGAGGATTAAATGAATAATGTATGTAAAGTACTTTAGCATGATGCCTGTCACATGGTTGTTACTCAGTAATTAGCTACTTTCATTATTAGCCTTGTAGAGAAGTTTGTCAAGAGCCAACATAAGGATCTGTTGCTTCCCTAGGTCCTTTTGAATGAATCTGCTTGTATTGTTAATGGCTCCATTTTATTGAAACTGAATTTCTTGAATATAGCCATACTAAATTAAATTTTTTAATTATGTTCTTAAAGTAAATATAAATGAATTTAAGTTGCTTTTCTGTTTTTAGTTATGAGTTTTCAGTTTCAATTGAGGAGGAGGATCAGATTGACTGGATTCATGGTTAAGTGCAAAGAACTAGATTTGACTAGAGAGTTATATTAGGATGGCATAAATATAGCTATGATCACCATACTGAAAAAGAAAACTCTAGGAAACATTTAATTGTGGTTTTGAGTCATTTTTTAAGATTAATGTTATTACTAGTAGTAGTAAATTTTTTATTATTACCTCAGTGATAGATGGGGCAAGCTACCATTATCACCTAAACAAAAAGCTACATTTTCCAAATGGGTACGACCAGAAGACCTCACCAACAATCCTACAATGATTTATACTGTGTCCAGTTTTAGCATAAAGCAGGTAAACATTTTGTATAATTTTATACGAAAGCTAGCATTTTAAAGTAATTTGAATATAGTTTGAATTTTTCCTTAGATTTTTATTATACGTTCAGATGCATGAGTATAGTTGGAAAAATTATTCATTCTACACGCTTTGACTTAGTCATACTGAGTTAATAAGTATGAATAACTGTTTTGAGCAATTACAGATTTTTATATAGACCCTATTTATCGATATGTGCTTGCAAATGAGAAAGTTGAGAATCTGAACTTCACCTTTGGTAATTGAATAGATATAAAAGACAGAAAGATATTGGACTTATTTGAAACACTTCAGTGGTAGAACAACAATATGGGTTTGGTACAAACTTCAGTTAAGGTTTGCATTGAAGTCACAGGTGTCATCCATGTTAGTGTAAAAATAAGAGTCCTGAAATACTGTGATTGAAGAGTCTTCTGATGTGCATATTCATTTTAATTGGTTATATTATAAACCAGCTTCTTAAAAAATGCCTTTAATTTTTGTGATTAAAAATAGTGTGATTCAGTGAGTATGCTTTCATCCATGTAGAGAATACATCATCTATATTTGATTATTCTAAATTAGCTTCATTGAAATACTTTATTCGGTTTTTCTAGGATTTGTTTGAGCAAAATAGGTGTTTGAAGAAAATTGGCAGTATGGTATTTCTATATTTATTATTTTCCTATTCAAGCAACAGTTCAGATATTTAGTATAAAAAGTCAGGTGCTTAGGTGCAATGCTTAAATATTGTGGTAATGTTGAAATTACATGAATGAATGAGTGAATATATTAATAAATTCTTATTAACAGACAATAGTATCAGATTGTTCCTTTGTGGCATCACTGGCTATCAGTGCAGCTTATGAAAGACGATTTAATAAGAAGTTGATTACCAGGTAAAATTTTATTTTTGTCCCTTTAGTCTTTTTCATATAATTGTCTCAACTGGAAATTTGAAACTTAGGACTTACCTGCATAGAAAATGAAGAGGGTGTATCACTCAGAATATTACGGCCCCTGTGTGTTAAGCAGATGATTTGTGAATGTGGAAAGATTTGCTAAAACAATCTAAGAACGTATGCTCATATGGCTAAAATAATGTATGTGGAATAAATATGTTTTTAAATAAATGGGTTAAAGTAAAATCATGTCATATTTATAATTATACTGCACTGTAGGGCGGCCACTAGACACGTGTGTCTGTTGAATACATGAAATGGGCTAGTCTGAATTGAAATGGGCTGTAAGTATAAAATGCATCAGATTTTGAAAACTTAGCACAAAAAAATATAAAATTGGAAAATATCTCAAATTTTCATATTGATTATATGTTGAAATCATAATATTTTAGAAATGTTGGGTTAAGTAAAATATTAAAATTAATCTCACCTTTTTTTAACTTTCAATAATGACAACTGGAAAATATAAAATAATATATTTCTTTTGACTGGAACTGCTTTTGAATGTACTGAAATGTTACTGAAATATTTTCTTTCAATTTTTAAAAGCTTTTTAGCTTAATATCATTCATTGTAAAAATTAAGCATTATAATTTTTTCATACAGCTTTTCCTGAGTAGTTTTTGTGTATTAAGTCTGGAGAATACAAAGATGAATTAGACACAGACCATAGTTTTAAGCTATTTGCCATTTGGATAAATAGACCATATAAGTAAATAATATGCAACGTGTAAAAGAAAATTGATAGTGATAGTTATTACAGGTATCTTATTGGATAATTTTGCCAAAGTTTATCAGAGTTGTGCTAAGTAACTTTATTACTGTCAGAGTTGTAGTCACCTTAGTTGTGGTTAACTGAAATGGTCTTCTCTTCTTGGGGCCAATAGTAGATTATTTTAACTGGTTTAAAATATATCCACTTAATAGAACATTTATTAGAGTGTATAATTAGAAACTGAGCTCTTTTCAGAATATTGTGAAATTTATGCCCTGCTGTATAATCTCATAAAATACTTCATTCATTTATTTACATTAAATAAGCACTTTGATTCAAGTGAAATTCTTTTTCTAAGCCAATTATAGAAAAAAATTCTCATGTTTATTTTTATAAAATAGTCAAGACAATAGCATGTGTCTAAATAAAATATAATATCCTGCATAGTGGTTTATATTGAATATTAATGTTGGTATTTCAATATTTATTTTCCTTACAAAAGCATAATTTACCCTCAGAATAAGGATGGTGAGCCAGAGTACAATCCATGTGGAAAGTATATGGTAAAACTTCACCTCAATGGTGTCCCAAGAAAGGTGAATAATGTCTCTCCCCACCCCAACTCCTCCTTTCTCTCCCTTCCCCACCTTTGAATCTTGAGTAGAATCATTAAGAAATGTTATTTGTGTGAACATTTAGAAAGTCAGTTTAGTTGATTTTGAGTCTGCGATATTATACGTATTACTACTACTAACATCATATGCTAGTAATTAAAAATCATGACAAGTATAAAGTCTTTTAAAAAATGTTTTGGGAAAATTTATAGGAGGTTCCAAAAGGTAACATTGAGCTAGTGATTGCTAATGCTTAAAATAAATTTTAATCTGATCTTAATTACTTTTTTGATTAAAAAGAAATTGGACAGACTGTGTCTCAGGTCAGAAGCGTTTATATGTATAGTCATAACTTGAGATGTAGGAAGCCTTTAAAATTCTGTTTTCCTTTGTGAAATATATGCATAGTTTTAAATTACACTAATTTATTTAAGAACTTCAAACTATGTTGTGAGGGTCTTGCATTGTTGGGGTTTTCTAGTTCCTGTCTACTCACAGAGGTACATGGATCAGTATTAGCATCACCCCAGAACTTGTTAGAACTGCACAGTTTTAGGCCTCACCCTGGACCTGCTGAATCAGAATCTGCATTTAAACAAGATCTCCTGGTGCTTCTAATCTGAGAAGCTGAGAAATTGCTCTGTAGCTCAGTAATACTCAAATTTTAGTGTGCACAGAATCACCTGGAGGGCTTGTTAAAACACAGATTGCTGGGCTGGACACCAGCAGGGTTTCTGATTCAGTAGGTCTGGCATGGGGCCATAATTTGCATTTCCAACAAGTTCCCAGGTAATGGTGATGCTGTTGTCTGAGAATACCCTTTGAAAACCAGTGCTCTAGCTGATTACTTAAAAACTAAACAAAGTTATTGAGAATGGTTTTTCTGAACTATAATTTTTAAATAACTCTTTGTTTAAAGAAACTTTCAAAGTGCAGTTGCAGAATTCTCCTGTTAGTGTTGGATCAAAATTCGTCTTATCCTCTTGTTTCCCAGATCACTTTATAATATGAATTAGAAACTGTATCTTTGTGGTGATTACTTCCTCTGTTATTTAAATGTATTTTTTTAGCCATAATGTTCTACTTTTACAACTATACTTAGCATGAGTCTTTTTGCAGGTTTAGGTTAAAATGACAGGTAGTAACATTGTAATTTACCTTAAAAGTGAGGCCCTTTTATAATTATTTTAGATATAATGTACATTTCTAGAATCTAATAATTTTGATGGTAGATCCATAACATTTAACCAGTTGGCTCAAGGTTTATCACCTGACAGGGAGATTAGCTTGTAAAATTGAATGAAGACATCTTATAACATTTTATAATTGATCCAATTCTAAAAATATAAAACTATGATGTGAAAATATGAAAACAGTATAGGCATATCATTTCTTTGATTTTATTAGTATAAAAGGTGTTTTTTTAATTGATAGAAAGGAAATTAATGTTCTCTTTCTCCAGGTGATAATTGATGACCAGTTACCTGTTGATCATAAGGGAGAATTGCTCTGTTCTTATTCTAACAACAAAAGTGAATTATGGGTTTCTCTCATAGAAAAAGCGTACATGAAAGTCATGGGAGGATATGATTTCCCAGGATCCAATTCAGTAAGTAACAGAAAGGATGATCTAGACACAAATTTATGTTATCTAATATGACTATTTTAAATTTGAAAGATTATAGATGATATTTTTGTTTAAAGGAAAAGAAAATAAATTATCAACCCCTGAAAAACGTTGATGAGTCACTTTATTATAGGGGTACATGTTTTCTCTTCCAAGGATAGGGCACTGTATAGATTGAAAAGCCTACAATGTATGTGTCTGCTGTTCTATTGGAATATAGGCCGACTCAATACAGTGTGGCACCTTGCCAAAGAAGTCTCTTCAGATCAAAGGGATGTGCCATATTGTCATCCTTACATATTTTTTGATTTGTAAATTCAAGTTGAAGACGTTTTTTGTTTGTTTTGCCCAACCTTCACAACTTAAACCTGTAAAATCAATGTGTGTGTTAATGTCCCATAGTTGTTTGAGGTAAACTGCTGGACTTAACGTCAGAAATTAGTCACATTAGCATGACTTTGAATTATGACACTAACCAGCCCATGGCCTTAGAAAAAGTATTAAACTGTTCTTAGCCTCTTTGCTTGTCTGTAATATAAGGATAATACACACCTCTTAGAATTATGAAGATTAAATCAAGTAAGGTATTCAAATCACCCATCATTCATACCTGGTTGGTTTCTCTCCCTAGTGCCAGGCCTCCTTCACTCTTCTGGTTCTTATAATGCGAGGCACAGAATGTATAGGTCATAGTAAAAAATGCAATAGGATGTTAAAATTTCTTCCTAGCCTACGTGCTCAATTGCTCTGTCTTTCAAATTTTTTTTTTGAGGAAGATTATCCCTGAGCTAACTATTGCCCATCCCCCCCCCTTTTTTTTTTGCTGAGGAAGACTGGCCCTGAGCTAACATCCATGCCCATCTTCCTCTACTTTGTACATGGGACGCATACCGTAGTATGGCTTTTGCTAAGTGGTGCCATGTCCACACCCGGGATCCAAACCGGCGAACCCCAGGCTGCCGAGAATCGGAAGGTGTGAACTTAACTGCTGCACCACCAAGCCGGCCCTTCTGTATTTCAGATATTTTTAGTTTAGTTTTCTAATCCAGTGCCTGTTTACCCAGTGCAGCTTAGAGAAAGAATGAGAATACATGTAAAACATTAGAAAAATGACTAGTATCATAAGAACTCACTAAATGGTGAGTGACTGTCATTATTATTAAAGCAGTTTTTTCAGTTACATGTTTTGAGTTTTCATCATATTTACCAGTAAAACAATTCTATTGTATTCAAGAAAAGCAGTGAAAATTGTAAGGAAAAGGCAAGCATGTGCTTAAATCCAGGTAGGAATTTGAGTAAAATAAGAAATTTATTACTGGTAGAACACAACTTACTACCTTCTGATTTATTCCTCTCAGAATCATTACATTAAATCAATGAGATTAATAGCTACCCCGGGGATCTATTTGAGCTTGAAAACAGCGTTGACAGTGCTGAAATGTGTTTATGTCGCAGAATATTGATCTTCACGCACTGACTGGGTGGATACCGGAGAGGATTGCTATGCATTCAGACAGCCAGACTTTCAGTAAGGATAATTCTTTCAGGATGCTGTATCAAAGGTAAACATTTTTTTTCTCTTTCTTTTTTTTTGGTAGTAAAAGGGGCTATTTTAAAACTTCATGCCTTATTTGGACGAGATACTGGAGAGGCTGTCATTTTCAGTTATTAGGGAAATCATGTTTTTATAATAGACTTCACTTTATTCAGTTGCTACAGCCAGCCCTTATTCTCACTGATGGTTACAGTTAATCCAAATTGTAGATAATCACAAACGTTTGAATCTGGAATTTGTAATATGGAAAAATTATTTTGTATTTCCTAAGTACTTACCAATTGAGGGAAAGTGAGAAAAGAGAAGTCTGAGAACATAGAGAGGAAGGTAGCTTAAGCCTTAAATGGAGAATCCACATGTAGGGACTGGAAAATTGTCTATACAGTAATACACATTCAGCAGTGACACTAGAAAACCTAATGATTGGATAAAATGGTGCTTTGGGAGACGTGCGTTTGTTGTTTCACATCTTCGTCTCTATTTGTAAGTCATGTGCATATGTAGCATTTGCTTTCCTTTACTGATAGGTTTCTACCTGAGAACTAAGTAGTCTAAAGAGGGAGGAGGGGTGATAATTTCTCTGCTGTGCTGTGAAATAGAAATGTACTTCTTGTTGAAAGTTCTTCAGGGGATGTTGAGAATAGCCCATTTTGGAAAAGGTGTCAAATTTGTGGAAATTTTCATGTAAACCACTAGACTAAATTAGGAAAGATGATATGATCTGAGATTACAAATGTGTTTTCCTTTCATTATTTGTCTGTGGGATCATTCCAGGTTTCACAAAGGGGATGTCCTCATCACTGCATCAACTGGAATGATGACTGAAGCTGAAGGAGAGAAGTGGGGTCTGGTTCCCACACATGCATACGCTGTTTTGGATATTAGAGAGTTCAAGGTTTTGCCTTAAATTTTTTTCTCTTGTTTTTCTAGTTTGATATAAGAAATTGTAAGGATCCCAAATGATATGTTAGACTTTTGAATACTGACAAATGAAGGGTAGGTGAAGTTTTTAACTTGTTCCACCTATTAAACAACTTGACCTCTATCCTTGGAAATTATGAAATAAAAAGATGAGAAATATAACGACAGTGACAGCACAGATACTGGTGTCAGAACAGAAATGCCACATGCCCCTTTTTTTGCGTAAAAGTAGCAGGGTTGGGATGAATACACAGCCTCAAGGTTTTGGGCTGTATCTTGCCGTTGGAGCTAATCACAGCATTAGGCTCTAGAGCATAGTAGACATTGCAGAAATCTTTGTGCAGGGACGGAAGAGAAGAGAACACCTGGGAATAAGGAACATGCCAGTGGGTTTGCAGGTATTTCTCTTGCTAGCAGCCCTTGTATGCTGTCAAGCCTTTCAGACCCTGTCTCTGTGCACAGATCATTGGAATGGTTGACTTCATTATTTCTCAGGTTATTGACTAGTGATTTTCAACTGAAAAATGGATCTGTTGTATGGATTAGGTAATACAAAGATTGTTGAGGAGGATTCTTCTTCCCTGGTGGTATGATACCTAAGCTGTCTGTCACTGGAAAGTTTAACCAGTGGTGTGCGTGCCAGTTTCCTGCTTAAACCTATAGACAAAAGTAGTGATCAATCAGCAATAACAGGGGACCAGTATGTATTAATTAGATTGATTTTCTTATGTGACACGTGGAATTACATGAATTATGAAGTCAGTGGGGACCTGCCGCAATATTTAAAAATGTATAGTCTCAGTGCTTTCTAAATCTGCTGGGCACTCTTGCACTCCCAAGCATACTGTATAGCATTGTCTCTTCCTTTGACTACTTAAAAAATGTAAAACTTTACGTGAAACTGAATAAGCTGAGACGTTTGTGTTTGTGTTAGAAATGTAATTTGTCACAAACACTTGTCAACTGTTATTCTCAATTGTGAGAATATTTAACACTGTGTATGTATTACTTTATTGTTAAAACATCCTTGATGTAAGCATTAATCAATAGGTGACCAGTAGAGAGGTAATGGCAAGAGATTTAAATTTAGGTAATGAAACAGTCAATATGAAAGTAAGCTTGAATGTGAGAAAAATTTCTGTGAAAATTGTATCGTTTACCTGGAATATAAAACTATTTGTTTTGATTATGCAAAGAAAACTAGATTATTCAAGAAAACTAGACAAATAATATATTTATGAGGAAAACAAGCACCTGTGGTTTGACCTGAAAACAAAACATTAAAAAATTACTGATTGCCAGTCAAATAAGAATTTCCAATAACAGCCTTTTTAGTTAAAAATCAGTAGCATTATTCACATAGTATCAATTCCACATGGCAGTTATTTTGTAAAGATTAAAGCATTTTAGAGCATATGTGGAGGGAGTAAATGGGGGCCCAGTGACAGGTTTCCTCACTGTGACAGTGCTCACGTTCACATCATAATTCTTTGAAAGTTACTCATCAAAAGCAACATTACCCAGCTTGAGCAGACGTCTCACACTGTGAAGCTGACCCGTTTCCTTTTGTTTACATGAAGTCTTTGTAGTCAGCGTTGATCTTTACCTAAAGTCTTCATGTGTGTTAAAATTTTGTTTTCTCCAGTATCTTTGGGTATATATTTGAAGAATTTCCTGGGTTCATCATTTTTATGTTATTTTTGTTGTCTGTATTTTGAGATACTTCCTTAGTTCTCTATTTAACAATATTTCCATGTTTGTCTCCTTCAGGCATTTATCTCTAGAACCTTATTTGTGCAGATAGATCTAATCTTAGACTAAAGCTATTCCCAATCTTATGTCATTCGTGACTTTCTTCACTTAATAAGATTTTCTTATTAATATTTTCAGGAAAGTGTTATCCTTTTTGTTTGACTCCCTCTAACCTGCTTGCACCTTCTAAGATCTTCACTTCAGTCTCAGCGATCCTCCCTTTGGATCACTTTTTGGTCTCCTCCTTGAGGCGATCTTGCATAGTCCACTGTGAAGGCTCATCTCAGTTCAAGCTGCTGCCTCTAAGTCCAGTCACGTCTTACCAAGGGATTTCTGAACCTATCCCAGGCTTTTCCTTTGCTGCTAGTTGGAATGACTTTGGAAATGGGATGTTTCATCATAAAACAGATTCCTTTTTTTAGTTCTCCAGCATTTCTTCCCCTATTCAGGGCCTCTGAATTGCTGGTTCTCTCTCTAAACAAAATCTACAGCCATGTCTTAGTGTCCTTGAATGTCAGTGATGCCTGGGACTTGCCTCTGAAAAGCTCAGCAGCAGTTTTCTCTCCCTTATATTCCTTTTTCAAGAAGGGATAGAGTCCTAAAATAAGGCAGATTTCCTGCTCATGTAGAACTAGATTTTATGAAAAGAAAGGAATTAGGGTTAAGTGTCTGTTTGCTGATGTGTGGCAGGGGCAGAGGTGAGATACAAGTGGTAAGAAGAAATTGAGAAAATAAATTTGAAGATTCTAGGGAATAAAGCCTCAGAGAAATGAGCCTTACGTCCAGAAGTCACATCTACCCCAGGCCGTGATTTGCCACATTTAGAATAGCAAAGGAATATGTTTTTTAAAAGATGTCCCCCAGACAGTTTGATTTATGACATCGTTAGAAAAAGAATACAATTTCCTAAGTTGACCACTCGGAAAAGAGATACATCCTCTTCTGGATTTACACACTCTTTTGTTTTTCTGAATCAGTGTAATCAATTCTATAGACACACCCAATATTTATTGAGCACTTGCCAGAACCTTAACACCCTCTTCCATAAACTCAGTGGAGACTTCCGGAAAAGGATAATAGTGTTAGCATTTCAAGGAGTTTACCGTCTCATTGGGGAGACAAGACTCCTACCTACATTTGCACAAGTAGGAAAATACAAGATAGGATATTATTTGTTTTAAACTAATTTAATACAGATTGTTAGCACTATAAAGTGTAGAGGAGAGGTAGTCATTAAAAGGAGAAGGGGATTACTGAGTACTAGATACTTTGCATATGTTACTTCACTTAACCTTCCCAACAGTCTTCTAAGGAGACATTATAATCCTCATTTTGTACAGGAGTAAACAAATGCTCAGAGAGGTACATGACCCACCCCTGGCTGGGTGATAGAAGGCTGATTAATAGGAGAGCTAGAATTTGGTCCCACTTCATTCTGACTTCCAAGTCCATGTTCTTTTCTCTTTTCTTCACTGCTTCAATCTTCACAGAGACAGTCCAGTGAAGGAAGAAGCTAAAGGGAATCTGAAAGGAAGGGTCATTAAAAGGGATCAGAGAGGGCCTTCCAGGACAGGGAAACAGCTTGAGCAAATGCCTTTAGAGGTGAAATTGAAGACAGATTATTTATGGGGATTGTGAGAGGAAGGACTAGATTAGAGCCAGAGATAACATGGGGTACGAGTACTGGAAAATAACGTGGGCCAGAGTAGAGTAGGCTTTGAAAGGACAGGAAATTCTTGATGCTCTAAGGCAGCCCTCTTCCTAGAACTTCCGGTGATGATGGAAATGTTCTCTATCTGGGCTGTGCAGTGTATTAGCTACTACTTACACGTTGTCCTTTGAATGCTTGAAGTGTGTCTAAGGAACTGACTTTAAGGTTTTTTAATTTGAATTATCACATGTGGTTAGTGCCTACCATATGGACCAGTATAGTTCTAGGGAATATGTAGCCATTGACAGTTTTTGATCAGGTATGTGACCTGGTGAAAGTATTGATTAAAGAATATTAATTTCAAGTTGATTTGGAAGGAAAAGTATTGATAAGTATTCAGAATGCATCCTCTCTTAGAAAATGCATGATATAACTAATAAAAATATGGTAACACTAGGCGCTGGCTGGTGGTGCAGTGGTTAAGTTCGTGCGTTCCAATTCAGTGGCCTGGGGTTTGCCAGTTCGGATCCTGGGTGCAGACCTACGCACAGCTTGTCAAGCCATGCGGTGGTAGGCGTCCCACAAATAAAGTAGAGGAAGATGGGCACAGATGTTAGCTCAGGGCCAGCCTTCCTCAGCAAAAAAGAGGAGGATTGGCAGCAGATGTTAGCTCAGGGCTAATCTTCCTCAAAAGAAAAGAGTGATAAAACTGTTTTGCAACTATATCTTCTGTTTTTTTTTAATAGGGGCTGCGATTTATCCAACTGAAAAATCCTTGGAGTCATTTACGTTGGAAAGGAAGATACAGTGAAAATGATGTAAAAAACTGGACCCCAGAGTTGCAAAAATATTTAAACTTTGATCCTCGAACAGCTCAGAAAATAGATAATGGTAAACATATCTTTTTAACTTTAATACCATTTGATCTCTAATTAACATGCTTTAACAGTATGAAATGTACTTAAATGACTTAAGTCGTTTATCATTAAGATATTTTTTAGATTAACAAAGACATCTCATTTTCAGGAATATTTTGGATTTCATGGGATGATCTCTGCCAGTATTATGATGTGATTTATTTGAGTTGGAATCCAAGTCTTTTTAAAGAATCAACATGTATTCACAGGTAACTTTTGCACATTTCAGAATATGCTTTATAGAGGTCTCCACTTTTTTCATTTAAAATGTAATGATTAGTTTAGGAAAACTAGTATTCTCTCTTTGTGTCATGCCTATGATAACTATCATGTAATAGTTATTTTCTTTATATTCTTCTTTGGTTATGCCAAAAATTTTAAAAACATAAAACCTGATAACTTAAATGTATTTGAAATACAACACTTTGAAAAGTAATGTTATATTTTAGTTCTGAGAAATTTAATTACTGCCGTTTTTGTTGACTTTATCTTTTAGTACTTGGGATGCTAAGCATGGACCTGTGAAAGATGTGTATAGCCTGGCCAACAACCCTCAGTACAAATTGGAGGTGCAGTGTCCACAAGGAGGCGCTGCAGTTTGGGTTTTGCTTAGTAGACACATAACAGACAAGGTACTGATCCCTTCTTATGATATCCCGTACAGAAATGTTTTAAATCTAATTAGACCTTGTGACAAAATATGTAATTTGATCACAAGCCTGTTTCATTTGTATAGGTGGTTTGAAAATAGTGTTTTCTTAGATAAATATTTTCCTCTAAGGAAATTTATAATTTGTAATCAGACACTTAAAATCTCGTTCAGAAATCATCTATGAAGAAAAACATGAGGGAGTTTGTGTTTTTTAGTAAGGGTTTTGGGGTTTATTATATATGCTTTAGATCTTAAGACTATTTAACATTAAAATATGCTGACGGGGGTTTGGAAATGTTGAGTCATTAGGTCTGTTTCTATAAAGGGTAACCGTAATCTTAATAGCCTCAGAGTCTTATTTAATATATTACTTCATACAATGTGGTCATCTATTGAAATAGTTTAATTCACAGAAAAGTTTTTTATAGCACAAAGCTGAAATAAATGCTCTTAAAAGTAGGGTTTTTTTTTTTTTCCACTTAAGAGCACTGAACCCATTTTCCTAATAACTACTTTGGATTCTTTGTGCTTTTAGGATGATTTTGCAAATAATCGAGAATTTATCACAATGGTTGTATACAAGACTGATGGAAAAAAAGTTTATTACCCAGGTATGTTTAGTAGACAAACATTTAAACAAACATCAAAATTTTATTTACATGACTAAGTTGAAAACTGACATTTTATGTAGGTAATATGCAAAAATAATTATGCTAGTAGACTAATAGAAACCACTCAAACAGATGGGTTGGTATTTATGCTATTTGTGTATTTTATTTTGATTTGTTTTTAATTTAGAGACCTCAGGAAGTTGGGATTTCTGTATTCTTGCACATTGCTGTCAGAGTTTTATTTTTAAAACTTAAGCCATATCTTTTTTTTTCCCCCAAGATTGGCACCTGACCTGACATCTGTCGCCAATCTTCTTTTTTTTTCCTCTTCTTCTCCCCAAAGCCCTCCAGTACGTAGTTGTATGCTATTCTAGTTGTAGGTCTGTCTGGCTCTGCGATGTGGGATGCCATCTCAGCAATGGCCTGATGAGCAGTGGTGATCAAAAATTCTCGAGCCAGCCCTGATGGCCTAGTAGTTAAAGTTCAGCACTCTCACTCTCAGTTCCTGGGCACAGAACCACACCACTCACTTGTCAGTAGCCATGCTGTGGCAGCGGCTCACATAGAAGAACCAGAAGGACTTACGACTAGAATATACAACTATGTACTGGGGCTTTGGGGAGGGAAAAAAAAAAAATGAGGAAGATTGGCAACAGATATTAGCTCAGGGAGAATCTTTCCCAGCAAAAATAAATAAATAAATAAAAGATTTTAAAAATTCTCTGGTTTTCCATGAACTCTTGGATAAAATCCAAGCTCTTCGGCATGATGTATAGGCTTTTTAAATTCTGGCCTTAACCATCCTGTCCCCCTTTATTCCATGTCCCAGCTTTTCACAGTCCCTCAGTGAGGTATTGGCTACTCCTAAACACACCACGCCCCTGTTGCTTCTCTTTTCACACAGTTTCTTCTGCCAAGAATCTTTCTCCTCCCTGCTCTCTACTCAGTTAATTCTTTTCACCCTATTCTGCGTCATGGACATGGTGCAGATCCAGCTTATATGTTATTTCATCCGTGAAAACCTTTCTGCCAGGCAAAGTGAATCTTTCCCTCTGCAGGGCTCCTGAGGCATTTAACATATTATATTGAAACCACTTTGCATTCAAATTCAAAATTTGTATCACTTAGTTGGGGAGACAGATAGTAAGCAAAAAAAAAAAAATCAGGTAATGATACATGTGTAAAGAAATAAACAGGGTCACATGTTAGTGACTGGTTGGTTGCTTTGGTTGGGTGGCCATGGAAGGCCTCTTTGAGAAGCGATAAGAGGGACTCTGAATGACAAACAGGAATCAGTCATGCAAAGAAATAAAGGGAAAACCATTACAGGCAGAGGGAACAGCAAGTACAAAGACTCTAAAATGAGAAGATTGGTGTTTTCTAGGAACAGAAAAAGGCCAGTAGGCCTGGGGAAGTTTGTATCAGAAGAGGTTGGAAAGGTATGCAGGGTCAGATCACATGAGGTTCTGTAAGCCGCAGGAAAGGGTTTGGATTTTGTTCTACATGTGATAAGAAATCTCTGGAGGGTCTTAATCAGGAAAATGACATGATCTGATTTTTTTTTGAGAACATTTTTTGTAGAACATATTGGAGGGGGCAAAAAATGGAAGCAAAGAAACGAGTTAGGTGATTTTGATTTATGTGATAAATGGTGGTG
Source organism: Equus przewalskii (assembly GCF_037783145.1). Taxonomy (NCBI): domain Eukaryota; kingdom Metazoa; phylum Chordata; class Mammalia; order Perissodactyla; family Equidae; genus Equus; species Equus przewalskii. The sequence continues at coordinate 67,824,707 of NC_091845.1, read as the reverse complement.
GTTTGAACTTAAGAGGGTAGGAGTGGAGATAAGGAAGAGTGGACAGATTTGGGTTTCAGTATGATTGTCAGGACTTGTTGAGTTGATCTAGAGAGCAAAGAATGATTCCTAATTCTTTGGCTTAAGCAGTAGGAAGCTGTAACGTTTACTCAGATGGGTAAGAGTTGGTAGGGGCAGCAGATTTGTTGTGGAGTAAAATCAGAAGTTCATTTTTGGTTTTATTAAATTTGAGATGCCTATTAGATATCCAAGTGAAGATGCTGAGTAGGCAGTTGAATTTTTGAGTCGACTTCTGGGATAAGGTTAGGACTTTAGGTACAGATTGAGGTGTCAGGGACATGTAGATGGCATTTGAAGATAGGGCTGGATATGTCACTATATATAGCATATATATGTGGAGAGAGTTGTAGGTACAGAGATGAACACTCAGGACCTTCCCCCCTGGACTCTGACATCTTAAGGTTGAGCAAAGGGAAAGTTATCACAAAAGAATTTGAACAGAGTACCTGATGAAATAGAGTAAGGTTTCACATGACCCAAGGCAAGAAAATGTTTCATGAGGGAAAGAGTGGACAACTGCATCTATTGCTATTTTAGAGGTCAGTAAGATAGAGAAGAGACAATTGGACTTAGCATCCTCGCAGTCATTGTTGACCTCAACAAGAAAAGAGTTGGTGGAGAGGTGGGCTAGAAGACCAGTTGGAGTGTTTGAGAAGAGACTGTGAGGTAGGGAAGCAATTACTGAGAGTTCTTTCAAGAAGGCTGTGCAGAGAAATGGGCAGTGATGGGGGAGATGGGATCAAAGGTGGTTTTGTTAAGTCTTGTTTTGTTTAATTAGAGGAAAACATGGCATTCTTCCCCATTACACTTGTGTTGAGGGCAGGCACTGATTCTTTTCAGTCGATATCCCTAGATATTCTGCATAGACATGGCACATAGTAGGTCCAAGGTTAATGTCAAGTTAAACTGGCTAGATCTTCCATTTTCCACATGTTGGTCATTATGTAACTGAAAGAGCACAAATGTTGTGAGTATATTCCTAGCGTTAAGATGTTATATGGCTTTTGAATTTCAAATATATTTGTTACTCTTTTTACTTGGATTTTTTTAATAGTGATCCCTCTGTTACACATAGTGATTTTCAGCTTTTCAGAGTACTCTCTGGTTTATAGATTCATTTTTGTCGCAACACTCTGAGGTAAATAACACAGGCCTTATTGTTCCCCATCTGACAGAAGAGTAAACTGAGACACAGAAACGTTAAAACCCTGTCTAGCGTCACAGACATGCCCATTCTTTTTCTCTTCACACTAGATCTCACCACCTCTAGGCATTAGAGACGTATTACCTGTTTGAGAGACTAAAAGGTTTAGTTTTTCTAATAGATTACAAGCTAAATAAGCTAAGTGATACAGCATTGATCTTAAATACCAAATCTTAGTAGTGACCTGCATGAAATGGTTTTATTGTATCAGCTTTGATTGATGAGACTGTCAAAGAATATATCAGGCAGCATTGTTCATAATAGCAAAATATTGGAAATAATCTGAATATACAGAATGTCTGAATAACTAGATGGGAGTATAGATAAAATGGGTCATATTCATACAATGGAATATTATACCAGCAGTTTTAAAAGGAAAAAACCGTATCTATTTAGAACAACATGCATCTTAAAAACATGTTGAGTGAAAAATGAAAGATATGAAAGACATGTGCTATATTTTTTAGATATATGCTCACAGAAATATCATTTATGCGTGCATTTTTATGGATGTGTGTGTTAAAGTCTGAAAAGATGTCCATCACATCCGTCAGAGTGGAACGGAATAAGACTAAGGGTGGTGGTCTAAAGGGACTCAATTTTATAGAGAAGCTAGTAGGACCAAAAAAAATGTTAATTCTGAATGGTGGGGACCATAGATACATTTTCGTATACTACTTTGTATCTTTTAAAAGATAAAAAAGAAGCTAATCCTGACTTTAAAATCCTCTACTGGGAAAAAATGCAGCAGAGGGCAGCTCGTAGGGGTTATCTTCTGCCTCACTGACTGTATTCCAAAGATTGCTTTTGCTTATTAGAAACTATTCCATGTTAAAGTTTTAAATTGAAATTTCATGGTACTAATTAGAAATGGTACTACTTCTTTAGTACCATTATATTTTATAGAATTAATTAAGAGGATATCCATCCATTTAGTTATAAAACTTAAATTTAAAAACTAAAGTCTCCTTTTCTGTAAACCTGCTTATTTGCAGCTGACCCACCTCCATACATTGATGGGATTCGAATTAACAGCCCTCATTATTTGACCAAGATAAAGCTGACCACACCTGGAACCCATACCTTTACCTTAGTGGTTTCTCAGTATGAAAAACAGAACACAATCCATTACACAGTCCGGGTAAGTAAATCAACATACAATAACAGAACACCGTAACATAAACATCATGTGCTCTGCTTTGTAAGTGGGATTATCTATAGAAAAAGTTTATTTCTGAAAATTAGTTCTCTATGTATTTTTGTGTGTATCTGTATATGAATTCAGCATTAAATTATGATGCTTCCTGCAGAAAATAATGCTTTTGAAAAGTAATATTTTATTTTGAATGAACATTTTAGTTTTCAGAGTAATAGTTTAGTCCTGAGGTAACATGGTATGTTGGACTAAAAAATTCAATTTCAGAGCAAGCAATAAAAGCTCCTTTAGCCTACATAATACTTTTATTGACTTAAGAAAGATGACTTTGAACTTAGTGAAAGGGAATCAATCACCTCTAAACACATTGCTCTTATGTAGCTGGGAAGGTCATTGTAATTTAGTTCTGCATAGATTTGTTTGCCATAGATCAGTAAAGAAGCTCAATTTGAATAGATTTTTAGTGATGAAAGGGCCATTGGGAGCTGTTTCCACCCCTTCCTTCTTCAGATGCAGAAGCTGAGGCCTAGAGGGATTGTGACTTGTCCTGGTCACACACAGTTAATAGCAGAGAAACCACGACCAGATCCCTAGCTTCCCAGTTCCCTGTGCATTAGACCTGACTCGATACCCGGTTGCCTAGTGGTATCAAAAATAATGACTTTTATATATGCCAACTCATTTTTTAGTCTTCCAATATATTTTTTTATCACCTTGGTGTTTTCATGAGTATAAACTTTATCTGTACAATGAATTTTTTTTATCACCTTGGTGTTTTCATGAGTATAAACTTTATCTGTACAATGAATTTTTTTGGAATCTAGGTATATTCAGCATGCAGCTTTACTTTTTCAAAGATTCCTTCACCGTACACCTTATCAAAACAGGTAAGAGAATTCTTTGGGTCATAATCTTAGAGAAATCTTAGAATTCTCTTGCTTTTTCTCCTTTTTGCCTTTTCTTCTTTACATTTCTTACCAAGTAAAAACCTTCTGGGACTTGACAGGAATATAAGGGGAATGTAAGGAGCCTCCAGTCTGGGTTGGAATACAAGATCTTCAGGGATTAACAGTAAGTGGTTCTGGGGGAGGAAATAGATTCAGAGAGAGAAGATTAATGCAAACTCTCGTCATTAGGGAAGGCCATGTGAATGAACCTTTAAAGTAGAATTTGAGATTGGCTTTGCAGGGTAGGCTCAATGTGTAGAGGAAGATTTGGGGGAGATTCTTGGCAGGGAGAACAACACACTTGAGGACTGAGAGCTGGAGATGGGAAGTTAGTGTGCAGCAAAGTAGCATGACTGAAATGGAGAGTTCACTCGGTGGCCATTAAAGACTGGAGAGGGGGTGGAACCAGAGTGGAGAGATGCCTTTGAAAGATGCAAAGGAGTTTTGTCTTTAAAGTAGAATTGGAAATTGTGAAGTTTTGTTAATACAAAAACTTTGTTTTATTAGATTAATGGAAAATGGAGTGGTCAGAGTGCTGGAGGATGTGGAAATTTCCAAGAGACTCACAAAAATAACCCCATCTACCAGTTTCATATAGAAAAGACTGGGCCATTATTGATTGAGCTACGAGGACCAAGGTTTGTGATAACTTTCTTAAATTAATAATGTTATATTAAAAATAAGCTTAGTGGAACAGAATAGGGTTTTGAAACAGACCTATGCATATATACACACTTGATTTATGATAAAGATGGCATTGCAGAAGAGGGGGGAGAAGATATCCTGTTCACTAAATGGGGCTGGAATAATTGAGTATCCAGGTACCAAAAAGGTAATTAGACCCCTCTCAAATCACATCTAAAAAAATCAATTCCAGTTGGATTACTAATACAGGAGATATCTTAATAACCTCAGGAAAAGGAAAGATTTCACAAAGAGCACATAAAAAGAACAAAGACTGCAGTTTTTGAAAAGTAAAAACTTGAACAGACTTGTACGAGACAATCCAAGTGGCCAATAAACTAAGCCAGAAATTTGAAGCAACCCACAAGTTCACCAGTGGCATTTAAGATTATAACATAGTCATATGAAAGAGTTCTACGTAACAATAAAAGTGACAGCTACCCACAAATAAGTCTTAAAAACAACGCAGAGCAACAGAAGCCACACACAACAGAATATATACTGTTTCGTTCCATGTATACGAAGTCAAGAAGAGGCAAAATGAAACTGTCTTAGGTAGTCAGACTAGACACAAAGCAAGAAAGTGATGACCGTAAGTTAACTCAGTGGGGTAGGAGAAGGGAGTCTCCAAGGGACTTCTCTGGTGCTGAGAGGGTTTTGTTGGTCTCAGTGGGATAACCCAGGTGTGTGTTTGCTTTACAAATAATTTGATGCCCTATATGTTTTTTTGTTTGCTTGTTTGTTCTTAAAGATTGGCATCTGAGCTAACAACTGTTGCCAATCTTTGTTTTTTTTTGCTTTTTCTCCCCAAATCCCCCCAGTACATAGTTGTGTATTTTATTTGTGGGTCCTTCTAGTTGTGGCATGTGGGACACCGCCTCAATGTGGCCTGATGAGCGGTGCCATGTCCGCCCCCAGGATCCGAACCAGCAAAACCCTGGGCCGCCCAAGCGGAGTACGAGAACTTAACCACTCAGCCACAGGGCCAGCTCCTATATATTTGTTTTGTGTACATTGTTTGTTTTATTTCACAATTTAAAAAGGTTTAAAAAATACAGAGAATACAAAAATAGTACTAACTTTTAAATAAAACTAGGCTTAATTTTGTCTCCCTTACAAAGTAATTCAAAAAACACTAACAGTCCTTTAGATATGCTTAGGCTATTTTCCCACAAAATCATTTTTAAAACCTTTACCAGTTTGATGGGTAAAATAAGGTATCTAATTGCTCTTTTATATTTAATTTCTAGATTGAACATGTAAAAATGTTTGACAGTGTGTATTTTTTTCCCTTTATTGCCTATTCATGTCTTCTGCACATTTTTATGTTGGAATTGTCATATTTTTCTTAATTGTAAGCATATTGAATAAGGGTATGTATGTAAGGATATTAACTCATTCACCTATTTGCAAGAATTTTTCCCAGATTGTCATTAAATTTTTTTTCATGTAGAAAAAAATTTTCATTTTAAAGTAATCAAATCTGTCTTTTCTGGTTTATTTTGCTGTGGGCAGGAAATCTCACCCCAATATCAAATTTTCACCGTATTTTCTTCAAATTCTTTTATGGTTTTATTTTTTACATTGTTTTTTAATCCATATAGAATATATTTTCATATTTAGCCTGAAAGACAATTTGAACAGAGTTCTAAATTTGTCACCTCATCATCTAAATAAATAATCCTTTCCATACTGATTTGGAATACCATATCTACTATATGCTAATTACTTCCATAAATTTAGATTTTATTTCAGGGCTCTCTCTCCTCTTCCACTTTTTTTGCTTAATACAATGACAATATTTTATCATTTAAAAACATTATTCCCCAGGAGCCTGTGGTAAAAATACAGTTTCTTCTACGGTAAGTTTAATAAAATATTAATCTTTTTATGGCCTCAGTTTAAAAATATAAACGGTGTTTTGTCTAATTAAAACTAGTATGCATTTGTTTCAGAGTGCTCTTTCCTCCTGCTAAAGCTTTAGAAAGCAGATGCTTGATTTAATGGTACATCTGCACTTTAGGTGTAGTTATTTTTTAGGTCTGTATGTATTTGAGGCTACTTAATAACAGCACTACTTCTGTTCCTTTTTATTACTAGGCAATATAGTGTTGGATTTGAGGTTGTAACCGTTTCTGTGGTGGGAGATCCTGGGCCCCATGGCTTTCAGAGGAAATCGAGTGGTGATTATAGGTAATGTCGGCATTTGATTGTATCTGATTTATACTTGACTTTCTGTGGCATCATCATTAAATATTGTTCTCATTTTCTCTGAATATAGGTGTGGGTTTTGCTACCTGGAATTAGAAAATATACCTGCTGGGATCTACAATATCATTCCCAGTACTTTTTTGCCTAAACAAGAAGGACCTTTTTTCTTGGACTTTAATAGTATTATCCCCATCAAGACAACACAGCTTCAGTGATGGAGAAATCTCAACAATGACTGGATTTTATGCTTACCAAATATCAACTCTTCAAATGAAGACACCAAGCTCCAGGACACTACACACAATAATCAGAATACAATCAGATCTCTAAAAACATTACAGTGGCATCTGGTGCTCAAGTCATGGTGTTTAGTGAGAACTGTATATAGTCAGAATTCCCCTAAATCTTTTAGAAGTACCATTTACATGGTTTTGTGTATATATGGAGTTGGCTTGCATTTAGGGGCCATACTGTATATTAAAGATTAGACTCGGCACTGTGAGTTGCCTTTGCTAAGAGGGAACAGAGACCGGCTGAGGGACGTGACTCATGGAGTGGAAGGGTCAGCTGGTGTGATCCTCTGAGACACTTCCATTGTGTTTGTCTCGTTGGCAGAGCATGTTGTAAGTTAAACCTGCTTGTGTTGTGATTCTACGTCTTGGGCAACTAATTACCAAATGAACCATGTCATCATAACAGATTTTAATTTTGCATTATGACTTAAATGTTTATTGCCCAGATGTTACAAAAAAATAAAGCTTTAAGAAATACTAATTAACTTAGCATGAAGCTACTCATGCTTAAGAATGAAGGTTGTTGAAGTTAGATACCTGACTCCCATTGACTCATGTAAAGAGAACTGAGGTATATTCACTATTCTTATTTTTTATCGCGTTCATGAAGTAGTAATCTGAGACATTGATGACATTACAACTCAGTGTGTATAGTCTTTTTTTAAATTGCTCTGTAGTTCAGTGCTCTTATAGTAGCAACACTGAAGAAAATACAATTGAGAATTTAATATATGGCAGTTAAGGTTGCGTTCAGAAAAACTGCCAGGATACTACTGTCATATGTAAATTCCCAGTTTACATAAAAATCCATCAGCAGAATGATGCTCAACATTTTAAAGATCTGAAAATAAGATGGAATTTTTTTCCTTGTCTCTACTTTATAATTATCAAAACTTATTTTGTATTTCTACTACCTTTAATTAAAATAAAATGTTTATACTTATGGAAACTGCATACTTTAATGTAGAGAAATTGATTATTAAAGGTCTTCATCTAGTATGTTCCACCTAAAAGAGAAACGAGAACTCGTTATTTACATGAAAATTCAAGCTTCAGCAACAAAAATCTGTTCTTTTACATTCCGAATAGTGGTAGATTGTTATACTAAGGAGATTTCACTTTTGTAGATATTTAGTGCTTTCTTTTTAGTATATTAATTTCACGTGGGTTAATTTTTCTGTGGCCCTTTACCCAAAAATCTAAAGCATACGAGGTATATTTATTATAAATACATGATTTGAACCTCTGTGTTAAAGATCTTGTACAGGATGAAAACTGAAATAAGACCTAATCACTGCCCTTGAAACTCTAACGGAGGAGACCTGGATAGGCACAATTTCAGACAGCGTGTTGAATTCTACACTGGAGCTCCAAACACAGCAGTGCAGAGGTATACATAAGGGAAAGATTCATTTTGGCTGAACCAATATAGAAGAAAGTCTGATTCTCAACTGAGTACACATGAGAATCACCTGCAGAACTTATACAAGTCCAAGGCCTATGTACCCCAAATCAAATCAATCTCTGGGGCTAAGACCAGAGAGCAGTATTTTTGAGTCTCCTAGGAGATTCCAACATAGAGGCTGAGAACCACTCCTCCAACATAACCATCTTCTCCTTATTTTCCCGACACTGTCTCCCCTTGTTGCTCGGCTTTAGTAGAGCGAAAGTGGAATTCTAATTCAAACCTTAGTCATCGGGGCTTAAATTAATAGGATCCAGGACCTTAATTGAAAATAAGAACAAATGACGACTGCATTCCATGCTCTTCCTTATAGCAAGAAGGTTACCTAGAAGAGAAGATTTCTGCAACACCAGGATTTCTTATTTGAAGTCAACAGAAAGACATTTTCTTAAGCCATTTTTTATTACACTCAAGGTATTAAGACAGGTACAAAATAACCTTATAATTAGGATACTGTATCAGTCATTAAAAAAGGAGAAAACACTACAGTATGAAGAGATTTACAAATGACTAAAATATACAAGCTGCGTCAAAATTAACAGACAACTTGAAATGGGATTGCTTTTCTTTGAGAAATGCTAACTTTTTTTAACAAAAAAGGACAAGTAAAATACAGTGTTTTAAATGTGTGTAACCATGAAAACATTAAGGATAAGCAGTCTTAACACTATTAGCATAACACTCCATTGCTTCTATTCAACAGCCTTTGCCAGCACATGCCTACTCCCCTTCCTAGCTTTAGGGAACAGTTTCCTCTAAGAAATACTAGTGCAGCATAACCCTTAAAGAATTGTTTATTTTTAAAGTTACAACCTACAGAGAAATTAACACCTTGTCAGTCTAGATATAACAGTGGCAACCATTCTTCACATGCACTTCTCAGAATAAGTCCCCTTGGCTGGTAGGATGCGGTTTATGCGATGGAACCTTCTCTCTCAGCCACGAATCCCCTTCTAAGAAATATCCCTGCTACCCTCTTCCCCCCATCCCCACACTGGCATTCACCTTTCCCACCCCAGAAAGTGCTGTTCATGGTAACCTCCGGAGAAAATGGTTTTCTTGGGTGTCCCAGCATACACACTTTTTAAAAAGCCCCTTCTGAACACCAGAGAGGATGAAAAGGAATAGTGTTCTTGGATTTTTTTAAGCCTTCACAGGGTCAAAAAGGTGTGTTCTTAAGATTTGAGTTTTGTCCTTGTGTTCTTTGTTTTTGTCTTTTCATTTAGATCCCCTGGGATATAGAGGAGAGAACATCTCCATTTTCCCAAACAAACAGGGTGAGAGAAGGGAAAGAGAAGCGAGCTGTTGACCCCCATTTGGCTCAGCTTCCCAGCCCCTCTTCTGGCTCAGGTGCTTTCCTGGGAACTAGTTATTGCTTCCATAACACTGTTTCCGGTAACACTCCACAAGGCTGTGACCTGGGCACAGTGCACCTGCAACACCACCTCTGCTCTGAAAGAACCAGCCAGCCCAAGAGCGCTCCCAGAAGAAAGACCGTCAGCCCTCAAGGTCACTGAAACTTCGTTAGTGCAGTTTAGAGTAAACGCTTAAGATTTGGCATATATTAAATGATTATTGGCACAATGTTCTCCGTACAGTTTCAGGTATAAATTTCGATGTGCACTTGGGCCCGGGCCTTGGATGGATCAGCCGATCTGCACGACTTTTAGGTCAGCAAGAATGCCGTCTCTTCCCTTTGCGCACTGGAGGGAGAGCCGCTTCATCCTGCTCTCCAAGGCCTGGCCCTCAGGGGAGCTGCTGCTTTGGCTCTTGCCACCACCACTGCTGTTGCTGAGACCCCGATTGTTGTTGGCTTTGTCACTCGTTTTATTCTCTGCCCCTTCTGCCCTGTCTCCTACAGAAACGTAAAGATTATTAAGTGAGTATTGACAATTCCAACAGTCCCTTGAGCCCAGCCAATCAGCCAGCTCAGCCCTCCAGAATCTGCCAGTGTTGCCCCACCACGCGCACCGCAGAGGGTCCTCCATCATGGAGGTGCTTACTGCTCTTAGTCCTCAAGGAGCTGCACGTATTCCTCATTTGTAGAGGAACTTTGTCATACTCATCCAACAGCTGGGAAACAGAAACTCTCCAGCATGTGCTTGTCAAGAAGACTGTTGTGATGAGAGACACAGAACCCAAGCTGTACTTTAAAGAGGCTGGTCAGGAGCGGAGCCAGGACCCCCCAGAACAGCACTTGGAAACCATCTCCGTGATCAACCCCGACAGCACATTCACAGAGACCCAGTAACGCAGCGCTGGGGGCTCCGAGACCCAGCCAAGGTCTAGAACAGTGCAGAGATCTGGCTGCAAAGGCAGCGAGTTATCCGGGACAGGCACTACTGGTGAGAGGGCTGCGACTCACCTCGTTCTACCTCACACTCAGGGGAGGAGGCCCCACTGCATTCGCTTCGAGGGCCCAACACCGGGAACATCAGCCCAAACTCTGACAGGGACACGGGGCTTGGCAGATCCAGGCTCCCAGGCCTCGCGACTGCAGGGAATCGGTCGGGCATCTCGGATGGGCTCGTTGGTCCTGAACTAAAGCTGGACACAGACTGGGTTTCTGAGTCATCTTCAGACACAAAGTTGCTGCAGTTGTCATCTTCAAAGGCCTCAGAGGCCACTAGGATGAGAGAGAACACCAGTCACACAGGGTTGGACACAAAGGAACCTAGTTCCTTAAACACCTCCAGAAGTGTTTGCTGCTGGCAGGCAGTGGGACACGGCATGGGGACGGCAGAATCCCTGCCACCGTGGGCCCCTAATAAAAGGAAAATGACCCCCCAAGCCTGCTTGACCAGACAGTAAGGCAGCTGGAAGGGAAGCAGTTGCATCCATGGATATCCAGTGTCTTTACAACAAGGTTCTAGTCCCTGCCCTAGAAGTCAGTGTCACCAGACACTGTGTAACGGCGGAAGATGAACGCAGCCTCAGATCAGGGGCTTTCTCCGCTCCAGTCCCCAAACAGAACCACACGTTCGCAGCAAGAGGGCCGGCCCCTTGTAACGCATCCTGAACAAAGCCTGTCAGACTCAAGGGCTGTCTTCTTCCGCAGTAGAACAGGAGCTGCTGGAAGAAACAGCCCTGCGGGGAGTATCTGTTGGGACCTTTATCTTCCAGGTGACTTCTGATCTCATAAAGGACACACTCAGGCCCACCTAGATCACTATTTGCTGGGAAAGAACAACATTCCTTTACAGTGCTCCGTAGCTTGTGCCTCACTTATCTTGTGGACCAGCATAGCCGAGGCCCAGAGACCTGTCGTTCTTGTGGTTTGAAAGCCACTTCAGCCTTTAACTGTTTCCCCTCAGCCTGCAGGTAATCCTGCTTCTTATTAGATCTTTTATCTTCTACTCCTCTTTTCTCCTCCCTCATTTTGAACACAGCCTTGTGGCATCCCCTACCATAAACGAGAGGACACCATAAGTGAGGAGTACTGTAATGCTGGGGACAGAAAATGGACTCAGATCTGAACTCAGATCCTAGCTCTACTACTTGTAGCCTTGGTCCAGTTACTTAACCTCTCTGAACTTCATGTTCCTTTCCATACACAGGTGATGAGACGAAGTATATTAAAGTACCTCACACATCATCAATGCTCAAATTATAGTTTCCTTTTCCTTTACCTTGGGCCTGGCACTTAAATGTTTGTTGACTGAATTAAAGAACACCTGAGAAAGGAGCTTGGGAAAGAGCCAACAGGGATTATTCCACAGAAAAGAAGAAGAAGGGAAGTGTGCAAAAACAGTGCCAGAAAGGTTGTAACATAGATGGAATCACGTCAAACCTCGACGTTTCCAGGTGGCCCCGGAAGCTCTCCATAGTCAGACACCAGTGAGGGCCACCGTTTGCAGAGTGCTTACTGGGTGCCAGCATTGTTTCATGTAATCCTAACCACCACTTGACACAGTAGATAGAAGCAACTATGAGCCTTGAATGATGTACTCAATCTCAGGAGTGAAAGTGTAACATTTTCCCGACTCATTTGACCACGGAATCCTGACTCTGAAGATCACAGTGTTCCACAAAACCTGGGAAGCCACCAGAAATAGCCCTCAGGCCTGCCTGACTCTCTGAGGCTCCTCCACGATGGCGAGACAGCCCTGGAAGCAGATGACACAAGCCGCGTCATCTCCTGCTTGTGCACGAGCCCCCAACTCACCAGAAACGGCGTCCGGCTCAGGCTTGCCCCCCGCCAGGTCCTCCACGGACGTGCTGCTGCCCTCGGCCCCGACGCCGCAGCCGCGGGGCCCCATGGCGCTGGAACGCCGCCGCTCGTGGATCTCGTCTGAGATCATCTCCAGGTTCTTCAGGGCTGTCTTATACTCGCCTTTCGCCAGGGCCAGTTTGGCCTGCAGGTCGTCCACGGTCTTCTTCAGTTGCTGGTCAGGAGAACGAGAGGCCCGGTAAACAAAGGCCGCCTACCGGCCTTGCGATGCTTTTGAAAGACAGGTTCAAGTACATTTTCTACCCATCACTCCACTCCAAAGACCTTCCCAAGACATGACCGAGGACCTGATTCCTCTTATCACAGCTATCCCTGCACCAGATAAAAGCAGCCACCACCCCCCAGCTCCCGTCCAGGTGACAAACTCAAACTCCAGTACCCAGAAACTATCACAGCAGAATAAATCCCATCAGGGAAGCAGCAGTGGGTGTCAAACTCACACAGGAGCCCCAAGTCTACCATCTGGTCCCCTGTACCGTGGTACTCACACTTGGGCTTGCATCAGCACGCCCCGCGGGATGCTGCCGGTCCTTGGTAGCACCCTAAGAACCACTGCCCCAGTACAAGACAGAAAGGGACTCGAGGGCAGATTCAGAGACCACCGAGGACCCAACCAAGGCCAGAAAACACCGTCAAGGATGTCTCTCTCTCCACTCTCCTCTTGTAGCAAATGCCTCATTTGAAAGCCTGCTGCCACAAGAACTGGGGCTTTGAATGCAGGAAAATCCCATCAGCTACAAAGCCAAAGGCCACACGTACCTCAAGCTGCACGTAGTACTTCGCTTTGAGTTCAAAATAAGGCCTGTGGAAGACAGGAAGAAAAACCCTAAGAGTGATATAACACAGTGACCACTGTAAACCCCACAGGGGGTACAGGAAGCAGCATTCGCCACAGCTGGCCAGGCCATCCTTGGCCTGGAGGGATTTAGACTCTGATGAGGCTGTGAGATGAAGGGTTGCTCCCAGCTCCAGGGCCTGATGGACACAGACGCCCGTCAGAGCCACTGGCTCACCCAGGGCCGTGCTTGCAGAAGGCCCATCTCAGGATATGGGGAACCCACACACATGTACACATATCCTGGAGCCCCAAAACCCTGGGTCACTTTCCTCTCTGGGGAGGCTGTTCAAGTCCACACAGTGTGCCCAGCAGCTACGGTGGCCCAGATCTCCTCTCCTAAGGAGACTGGCTCCCCAAGGATGAATAGCACATAAGGGCTGAGAAGGCGCTGCCTCAACACACATCTTCCTCTGCTGAGGTCGAAGCATCACTCCTCCCGCCCTGAGCACAGTGGGGCCACCAAAAGGACAGGGGCTCATGCTGGGCCTCTTGGACTTTGTCCAGGAATAGAGGTATCAGATGGTCTGCAGACCCAGACAGGTCATGGGCAAGAGAGAGGACAAGAAAGGCCAACATCCTACTAGTCGCCTAGGTTCTGGGGCAGCCAGAGGACACTGGCTCTTTTTAGGAACTTTGGTGTCTGAGCATAAGAGCAGACCGATGCTTTATTCTTGAGCTGTTCACCCTCCATGAAACTCTCGGTCTGTCTGGCTGTTGGGTCTAGGCCATCCCAAGTCCTGTCTCTTGCTTGGAGGCCCAGCAATTGTGAGTGAAGCAGGGGACTTGTCCCCACGATCATTACTGTATAAAAATATATGAGCAGTAGTGAGAAGAGCTTGGGAAAAACCTCCATTACAACCAGTCTTGCACATTTCATCAACTCTTGATCCACACAGAATGTGTATTGTGTACACAGCTCACCTCCATTATGCTGATAGGTAAACTGAGGGGCAAGGCTCATCCACGCTGTCAGCCACAGAGCCAAGGGTACAAGCTGAGTTTCCCAAGGCGCAGCCCCAGGCCCCAGCCAGCAGGCTGTGTAATGGTTTGCTTTTGAAATTCCTTTTTCCAAGTCTCCCAGGAAGACCGTTCAGCACCTGCTGCCCCTGGGGGTTATGTAGAACAGTGGTGGGGCAGAGGGAGCCCGGGCAGGGGCCCCTGGGGAGGCGGGTCCCGGAATGCATGGCACATACAAGGTTGAGAAGATGCGTAAGAGGACATCCACATGGCCCCAGGGGCCCTCACGCCCAGACTCACTTGGACTTGTTGATGGCTCTCTTGAGTTTCTTCTCCAGCTGCCGCATGCGGCCCATAGCCGCGTTGTACCTGGCCGCCGTCTCCTTGTGCACCAGCTCACTCCTCGTCTTGGTCTGTTCTGCCTCCATGACCTTCAAATGACAGCAGAGGTCAGCTGGCCAAGCCCAGAACAGTCCCTTATTGGGGTATTACTTATATCATTTAAAAAATATATTCTTTGAGGGGCCGGCCCATAGCATAGTGGTTAAGTTCAGTGGCCCAGGTTCACGGGTTCGGATCCCAGGTGTGAACCTACACCACTCATCAGCTATGCTGTGGTGGCAACCCACATGTGGTGAGCTAACACATATGTTAGCTCAGGGCTAATCTTCCTCAAGCAAAAAAGGAGGAAGATTGGCAACAGATGTTAACACAGGGCTAATCTTCCTCAGTGGAAAAAAAAAAAATCTCTATATATATTTTTTGAGGAAATTAATGGGCAGACTAAGATTGAACTCACTTCCAAATAGAGGAGGATTACTTTTCCCTATTAAGCTACTTTGGAAAAATCTTGTCAGGTAAGATTAAACAGCCAAATTGTCTGAGGCAATGACTGTGGAAAGAAAACATGGAAAAACAAAAATCAGAGAAAAATAGGAAACATTCTCTGATTCAATCACTGACTCTTCCTTGTGCTCAGGCCTCCTGGCTCTAAGCAGCCGCCATGGCCTCCTCCTGCTCCCAGCCTGGGGAAGGCTCAGAGGCAAACAGTGCCAGCAGGAACTGAACAGACAGCGAGGAACTGGGAGACCTCGCAAAACCAGCGTGCCAGCGTCAGGACAACAAGGCAGGCATGAGTCCAGCTGTTTGGCCCTTTCCAAATGTCCTGAATGAGCTGGTAGACATAGAAGAATCCAGGATCCAGAGGCTCAAACTTCACATTTAAACAATTAAATAAATATCAAATCATTAACATCAGATTTTGAGGTTCACAAAAATTCATGATCAGGAGACCAGTCAGAGTTCTGGTGGGAACATTTTGTTCAGCCTATTGATAAAAACAAGTTAAAAACCCAACAGCCATGGGGCCAGCCCCGTGGCCGAGTGGTTACGTTCACACACTCCACTTGGGAGGCCCAGGGTTTCACTGGTTCGGATCCTGGGTGCAGACATGGCACCACTCATCAAGCCATGCTGAGGCGGCGTGCCACATGCCACAACTAGAGGGACCCATAACTAAAATACATAACTATCTACTGGGGGGCTTTGGGGAGAAGGAAAAATTAAAAAAAAAAAAAAAAATCCCAACAACCAAGGGCGCTCAAGGGCCCAAAACACAGCAGCTCACGGGCATTCCCTGACTCATGGACAATGTTGGTTCTCTCCCTCTTTACCTAAAGAAAAGCCTCAGAACGAGGCCTGCCTTGAGGAGAGATGACGAAGGAAATAAACAGCAGTTTAGGCCATATAAGCCGCTCACAATTTCTTTCCCCTCTTCCACTTACAACTCACGTAAGCGTTATAAAATGAACTGGAGAGGCAGAAGCAAGGGTAGGCTAGAGAGCCGTACTTTGTTTTACGTGAAGAGCATCAGAGAGGAGCCCAGGGGGCCCTCCTCTCAGACCCAGCAGGACCGTTTTAGGGAGGCACCGTGCCTGTAACGCGAGGTTGAAGGAGCAGCCACGGCCCGAGGCTGCCAAGGTCCCACCATCCGCCCCAGTAGCAGCCAGCCAGCCCTGGAATCACTCCAGTTTGCACTGACTTATAATAAGGATTTTTAAAAGTGTCGGGAAAAATCATAAAAGACTTTGAAATGCGCATAAAAAACTACCAGGTGTCTTGTCGAGCGGACCCTTCCAGGTTGTCTCTGGCTTTCATTGTCTTGGAGCTGTTTTACCACCCCGTAAGCTGTAGAAAATGGAGAGCAATACAAACGATTCTTATCCCTAGAAATGAAGATGGATTGTGTCCCAGTGGAGGCGCATCTGACTATCGACTGGCCTGGAAATATTGACCCATTTTGCATGTTTGTAAATTCATCTCGGCATCCCTGGTTTTCCACAGATGAGAGTGTTTTTTGAATCCTCCTTTGAAATAGCTGTAACATCTTATTAGTTCCCTCCTTAATTAATGAAATAAAATCTTTGATATGAGTACATTTTATATTTATCAGGATTATGCTTTTACCTTCTTTAAAATATATATCTTTTAACAATGGTTTCAATGTTTGAGATAACTTTTAAAAACAACAGAATGAAAACAAAGCCAGAGAAGGGAAAGAAGAGGGACCTGCACCGAGCTGGCAGGAGGTGACAGGCTCACTGAACGACTTCTCGACCAAGACCAAAGGGCTGGGAGAATCCTCTTGCTTTACTTCTAACACCAAAGATGTCACAGTGAAACAAAATGCACGAAAAACACCCCATGCTTGGATGCTGTCTTGTCTTAAATCTTAGGCTTTAAGGATTTCCTGGGGTAACCTTTATAAAAACTCAAAGCCCCAAGCTTATCAGACAAAGACAACCTCTTGGGTGTGACCTGTTCCAATACAAAAGAATTCAAGGCAGCGTTCACCTTTAAGGAGCTGTCCGAAAGCATTTGAAACAGGCTGACTGATGCAGGATGAAAGCTGTGATTTGAGGCTACTGCAGAAAGAGTCCCCTGCAAGAAGTGGGGTTCTAGCCAGCCGCACCGAGGCCCTCGTTCTATCTCGGCCCCTAGTCTGCAAAAAGCAGCACAGGTTTTCCAAAATTAAGCACTTAGAAAGCTCCAAGCACTTGGCGATATTGCCAGTGAAGACTGACGAGGCGGCAGGCATGTCGCCGTCCCCTGCCTCACCCCCATCAGGCCACGTCCACCATGTCCTGTCCCAATCTTCCCCGCCCCCCACACATGCAGTCTCTCGCTCTTGAGAGACAGGCTCCAACTCCCAAGTCAGCCTCCTGGGGAAAGTCACCAAGCACGTCACCTTGGTTGCATCTCCTAGGCAACCAAGGAGCCCCTCCATCAGAAGCCTGGAATCAGGATGGGCTGCGTGCTGCTGTGCAGGGGGAGAAAGAAAGAGGATAGGGAGGATGGTGGCGCAGGTGGCTCTGCCGGGAAGGTTGAAGCCACAGGGAAGTGATAATGAAGAAATCCCACAGGCCTCAAGGCAGCTGCAGGCTTGACTGAGCAACCAACCAGGCACGTGTAATTCAGACCTGGGCAAGACGCCCACGGCCATCGCCCCAGGCCTCCCGGGGCCAGCCGTGCCCTCCTCGAAGCCCGGGTTGACAGCAATTTCATCTGGACTCCATCTCTGCACTGTGCTCTTCAGTCTTACCACCATCACATTCAATTTAGAGCCACATACACTGATTAAGCACCTACTGTGAGCGCAAAGCATACAGGAGACCATACCCTGGGCTGACAGCCTCACAGCGTATAGACACGGCCAGCAGCTGTGACCATCACTCAAGCTGGTGTGGGATCCAGGCTGTCAGGACGGCCATGGCAGCTCAGGGGGGCTTGACAGCAGAGGCGGCGCTGGAGAGGGGTCTTCAGCATGTGGCATTTGGGATAACGGATATGAAGGGAGGAAGCACTTCTGAAGGGGCTGAAGAGGGTTTGCCCAGGCTGCAGTTCTTCCTTGGGTCTAGCCACATGTCCACTGCCCCGTTTGTCATCTCCACAGGATGAGCATGCAGGACTCACACAGACAACAAAGGGAGCAGTGCTCAGCATCCCACCTCATTTCGCAGAGCTGGAAGGCTCCAGAAGAAAATAATTGTGCACCATGAACAGAGTCTTGGCTTCCCTCGTGATGGTTTAGAACTTCCTCCCCAGAGGGGACCCTGTCCTGGGGAAGACCCACAGGCTCTCTGTTAATTTCTGGGTGCATCCACCTCAGCCTACAGGACTAAGAAATCGGGCACTTCTGGGATTCTCGAAATCCTGCCCCTCAGACCTGTCCCAAGACTGGCCACCTCCCAGTGTCATTCCAGGGTTTGAGGCCCAGTCAACCTGAGCAGCCAGAACCGGTGCTGGATGAGTCTGCTCCAGGACAGCCGCGGCACCAAGCCCTGGGCAGGTAAGTGGGCAGTGGGCCCTGGAGAAAGCATGCAGGTGGCAGCTGCCTGTGCTCAGGATTCTACAGAAGCCACAGGCCTCTGCCCCTCCTCCTAGGTCAGCAGGACAGACAGAGGTGTGGGTCCAGGAGTGCCCAACTGGCCCCTCCTGGGAGCCCAGGGTGGCAGGCAGCTGGGGCCACTGCTCAGACACAGGCCCTCTGCTCACAGCAGCACCCGGAGGATACTCAGATACTTTCCGCCTCGACACTGACAGGCACTGAACAGGTGTGCCAGTGGGCTGGGTGCAGCCTACTCACTGGGTCCCGTGCCAGCAGAATGACCTGAATTCACCTGCCGACATCCACCCAGATGGCTCCCCCATGTCCTGTTCCAGCTTTCTCAACTCCTCCCCACTCCTTGGGCCCTTCTACCCTCGCTGACATCCCCAACATCCTGGAGCTAAGATCAGGGTCCTCCCTCTCCCCGGGGAAGGCAGTTTCACTGTCTCCGCAGAACCTCAGCTCATTCAGGCTGTTTTCTGATTTTTATTGCCCCCCTGGGCTAGGGGAGCCCGAGACGATGGCTTCTCACCGCCACGTGGGAGAGGGGTGGTACATACCCACCAGCGTCGGGAAAGCTGGCCTGGACAGCCCCTCACGCGCCATCCCAGGCCTCAGACACCCAGGCACCCGGCCAGTCTCCATGCCAGGCCCTGGGAGGGGAGGCCGCCTCTGCGTCCTTTCCTCTCCTGCAGCTGCCTGCTCCAGTTCATGAGCAGCTGATGCCGCCCCATTTCCGAGTCACATTCTCTTCCTCCTCTGTGGGTCTCTTTTGGCAGACTTCAGAAAAGTCGGCCCCTCCTCCCAGACGCCAGGCCTCCCCTCCCAGAGGATGAACCACTATCACCTTCCCAGAAAGGCTGCTTCAAGGATAAACCGGCCGAGGCTGCAGGGGCCTCTGCTGCCCAAAGCCCTAAGCAACAAGCAGCAGGGACTCGGGGCCCCGCTCCCCAGGGAGGCCACTCACGTGCAGGCTCAGCAGCTCTGCCTCATGCTACCTGTGGCTTCCAAAGCCCTCCCTCACCCCAGCACTGAGTGGAGGACTGTTCCTTTGTCCCTGTCTGTGGCACTGCATGTGGCCGAACAGAGAATACCGGGGCTCCTGGCACCGCTTATGTTCCCTAGTGCAGTGGCTTCAGCCGTGGCTCCAAGCATGGCTGCCCAATGTCACCAAAAGTCTCAAAGGAACGAAGGGGACACACTGATGGCCTCGGGCAAGGAACATGGGGACCCCTTCTTCCACTGGGCCTGGGGTGGGGGATCATACAGCCCAAACCCCTGTACTTCCTTAAGATAGCCCCAGATCTTTCTCTAGACCCATAGTAGTACTGTCTTTGGAAGAAGAGGGTGAGACAATGTTCCCTTCTCCTGAAGAAGCAGGCTTCCTGGAATACCCAGAAGTCAGACAAGGCAGCGGACGTATTCTAGACCCTTCACTGTCTTCATTGACTAGCATTCAGCAAGCCGAGCGTGCCAGGCCCACAAGGCTCCAGGAGCAGGCAACACGAGCCCCATTCAGGGAAACACTGAATCCACAGGGAGGCTCACAGCGAAGCCGCACATGCGTCTGCACCATCCATCAGATTCAGAGCACCTGTCCCCACAGGCTGAGTTTCCTAGTGACGCAAAGATGTGGTTGGGGAAAGCTGTGCCACCAACCAGCTCTGTCTCCTCCTCCCTCAGCAGGTCAAGGAGCAGCCCTTCAGGCCTATGCAACTGTGAAGGAATCTGGGAAAGAGGAACAGCAGCCCCAGGGTGGAAATCCTGCCCTGTGACCCAGAACACCTGCCAATCTGCAGTGGTGACTCCCACGACCAAAAACCTAAATGTCTAGGCCCTTCCCTAGTGAGGCCACACATCAGACAACCTTCTCCAGGCCCCTAAGAAGCCCCGTGTGCTCTCAGGAGGCCCAAGGCTATCTTGTACGGCCACACAAGTTGTGCACTGCACAACTCCAGGCAGCGCCATTCCCAAAGACGACAGTGTGAATGGTGCTCCTGGGAGTTGTGCAATGTGGGGTCATCTGGGGACATCTCCCCTTGACCGGCCACTCATCATCCACGAGAGCCCCAGGGTTTAAAAAACAGATTAAAAAGAAGAAGAAGAAACATGTTTTGTTTTGTTTTTTAAAGAACAGATTAAATATTTCTGAAATGATTCTTACAGGCTAATTTAGATCTCCAGTCGGGGTGGAAGGAGGGCAAAAAAGGAAGGCCACCTTCAGCTAACTTCTTAGAAGGAGCTACTCTTTTTTTTTTTGGTCCTTTTCACGTCTGTCAGGCTGTGGCTTATAAATTTCCAAGATTTCCAACCTCTGCTTGGTGTTTCACCAGCTGACCCAGGAAAGCGGCCCATGTTCGGCTCTCCAAGCATCGTGTCCACTAGGGGGCAGGAGGCCCAAGGCCACACACAGACCAGCAGGGCGCCTCAGGCTTCATGGGGAGCAGGTGTAAAGCCAATGCGGATTTGACTCTCGAAGTCATTTGTGTGTCAGACTTTCTATTTAAGGAAGCACAAGGCCATCTTTAATTATCAGGTCCCCCAGGACTTGAGCCACGGTGGCAGGTGACATTGAAAAGGGACAGGCTGTAGACATTAATCCTGACTTTCTCTTCCAGCCCCACAGGCAGCCTCTCAAGGAGTCAAGGCCAGGGTTGCAGCCCCCAACCCTTCTATGTCACTCCCCCATCCAAGACCTCAGTTGGAGCTGTTGAAGCCACATGTCAGCTCACCCACCACCCTGCAGCGAATCAGCCTGGAGAAGGAGGGAGGGGTCCAGAACATTCTGCATGACTCCCAGGAAACCCAGTAGAGTTAGGTGTTAGGTGGAGGTGACAATTCCAACTGAGCCAAGAAGCTGTCCCACCACTTCTGATTCTGAGCATTGTGGGCAGAGAGGAGGTCGTGGGAGCTGGCAAAGAGCCAAACCATAATGGCTTAAAACCCAGGAGTCAAAGCTGGGTAGAGGTCATACACAGCTCACTTCCTGTCTTCATGCTGGCTCCCCAAATCCCCGCCCAGCCTGCAGGCCAGGCCTGCGTGCCCACTGGATTCTGGTCTCCCCCACCTTGGCCCCCGTCTTCCCGCCGCCAGCACACACAACCTAAGTCCAGGCCCAGCACGGTTGGAGGCTGTTAATCAAGGCCTTCTGCCTGGGACTGTAACCCGGGCCAAGCCCCCAGCACCACCCGGTCCTCTGAGAAGCCCAGTCCACAGGCAAGACCTTCAGGGATGGTCTGAACCAGACAAGCACCAAGGAGCACAGGGAAGGAGCAGCTATACCCGGCCCTGGGCAACTGTCATCCCTGAGGATGGCTTAGTCCCAGGCCTCGCTGATGTGCCCCACGGAGAGGACAACCTGTGACTTTCAGAGAGCGTTTTTAGGTAACGTGCCTGAGAGTCTGTTTCCTCTGCTTGGGGAAACCAGCACACACAGAGCTCACCAGAATCAGCAGGGAGTCTGGATCAGACGGACAACGGGGAGGTGCAGAACGCTCCCACACCCCACCCACAGGTACACAGCCTGCCCTGATGCAGACGCCCACACGCACACAGACACGCGCGCAAGTGCAGGCACACCCCTCACAGGCACACACAGCCATGACTCATACCCTCTGAGTGGCGTGATTCAGCATCTCCTGCCAGGCCGAGTCGAACTGCCGCTTGTCATCCTCCAGCAGCCGCTGCTCAGCCAGGGAGATGGTTTCCTTGGCGGCGCGTAGCACCTCTGTGGCCCTCTGGAAGTCCTGCGTGGCTTTCTGAGCTTCCAGCTGAGCCTGTGTGAGAAAGAACCCTCATGAGGCCTCAGGAAATGGCAGGAGCTCCTGCTGGCCCATCACACCCTCCAAAAGATGACCAACCGGAGGGCCGAGACATGCCCTGTCCATCACTACCTTTCCACCCCGGGAACAGGCCTGGCACCTGCAGGCCCTTGAAAATGCTGGATGGGTGAAGGGCACCAGATGGATGAATGGACGATCTTCATAGTCTGGAACCCAGCGGGCCAGATAAACACGCCAGCTCTCAGTCAGAGTCAGAGACGGCAAACCAGCCCCTTGTGTGACAGGTATGGCCAACCGTGGCCTTCACTAATGATGCCAAGGTGGACAGGGATCCCCAGCACCATCCCTGCCCAGATCCATGGCTCGATTCATGACATGTCAGACCAGAAAGGCCCCAGAGATCACAGTCCAACAGCTTCATTGACTAGGTGGGAACTGTGGCTCCGAGAGCACCGAGTCTTCCTTAAACTCAGACAGCTGGTCAGAAGCAAAGCTGTGACCGGACTCCAGAGTCCCACCCCAGGGCTGTCACTCTGCCAGTCAGGCCCCCACTCAATTCACACTTGCCACACCAGCGACAGAAGGACAGAACTTTCACAACATAGTCCCTGCTTTGAAGGAACATCAAGTGGGAGAATCAACACAAACTGTAGCTGAACAACCACCAGCCACAGACAACCACCAGCCACGTGTGGCTACTGAACACTTGAAATGTCATTAATCCAAATTTAGTGTAAAACACCCCAAAGTTCAAAGACTTACTACAAAAAAAGAATGTGAACTATCTCATTCATTTTTATATTGATGATGAAATGATAATATCTTTGATACACTGAGTTAAACAAGATATCTTATTAAAATTAATTTCACCTGTTTCTTTTTACTTTTTTACAGTGACTACTAGAAAATTTTACATTACATAGTTGATTCACATTCTCCCTCTTTTGGACAGTAAACACACCTCCCCCAAGAATGGGCCATGTGATGGCATCAGAAATCAACAACACAACCCTCGGTCACCACTCTGAACTCCCTTCTTGAATTCCCCACCAGAGCACGAGCGAGCCATTGCCAAACGCTGGCCCGAGCCGCATGCTACCCACCCACCTCGGTTAACCAGTCCCCACGTCAGTTACATAAGCCTGGGGACACCCACGGGGCAGCCCCTGGGACTCGGGGGGAGGGGAGGGGAACAACAGGGCCCCCACCCATCTCCAGAGGGAGTCTCACATGACTGAGAGGAAGTCTTCAGAAACCACAGGATGAGGACACTTTTCGAAGACGGTTAGGGGAACAAAATGAGACTTGGAGCACAGCAGCCCCCAGGACAAGGAACAGCTCTGTGACCCCATGGTTGCCACCCTCCATCATTCAGGGATCGGTGAAGGAGTACTGCACCGCAGACCGACCCTCCAGGCGAGGACAATCTGGTCAGGATGCTGAAGTGGGCACAGAGCAGATGTTCAGAAGTCTGTCATACGATGCCATGCAAGAGAGTGCCACGGGAGGGAGGGAACTCTGTATCGTAAGGGGATGTGGGGGAGACATTCCTTCCAGCAGAGGGAATCGAGGATGGCTTCGTAAAGGAGGATGATCCCGAAGTGAGGATAAAGGATGGGGACGATTTGGAAACGAAGGCTTGATGGGGGCCAGGAGGAAGCAGCGTTATGAGACTCACAGGATGTGTAGGAGACCTGACCAAGTCTCCCATGGAAGTTTTCAAAAGGAATCGAGCGTGGAGGCCTTGAATGAAGGCTTCAGCCTAAGTGGCCCAGGGACCCGTCTGCTCTCTAAGTGCCCCAGACCACGCAGCCACTCAGGGGCCTCAGCCACACAATAGGGACAAGGGGCCCACCCTCTAGAGAACCGAGCCACCCACTGGGAAGAAACGCCACAGCGCAACATGCTCTGGGCAACATAACTCACCATTCCAGACCTCGCGCCCTCCCCCTACCCCGGACCACCCACAGTTCCCCCTGGTGGGGACAGCCTTGTGGGGGCCTCCAGCTGCCCAGACTTGCTGCAGGGAAAGGGCAGCAGCACAGGGCCTGTCACTTCACAGCTGTCCCCACCCTGCACCACAGACCACTACCTACAGGTTTCCAACCAACACCAGCAGACAATTAATCCCCCAGGATTCGAATATTTCCTAAAATGGGATTTGTATTTGGTTTTGGTTTTTAGGAAACTTTAATGTTTCAATTCAGCACCATTTAAGAGCCAACTCTCTTCCCCCAGGTTTCCCTGCTTGAAGGAAGCTTTTCTTCAAACCAAAGAAGCAGCTCTCGTGGGGACCTTCTAAACCGTGGCAGCTGCACCCCGGGCCCAGGACTCCTCACCGGCTCTCATGAGTTCCAAATAAGGGAGCCTGATCTCTACAGAGATGGAAGACAGGAAGCCATCTGAAGAGGACTTGCAGAAGAACCTGCTCTCTCCCAAGATCCTGGTGAGTTCCTGAAGTTTCCGTGAGGTTCCGTCCCTCCTGTGGGGCAGGATCAGAAACCATGCCTGCCCTGTCATATCACGGCTCCTACTAAATTAACGGTTGGCTCCACACTTAACCCACAGCAACAAGGGGGCATCTCTCCATCAATTACCCACTTACTCATTCATTCAAGTAAGTGTTGGGCATCTGTCCTGCACCCCCTCGGTCTATTCTCTCCATCTTTCTTGGTAAAAGAGCCTTTACATCTCAGGGCGAGGGAACGTGCCAGCTGAAGGCCCTACTTCCCAGCCGACACTACAGCTAATGCCCCTGTTAGTAACTTCCAGCTAGTGAGATGTAAATGCACGTGGAGTGAGACCTCCAGGACTCCTTTGTCTTTGCATCTGTGATATTAATACAATGGCTGGTGCTTCAACAGCCATTTTGGATCATCAGGCAACTCGCTAAAGATGGAGGAACAGAACAGTAAGTTAGGTGCCTGTCCTGGACCCCGTCACTTTTTACAGGACAGAAAAAGTAAAGCCAGTGTTATTTGGAGGGTTTGCTGTTAAACTCAGCCAAATCTGAACATAAATGATACCACATCTTCCCCTCTACACAGCTGGGCTATTCTGCAAACCTGCTAGAAATGACTATCACAGGCCAGTGTAGACGGGTCAAACCTCCCTCAGATTCCTTCCAGCCAGTCGTAGCCCATTTCACTACTACTAAGCCCAAGGAACCGAACTTTGGGGGCTTCCTAAAGAACCCTAAAGCTCATGGCCTCCTCCAAGACATTTCATAAAACATTTTCTAGAATGACATACACGAGGAAGAACCAGGCAGGCGCACACACAAGGCGAGGGAGCATCCCACCACACCCGCACTAGTGGGATGTAGTCCATTCGCCGTTGATGGAGTACCTCCTGGAGGCTGTTCCGGAGAGGAGGGGGCCCACACCAAAATCAGGGTTCCAACTCAGTCTAGAAAACGGAGATGTTCATTAAGACTCCAGTACAAGACAGGTTGTGACAGTGACAGAGGTATAACACGTGCTATGGGAATGTAGGGAAGAGAGACAGTGATCTGTCCCAGGTTTGCTGGGGAAGATTCCTCCAAGGAGAGGGTGCCAGGCACCAGACTGGCCACAGACATAAAGGAGGCATCAAAGAGTTTACCCACATCTCTAACTGAGGAGGGCTTAACTCCGAGAGCGCTCCCCAGTGTCACAACAGGACACATGCCCTCCAAAATCAGAGGCCAATGGAGCAGCCCCAAAGAGAGGTGGCCACCTGGTTCTCACCATGGTCTAAAAGACGATACCTAGAAATCCTTGGCACAACCAACAAAGTTTTACCTTCAAACTCTCACAGAGGACCCAGGACCTGGTAATAATACATTATTTGAACAAGGGCCCTACATTCACAGGGCCCTGGTGTGCACAAGTCACAAGGCAGTTTTCTCCTAACAGAGAAAACCAGTGAGCAAACGAGAGAGTTGAGGCTCTGGTTGTAACAGTACCAAAGAGGAAAATGTTCGTGGAGCCAGGTTTGAGCTGTGAGATGCAACACAGGAAAAATGTTAACTATCTTCATGACTCATGGATACTAACGGCTTTCATGGAAACGGCTCTACGGAGAGCATTTTCAAAGGCTGCTCATGAATGAATTTGACAAGTGACCTTCATTAAAGCCTGGCCAGCCGGCTGTGACTGTGAAGCCCTCAGAAATGCGGGGGTGTTCCGATGTCTTCAACAAAGGAGTGGGGCGTAGAGAGGTCCGCCATTGTCGAGGCTGCCAGGAAAAAGGAGAGGCTACAGTCACGGCGGTCTGACTCAACTTCCACTCCAGCCCATAATCCCTCTCAGGAAGGAACAAGAGCATCCGGACATGTGCGTTGGATGCAGCAAAGCTTCAAGGAAGTTTACAGGCCATCCAGTTCAAGCCCTTCATTTTTCAAAGGAGGGCTCAGAGAAGAGAGTCAACTTGCTGAATGTAACACAGCCATTTAGTGGCCCGCCAGAGCCAGGGAAGCAGAGCCTGTGAACCCTATTGGGACTAGTTCTGCTCTACCAGCAGCGTCTGCCCACCTGGGTAACTTTGGCAGTGACACAATCACTGGACAAATGGACAGTATGACCATAACTAATACCCGGCAAGAGCTGTGAAGGGGCCAAAGATGAGATGGGAACTCAATCTGTCTGCAGGATTGCCGCCCCGACCTGTGACTCATGAAGGTGTTGCTCATATGCCAGCCAGTTAGGTACCAAAACAGAAAAGGAAAGGGGTCTTGTCACTTGGCTGCCCAAAGTCGTGCTCCGGCTGGGGCTAGCTCCAAGACCCCAGCCTCCAGAGAGAGCTTGCAAGACAAGACTCATCCAGTACGCGGCCACTAATAAACCCATGAGTGTGGATACAGATGACAATGAAGACAATCATCATAGAAGCTACTCGGTGAGCATTTTTCCTGCATCAGATAATGTGTGTTCTGAGAACAGTGCCTCACTTAAATCTCAAAATTACCCTACAAGGTCAGTCCAATTAGCATCCCTACTTTATAAAGGAGATCAATGCTCAGAAAGGTTAAATAAATTGCCCAAGATCACACAGCTACCAAGGGTGGGGTCAAGAGTCAAACCCTGACCCAGAGCCTTCGTTCTAAACTTCTATTAAATATCACCTGCTGGGGCTACCAACTCTGGACAAAGAGCCTCACTCCACCCTAATCAAGGCCACACTGGCCACGGCTAAACAGATGGGGGGCGGGGCGGGGGCGCAGGGGAGAAAGATGTCGGCCGCCAAGGAGGTTGTGGTATTCGTTCTGCAGAGTGCGAGCGAGGAATGGGGAGGACAGCCCGCTGCTGGAAGAGCTGAGCTCACGCAGTCAGCAGCCAGGGTGCGGGCAGTGGGGTCTAGAAATCGACCCTAAAAGCTCTCTGAGCTTACCCTCTCCTACACCCCACCTCACGTGCTCCTGGGAACAACTTGGATCCCACCCACAGGGGAGCGAGGAGGTTGAATGAGACACAGAGATGCGTGGGGAAGCCAAGATTTCTCCATCTATCAAGACCACACACCCATTCAGGGCACCGGCCCTCGTGATTGCTTTCCCCACTCCCTTCTACGGGCCGTCAGCAATTCAAACCCAAAGGGATTCTCTGGGGTTTACTTAGGAACGCGTAGGCTCAATGTGCAGGCACCTCCCAGCCCTTGATTGAGCAGTTATGGAGCATCGAGAGGTTTTGGGATACCCCTGGACACCTGGTCATGAAAGGGAAGATGGGAGTGCCCCACTGCCTTCCAAAGAGAACAGGGAGTCATCAGCCTGGGGTGAAGCAGAGGCTGCCGAGTGTGAGGTCAGCAATGGCCCTTCAGGCCATGTGGGGCAGCCGAGCACTGAGGAGAGGGATGTGCCCACTGAAACCACAGAGAGGCCTGGCCAGGATGGTCCCCATCGGCGGGGCTCAGGGCAAGGTCCCTGCTGCACTGGGCAACCATTGGCAGGAAGGCCACTGTCCTTGCATTTTTTGGGGTTTTTACCCCAAACTTGATACAACTTTGTCCTTGCCTCTTTATAACTCATGAAGAAAAGTCCCAGATTCCTTTCCAAGCCATCTGAGGAAGATCAAAAACTTTTGGAAGCGTGACCAAAAATCTCTGCTGGCCTCGACGAGGGAGGGACGTCCAGGAGGAACATCAAAGTGGACAGTAGAAAAGGCATCTGTTCTCAGTTTTCTTCAAGCTCAAGTTTTCTGCCTATATTCTGAGCAATCCCAAGATGGGCAGTGGCCAGATAGTCTGAGCCTTTCAATTCCGAAAACTTCCTGCCCCTCCACGCCCCTTTCAAACTTTTCTCTGAGGTTAACTGAAGAGTGTCCAGAAATGGGATGATGCCATTTTGCCCTTAAGGATGTTTTGGATACAAATATTTTTGTTTTGCTTTGGTGAGGATGATTGGCCCTGAGCTACCATCTGTTGCCAATCTTCCTCTTTTTGTTTGTTTTTCTCCCCAAAGCCTCAGCCCATAGTTGTATATCCTAGTTGTAAGTCCTTCTAGATCTTCCATGTGGGATGCCACGACAGCATGGCTTGATGAGCGTTGTGTAGGTCCGCATCCGGGATCCAAACCAGCGAACCCCAGGCCATTGAAGTGGTGCACGTGAACTTAACCACTCAGCCACAGGGCCCGCCCCTGGATACAAACATTTCAGTCCAAATTATCCCAGAATCGATATATTTTCATTTAAAAGGATTTTCTAGAAAAAATTCCATTAAGCCCACTTAGTTCCTTGATCATTTTTCATATTCAATGTTTCTAATTTTTTTCATTTTTATTTAGTCAAAATTATTTTCACTGGGATCAGTTCTTTTTTATTTCAAATCAATAGATTGGATCCATTGAGCAGTTTCATCCATATCAAACTTTACTAAGTATAGCTTGTGACATGGAGCTTTTCATTATTTCTTTCAAACTCAATTTTCCTGGATCAATTTTTTTCAGATCCAAAAATTTGTTGAACACGTGGGACATCAACTTTTACTCAGTCCCAAATGTTACCATGTACAGTTTAAGCCATTATCAGTTAATATTAAATTGTATAATATATTAAACGATATATATTACAAATTAAACAAAAGATCCCTGTTGTGTACTTACAAGAAACATGAGAAAACCACAAACGGTCTTAAGAGATATAAGACAGGCCCTGCAGCTGTCTCAGGGGACAGGCCACAAAGCTCTTTAATATATTACAGTGTCAAAAGAGCCTCAAAGGATTAGAAAATCAAGGTCAAATAGTTTTGCTCTGTCCTGAGGTTAAAAATGAGCCATTTTAAAATAAAAATTACAAAGCTATTATCTGCTTCAAAATAATACAGCTGGAAGTGAGAAGGGAGCTCTGGGAGGGAGGGTGGGAGGGAGGGAGGGTAAAAATGAAATAAGATTGGCCATGGGCTCATGACTGTAGAAGCTGGGTGAAAAATATATGGGGCTCCACCATACTATTCTCTCTACTTTATAAATATTTGAAATTTTCTATAATAAAAATTTAAATAGAAAAAACTATTATCATTTGCAATTCCCTACTTATGATTTTCTAGAACTGCATTGCCTAACAACGAGCCACTAGCACATGCGGCTATTTACATTTAAATTAATTACAATTAAGTAAATTAAAATTTCAGTTTCTCAGTTGCACTAGCCACACTAGTGGCTCCCATATTGGCCAGTGCAGCTATAGAACATTTCCCATACCACGGAAAGTTCTGTTGGACGGGCTCACCTAGATACTGTGCAAACGCTGAAAGGAAGGCTGGTGAAAGGTCTCGGCTATTGTCCATAATCTCTGATTTGTGCTCATCGAAACAACATCATTTCCTGCTCTGTCATAAATAATCATATATTGAAAAATTCGTAATAAAGGAACCTTGAGGGTACCTGGTACCCAGTAGGATGCTGTGCTCTGGTTTCTGGCAAGACGATCCTTACTCACCCTGGTCATCCAGGACCTCCGACTGCCAGGGTGGATCTGACCCCCGGGGCTTCCAGGGGCCTCCTCCAGGATCGAGTCCACCTCTGCTCATCTTCCTCTCCTCTCTGGACACAGGCACACACATCCAAACCACACCGAAGGGCTTCCATTCCACTCATGTGGCACTTGTCCCTCTGCCTTGGGTTGGCACCATATGTCACCCTACAGAATCTCCCCAATTCAGCTAAAAGCTGCTGGCAGGAGAAGGTCCCAGCCTCGTACTTGCCCAGGGCACAGGGCACTACTTAGCCCAAATCAGCATGTCAAGTTGGTCAGCCAGCTGATGTCTCTGGCCCCCTTACACACGCCTACCCCTTCACAATTACTGGTGGCTTACATGGCCTGCCAGCCAAGCACAGCAGGGTCTCAGGGAGCAGCAGCACATCCCTTGCAGGCCCCAAGGCCCCCAATCCCGCCTGTTGCTGCAGGGTCACAACAGATGTCAAGCCTTTCCCCACCGACCCCAGTCAGAAGGGCAACACCCACATTCCTCCTTGGGCTTCTGGCTCTCACACCCTCGTGCTGATTGGGCCCGGAGCAGCATTCCACCAGCTTACAGGATGGCAAACTGGCAAGAGGCCAGGGCCAGGCTTGAGGCAGAGGCCTGAGGCTGAGGACAGCAGCATGCCCAAGGTCAAGACCCACAAGACAGCACCCCGGGAGCCACCACAACCCTAGACCCCTGGCCCACAGAATCAAATCAGAGTCTTTGAGCTCAACGAGATGGAAATAATGTAGAACAACCATTTTATTTTATACATGAAAATTCAAGAGCCTAATAAGTAAGATGGTCCGCTCAAAGGGACAAGTCTGGGTATCCACCAACCCCAATCCAGGTCACTTTCCCTTACACCCCACTAGCCGCACATCCTCCCCCAACATCAGACTCTCACTCTCTCTGCCCTACAACATACACACCACATACCCCATCTCTAAATTCTTCAAATGTGTGCTCACTTGGAGAGTTCCTCTGCTGTGAAGGGCTCCCCAAACCCAGCAGGGCTGTACCTTTCTCTCTGCAAGTCCACTCACATCCATCTTCTGTCTCTGCCTTGGTCCCACACCGTCATTCCCAGGACACATGAAGCATCAGTGTCTCAGTCTCAAGGTCAGAAAGACACACATGCCCATCAGGGAAGCCACTTCCTCCTTCCGTGAGATATACAGTGCAGACCCAGGCCACAGCAGGACTGCCCGACATCTGGAAGGAGTGGAGAGCACTGCTTTACGCCACAGGGCACGGGAGAACTGGACTACTGCACACGGGGAGAATCCACGTGCTCTGCAATTACGCCTCATGATGGTCCCTTGCAGCTAATGAGTAGCTGCTGGTTTCCCATGAGAAGGATGGAACATAGCAACGAAGAGGTGGTGTATAAAGAAACGGGATGCCAGAACTGGGAATAGCATCTCCCTCCCTGTAGCCGTAGCCATAGCCAGGAAGTGAAGGACGTGATGGCATCAAACACCCTTGGCAAAGCTCTGATCCCCTTCCCTCATCCTCGACTTCTCTCCTTCCTCTCCATGCAGGAGCCAGAGGCCCAGTTGGCCCTCACCCCTGGTTCTGCCTCTGCAGACATAGCCCTCTTTACCTGGGGACTGTAAGTGGAGCTGCCAATACCTCCAGGGACTCTCTCCAGAGGGATGCTCCCACCAGCAGCATGTAGACAGACGGGCCCCCTTGTAGCTCTCCAACTCCAGCTCTTAACACACCATAATGCCAACAAAAAAAATATTCCAGTGCCCTGCACTGAACTGGCATTGACTGACCACAACAATCGGGCTACTGTGAGGCAGGGCACTGCGTCCAGAGAACTAAGAGCCACAGGGTATATTCCTGGCACCAACAACGACCATTGTCTTGGGTCTACAAACCTTGAACAAGTCACTAGACTTCTCAGATTGGAATGCCAAGGCCTCTGTTAACTCCCAGGGAGCCTCAGTTCCAGGACTGAAGATACATAATTGCAGCAGACTACAACACCAGGTTCTAGAACAGTGTCTGGCTCAAACATGGGCAAATAGTCAACCGGCAGGGGAGTTAACCACTGAGTTACTTTGCTTTTGCTCTCACCTCTATTGTTGTATAGGGAGGTCCACACTATTTATCAATTCAAAATATAATACCGTTGCCAGTCAAGTGCTTTAAACCATCATAAAAACACATTTTTAAAACAGCTATGGACATCTGAAAAAGAACTGGGCACTAGATGATATTAACAGAACGATTATTAATTTTATTAGGTGTGAAAATGTGATCCTTTAAAGATTCTTACCGTTAGAGATAAATACTTAAATATTTATGGGTGGGGTGAAATGATACCTGTGAACAGCTTTAAAATGAGAAAACACAGGGGAGGGCAGATGGAACAGGATTGGCAGGATGCTAACAATCGCTGACGCTGGCGATGGGTATGTGGGGGTTCATTGATAATTCTCCCTACTTTTGTGTATACTTGAAACATTTCATAATAAAAAGTGGTGAAAAAAAAAAACCCATTTTTTGAAGGCTTTGGTCCTTCAGTTATCACTTCTGCTATTTACCTGCCACAGAATCACAAAACTCAAGAAAATGCTACTCACTAGAACAGAAAACCCAAAGATATCTGCCAAAAGTCTCCTCACTAAAGACAAAATTTAAACTCAATAAATAAATAAATGAAACAAAACCCCAAAAATACTCGTAGGATTGCCAATGAGGGGAAGTAAAGAGTCAAAATGTCAGGCAAGCAAGAGACAGGTTTACAAGACCGGAAGGCCTCCGGGTCCCTCACAGTCCACGCTGCAGTCTTTAGATAAGACGCACCGAAAATATGAGGGTTCAACACTGGCCCCAACAGCCTGTTAGTGGCCAAACCACTCAGCTGTCCAGAAGTTTCTCATCTCTAACCTTGGTCGCTTCTGCGGTGATTTAAAGCCCTTGGCTCTTTCTCTGGCCTTGGCAGAGACAGATAAGGAAAAAAAAATACACCCACTTACAATGACAAAGCACATTATCAGCAGAAAGCACTTCCAAGGAGGGCCAAACAGAACTGCAGGCCCCTCCCTGCACCCGACTTCTGCTGCCCTGAGGGAGGGAGGCTACGGGGAAGCGGGGTGGGGGTGTTTATTAAACCGCTACGGCATCCCAGGTATCCGCCTATGGAATCCAGCCTACAGCCCTGCTGCACCCATTTTACACCCAAAGAAACTGATGTTAAGGAACTAGTCCAACTAGTTTCACCAGGCTAGAAAGAAAGGAGACCGAGACGCAAACCCAGGCCCCCTGACTCCAGTGAGCTGGAGAGGAAAAGCACAAACACGGGGCCCTTTATTATTTCCACTTCTCCGATGGTGAAGCTTACAAGACTGACTCTCTAGATGCTGAGGAGAAACCACAGAACCCACTGGGCGGCCCTCAGTGGATAAGCTCTCTCCACGCCCCATCTGCGCACCCACTCTGCCGAGCCCTCTGGCCGCCACACTCTCTCTGTAGAGAACCCTAAGGCTTGATGAGCCCTGCCCAACCTCTCCCACCCCCAGCTCTGAGCCCAGGAACCAATGGGCTCTAAGGAAACCGCAGATTTTTCCAGCATTGGTTCTGATCTGGACTATTTTAAAAGCTTTCTAACTGCTCTCCCAGCTTCCAATCTCACATGGCCAATTTAAAGTCCATATGGGGCCAGCCCCAGCAGCCGAGCAGTTAAGTTCGGTGTGCTCTGCTTCAGCAGCCTGGCTTCAGTGCCCAGGCACAGATCTACACCACTCGTCTGTCAGCAGTCATGCTGTGGTGGTGGCTCACATACAAAAAGAGGAAGATTGGCCAAGGATGTTAGCTCAGGGCAAATCTTCCTCAGCAAAAAAAAAAAAATTTTTAATTTAAAAAAAACTCCATATGGCATAAATTTAGTCTCACACAATGGCATTTAAGATACCTCATAATCTTTCTGAAGCACATCTCTGAGGTCTGTCACTCCCCTAACACTCCTTCTACCCCCCAACAAAATTGGGCCACAGCCAGGTTCACACTTCCCATCCACCCATTGAGGCCCAACCACTCACCATTCCTTCAGCACTCCTCACTCTTGTATGTGCCATTCCCTCTGCCAGCAACACATACCCTTCTCCCTCCTCTCCACCTAGGGAACTCCTACTCATCCTTCAAAACTCATCTCAAATACCCCATCTTCTGTGAATTCTTTTTCCACTACAGCATGTTGGACTCATTTGTTGAATAACCATATCTTCTTTCTTATGACACCTCATAAGCCAAAAAAAAAGAGTTCTTGTCATCCCACAACCTCTTCTTTGGAATGAACAGTCCTATTCTTCTAGGACTTACAGGTTCCCCGCCTTCTGAATGCCCATTGATAAATTTCTCAACACCTGATAGAGAACTCATTCAAAGATCGTTCTGCACTGCCCAACAGCAGTTGAGCACATGAGAGTTTACAGAACAAAATGCCCAGCACAGAGATGGACACATGGGCCATCCAAAGCCACTCTCCTAGGCACAGTCGTTACATTCTCCATCCCTGGCTCCCACATACCATTTTGCTCAGGAAGGTCATGAACATGCTATGCTAACATAGGAAGACTAACAGTCTGTAGTTCAGGAGCCACCCACCACTCCCAAAACAATAATCCTCAACTTCTTCAAATCACATTCAGACCATTAGGAAACTAATCTAAGGTTATGAGGACAACCAATATCAGAGAGACATCCATAAGCACATCATAGGGAGGCTCATTCTCCAAGCTCAGAGAAAAGGGGCAGCCGGAGCAGACCAGAGTATCCACCTGTGCTCACCACCTGCCCGCTCGGCTGGATGTGCCACATGCCAAACTTCCATGAGCTAATCTGGAGACTGCTTTCTAACATGATTAAAATAAATGGGCTCAAAGTCATTAACATTCCTCATGCCTCTGAGACAAGAAATACTCAGAAGAAATGATAGAAGGGAGTCTCTGTTGATGGCCCCTTCCCTGCCAGGCTGGGATCCACAAAACAAGCTTCTCCATCGGAGAGCTTCCTTACGTCGGTCAGGACTGGTCTCCCAGTAGCCAGCGCCTCGCACAACTGCTGGGCTTCACTCCCAAGAGGCCGCCATTAGCAGAGGCAGAGGACACACCCATTCTAGACCAAGTGACGCCCATTAACACCAACTCACTTGGCAACTTGGAGTGAATGGTTGGGAAGAGGGTTCTAAAAGCTTTGTCTGCTTGGCCTGTGAGCCTGCGAGAGACCCACAAAGGGGTGTGAAGGGAGACCAGCAGGGAGAGGGAACCATAGGACATCTCACCCCAGGGCCAACCAACACATGTTAGATGACGAGAGACACTGGTCAGTCCCCCAGTCCCAGGACCCTCGGAGACAGTGCTACAGCAAAAGAGGGCCAGTACCCCCAGGCTGTCCTTCCTGCACAGAGCAGGGAGTTCGAAGGGCCCTTTACAGTAGCATCACCCGGTGACCCACGGAGCCTCCTAAGAGCGGGGACTGTCTTACTGATTCTTACCCTAAACCAGCCTAGCGGCCAGTACACTGCAGATGTTTAAGAAAGATCTGTTTAATTAAGGTACCAGGCTAGGGGACGAAGGACGAGCCAGAAGCAACCCCCTGATGGTCAATCATTTCAATGCACCTTCTGATTTTTTTCTTGCGGGACTCACACAATCAGATTACCGTCTCTCTGGGCGAGTTTATCTTCGGAAATGCCCATTTACGTGATGTGAAAACTCACCTGAATGATGACCTAACTGTAATAATGACTAAACCTTGTGGTGCGAGTGCCACTCTCGCAAGATCTAAATAATTGCCCCTTCCACTCTACCTCACCTGCTCCGAGCTGAATGATATCTAACCCGGGTCCCAGTGAGTCTACAGGAAGTTCATCCTGGGCAAAATTTTACCCTCTCTGGATTCATAGGACCAAGATTCTCCACTTGTTTCAGCAGTTTGCCATGTGATACAACAGTGTACGTGGAAAACACTTTGAAAACTGCCTAACATATGTACATACTGACGACACGGCGGTTGAATTATTTTCCTCTTCACTCGGTCTTCTTGACAAGACTGCAAGCTCCTTGAATGCAGGGCCATCTTGCACATCTGTGAATCCCCAACACCAGGAGGGTGAAGAATCTGCACTTGGAAACAGGTGCTGGTCCAAGCCCTCGATGAGCCAGGGACCTTGGCTGCCCCGCCCCCCCCCCCCCCCCCCTCCAGGTTTCAGACTTCCCTGGGTCATCGGCACTATTTGTTGCCTGGGACACTTAAGCACAGCCAAAGGAGCAAGAAATCAGACACTGAAATGCCAAACCCTCTCCAACCCATCCTGTGCCTCTGGGTCAGCATGACTTGGCTTAATTTTAACTACCTCCTGCAAGATCAACTCCAAAAGAATTCAAGGTCAGGGGGACGCGGAAGAAAATAAGGGCTTAATATAAACCAGAGTTATCGCAGCATACCTCCCTGCTGAGCTCAGGAGGTGAAAAGGCTGAGGGATGTGTTGCAATGCAAGTGCCAAGATGTCAACAGGGCTGTGGCCAGCAGACCCTGGCCAGAGCAGGCAGTCAGGGAGAGCAACGGGGCACGAGAGCACACACATCCAGGGGCCCTTCTGCCCACTGGGGTGGTGCCGCTTCCAGCCCCCTATGATCTGTGAAATAGACAGGATAGCCTGGAGACTGGGCCAGGGCAGCAGCTGGGCGCCCCGCCCAGGGGAGGGGAAGGCAAGGTTAGCAGCAGCTGGAGAGGTGGGGGCTTTCCATGTGAGCCAGGGCTCCTGGGAGACCCCCTCCTTCCCACCTGAGATAGCCAAGCAAAGCAGGTCTGAGGGACTCGGGGGCCTCTCCCAGCTCTAAGGGGTCAGGAACAAATTGCAGACCATGGAACTAAGAAAAACAAAGGATAAGATACCCACGTGTAATATCCAAACATCCCAGGGCTGAGACGATTAGGCCTTAGGCTTCTGCATAACACTCAGTTCCAAGCATTGCTCTCTCACCACGCGTTCATTCCACCCTCACTATGCACCATGCATCGTGAAGACGTGCAAAGGGTCAGGTGCAATCTCTGTCCTCAATGAGCTCAGCTGCCAGGGTGGGGTTCTCAGCCCTTGGTGTAGAGGTTAGGAACACAGACTTCAGACTTGGGCTGCCTGGATCAAATCCTAGCCAGGCCTCTCATTAGCTGTGTGACCCCGGGCACTTTATTTTACTGCTCTGTGCCTCAGTTTCATCGTCTGCAAAATGCAGATAACAGAAGCTACCTCGTGGGGTTGCTTTGAGGAACAAGTGAGTTGACATACACAAAGTACTTAGAATTGCTACACAGTATAGAGTGTCAGCTGTTACACAAGCAAACTTATGTGGCATTAGCTTGTGGCTATTAACCCACAGGACACGGATGACCTTTAAGGGGAGCTAATGAATACCTTGAAATTGTGTTTACAATTTCTGCTCCCACGTGCGTATATGAGTGTTTTCAGAGGATGACATCCATAACTTTCAAATTCTCAGAGAAGCAAAGCTGAACGACAGCTTCGCGAGGGAGGGGGCTGCAGAGGAGTCTGTCGAAGTTACACTGACCTGTGCCTTCATTTTAATCCGGCCAAGGGTAGCAGCTAAGCAGGCCTACCCAAGAGAACTTTCTGCAGTGATGAAAATGTTTTCTGTCTGCCCTGTCCCAAAATAGTAGCCATTAGCCACAGGGGGCTGTTGAGCATTTGAAATGTGGCTAGTGAGATTGAACTTATAGTTTTATTCAATTTTATTAATTTATGTTTAAGTAGCCACATGTGGCTAATGGCTCCAGTTTTGAACATCAGAGAGCTAGTCAGTCTGAAAACATCACAGGCAAAGAGAACAGAATATATGACAATGGAAAACATTCCACAATGTACTCAGAAGCTGGGAGGGAAACGGCACGATGTACCCGGCAATTGTGAGCAGTGGCGGGGGCGGAGGGAGGGTGCGCACTGGGACACAGCACAGAGAACGGCAGATGCCCAAGGAAGAGAGGGGCTGCGCCAGGCTGTGCGAAGCCTTGTGTGCTGTGCCCAGATTTGGGCTTGACACTAGAGACAGAAGAAGTGCTGTCTTAGCCAGGGTCCTCCAGAGAAACAGAACCAACAGGACGTGTATAGATACAGCAAGATTTATTTTAAGGCACCAGCTCAAATAATCATCAAGGTTGGCAAGTCCAAAATCTGCAGGGTGGGCCAGGAGGGTGGAGACCCAGAGAAGAGCTCATGCTGCCGTTCCAGTCCAAAGGCCCTCTTGCTACAGAATTCCCTCTTGCTCGGGAGAGGTCAGTCTTTCGTTCTATTCAGGCCTTCAACTGACTGGATGAGGCCCACCCATATTATGGAGGGCAATTGGCTTTAGTCAAAGACTGCAATTTAAATGTTAATCTCATCCAATAAACACTCTCACAGAAATATTCAAAATAATGTTTGACCACATACCTGGGGCACCTGGCCCAGCCAAGCCGACATATAAAATTAACCATCACATGCACTAAAGTTTCTGAGCAGAATGGACTTTGGCAAGATTCTGTCAGGAGGCAGCAGAGACAGATGGAGAAGGGGAGCCAGGAGGCAGGAATACCAATTGAAAAGCTATTTCAGTAGTGCAGGAAAGACAGGTGGGCTTGCACCAAAGAAGCGGCAATGGGAAATGCGTTGTTTAATTAGTATTTGTTAAAAGCAAGTATGAATGGACTCTGTGACTTGACAAACACACACACACACTTACACCTTTATGAGAAGCTAGCATTTCCTCACAGGGCTCCAAGACAATGGAAGGGAAAGGAAGTTTCCCACACACCATGGAGGGAGGGAAGCGATGAGGCAGAGAGATCCGGGGTTTACTTGTTTCCCTACTCAAAGGGGTCCTCTGGCTGCTCTGTGGGTCCTATGCGCCCACCTCTAGCTCTTTCCAACCCAGAGACTTTCTAAAGGACAGAGAAACCACATACAGACATGGCCGAGTCAGTTAGCTGCCTCCCTATATCCCTTCTCCCCTTCATCCTTAGAAACAACCCTGCTGGCTAAGAAACCCCAAGCCAAGCCTCCTTTGCAGCTACCATGACTATGTGACTAGATTCTGGGAATGAAACAGAAGCAGAGCATTGTCTGGAACTGCCAAGCAGACTCTTTAAAACAGAAGGTGCATAGGTCTCTTACCCTTCTGCTGTTCCTCCTTCTGTCCTGAAATCAGATGTGATGGCTGGAGCTGCCAGAGTCACCTTGGACCATGAGGTGACTTGGAGGATGGGACTCACACACCAGGATGGTGCAGTGATAAGACACTGGGTCTCAGGTGGCCATAGTGTCATGGCACCCATCCTAGACTGCCTAATTCAGCTCTTCTTTTAGGTGAGAGAAGGTATCCCTTTGAGCCACTATTTTTGAGTCCTCTGTTACTTGCAACCAAATGCAATTCCCAGCTGATACGAGATGACGCCATTATTCTGTGAACAAGGCAATGTGAATGCCAGAATTTCAGGCTGTAAAACTTCAGCTGTATATTTTCTTACGGTCTTGGGTGTTGGAATGGGGCCAGACAGAAAAGGAACTGACATAAATTAATACAGTGCCTTACACCTCCTGACTTCCTGCCAGCAAGTGCTCTTGAACGAGCCCACCACAGACGCCTCAACCACGGTGGCTGAGAGCCCAGGTCAGTGCAAAAACAGCCCTCTCTGTCTTCTTGGTATGAAGAGAAGCTCTGCTCAGTTGGCCTGAGCCTGAGATCAAGAGACTTAAATTCAAAGAACAAGAGACCCTTAGAAGATTGATAGACCATGATTTCCAGAAATAAACAAGGTCCAACACCTTCTCTGCATCACAGTGCTCTGCCCAAGGGCTGGGGGATGCACCCGAGGCTGGTACTGGATGGATGAACAAATGGCATCTTTTTTTACATCTATTTATGCCTCTTCTTCAAGGTGAAACACACACAGCGAGGCTTCCTCCACACAGCTGCTGTCACTGAGGTACTCTGGCCTGTAAGAGAACGTGAGCTCTCTTGTGCTAGGAAAGTTTTCAATAGAAAAATGAATAAACAAGCAAATGAACAAATGGTCAAACTGATCAAGGCACTCAAGAATGGGGAAGGGGAGAAGGCTAGAAGGAGGCAGACGCCAGGCAGTGGGCTAGAAAAGTCGGGGGAAAGGATGGCTGAGAAACCCACATTCTGGAAGATTCTTCAGAAGAGACCCAGTTGATGTGGCCTCCCATGGTGCCCTTCAGAACTCTGTCTGCAGCTGACTGGCCCTCAGCATTCAAGTTAATAACAGTTAGAAGGGAACAGAAAAAAATCCTAGACTCAGCCACTTACCTTAGAAACCCCGCTTCTTCCTAGAAACACCAGGCTTAGGAGTTGCGAGAACAGGAGTGTGAGCACGTTGAGTACTTTTCAGTTGTACTGAGCACTCCCACATATGCATTCACTTGTACCTGCCCACGGATACAGGTTGAGGAACGGCCAAGCGGGGACCAGAATCCCTCCACTGCTCCACATGCTGTGAATTCAGGCACCCAGACAAGGGGCAGCTGACTCCAAAACTACTCTCTGCACCTGGTTGACTCAACTCCACAGCTTCCCTCCTTTGAAGGGCTGCCAGATTTAGCAAATAAAAATATAGGACTCCCGGTTAAATTTGAATTTCAGGGAAACAAAAAATAATTTTAGTTAAGTATGTCCTAAATATTGCATGGGACAGAATTATACTATGAAAAAAAAATTATGTGAAATTTAGATTTAACTAGGTGTCCTATATTCTATCTGCCAACCCTACTTCGGCTTAAAGCCCACGAGGACGTTCTCCCACGCAGAAATGAAACAATCTATGGCCTGGACTTCTAAGCATTTCCCTCTTGGTGTAAGGGGTGTGGTTCCTCCACACACGTCAAGAAGCTCCTATCGTTGAGTGGAATCAGCAGCCCCATCGGGCCAGCAGCAGAGTCTCCCAAGCTAGGGAACGTTTTTAAAGCAGAACTACTAACCGTAAATCTCTGAGGCGTATCAGTCATCTACTTCTCAGTGTGAATAAGGCCATCAGATTCTTAGGGGCAGATTGTGAGAGAAGGGAAAAGGGAAAATATCAAGTCACACTGGGAGGAGCAGGGAACACGGAGTAGAAGAGAAAAGAAGGAAAGCAGGCTGGGCAGGGGGTATCTCCAAGGCGAGGAAAGGGAACAGAAAGGTAAGCCAAAGGTGTTCAAGAGAAACATCACCATCTGGCGGGGGACCAAGCCTTGTTGCCTGGCAACATAAAAAGGCCCACCCGGTAGCAAAAATACATCCTCTACTCTGATTTTCTTCAACTGAGAAGTCAGTCAGGGTGGCACTCCTTCCAGGGAACGCTGGTGGTTCACAGAGTGGGAAGGAGGGGGCGATCCATGCCAACGCAACAACTTTATTGAAAACGGAAGGAAGGGGGAAAAAAATAAACATCCAAGGAGCCTCATGGTTTCAGAGACAGAACTCCACATCCTGCTTCCCCTCTAACTGCTAGACTGTGGTGACAAACCACATCTGTTAGCTTCAGGCAGCACATTGCCCACCAAGCAGCACTTACCGGGAATCGGCCATGCCTCAGAGAAAGGCAAAGGGACGAGAAAGAGGGAACTGTCCCTGACAAGGCTCCCAACTGACAGGGTAACGGTGGGTGGGCCCTCCAGCTTCCTACTGCCTAGCTGAGACCCTGCTGGCAACCAGTCCCCCACCCCTGGCTTCCTGACACCTGCCAGGCAGGAAAGGGTCAGCTGCAAGTGGCCCATTGCATCACTGGAGGAAAACCTCAAGCTCAGCCACGCTCCCTGCTCCAGCCCCAGCAGAGCATGCCTGCAGCAGAGCCAGCCAAGCAGAGGCAGCTCCCAGAGCAGGGTGGGCCCCTCTGATGAAAACCTCGAGACCGACTCTATGTCGGGAGCCTTCAACCTGGGTCAGAAGCTGCCACTCATCCTCCCCATTGACCCCATCTTGACTCAAGACTCTAGGCTTCCAAAATGCAGCTGCTTCTCCCCCAGAATCTCCAAGCAAGACTGCAAGGCAGGAAGCGGGCTTGCAGGCGACGGAGAGTTAACAGTCCATCCTCCTTTCTTGCTGTAAATCACCAGGAACCCTGCTTTGGGACAGGTGCCCCGTCACTCAGCTGCTTGCCCTTACCATGGGCTGCAGGGATGACGCAGTTCCCAGGGACCAGCCTGTGACCACCCAGTGGGAATACGATCAGGGCCACAGGGATGGACGTCACTGACCCAGACCTCCTCACCCAAGGCCCACGGTGACAGCTGCCACCGAGAGAGGCAAGTGGCTCAGCGGAAACGAATGTGACGGGGAAGGAGGGAGGCATGACGAAGTTGCACTGAAGTCCCAGGAAGACAAGGACAGAGCGCCATGAGGGGAGGAAGTTTCAAAGGGCCCCAAATTACTTGGAACAAGAGTCTCACAGTCACCCCAGGGCAGAAAGTGCTGGGAGACAACTCTGCAGATGAGCTCAAAATCCTCCTCAGCCCTACAAGGCAATTATTTCTCTCACCTGTTCCCCTAAGATGTGCCAGCATGTAGCCCAGGCTTTCCAACAGTCACGAAATGCTCCCGAAGTGCCAAGCACCAGGCAGCAGCCAGGCAGGCGTAGGTTCAAATCTTCGCTCCTCTCTCCCCAGGTCTGTGATCCGGGCATGATACCTTACCTCCCTGAGCCTCAGTTATCAGCCCTCCGTATGAGGACAATAACACCACCCCCTTGCAACCTTGCTGTGAGGACCAGACAAGAAAATGCACATAAGGGACCTATACTACAGGCCTGGGTGCCTAGGAGATCCTCGATAAACGAGGACTGTGTGGAGCCCCCTGTATACCTCAACTTCTCTAAGCCTTAGTTTCTTCCTCTGCAAAATCTGAAAAAAAAAAAACAAAACTAGGGGCCGGCTCCGTGGCCAAGTGGTTAAGTTCGCGCGCTCTGCTGCGGCAGCCCAGGGTTCAGATCCTGGGCGCGGACATGGCACCGCTCGTCAGGCCATGTTGAGGTGGCGTCCCACATCCCACAACTAGAAGGACCAGCAACTAAGATATACAGCTATGTACCAGGGACAGGGGTGGGCGGGGGGGGTGGTTGGGAAATAAAGCAGAGAAAAAAAAAAAGAAGGATTGGCAACAGTTGTTAGCCCAGGTGCCAATCTTTAAAAAAAACAAAAAAACAAAA
Organism: Equus przewalskii; assembly: GCF_037783145.1. Taxonomy (NCBI): domain Eukaryota; kingdom Metazoa; phylum Chordata; class Mammalia; order Perissodactyla; family Equidae; genus Equus; species Equus przewalskii. Next base: position 67,781,342 of record NC_091845.1, on the reverse strand, counting down.
AAACAAAACTACCTGCCTCCTGCATGTGCAGCACTCAGAAAAGTGCCTGGTGTACAAAGTGTGTTAACGTTACTCTTCTCTTCCTGCTCCTCTCCATCCTTAATGTGACTCAGTTCTCTCCCCACACACTCTCTTCCAATCAACTGTCACCTCCGTGTCCTTGACTCCCAACTCCCCTCCTCCAACTTGCCCTGCCTCCCCACCCGTGGCATTCCCACCCAGGCACCTGGTCACAACTTTGACATTCAGAAGTGTGAACTCCCCAATCTTCTCCCAAAGCTAGATCCCCACTCTCTTCCAACTTCTATTGGCTGTTCAGGTTTTTCAGGTCAAACCTTGGCGTTCCCTATGGATCATTCTTGACAGCTGGTTAAGCACTAAGTCTGTTACAGTTTCCCTCCAATTCTCTCAGATGAGGCCACAACACCAGAGAGGTTTATGTAAAGGCTTAAGTAATGGTCTTTGGATTCCAAGACTAGTTTCCTCATCTGTAACATGCGGACAACAGGGAAAGATAAATGACATCCCCCACGCAGGGCAGTACACACGGTGCCTGACACATAGATCTCAAAAGATGGTGCTATTAATGTAAGGACACAACATTTGGCATCAATTCCTCATCAACTTCTCAAACAACATGAGCCTCAAACACAAGAGCCCACCATGGCTGCTTTGCAGCTTCTCAACCCAGTCTGCAGGCCAGGCTGAGGCCATCAGGAACTCCCCCGACTGGGCCCACCATTTCCTTCCCTATCTGGCCCTTCAGTTCCCCTAAGGTTCCCTTTCCACAGCCTTGAGCCGTTGTACCTATCCCAGCTTATGTCCATGCTGACTTCTCCCTCAGATCTCGATTCTTCTGTCCTTTTCACCTAGACTCTCTCTTGTGCTTTGGGGCTCAGGTGTGCTTTTCCCCCACCGAGCTTTACACACACATACACACACACACAGTGACCTCACTCCACTGGCTTCTTCCACACACAGTCTACACCTCTGCCATGTGGTTCAGCTCTCTAGCAATGAGCCTCCCCTTTGGGCTCTCTATCTGGTGAGTACAGTTGATCTTCATTATTTACCGATTCCACATTCACGAATTTGCCTACTCGCTAAAATTTATTTGTAACCCCGAAATTAATATTTACAGCGTTTTCAGGGTCATTCATGGACCCACAAAGAGCAGCAAAAAATCTGAGTTACTCAACGTGTGTGTTCCCAGCTGAGGTCTAACAAAGCAACACTCTGCCTTCTTGTTTCAGCTCTTACATTGTAAACAACTGTCCATCTCGCAGTCTATTTAGTGTCACGTTTTTCACAGTTTTGGGCTTTTTGTTGGTGAGTCAGCTGTTTAAATTGGCCCCCAAGCCTAGTGCTGAAGTGCTGTGTAGTGTTCCTAATCCCGAGAAGGCTGCGATGTGCCTTACGGAGAAAACACGTGTTTTTGATAAGCTTCGTCCAGGCATGAATCAGGGTGCTGTTGCCCATGAGTTCTACGTTAATGAATCAACAAGATGGTACATCCAGAAAAAGGAAGAAGAAACTTGCAGATTCTGACAAGAAGCCACCCCAGTAAGTGAAATGTCGTCTATGGTGATGCTGTGAGGTCATGGCCAGTGAAGGAAGCACAGTGGGCAACATAGTGTGAGGCTGAAAGCCAAAGAAATGTACAGTCACATCACCCAGGGTCAGGAAAACGCTCAACTCTTCTTGGCTACTGTTTTATTATAAAGAAACACTGTATATAGTTATTTGTAAGAAACATCTATGAAATAAGGCGTCTTAAAAATAAGGAGATTGGTGACTACGTAAAACAAGGTAACATCTGGATTGGTTGGTGAACTACATAAAACAAGGTAACATCTGGATTGGTTGGTGAACTACGTAAAACAAGGTAACATCTGGATTGGTTGGTGAACTACGTAAAACAAGGTAACATCTGGATTGGTTGGTGAACTACGTAAAACAAGGTAACATCTGGATTGGTTGGTGAACTACGTAAAACAAGGTAACATCTGGATTGGTTGGTGAACTACGTAAAACAAGGTAACATCTGGATTGGTTGGTGAACTACGTAAAACAAGGTAACATCTGGATTGGTTGGTGAACTACGTAAAACAAGGTAACATCTGGATTGGTTGGTGAACTACGTAAAACAAGGTAACATCTGGATTGGTTGGTGAAGACGCGAGCCGAGACGCTCATGAAGCAGACCTTCTGCTCCCCGGGGAGCGGTGCCTGGGGAGAACACCTCGCTAATTCAGGGTCGGCAGTGAGTTCAGAGAATGGAGCTATCGCGAATAAGGACAATGGACTGTAATTATCTAGGCCTTAAAACCACCTTGCTGTGTGTGTTGTGGGGCTCCTGGGGGACACAGACCACAGCTAGTGCTCCACAATGGCCAGCGCAGACAAAGGGGAGATGCCGAGGAATGCTCTGAGAGACACTTACTTGCCAATCCACCAGCCCATTGTAATCCCCCAGAGCCTCACTCCATTTCTCAGAGGGGAAAAAACACACACTTTAATCCAGATCAGGAACAAAGATTCTACTTTTGCCTCAAATGCTCCACCCCACAGACTTCTATAAGACTGCTAAGAGGGGATGCCAGCTCTAGAGTCAGGGTCTTTGTTCTGTCCTTGACAAGTGGCTAAAACAACGCTTGGCAATTGGTAGAAAGTCAGTAAATACTTGTTGAATGAAAGAAAATAATAAATTAGAAGAAAAAAAATCCCTGATCAAATAAAGAGAATAATAACCCATTCTTGACATATCCTTGAGTTTGTGCCCCATCTTTGCAGAACCTGGGCCTCTCCTTCTCCACTTACAGAGGGTCCTCTGCAGACAAAATCAATGCCTAGAATTTCCCAACAAAGGACGACTACAACATTCTGTTCTTCAATGATTAAAAATCCAGAAGATTATTGGACGCACCTGACCTGTTTCATTTCACTGGAAACATGATTCCCCATCCATTCAAGCCCTCACCACATGACCCGTTCGGACTTAGAGTGCTTTTGATCAGTCAAAAGGTGAGTCAGCCACTCCCTCCTCATCATTTTGATCTGCTGGCACATTTTATCCTCAAGAAGCAAATCAGTACACACTCAACCTGCCTGGGGTCACCCTTCTGTCTTCACCATCTCTGCATCTTCCCCACTTCCTCCCAACCAGCAGAGGTCTGTTTCTTCAACCCATAGGTTTTCGGTGTAGTGGTGTTGTGTTTTTTTTTAAGGGGAGCAGATTCACCATGGAGACACAATGTTTGATAGAAAATACATCTGGAATAATAACAAACCACAGTCTTTTTCTTTGATCCAAATGTTTTACATGCACTAATTTAATACTATGGTAAGTTGCAAAAATGGCTGTAATGCTTTGCAGGTGGGGTTTATTTTTTCCCACCTCTTGAATTTGGACTGGCCGTGTGACTTGCTGTACCCAACAGGACATTAACAAATGTGACACAAGCAGAGGCTTGAAAAGGGCTTGCCCTTTTTGTTCCTGGAATCCCAACACCACGTGAAGAAGCCCACACTAGCCTGACAACATGTGGTCCAGTCACCTCTGACGCCTCAGCTGACAACCAGCTGACTGCTCGACAGGTGAAGCCATCCTCATCTGCCAGCCCCCAGGAGACTCACCAACTGACTGTATACGTTAAGCTCAGCCAAGACTGAGATCAGAAAAACGGCCCAGTAAAATCATCAGCTAAAGAAGTGCTTTAAGCCACTAAGTTTGGAATGGTTTGTTTCGCAGCAAAAGCTAACTGACACACAACTCCATTTCACAGATAAAGAAATTGAGGCACCGAGATTAAGTAAGCTGGAAAGGTCCCACAGCTGCTAAGTGGTGAGCTGAGATTCAAATCCAGGCAATCTGGCTCAGAGGTCAAGCTTTGCCAGTTATCCAAAAGCTAACTCACTCTACAAATTTCAAGTGTTTCCCCACTCACCTGCCTCCCCAAAGGGGATTAAGTGTAGGATGTGAACTTATGGCCCCAGAGACACAACAGGCAACTTTCAGCACTGAAAAACCTTCATTATTGTGCATTTATGCTGCCTTTCAGATTTTCTAACCATTTAAAAATAACAAGAGTTGCCCAAATGTCCATCGATGGATGAATGAATAAACAAAATGTGGTCTACACACACAATGGAATATTATTCAGCCTTAAAAAGGACTGAAATTCTATCACACACAACAACATGGATGAACCTTGAAGACATTACATTAACATAAGCCAGTCACAAAGGACAAACACTGCACGATTCCACTTATATGGGGTACTTAGAGTAGTCAAATTCAGAGAGGCAGAAAGGACAGGAGTCGCCCATGATCCATGGAGGACACGTTCCAAGACCCCCAGAGGATGCCTGAAACTGAGGATAGTACAGAACCTCAGATATACTGTTTTTTCCGACACGTACTCACCTATGATAAAGTTTAATTTATACATTAGGCAGAGTAAGAGATTAACAATAATAACTAATAATAAAATAGAACAATTATGACGATATACCATAAGGAAAGTTATGTGAATGTGGTCTCGCTCTCGAAATATCTTATTGTACCACACTCACTCTTCTTCTTGTGAGGCTATGAGATGATCCAATGCCTATGTGGAGCCATTATTAAGTATAATAAGGGTGACTTGGACACAAGCACCGCGATCCCTCGACAGTCAATCTGATAACCAAGACGGCTATGAAGTGACTAACGGGCGGGCAGCGTATACAGTGTGGATACGCTGGACAAAGAGATGAATCACTACCCAGGAAAGATGGCGTAGGATTTCATCACACTACTCAAACCGGGGCAGAATTTAAAACTTATGAATTGTTTATTTCTGGAGTTTTCCATTTAATTTTTTTGGACCAGGGTTGATCATGGGTAACTGAAACCTCAGAAAGCAAAACTACAGATAAGGGGAAACTATTGTAGAATGGTGGTGGCCAAGGGCTGGGGGAAGTAAGGAAGGGGAGTTACTATTTCATAAGGACAGAGCTTCAGTTTGGGAAAATGAAGACGTTCTGAAGGTGGACGGTGGTGGGGGTTGCACAACAATACGAATGTGTGTAATGCTACTGAATTGTACACATTAAAATGAGGCCAGCCCAGTGGCATAGTGGTTAGGTTCACACGCTCCACCTTGGGGGCCCAGGGTTTATGGGTTCTGATCCCAGGCACAGACCTACACACCATTTATCAATTCATGCTGTGGTAGCGTCCCACATACAAAGTAGAAGAAGATTGGCACAGGTGTTAGCTCAGTGAGAATCTTCCTCAAGCAAAAAAAAGAGGAAGATTGGCAATGGATGTTAGCTCAGGGCCACTCTTCCTCACCAAAAAAATTTTTTTGTAAATGGTTAAAGGGGTAAGTCTTATGTTATATGTAGTTTACCACAATTTTTTAAAAAGGAAAAAAATAACAAGGACTGGGACTGGCCGTGATAAAATGACAGGCACAGGGCTACTGCTGGACCGGTCAGAACCCAGGGAGCAGAGTAAGCAAGAAACACTCTGCCATTCACGTTCACTGAGTCACATGGCTCCACCCCTCAGCAGAGCATCCCCACCACACACTGGAGGCCAGATGGGTGGGCAGAGATGTCAAAGCCGCCTTAAAAACAAGCTCTGGCTCAAGGACAAGAACCCTGAAATAAACCAAAGCTAGTTGCCTGCCCCAGTCCCAGCCTAGGAAACCTGCCATGCTCCACCTCCTCCTGGCAGGGCTTGCACTGGGTTTTCAAGATCACAGAACTGGGTCTGACTCATGGGTGGCAAAATGAGTTGACATCAGGAATAATAAAGCTAATGCAAATTTTCGATGGGCAGACGCAATTTCTACTGGCTCGACAATTACAAACCTTTGTAAATGCTTTACGGAAAACTAAGCTGTAGGAGAGGGTGTTCCACTGAGCCTGGATGCATGGGCATGGGTATTCCAGATGTTCATTATAAAACCAACACTGAAGTATCATCTCTTACTTAAAAAAAAAATAGGAGACATATATCAAATATTTACGGAAGGTACAGGGACTTATTTTCTTCTTTTTATTTTCTACAACAAAAAAATTTAATGAAGCCAAAACGTAAGCTTATGCAAGGATTCGATTGTAGAACACATTATCTCATTTCACCCTAAGGACGACCTCACGAGAGAGCCACAGCTGGAACCATGACAGATTTTTCGTCTGTTCTTCATCGTATAAAAATGAGTTACCCAAAACAAGTCGCCTTATAAGCAAAGATAATTTAAAAGAGTTTTCGTGGGGCTGGTCCCATGGCCGAGTGGTTAGGTTCGCGCGCTCCGCTGCAGGCGGCCCAGTGTTTCGTTGGTTCGAATCCTGGGCGCGGACATGGCACTGCTCGTCAGACCACGCTGAGGCAGCGTCCCACATCCCACAACTAGAAGAACCCACAACGAAGAATACACAACTATGTACCGGGGGGGCTTTGGGGAGAAAAAGGAAAAAAATAAAAATAAAATCTTTAAAAGAGTTTTCGTGATTCAGCTTCTTCCTCATAAATGGGGAAAAGCATGTATATTTTTTCATCTATCCGTCTGGATTGAGATTGCTCACTTTTGCTAATTTCTGTCATAACCTTAACATTATATGATCTGGTTTTGGTGACTGGATTATATAACAACTCACAATGTGAAAAAAAAAACAGTCGCTGAAGGAGATGAGGAAAGTTTTTACGGGATTTATTTGTCCCTATTACTCGATCACCAAAGAGTAATGGGACCATAATTTGGTGATAAAATACAGTCATTTGTGAGAAAATTATGGCTTTTAAGGCACTGCAGTTTAATACATCAGTGTTTCACGGACGAGAGAGGCTAAGGCTCTGCGATCGCAGCATCTCTCAGAGACCACCCCCGCTATACACAGTCAGAGAGGTTTGCAAATATAAAAAGGAAGGGGGCGGGGGGACAAGACCAGAGCAAGAAAACAGGAAGCCCCACTTGGCAGCGGCTGGGGTGGGCCCCACCCCCTTCACCCACAGGAAGGTCAGAGGACGCCGGCGGACAGACTCAGCCACCTGGCCCAAGCCCAGTGGACCCACCATCCACGGAGACGAAATGTGACATCCGGGCCCAGCCTCAGCCTTTGAGCATCCTTCCAGTTCCTCGGCCATAGACCAACAAGGCCCCTTGGGGTTGAAGGGTCACTCGGAACCTTCTCCACCCTCCTTCTTCCCGCCCCACCTGCAGGAAGGCAAGAGTGGAAGGGGAGGGTTTGCAGGAATAAAGCGGGCAGGATTCCCTCAACATTCATCTTGGGCTCTGCCAGCTGAGAGTGAGTCAGTCACCCCCAGGGTCTAGGTACTATCTGATTAGAACTGGTGACTCAGCGGCTTGCCCACAGGACTCAGTAATTGCCCCGACCATTGTCCTTGCTGGCTAAGAGAAGGGATGAGAGGAAAGAGTGACGCCACTATCCACTGCTGCCCAGCAGTGGGACCCTCCCACCCCAGCTCTCTCCTCTTCTCCCATCACAGAGGATTGGGGTACGGAAAAGAAGGAAGAGATGTGAAATCTACTTAGATGTGTCACCGCCAACTGGGGACCCACCCACCAAATTAGATTTGAATCAACCCAACCCAGACAAAGCTGGATTTGCCAGTCGTGTTCCTGTCCCTCTGCTGACCTAGCCACCAGGAAGGAGAGCAGTTGTGAGTAAAGGGGTGATAGAGAGGAAAAGGGGCCAGGAAGAACACCTCGTCCACAGGTGGCCTGTCAACTTCATCATTCTCTCATTTTTTCATTTATTTGTTTGCTCAGTGTTTGAACACCTTCTGTATGCTGGCCTTGCAGACATGGCAATGAACCAACAGACAAAGTTCCCTGTCCTGTGGAGCTTCATGACTGTAAATAAGTAAACAATGAGAAGTCAGACAGTGAGGGGTGCTAGGGAAAAAAAGCAAATCAAGGAACGAGGGCTGGGGGTGGTGGAGACGGCAGGCTGGGAGTTATATTTACATGTTGATCAAGTGACAATCGAGTAGACACCTGAAGGAGATGACGGCGTAGACCATGCAAATTCCAGGGTTAAGACAACGACAAACAGAATGAGTTCAGAGACTCGAGGTGGAAGCACTCTGACATCAGCACAACCAAAGGACCATCAGCTGATGGACCAGCCTCCAGAGGCCCCTGAACACAAAGGCCCCCTGAGGCAGCTCTGCCCTGAACCTGAGCTCAGGGAACGGGGTAGGCAGGCCACGGCCGCAACTCCAGGGGTGCTTTAACAGACCACTCTTACATCATCCAGAGGCACGGGCACATGGACGTCTGTTAATAGATGTTCATGGGCTCAAAAGAATTAGAGGACGATAAACTGAAGTGTTGAAAAGATTTCACGACCTCCTCGGTATTGATCCAATGTTTACATTAAATTAACAAATTTCTCCTCCAACCTAACCCAAACCCTTCACACTGCAATTTTAGGTCAAGAATACTACTACCCTGGGCTACAGTGGGTAGGACACATCCCCAACTTGGGTGGCACCTTAAAGGATGGTGGCACACAGGCACTTTGAAGGGAGGATGCCTCGGGGTTCTGGAGCTTCTGGGAACTGGTGAGGACCTTTTAGAGAAGGGTTTCATCTTCCTGGAAAGCTAGAGGCCTGGGTGGGGCCCAGAGGGAGGTGGAACGGGAGGGAGCTGCTCAGGGCTTGTTGCAGACCAACGAGTAATCGGGACTTTTATGTTGTACAGCCCAGTTCCCCAGGTCAAGGAAGGAGGGGGGTCCAGGCAGCCATTCTGTCCAGGAATAAAGGCAATCTATCTGGCAGGTTCCAACCAGAAAGGGCAGCTCGGAGTTCAGCATGCAAAACCCAAATACACAGCCGGAACCTCAGCAGGACCGCCAAGCATCCAGGGGCTCCCTGATGAGAAACCGGAGAGGTGCGTGGAGGCAGGGCCACCAGCAGGAACGCTCAAGTCCCAGCCCCCAGCCCTCGAAGGGCCTGATCTTAACATGTTCCTGGATTTCTGGGGCTTAATTTCCAAGGGTTTCGCCTCCCATCACCTCCCTTACAGTGCCCAACCTCACGCTGCGCACACACAGCAGGTGCTCAAACACCTGTCACTCACTAAACAGCTTCTTACAAGTGGAGACTCCTGGAGGCGGCATCTTTCATCACGTACAACAGGGACAGGAAGGACAATCTGGACCAGCTGCTGAAGCCTGCTTTGGGGGGCAATTCACACTGAAGAGACACTGAGCGGGAACTCCCGGGCCTGGGCCTGGCACATAGCTGGCACTGGTAAGTGCTGGGGCTCCTTTCCTTCCCCATTCACAGGACCCGGCTATCAGAGGCGGGGATGTGACCCAAGCCACACACTGCATCACATCGGTGGTGGTCAAAGGAAGACAAATGCTGAATCCAGAACCAACTTCCACGCAGCCCCAGCAACTGCATGACCACAGCCCCCTCTCTGCCACCCCTTTGCTGGTCTTCCTTCCTCACTTGCTTATCTGGGCTCTCAGGACAAAGAACCAACGTTTCAGGAGAAGCAAATAGCTAATTACTCCCAAACCAGCGAGGAGAACGCAAGGGAGTAAGCCCCCTGCTGCCCGACAGCCAGTCACATTCGGAGGGCAGAGGAACAAGCCTGACATTCTGGACGCATCCTCCCATCCTCGCAAGCTGGCCCCGCTGCCAACTCCAGGGCAAGGCGGCACCCACTCGCAGGGTCACCCAAATGCGAGCACCCACACTCTACTAACGGTATCAAGAGCTGGAATGAAGGCCGATTGTTGGGGGAAGGAAGATAAGAGGCCAACTTCAAATGCAGCTCTTTACAAAGTCACGGCTAGTGCACATCACATAGGACTCACACTTCTACCCTTCAGGGGAGACACGGAAGTCAGGAGTGCACCCAAAACTCCGGCGGGGTGATGGGGTGGCGGGCAGAGACAGGGGAGGAGGTCTGCGGGGCTCTCTTACCTGCCTCGCCACCTTCCGCGCCTCCCAGTAGGGCTTCGAGTCTTCCACGGCTTTGCCAATTTTCTTCACCAGTTCGTCCAGTTTCACTGTTGCTTCAACCAGAACAGAGCGGAACTTCTGACGAGCGTCCTGCAGCCAGGGGAAATCAAGGAAACAGAGTTCAGGCTTAAGAAGGCATCTGCGAGGCTCTGCCGTACCCAATGACAAACACCAAGCAGGGCCTCCACACAACCTACAAGCCCCTAATTTCTGACCTTCACAAGACAGTGTCCACAGCAGCACCGTCGAAAAGAACCTTCTGTGATGCTGGCAGTGTTCCTTTATCTGCTCTGTCAGTACGGTAGCCAGGAGCCACACACGGCTACTGAGCACTTGAAACTGGCTTGTGAGACTGAGGAAATGAGTTTTAATTTATTTTAATTAAATATAAATTAAAAAGTAAATGTGGCTAACAGCTACTATATTGGACAGTGCGGGTTAGATTGAAAAGCTCTGTCCAGGTCCTAAAGGGAAGATGTCCAGTCTAGCCAGCCCGGGCAGCTTCAGTCCATAATGATGGCATCATTTCCTACACTCCCATGAAGGCCTCAAACATGTGATGCGGTCACTATTAAACAGAGTGCAAATTTCCCACGTGCCAGACCCTGTGCTGGGCCTCGGGCTTTATCCCTGCCTTCAGGGTACTTCTAAGTCTGATGGGTAAAGCAGGCATTTACAGCCCATTCCGGAAAAGTCAGTGCCAGGATGGCAATGGTCCAGGTGCCACGGAACCCAGCGGCAGAGAAACTCACCAGGCCAGCTAAGACAGGAGTTTACTGGGAGACTCATGGAAAACTTCCAGATAGAGAACAGCTACACAGAAGCCTGAAGCACGAAGGCACTTGAGGGAGGGAGAGGAAACGCTGAGGTCCCAAGCAGGCAGCAGAGGCACGCTCAGCCAGAAGGGAGAGGGAGTGGCAAGGATTCAAAGGAAGCTGGAAGTCTGGAATGTGGAGAATGGCAAGAGATCTAAGGGTGGCCGCCCATCCTCGACATAGCCACTAGCAACTTGGGCCTCCATAAGAATTTGGAAGAATGGAGCTGACAGGTGGGCCACGCCAGACTTAACCACAGGGTGAAAATCAAGAAACCAGACCCATGGATGTCACAAAGAGGAAAAAAAAATTAAAAGAAGAAATTCACTCCTAGGTGTAGGAGGACATAGTGGAGGGTGGGATCAGGACTTCACAGACCTCACATCCCCTCAACTCCTTTTCCCTTTGGCATTTGCCTGAGGCCACCACACCTCAGGGGGTGTGTGGGTGCATTTGAGAGAGGGGAAATGGACATTCAGAGACGGAACAACACATGATCACCAGCTGCGGGGGCTGCCCCAAAACCCAACAGCCCACCTGCTGGTAAAACACGTGGGTTCCATTGGCTGTAAACGGCCTGCCTCACCAGTAACTATCTGAAAACTATTTCTAAACATCAAATTGTAGGGGCCTCTTGGGCCAACGGAATGGCTCATGGGGATGAAGGAGGCTCTGATCACTTCTAATTTCATTCCCCTGTCATACTGTGCCATGGGCTTGCTAGATGGGTTTGAAATGACGCCAGCACTGCAGCATACGAGGAGACAGCCTTTGCCTTGTATGAGAGTTTCTCAGCTCCTGAGCCCCAGCCTACTTCTGACACAGCCTTGGTCCCTCCCCCCAGCCCTGCATCACCATCACCATCATCACCAACACCATCATCATCTTCTTAATTTTCTCTCCTCCTCTCCTATCTGGCCAGGCCTGCAGCAACCTGCTACAGCTTCTAAAGACAGAGAACAAGACTAGGCTTTTTCTCCACAGGAAATGCCGCAGATGCAAGAGGGCAGCCCAGGGACTAGCAAAGCCCCACTGAGCTGCTGTTGGACTTGACGTCCAATACATGGGAGGCAGCATGTTGCCTAAAGCCTGGGATTTTTATCAGAGAGATGGATCCAGTCCTGTTAACCTCTGTGAGACTCTAATCAGAGAACTTCTTTAAGAATCATTGTTATTATCTATAAAATAGTTACTTTCCATCTCACAGGGAGGGCTGTTGGAAGAATCAAGGAGAATGCAAATGTAAAACAGCTGATAGTTCCTGGGCATACAGTAGATGCTCAATAAATGCACACAATGTTCCCCCTCCGGAGAAAAAGATCCATGAATGATCCTATTCAGAAACACCAAAGGGGTCTCTCTGAGGCAGGAGTAGCTGAGGTGATGGACATAATAACCTGTTACACTGTGTGGGTGGCTGCTTTGCAAATGTACTCGCACGCATGACCGAATCCTTACAGCCACCACCCTGGTGGAGGCAGCACCAGGGCCCCATGTCCAGACCACACATGGGAAAACAGGGCCAAATCAGTCAGTGGGTGACCCAGGGCAGGTCACATCAGCACCTTGGGCCTCCTCTGGACAACGAGAACTGGGTCCCAAACCAGTGGCCTATGGGCCATTTGGCTGAGTCCCTTTGCCTGCATGCTGCGTACTAAATGTCAGAAAAATCCAGATTTTTTTTTTAAATGTGGGGATTCTCAAATTTCTCATTAAAAAAACATCAGATGATCTGGCAACACTGAGCCCCCGTCCCTACCTGGCAACCATTGGCTAGAAGTGGAGTAGAAGATGCCCCCCTAGACACAGATGACCCTTTCCAGTCCTCACTGCCCCTGCGCCTGACTCCCCACCTGGCCCCCCGACGGCTTCACTCAGTAGGTTCCCTGCCCAGCCCCTGAAGACATTCGATTTGCCAAGAGCTCTTCCAGGCACTGGAGAATACAACCCACCCCCTCTGCCTTTGTGAGAAAGAAGGATGCAGAGCACAGAGGGGCAACTTACTAAGTGGCAGACACTATCACAAATGCTTTCATTCCATCAATCTTGCAATTGCTAACAACCTGATCAGGTAGGTGCCATTGTTGTTGTTCACATTTTACAAAGAGAATATAGAGAGAATGAGGCACAGAGAGTGCAGGTAACTCACCCAAGGTCACTGACCTGGGAAATGGCAGAGCCAAGATTTAAACTCAAGTGCTAAATAAGTACAACACAGTGTGATACGTACAAAGACCTCAGTATACACACTGTGCAACAGACACACACCTGGGCAGGCCACCCAAAGCAAGTGTCATCCAGGCCTTGAAGAAAGGGGGTCTGCACCAGACAGAGAAGGGGGCATTCGACACTGAAAAACTAGCATGAGCAAAGAGTGGCAGGTGGAAGGGCTGGTGGGGGCTGGAGCAAGGAAGGGCATGTGCGCCATATTAGGGCATTTCAACTTTATCCCATGCACAATCGGGAGACATGATGGATTTTTTTTTTCCTCATATATAAGTTTCAATTTACTTCCCACGCACCCTTTGTCAGAAATAACTGAAGAACGCATTCTACCACAAAAAGGAAAAGTAATCATAGTTTGCTAGATAGCTCCACCGTGAACAGCACTTACACAGCTCTAATAGCGTAAATAGCAAATACTGACTCCAATATAATTCTGTCCGGAGGAAGGGTTGGGAAAAGTGGGTGTGTGGTGGGGACAGAGGGAGGAAAGAGACTAAAATTTCATCTTATCTAGTGGAATGTGGCAGATAACTAAAATCGAAAAATCAAGTAAACACACAAAGCCTACTATTTAAAGTCATAAAAGTAAATACCTAAATAGTCAGCTAAGATATGTTAAACTGATTAAACGGCCCCTAAGGGAGAAAAAATGGGGGTGGGGGAGGATGAGATGCTATAGGGGTTTTGTTTTCTTTTTTCTTTTTCCTTTTTTAATGGTAGTAAAATACTATGGTGGATTTTTAAGCAGAGACATGACCTGATCAGATCTGGGTTTTCCCAGAGTGGGCTGGGCCCTGCAGGAGATTCTGGCGGATAGATTCAGGGCCCACTAGCCTGGTTAAGTGTGCGACCATCAAAGGGTACTGAACCCAAGAGACTCGATTTGTGTTTCCCTCTACAAATGAGGCTATGTTGCCTGGGATGATGATGCACAACTGGCCGACATCCAACCACCAACAAGCCTATTCATCCAAGATGTGTTAAAAGCTAAACACAAAGCCGGCCTTCTCCCAGATAAGATAAAGCAGACCCAGTTCTTCTACCATTCCACAAAATCAGAGCTACTTGAGCAACAATCTCCACAAACATTGGGGTGTGGGAGCCCACAAGCCAAAATCTTTCCTGCCCGCCCAGTGTAACAGCCCTGATTGTCATGGGTCTCACCCTGGTCCCAGAAGTGGTCATGTGACCCAAGCCTGGCAATCAGATGTGGATACACCTAGCCTTGGTGACTGTTGAGGAAGGGCATGTGACTCATCAGACCTCATTCTAGGACTTTTCTGAAACTCTTAGAAAGAGGACTTTTTTCCACTGAGATGGCCGAGAGGATGAAATGAAAGCCTGGAGCAGATAGCAGCCATCTTGGCACAAAGAGGGGAGGACCTGACAGAGAGGGAGGGAGGGAAGGAGGAAGAAAGGGAGAGAAGAGAGAGGGAGGGGGGAGGAAGGCCAAGCGACACTTTGAGCTTCTGGGCCTACCGATGCTTCACAGTCTAACCCTATATTCCACCTCCTTGGAGCCACAATAGCATACCCACCCTCCCCCAAACAGTCACCATTGCTTTTTGTGTTATGTTAGTTGGAACTGAATTTCTGTCACTTGCAATTGAATTAAGCCTTAAGAAAAAAGTGCCTTATGGCAGTCATATTAATTCCAAACATTCCATATCATGGCAAAGCACTGGAATTAAATATGGTCAACTGTCGAAGGGCTTCTATCCTTGACAAGGAAGCCATGTTTATAAAGAACAGAGTCCGTGGAACCTAATTCAACCTAACCTTTATAAAGCATTTCTTTAAATCTATCTTAATGCCAGTTTGCCACATCCTAAAGCCAGCTTGTCTCACTGAACTTGTGCTTCTGCCTTATTTCCTAGTTCGAGGAGAGATCCCACCGTGGTTCTTCATCTCCTACAACTACAGGCAAATGTGTCTCCCAAGATCAGAGTGGGCGTTGCTTCCAGAATGTCCAGAGAGGAGAGAGAGCTGACTGTTCTCCCCGCGGTCAACGACCCTTGGAGGGACGCAGTCAGAAGTACAAACTCCTCTCAGGGGAATGAGCAGACCTGTCTGTCACCAGTCAAGAAAAACAAGCCATTTCCCAGCCAGGGCTGTTTACCACGTAACTTTCTAGATCAGCATTTGAAGGAGTTCTAAAAAGGGCTCTCTCTCCTTGGATGGGGCCTCAGATCTTCAAATCTGAAAACTGTGTCACATCCATTAGGTGACTCAGACTGCTGGCAATTTATTCAAGCAAAGAATTGCTGAGGGTGGCAGAGTCTCCCTGTTTGAATGTCAGTGTGTCAAAAATACAGCCCTGTATCAAGTAAGAACTCCAGCTAAACCAAACCAGCCAGCACCGGCGAGCCTGGGAAACAGCTTGTAGGCTGAGAATGGTGGCCTTCCCCCTCCACAGAGGTGTCCCCAGAACCGAGGGAGATTAAGATGGGACATCAGTTTTTAAAAATCACTGCCCTACAAATTAAAGAAGATACCATATTTCAAAAGATCCTTAGTAATGCCATTTATAAACACCCGCTGTCTGTTTGTAAAAAGATTTCACAGGCGTTATCTGAGCTTCACAATGACCCTGCGAGGCGGGTTCAGCAAGAATCACCGTCCTCTGGCTACACATAAGAGAACTCGGCCCAGGGCTGAAGGGCTGCTTGGCCTGAGGAGAGGAAGCGAGTGTCAGACTTCAGACAAAAGCACAGACCTTTAGTCCAATGTGCGTTTCGCTTTACCACAGGTTCTCAAAGTGTGGTCCCAGGGACCATGGGGGGAGGGAGGGGGAGGGGCGCCTGTGACTTTTCCTGGGAGCCTGCAAGGTCAAAACCATTTTTGTAATCAAGTTTGACTTATCTGCTTTTTCACTGTCATTGTCTCCTAAGCGTTCAGTGGAGTTTTCCGGAGACTATTTGCTATGAGATATTGTAAGAGATGAAGTGCGGGAGCACATATGAGAATCCAGCTCTTCTACTGAGCCAGACATAAAAGAGACTTGCAAAAACACATAAAATGATTCTTTCTTTTCATGAATTTTCTTTGTTTGGGAAGACGGTTATTTTTCTTAAAATGTATTATTTATGTTGACATGTAATCGGTTTATTATTGTCATTTTTTTTTTAAAGATTTTATTTTTTTTTCCTTTTTCTCCCCAAAGCCCCCCAGTACATAGTTGTATATTCTTCACTGTGGGTCCTTCTAGTTGTGGCATGTGGGACGCTGCCTCAGCGTGGTTTGATGAGCAGCGCCATGTCCGCGCCCAGGATCCGAACCAACGAAACACTGGGCCGCCTGCAGTGGAGCGCGGGAACTTAACCACTCGGCCACGGGGCCAGCCCCTATTATTGTCATTTTTAATGAATTAATGCAAGTTTTTAAAACTTCCTAGTTTTAATTTCTAACATGGCAAATAATGATACTACCCACAAAAAGAAAAGCCCTCTGAGGTACTCAGTGATCGTAGTGTAGAGGGAACCTGAGGTCAAAGAGCATCGGGTCTGCTGCTGGCACCAAGCCACACCCCGCCCCTCGGGCCTGGCCCGCAAAGACCCCTCTCAAGCAAGAAACACTCGTGTATTTTCCATAACAGTAAAGCAGTTATTCCTTCTCAGATCTTTCTTTAATCCTCTGATTCTGTCCAGGAGAAAGCCTCCATCTGGTGCTATGACTTCATAGCACCTTCAGCACCTCCTCAAGAAATGGGAGCTAGGCCAGACTCAGGGCCTTCCACAGAGAGGGAAATCTGCTAGAATTTGATAAGCAAACAACAAATCCACTGGAAACAAAATAACATTGCTTTGAAAGTCACAAAGCTGTGCTCTTATGAGCAGGGCACTTTCCTATATATATTACTCTCTGATAAAAGGCTTGCTTTAAAAACATGTATTTCCCTTTGATGTTTTTCCACTTATAGTCATGAAGTCTCCTTTTCAAACAAACTGAGGTAAAAACGTGAATCAATTTAAAGGAGAATATGGAATAAATACCACATACACAACTAGGATAAGGCAAAAACTACAACAGCAGCAGAACAACTAGAGTTAAGGAAGCACTGCCCTAGAACGATCGTAAAATCTCTGTTAGCAGAAACATTCTAGAATCACAAGATGAGAAGCACCACTGGAAACATTCTGACTTACTGAACAGTTATAAGTCCGTGAAATGTTTTCAGGCTTACTACAAATCATGTTTCCTTTTCACCCATCCATTCTATTCTTTAAGAGCACTTGTGGCAGCTACTAAAACACACAAAGAAACCACTTTAAACGGTGCTTGGGTGAAAAGGAGTATGTGCTCTCCAGTGCCATCTGAGAGAACTTTCTGCAATAATGGAGATGCTCTACATACATCTGTGCTGTCTAATACAGAGGCCACTGGCCACATGTGGCTAAATGAAAACTTGAAATGTGGCCAGTGCAACTAACTGGATTTTTTATTAAAGTTTTTAAATTAATTTAAACAGCCACATGTGGCTAGTGGCTGCCATATTGGACAGCACAGATCTGGCTCCCAGACCCTGGATCGCACGCCACTTTGAGAGACCACGCCACACTCCCTGGACCCCCACAGCTGCCTTCTCTCCCTGCCTCTGTGGGGTTTTTCTTCCCTCAGCTCCACCTTCCCCAGGGAGAGCTCTCATAGCCCCGTGAGGAGAGCCAGGACAGCTGATGTCACCTTCAGGAATTTTGCAGCAGAGGCAAAACTGGAAAGACTGTGCCCCAGGATGGAGCTGGGGCCCAGGGAGCCAAACCAGAAAGATGGACGTCCAAGGACACAGGAGCCGGGAGGACGCTGAGGCAGAGAAGGGGGTGGGAGAGGGCAGAAGACCATCAGGGAGCTGGAGCCAGCCCCACCACTGCACAGGCCCAACTGCACACCAGCAAGGTGCATCCAACCAGAAGAACCTGGTGAAAACAGCTCCAAAGGGATGGAAGCATGTATGGAAAAGAAAGAAAGGAGAAGAAAATAACAGGACCTTCAAGATGGAAGAAGTCAGAATCACTGTTGGAGACCAGGCACCCAACTCCCCTCCCTTCTGACTCCTTCTCTTTTCCACCTGAGGCCCGACTTCTGTAGCAGAGGCCTCCTGGGGTGTCTGGCAAACCCACCACCTCCTTTTATGGGGAGCGTCCCCCACACACCAGGCATAACCTCGCTGCCATGTCTCTGACATATACAAGATCTTCTCTCAGAGAACAGAACAGAGGAGGCCGGAGGAGGGAGAGACAGACAACGACAGAGAGGACAGAGGGAGAAGAAAGCAAATAACAGAACACCAGGAGGGGCTGGGGGAGATGGTCTGTGCTCCTGATCTAACCCTGCAGCTACATGGCCAGATAACTTATCAATCAAACCAAGGCACTTTGAGAGAGAGCGGGGGCACTACTAATAATTCTGCTGAGACAACAGGTGTGAACCAAGACTGTCGGAGCAAACTGGGATGTCTGCTCTCCCTAGGCTTAACGCCGTATGATGCTTCCCTCTCTCGGCTTCCCTGAAAGGCTGCTTCAACCTTTCAGAAAATCCTCCCTTTTGCTGAAGCTGTTTGAGTGGCTGTGGGACAGAGTGTAGGGAATTCTAATCCCAGCTTGGGCACTGCCCCAGCTCCAGGCCCTATGCAGCTCGACAGCCTTGGTGACAAGGCCAGACCCTGTTTTCTCTTTCCACAGCAGCACACCATCTGTCCTGGTTCTGAACCACCAAGAAGGAAAAAAAGGAAAGTAAGAAAAGATGGTGGTCAATATGGTTTCCTGCTGCAAGGTTTCCTCTTCTGAGGTTAACAAAGCTCTGGGAGCTTTTTTTAGGCCTAAGTGGAACCAAGTTCCTCCTAGGCAGAAGGGCTCTGGTTTAGAGTTCTTGTTTGACTCCAGAATGTTCCCAGACAAGCAGGCGAGCACCCAGTCCCATCTCCCAGAACATCGCAGCCGCCACAGCTGTCCGGCTGGATTCGACCACACAGCCTCCTTTGAAGCTCTGGCCAACGTCAAGATTCCACAGCCAAGGGAGGCACTGCCATTTGGAGACTGAGTCAAGGCAGCTGGCATGTCTAGGAATGAGGAAAAGCTTTTTTTTTTTTTTTTTTTTAACTTTTTTTAATTTAAAATAATTGTAGACTTGGGAAAAAATGAGGGTAAGATGCAGACATGATGCCCCTTTACCCTGAAATCCTTCAGCACATTTTTCCTAAAGATGAGGACATTCTCTTCCATAACCAGAGCATAACGACCAAAATCAGAAAATTAACATTGATACAATGCTATTAACCTGGTCTATGACTTTATTCAAATTGCATCAACTGTCCCCCTAATGTCCTTTATAGTAAAGGAAAAAAAATCTTTTTCCTGGTCCAGGATCCAAACCAGGATTCATGTTTCCATTTAGGTGTCATCTCTCTCTAGTCTCCTTCAATCTGGAACAGTTCTTCAGCCTTTCTTTGTCTTTCACAGCCTCGATATTTTTGAATAACATGAGCCAGTTATTTTGTAGAATGTCAATTTGGAAAAGACTCAATTTCAATTCATCTTTTTTGTTGATGTTACATAGGCACGTATCACCGGAATGGAATTTAACCAATTATAAAAAATACATTTAAATAGCCCACGGTCACAGGGACCACTAAGGAAAAAAACCCAATAGTCCTTTAACCCTACAAGGCCCTGGAGGAGGGACTGAAGTTACATAACAATCATACACACACACACACACACACACACACACACACACACAAGCGAGAAAGACTGACAGGACCCAGTGCTTTTTCATTCACGGCCAAACATATGTTTTTAAATCCAGAGGAATCTTTGTGTCAGAGGAGAGAGAATTGCTGAAACCACAGCATTTTACTGAGTTCAACCACAAGTGAACCATTTCTATGTTTATGCCAAGAGGCTTATTTTAACATAACATATTTCCTCAACCTCAAGACCACTTTTTCCAAAAATTTGCAAATATTACTTTTTAGATAAATTAAACAATTGATATGCACATTTATCAGAGGTAGTGTTTCAACCACCACTCAAGTTGTTATGCAAGACAAGGTCCATTTTATAAGTAACATGAGTTTAAAATCAGGGCAATATGGTGAGTTCACGGCCCAGCCTCGGAAAGCTCTAGAGACCATGTAGTGCAGCCTCTGTTGGAAGCTGCATCCACCCACCACAGTCTTCCAGGCAGCGGGCTGTCTCCCTTCTTTTGGATAACCTTCCTCATGACTGCACCGCATCAGAATGCAAAGAAAGGAGAGCATAAGATGCAAAAGAACCAAAGTCAAGACCCACTGCTATAACTTTAGAGACACAGAAGAACCCACCAGAACAAACAGCTAAAAACATTTTAAGTAATTGCTTCCAGGAATAGAACTGGGGGTGGGAAGGACTGAGGCAGAGAACTTTTCATTAAAACTTTTCACGGGTTTTTCCTTATGTGCAACTATTGCTTCAATAAAAATAAAATTTTAAGTCTACTGCAGCATAGATTGACCAAAGAGCTTTTGCATTTCCCTGTCATCAGGACTGAAGGTGATTCATAATTCCTTCAGCACATGGCTAGATCAAAACCAAAATCTCAGTCATACAACAAGAAGGCTGGAAAAGACTTTGCCCATCACTTAGCTCTGATGCTCCCGTTTCACAGATGAGGCAACTGAAGCCTCAGGAGGTAAAGTTCCCCTCTCAAGGAAGTATACCTGGTGAGTGTCAGGGCAAAGACTGAAAACCCCGTCCCTTAAGTCCTAGACCAGAGTTCTTTCATCCCACCAGCCTCAGTGGGGACCTCAGAACATGTATCCTCCACACCCACAAACACGCATCCCAAAACTATTTAAGGGCATGGGCTCCAGCCCCAGACTCCTGGCTTCCAATCTTGGCTCCCCACTCACTGGCCACATGACCTGGGGGAACTGATTCCATCATTCAGTGCCTCTGTTTCTCATCAATGTCCTCAAGAGCTGTTGTGAGAATTAACAAGATAAACCACATAAAGCATCTAGCACAATACTTAGCATATAATAAGCTTTCAATAAATAGTAGCAATTTTTACACAGGTGCCATTATTCAATAAACGGCAAAGGGTTGAAAGGAAAGGACCACCATTTGCTGAACATTGTATGCTAGGTACCGTGCTAGCCATTTTATGAATATCACCTTATTTAATCCTTAACAGCCCTGCAAGAGACATATTGCCCTTCCCATTTTAGAGAGAAGGAAAATTAAAACCCAGAAAAGCTAAAAACCTTGCCAAGGCTACACAGCCTATTAAGGCAGAGAGAGAATTCAAATCCAGTTGTCCTGAACTCCCAAGCCCACGCTCTTCCTCCATCACATGCTTTGTAGTTTAAGTTTTCCTATGCTTTTTTGAGCCCATGTTTTACAACATTAAGGCCTGCATCAAGAAGCTCCAACTTGGGGAGTAGATCCAATTTCTAGCACACGCATGCAATACCAAGATGCTCTTTCCCCAGTGGAGATGCTAGCAAAACCAGTGGAAAGAAAGGAGGATGTCAAGAGCTGCCCAAGAAGCTTTAGAACATTCCCCCTGAATTTATAAAGTGTCCACCCAGCTATTGCACTTTTGCGTCCAGCCTCCACTAATGTTTTTCAAATTGAAGCCATGACATCATTTGCTCTCAGACAAAATTTTTAAGAAACGGGCAAAGTATAAGGGTCACCGGGAGTGCAAACCAAAGTCCTTTTTTTGCTGGCTGGTTAACCATTAGAGCAACTCAAGAAGGCACTGTGACATGTGGCTGTTTGTGAAGTGAAGGAAAAACGGATGCCCTGCAGGTCTCAAAACAAGTCACTGTCTCTACATCACCACCATGAGAGTGGCACTTTTAAAATTTGGCTCAACATTCTTCAGCACCCACCCATCCTACTCCCACCAAGAGAGGGAGTCTGTGTCCCCTCCTCTTGAACCTGTGACTGTTGGACCAATAGAATACGAGAGAAGTGCTGCTATGGAACTTGCAAGGCTCGAGTAGTAAAGGCTGCGATGCTTCCACCCGGCCAACTTGGGACACTCTCTGTGGGGGAAGCCAGACACCATAAGGAGGTCAGAGTACCTGAGACCCCCATGCTGGAAAGGTCAGATGTCAGCACTCTGGTGGACAACCCCAACTGACCTCCCAGCCAGGAGCCAGTGTCTACTGCCACACATGGGAGCGCGCCTCCTTGGGCGTCCAGTCCAGCTGAGCCTTCAGATGACCACAGCCCCAGCTGACATTCGATTCCAACCACATGAGACTCCTCAAGCAAGAACCACCCAGCTGAGCCCGCTCCAGATTCTGACCCACAAATCATGGGCAAAATAAAGCAGTCGTTTTAAGCTACTACGTTTTGGGGTAATTTGTTAGGTAGAAATAGTAACTAGAACAATGAGGAAGGACAACACCCCCATTTCATCCCTTCTTTCAATAAAGCCAAAAACCCAGGAATAGAGCATTAAAGCTGTAGGCTTCAAATCTATCAGAATGAAGCTGAATCCTTTTGCATGCTGGCAACAAAAGGGTAGGGTGGACGAAGACAACCAAACCCCATACATCACGCTGCGGCTGCGTTTGATGGCAAACAATAAAAGAGTTTACATTAAGCGGGCTCGGCTGCGGTTATCATAAACAGCGGATGCTCCTCTCATTGTCTCCCCACCAGCAATTTCTTTCTGTCAGAGCAAACATTAATATCTCTTAGATAATCCAGCACAACACAGCAAAGGAAAAATCAGGCAAGAATAGAACAAAATTTTTTTCCATCTTCCTTTACGGAAATGAAAGAAGCTGATTCTGAGCTCTCTAAGAGCTGCTTTGCAAATTATCATGAGACCCTTGGTTAAAATGCATTGCATAAAAGTGATGCAGTCTTTACTGCTGGAAACATCTATGTGGCCGTAGGCAGATTAAGTAACTCTCAAAGGAGAGGGCTGGGCAAAGACAACCGGGATGCCTGCCAAAGGATGAGGTTCAATAGATGTTTAATTCGTCCAGCCAAAACACACATCCACACCCCTGACTCCATTAAAAGTCCTTACAATAAATGCTCAGAAGGAAAAGTAACAGCTTCATATTAAAAGGCCACAGTCCACAGAGACACAGTGCTCTGCCAACTTGTGGGTTTGACAAGTCTAACAACCACTGGGGCAGCAATGAATCCATCAACCCCCATGGCCCGTCTTCTTTCGAGGTGGGGACACCCGTAGACCCCTCAGAGTCAGACGAAAGGCATCTTGGATAAACTTGGGATTTCAAACATGTCATTGTACAAATGTTTGCTTGCCCTACACTAGCAAGCACCAACATGCCTCTGATGGGTTCCAGCTGAGGGGCCGGGAAAGTTTATGTATTATCTCACTAGTCTTTAGAGCTTAGGAGGAAGAGAGTCAATTTTTTTAAGGCAATAGAGTCCATTTCAATATTAGATAGCTACTTCTATGTTCTAGCCAACAGTCCATACTAGTATCCTTCAGCTGACGTGGCTACAGTGAACGACGTTGCAAGAGAGCCTATATGGGCCCACTAGTCTTTATACATTTAGAAATGATACTAATACTCAAATACATACAGCAACTAAGTTTGAATTGAATATCTAAATAGTCTTTTTTTTTTATTTTTAAAGATAGGCACCTGAGCTAACAACTGTTGCGAATCTTCATTTTTTTTTTTTCCTTCTCCCCAAAGTCCCCCAGTACATAGTTGTATATTCTAGTTGTAGGCTCTGATTGTGCTATGTGGGACGTTGCCTCAGCATGGCCCGATGAGCGATGCCATGTCTGGGCCCAGGATCCGAACCGGCGAAACCCTGGGCTGCCAAAGCAGAGCATGCGAACTTAACCTCTCAGCCACGGGGCCGGCCCCTCTAAATAGTCTTAATATTTGGAATATTTTCCACTACTATATCTGCGTGATTTTTTTTGTCCTTTATAAATAAGTGTATAAATGAGGGTTTCTTGGTAGACAATCCTAAAATGCCTTGAAAGTGCCTTTCAGCCCTCCACGAATTACCACAATGAGAGCTTAACAATACAGTAATTCACCAAGCAAACCCACCAACATCACGGTTTACTACAATTACGGCAGGGACTACCAATCTGAACATTTTTTCCCACCAGCCTTCATAGTTCCTAAAATTCCTTCCACAGAAATTTATTTCTTTGACTCATAAAGGCGTCTTTTTATAAATAATGTTTCTTTCTCCACCCCCATCCCCGGCTTATGAAAATGATAAAATATGGCCATTGTAAATAACTCAGAAAACACCAAGAAATGAAAAATAAAAATCACCAGCATTCTTTTTTTTGAGGAAGATTAGCACTGAGCTAACTACTGCCAATCCTCTTTTTTGCTGAGGACGACTGGTCCTGAGCTAACATCCATGCCCATCTTCCTCTGCTTCATACGTGAGGTGCCTACCACAGCATGGATTGCCAAGCAGTAGTGCCATGTTCACACCTGGGATCTGAACCGGCGAACCCCAGGCTGCCAAGAAGCAGAATGTGCTAATTTAACCGCTGCGCCACCGGGCCGGCCCAGCCCCCAATCACCAGCATTCTTAGCCACTACCAATAACCACTAGTAACATCTGAGGGTACATTTTTCCAGATCCATGCTGCTCAAACTATGTGGTAATGGATCTTTTCTCCCCCAACCCACTACAAATCAACACTTCCGTAGAATACAATAAAAATACGCTGTGAAATGCCATTTGGATGTCACAGCAATGTCAAATTGCTGAAAAAGGTTTCTAAAGAGTCTCAATTTACGTATTTACTTTACTTCAATTCATTACAAGCAGTTCATAGTCTGTGCACCACACTATGAATCACTCTGTTCTAGACCTTTTTTCTCTCATATGCACATATTCTTTACTGCATGTATATATGATTTTACATTACTCTACATGCATAGTCGTTTTATACATACTTTATAGTTTTTTTGTTCATTTTTTTGCTGAGGAAGATTCGCCCTGAGCTAACCTCTTTGCCAATCTTCCTCCATTTTCTATGTGGGACACTACCACAGCACATCTAGTGAGTGGATTGGGCCACACCCTCAGGATCCATACACACAAACTCAGGCCGCCAAAGTGGAGCGCTGGGAACTTTAACCACAGGCCACTGGGCCAGGCCCCATATCTTACAGTTTTATTACCTAATTCTTTTTCCACCAAACAGATTATAGCCATTTGTCCATATCCACAAACGCCATCCTTTTTTAATGTGAAAGGCCACTCCCAAAACCCTAGCATCTCCAAACAAGGCAGAATCTTTCACCTTCATGAGCTACGACCTCTGTACGTGAGGGACTTCAGGGAGGGGACGGAGAACACAGGCCATGCTTTACCTGTGTCACAACTGTGTCCAGGGTCAGCCCTGTCGAAGAACAGCTTGGGGACAAATGCAATCCCAGAGCAGACGCTACAGTAAGGGGACCTGCCTATTTTGCAGGACACTGTGTGTGACAATGACAAGAGCCAGGAGTCCACAAGGGTGTTTGAGTCTAACCACAAACTAACATCCACTCTTTCCAACATTCATGGTACCCGTGTGCAGGCACTGTGTCAGATGCGGCGGCACAGAGAGGGGAACCTCGGCCCCTCCCTCCTGGGGCCGCGTCTAGTAGGGGAGCCAGACAAATAAACGAATGACGGGAATATAGACTGATGAATATGCATGAGACAGGTGGTGCTGGTTAAGACAGCCTCCCGGGCCCTGCCCCCAGAGATTCTCATACACTAGGTCTGGGTGGGGCCCAGGACTCTGCAATTCTAACAAATTCCTAGTCTTGCCAGGCTGTGGGTGCACACTTCGCTGGACGTTGATGGCACTGCTCTAGAGCGGTGGTTCACAGCCAGGGGCAATTTTGCACCCCAGGGGACACTTACAAGTCTGGAGATATGTTTGGTTCTCACAAGTGGTGTGGGGGTGCTGTCATTGGCATCTAGTGAGTAGATGCTGCTAAACCTCCTATGATGCAGAGCACAGCACCCCACAGTAAAGAATTACCGGCCCACTATGTCAACAGAGTGAAAGTTGAGCAACTGCTCTAGAGCAAGACTCTGGAACTCTCTGTGCCTCAGCTTTGTTATCAGCAAAATAGGGACGATATTATCTATCTCATAGAGGTGTTCTGAGGATTCAGTGAGTTTATATCCACAAAGTGCTTGGAATAGCCTGGCACACAGTAGGCACTCATTATCATCATTAGCAGTCATTACTGTTGAAGGGCAGTTAGGAGCCAAAACAGGCAGGAAAACTAGTCCAGAATGGACACAAGGCATTCCAGCATGGCCCTCACCTGCCCTGCTCCAGTAACAGCACCAATGACATTTATTGATGGCTCACTATGCACCATCATTGGGATGAGGCCCAGAGACATTAAGTAATTGGCCCAAGGTCACACAGCCATGAAGGGGTAATCTGCTATTATTCATTCACTCAAATATCTATTGAGCACCTGTTATATGCCAAACAAATCCCAGGAGCAGACACACCCTAACAAAGCCAGGCTCTTGGAGAAACAAATTGATTTCTACATCCCAGCAGACCAGCCACAGAGCAAAGACTCCAGTGACTGCAAAGTCTATCCGGCTGTAATCCCGGCCTGACAAAGTCCTCTCTCCGGCCCTTTGCCCAGAGCCAGTCTCTGACAAAGAAATGTCATGCGGGTCCCGAGAGAGGAAAGCAGAACCACAGCCAGACCCTGTGGCGAACCTGGCTCCAACACACATCTCACAGGAGCCTTCTCTGCATGGGGCTCCTGGGGGTCCTCAGTGCTCCCTGCCAGCCCCATGCGCAGGCGGCTCTCCCTCACGCAGGCTGTGCAGTTATCAAAGCACCCCTCACACAGTATCTCCTCTTGTCCTCCAGGCCACCCAGTGACATGGGCAAGAATCACAACCCCAATTCACCAACGACGTGACTCAGGCTCCAAGGGGCCAAGCGCCCCTAGAAGTCAGCAGACCTCAGATTCTAACTCACCACCTGATGCCAAGGTCAGTCTGCCCTCCACCCTCCGCTTCCCCAAGCTTTGAGTTTTAGGTTTTTGTCTTCTCTGACTATAAAGTAATACAAATTCAGTGCAAATAACTCAGAAAATACAGAAAAGTATAAAGACAATAAATATCATTTATCTCTCACCAGATATAACAAGTGGTGTGTAACCTATTCCAGGCATTCTTATGCATATAAACATATTTTTTAGAATAGCACCATACTACACGCTCTTTTGGAAGCTGCTTTTTTCCATTCAGATGTCTTTTCATGTTAATAACAAGCTGTGCTGTCATTCTAAGGCCTAGACTCTATCAGCCATCGCCTGTGCATAGCATTCATTTATTTAACCAATCCCCTATTGACAGTTATTTAGATTTATAACTTCCCAACATTTTTAAACAATGCTGCAATGAACATTACTGGACCTATGTCCTTGTCCAGTTATTCCCTTAGGATAAGTTCTTACAATTGCTGGGTTAAAAGTTACTGTCCCTTGACATCCCAACAGCCAGGCAGGGGGACCATCACTGAAGCAGGAAGCCCGAAGTCCCACCATTCTGACGGCCAAACCTCAGGTCACAGCTGTGGGGACAGCAGCAGCCCCAGCTCAGGTCACTCAGAAGCACCCAGAAAAGACCTCAAGTGTGTTTATCTTTACAACCAGCCAATGGCCGAGGCGGCCCATCACTGCTCAAGCTGCAGGTGATGTCTGTACCGTCAGCTCTCTTCCTCCTCCACTTCTAGGCTGCTCCGGATATTAACCGACCCTCCCACGTGACTTGGGGTCTCCAGGCCTCAACTCCGAGGCCTCCTATTCCACAAAGCTTCCCCTGGCTCCCAAAGGACCTGCATGTCCTTGTCACTGCATAACTGCACGCCTGAAGCCAGGAGACGCCAAGCTCTGCGAGGGCGAGGACTGTGGCTGAGGGTGGCTGAGGGCCCCGCACAGGAGTCAGCCCACAGGAGGGGCTCAGCGTTTATTATGTCGATGTTTACTTAAACCACATCTCACCTGGGTACAAAGAGGTCAGGGCCCTCCCAGCCCAGACGGGGCAGCCTGCCACCAGGCCTGGAATTTGGTGCCAGCTTCAAGGAACAGTTACTCCTCACTTCCCCTCGTCCATTTATCACTTCACACGTTCCCTAGCGCTGTCTCCAAAACACAGCGGATGTCTTACACGGCCTTCCCCTAGTGCGCATCCATTCATACCACATACACACATATATACACACACACATACACACACACACACAGATCTTGAAGGACAAAGTCTAAGATGTGACACTATCCTTTCAGAAATGAATTTCTTTCTTCTCCTGACTTGTGTTAATAATTCATGAGAGGGAGGCCTGGCTGCCTCCAAATTCACCCCCACCTTCCCTCTCCTACCCAACCCCTGTCCCCCCAGTTTCCAAGCTCAAAACAGTATTTTTTTTTTAAAAAAAAAAAGAGAGAGAAAATGTTTGCTGGTTTCTGGAGGGAGTACAAGGCAGATTCTGGGTACAGGCCTTACGCAAGTTTGGGGAACACAGATGTCCAGAATCTAATACTTTTCTAAACAAGTCTGCCCAGAAACCATCCCCACCCAAGCAGTGAGGGAAAGAGCATGAACATTTACAATTAACTGCTCCTGCCTCCCTGGGGAAGGGCGGTCTGAAGAAGCCAGCTTTTGATTACTCGGAAAAGCTGTGTGTGGGTGGCTCGGCCTGGCCATGTCCTTCCCCCTCTCTGACCATTGCACAGCCCTGGGACAGCGCGCCTTCAGGGCAAGCACGGGAAATCACAAAAACACTACACATCAGGGTTACAAATAAGTAATTGGCATGGGATATTGCAACTCTTGATCACAATGAGATTTAGAAATCCCATGTTGCATCTTTTTTTAACAAACATTTGAAAAAAGATAGTTCTATATAATGTGCATTGTAAAATTACATCAGCACAGTTGCTTGCATTGCCTCACCTGCGAGGGCTGTCACACAGTGAATGACCCATTTCTCTGACTCGCTCCTTCTCCTCTCTCCATCGCTCACCCCACCCCCAGCACATCGGTCCCCTCTGGCTGCTCCTCAGCCAGGCCAAGCCCCACTCCCAGCTTAGCACTGGCTGTTCTCTCTGGCTGAAATGCTCTTCCCCCACACGGCCCCGAGGCTCACTGTCTCCAGACAGGCTTTCAGAGAGCCTTTCCTGCCCACTGTACATAACACTGCAACCCCCTCCCTCGCCTCGGCCCCAAATACCCACATTGCCCAGCTCCCTCTTGCCTTGCTTTTCTCCCCAGCACACATCGCCAGCAACCTACTGCATATTTTAGTTGTTTATTGAATTTCCTCCCGCTCCATGAGGTAAGGGTCAGGAGAACAGTGAGCTCTGTCCCCTCTTCACTGCCCTCTCCCCGTCACCTAACACTGCCCTTAGCACATAGCTGGTGCTCAAAAAATACTCCGGAATTAATAATTGAAGCTGACTAATCAATGTGTCTGTGGGAAAACACACCCACTTTCTTAATTTTAAACCTCAGGCTTATATCCAAGGGTCTCTCTGGTAGAAAGGTTACTGCTTGCACAGCTTGTAAAGCCTGGCTCTCTTGACATAAATCAGAGGGCAAAGCAGACATAACGCTATTCAAACAAGGTCAGAGGCGAACCGAGGCTGCAGGAAGAGGCAGACATCCAAGTGACGACACGGCAGGCGGCTGGCATCCATTGGCCCTTTGGTAATCTCCTATTTACACGGCCGAGACATGGAATGGGATCCTAAAGGTGACTCCCAGGCATGCACCTCGGGCCACAGCTCCCCAGAGACAACCGCACCACGGTCTACAAGCCAAGCAGCAGCCGCCACAGACCTGGTCACCAATTTCTTTAGTCGGACTCAGACAACGTCAGGGGGCCACTGGGCACTCCGGATCATGATCAAAAGGGAAAGGAAACGCCAGCCGCAAAAGACCCTCCCTAGAGGCTCCGAAATCACACACGGTCGATTCTCATTATGTGTGGATCCTCCATATTTGTGAATTTGCCTACTCACTAACGTTTATCTCTAACTCCAAAATCAATACTCGTGGCGCTTCTACAGCCATTCGTGGATATGCACAACGTGGCAAAAAAATGTGAGTCACCCAACGTGCACATTCCCAGCTGAGGGTGAAGGACGCAACGCTCTGCCTCTTGTTTCAGCGCTCATCCTGTAAACAAGGTCCTTACACGGTCCACTTACTGCCACGGTTTTTGCATTTCTGCACCTGTTGGTGGTGGTTCTGCTGTTTAAAATGGCCTCCAAGCCCAGTGCTGAAGTGCTGCCCAGTGTCCCCAAGCCCAAAAAGGCTGTGATGTGCCTTGTGGAGAAAATGTGTGCTAGGTGGGCTCCGTTCAGGCAGGAATCACAGTGCTGCTGCCCGTGAGTTCAACGTTCATGAATCAAGAATATATAGTAAATAAGGTGTCTTTAAACAGAAACACACATAAAACAAGGCTATGTGTTGATTGGTTGGTGAAAATGTTGTAACCAGAGGCTCACAGGAACCTAAGGTTTCTACATTTCCCCCTGGGAGCAATGGTTCAGTATTCACTAATTCAATGTTCACGGTGACTTTATAGAAAACAACTACCACGAACAATGAGAATTGACTGTATATTATAATGGCTGTTTCCTGTCCCACATCCTCTGGCACGCTCTCCTCATCCACCCCCACGGCTCTCTCCATCTGCTACTCTCTGCACAAGGCCACTCTTACTCTGCAGGCTTCTGCTCAGGTGTCTTCTGGGGACTCCTCTCCCAGAGCCCCATCACATCGCTCTTTTATTGTAGTTATTACAATTAGTAATCAGTGCCCCTCCACCCCTCACCCCCGACTAAAACGAAAACTTCCTGAGGACAAGGCCTTTGTCTGTGTTGCTCACCCACATATCTGCAGTGGCCCAGAATGCCTGACACAAGGGTGGTACCCAGTGCCTGGCTGAAGGAACACAGCCCACCGTAGGCACAGACACCATCCTCACCTCCAGGCTCCAGCAGCATGACAAGCGTCCAGACAGCCTGCACAGAGGGTCAAATCCCACCGCTCCTTTGTGAGTTTGACCGGAAACACCTATTAGACCTGGGCTGCCCGCTGCCAATGTGCGGCTACTGAGCACTGGAAATGTGACCAGTCCAAATTGAGATGCTCTTCAGGTGTAAAATATGCATGAGATTCTGAAGACTTAGTACAAAAATACGTGTAAAATATCTCATTAGTGATTTTTTTATATCGATTCCATGCTGAAATTTTACTATCTTGGACATTCTGGGTTAAAGAAAATAGGTTAAAATTAACGTCAGCTATATCGTTTTACTTTTCAACGTGGCTACGAGGGAAGAGTTTTAGTGACTTACGTAGCCTGCACTATATTTCTATGACTCCATCTTGGTTATAATAATACCATGTAAGGGTCAGCCACCCAACACAAGCCAGCCCTGACCACCTCTCTTTGCTGCCACCAAGTGCTCTCCAGAGCAAGGCAGGAAACACCTGTCCCGTGGCTTCCTGCAACACACAAATACCTAAGTGTATTCAGAAATTGGGGCAAAAAAGAGTTTACCAGATGAACCAATTTTACCCTCAGAAGGTAAGCACTACCAGAACAGTGACCAGCATACGGTAGGCATACAAATATTTGTTGAATGAATAAACCAATCCTTTGCAAAAAAAAAGCAACAACCCACAAAAGACTATTTCCAACTTGTCTATTCATATTTGGGATGGTAGAATACGAGAGCCGGAGGGGACATGAAAAAGGATGGGGCTCTGCCACACCATCGAACGTGAGACACTGCGCCTCCTCGCCCTCACCCGGAGAAGAGGTGGTCCCTGCCTTCCCTACCTTCCAGGCCCACGCTGTCCAGCAGAACTTTCTACAGTGATGGAAGAATTCCCCGCTCTGTCCAATATGGTGGCTATTGAGCTTTTTTGTTTTAAAGATTGGCACCTGAGCTAACAACTGTTGCCAATCTTTTTTTTTCTTCTCCCCAAAGCCCCCCAGTACACAGTTGTATATTCTAGCTGTAGGTCCCTCTGGTGGTGCTATGTAGGATGCCATCTCAGCATGGCTTGATGAGCAGTGCCATGTCTGTGCCCAGGATCCGAACTGGCGAAACCCTAGGCCGCCAAAGTGCAGCATAAGAACTTAACCACTGGGCCATGGGGCCAGCCCCAACTACTGAGCTCTTGAAATGTGGCTACTAGAACTGAATTTTTAATCTTATTTAAATTTAATTAATTTAAATTCAAATAGCCACATGGGGCTAGAGGCTGCCATATTGGACAGCCCAGCTCTAGGCTGGTGTGACAAAATGGAAGGAGATAAAGCCTATAAAAACACTTTGTAAACTCTAATCCCTATAGAAATGGTAGAGTTTTTGTCATTGTTCTTTAGTGTATTAGAAATCTGAGATTCTGAGAGATTTCAATTGCCCAACAGAGAGACTCGATTCATCTGTGTTATCAACACACAGATTATACTTCAGTTGGGGGAGAAGGGCAGCCAGTGTTCATGGATACCTACAACCAAAAGAGAGGGGTTGGCATAACCCTTCACACACAGCCCAGCACAAGAAGCTTTCAATCCCCACTGCCATATCTACATTTGGTACCTCCAGGGCCTGGTCAAACAGCCACAAATCAAGGATGCCAGAGTGCTGATGGTATTCTCCTATCACCATGCCCTCACTCCAGGGACCAGATGTTTCCTGCCCTTCCTGCTGACCTTCCCTGCTATTTCTTCTGCTACAGAAACAGGTCCTGCCAACAGCTCCTGCATTCCTTCAGCTCTCTGACAGAGTCATTCCCAGGCTCTCAGACAGACGCCGGGGTTGTTCAAATTTGCTGATGGGGTAAAACCAACCACTACTGAAAAGGGATGGGGACTAATTGGTAGCTGTGAAGAAGGCTAATCTGTTTACCCTCAGGTTGAAAGATGCTCAGGAAACTCAAATCAACGTCTAGTCTCCCAAGATTTTGCCCAGCAGGAAAGCCCTTCTCAGTCTAAACAGCTTTTCGTTACCATTAAGATAATTATATTCTACACACAAGCAGACAATAAAGAAATGAGCAGGGAGGTGGGAAGGGGAAAATTATTAGGGCAGGAAAGGCAAAAAAGGAGTAAGGCTGAGGAAACACACAATGCTTCCAAGCCCCAATGCAAGGAACCGCCCTAAAAGACTTAGATTTTTATGAGCTCATTCATTCTTCTCCACTAACGAGTTCAGCTCATTTTCCCCTCCGTCCTTCCAGCTTTTCCACAGACACATTAACTGGAGGTCTTATGCGTGTGTAAAGCTCTTGCTTTTCGGCCTGATGGAGCTTCCATGATGAAAAACATGTGAAATTGGATCCACATGTGCTCCACCCACAAGCCAGGCCCCGTGGTGTATTTTATTCTGTCAGACAGCAGGCTGATGCTCAACTTTGAGGAGGGGACGCCAGCTATTAAAACAAAAGTAACCAGCTTGGTGTCGGCGGGACGGCACCACCTCACCAAGAACAGGGCCTCGGCTTTCTGTACCTCAAGTTCAGTCTCCCGTCTGTTGATGTCATCCGTGGACTGATTTAACTTCTCCAGTTCTCCCTAATGAAGAAAAGAGGGAGAAAAAATGATTTAAGGGATTCATCTTTTGTTTCCCTATGAGTCAGTCCATTACCTGCAAAATGACTCCAGCACAATTTGTAGGAAGAGGGACGAGTCAGATGATTCCCAAGGAAGACAGTTAAGCCTTGGCTAGAAGAGCAAATGAATGCCAGCATCTCTGAAGCCTTTTTCTTGATGGTGTCCCTTCTGAAAATGTCTTAAGGTCCTAGGAACTTGTCTTTCCTTAGAATGTCAACTATTTATTCCAGGTACATGCCTTCAGGTAAACCCATCTGTTACAAATGGTTTAGCGGGCAAATCAAAACAGCGCCTTCCGCCATAGAGCAAGGACTTTGCAGAAAAAGACAATGAAAGCAAATAAACAAGGCCAAGCCAAAAGTATAAACCTAGGGAAATTATTTCAGTCAAGGGCAGAATTCTGGCATTGACTGATCAGCGGTTGAGTATTTTTCTATAGAGATGACAGTCGTTTCAAACTGCCTATTATTCAACCTACCTAGCTGGTTTTTTTTAATTTAAAAAAAAACAAACTAGCTTTAATCCTGATCTTTTAAATAAACATTTACAAACTGACATTTTGTAAAAAGTACCCAGCATGAAGTTAACTCATTTTACTCTACAAAACAAAGGGTCTTGTTAACAGAATTCCTGTACCAACAAGATTTAGTAGTCCAAATTGATGATTTTAAATAGAATTCCTAATGCAAAGATTTTTCCATCTGATCTTTATCTTGCTAATCTGCCAAAACAATGCATTTAAACAGCAACAGCTGAGTTAAATGAGCTTTTAATTGATCTGAAAAACCAATTAGGGCTCCAGAAATTGCAGAGCATGCTGAAAAGCAATATATATATATAATCTTTCTTTTTAATGATTTATGGAAAAGGTAGAAAAATGAGTCTTGGAAAATGGATTTGCTTTGCTTTTCGCTTCGAGGGTGAAGAGGTTAAACTGTCACTTCCAGATCTCGGCTTGGAAATTGTTTTTTAATCATCTCCCTTAGAAATGGAGGCACAGAAAGCCAGGCCAATCACCTCGCCTTCTCCCCACGTCAGCTCTGCCCATCAGTTGTCCTCGATTTCTGTTCACAGCCGACCACGTAACAAGGAAAAGCTATGTTTTAAACCATTTGGGGCCAAGCGGAGGTTTGAGCCAGTGGTGACAATAAACCCTTCAGTTTGCTAACAATGAATCAGAGGAGGAGGAAGATGGTTCAGGCCGGGCACCTCCGCCAGGTGAGGACTTCAAACCCAGGACACCAGTGCCAGCCCACGCTGCAAGGGCGGACAACGCCCACCCCCCGGGCTCGCCGACCCGCCCACCGGGTCCGGCGCCCACGCGGGCCGGCCGACCCCACCTCCCGGGGCCAGGAGGCCGTGCAATGCCTGCGGCGCCGCGAGCCTGGCCGGGGGTACCCCGATACCCGCATGGCGCCCCCGCCCCCTTTTTCCCTTTGTTGCACATCCGCCCGAACCGCTGGGCACGCTGCGACGACCCTCGGATCCTGCCAAGGATCTGCGAGTGGGATTCCCGCAACAGAGTCAGGCAGCGTCCACGCGGGCACTGCAGCGTCCCCAGGAACCAGGTGAAACCGAGTATTAACCCTCTCTTCTCGCCCCCAGATCTACGTGGCCACCCTGTCCCCTGGACCGCAGGCACTGGGGGGCTGCAAGGCAGGTTAAGAGTAGATGCCGGGCTCCGGGCGCCCCCGCGCGCTCTACCTGGATCCGGGGGTCCACTTCTTCTTCCTCCTCCAGCCCCTGCTCCATCCCCTCTTCCTCCTCCTCCTCCAAGTCCCGGGTAGACGGCACAAGCTCAGCCGGCTCCTCCGAGCGGCCCCGCTTCAGCGCCGCGTCCATGCGGGCAGCCGGAATGCGCACCGCGCCGGGGACTTCGGAGCGTCCGGAGGGGTGGCGACCGCCGCAGGCTCGCCCGGAACCGTCTCGCCACCGCCGGACGCGGTCGGGGGCGCCGGGGCCGACACCCGGGAGGCGCCGCTCGCCGCTGCGGATCCCTCCGGCCCAGGCGGAGCGGAGGAAATGGGCGCGGCCGCCCCCTTTCTGCAGCGGCTGTCAGCGCAACGGCGCCCGCTCCGCCCTCGTCCCGCGGGGCCGCCCTCCGCGCGCCTCTGACTGTTCCCCGGCCGGTCCGGTTACCCAGGTCTCCGTCAAGAAAACCCCAGCTCTCCGAAATCCTCTAGGGGGTGAAACAGGAGAGCCCTCACCGCTTGTTAACTTAGCAGCCCGAATATATCACAAACTACCCAACACTGGCCACCAGCCCTCTGGGCAGCTTTCTCCTTCCCTTCTCAATCAAGGCAAGTTGACTGTATGGAAGGAAAGTTTGGGGTATTTCCACTCTCTGAAGTCACCTCTAGAAGCCTGTACTCAGTGACCCTGGACCAGTTTCCAGACTCACCCAAACCTCTGTGTGCACGTTTCTCCCTTTGGTTGAATCTTGGCAATTGTGTGTATGTACTTGAAGATTTCCCCAGAAAAGGGAACTGTAACATGCTCATCACGTTGAGACAAAGAGCAAAAAGAGGAGCCAGCGGCAGCTCCAGGCAGGCATTCTTTGTCCGAAGGCCGTGGCCCGTGGCCCGCGCTGGGCAAAGCTCCCTCCCCAAACAGCTGTGCTTTCATTGTTGTGGGATGGTCCTACCTGAACAGCCAGGGAGCATGAAAAATCATGGATCAGTGATGTGGATGGGTGGGTACAGCCCTTTCAAGGAGGCACTAAGTGTTACCCTTGTTAATGGGCACACCATGTCCAAGGGTTTATGAACTGGTGAGATTTCCTGCCCACGTTGAGCAAGTAGAAAGACAGAGCTTGCCTGGCAAACTCAACATCACTACAGGGCAAGGAACGAAGGGGCATGTCTGTGTCAGGACCACTGTGATGTCAGGAGAGGGCAAGGTCAGATGACCTTAGCAAAGCAGGCAAGGACATTGCCACTGGCCACTGCTAATGTCTCCTTCAGTACAAAAATGCAGAAAGCGTACACTGCTACACAGAGGCTTGTGGCCCCTGGCTCTGTGAGTTTGGAGCACAAGCTTGCTTGAGAAAGGAGCTTCCTTCTGAGAGCCTGTGGTTAAAGCCACCTTGAAAACCTGCTGCTGATGGTTTTATCAGATGCTAACTTGGCGGGTTACTCCTTGGCCAAGGTTCCCTTCACACACTGGCACAGTGGTCCACTGTCAAAAGAGATTTGTCGTGGGCTGGCCCCGTGGCCGAGTGGTTAAGTTCACGCGCTCCGCCGCAGGCGGCCCAGTGTTTCGTTGGTTCGAATCCTGGGCGCGGACATGGCACTGCTCGTCAGACCACGCTGAGGCAGCGTCCCACATGCCACAACTAGAAGAACCCACAACGAAGAATACACAACTATGTACCGGGGGGCTTTGGGGAGAAAAAGGAAAAAATAAAATCTTAAAAAAAAAAAAAAAAAAAAAGAGAGATTTGTCGTGTCTCCTGGATGTGATACAGGTGTACACCATAGGTTTGTTTCTGAAAGGTCACACCTGTTCATTGTTCTTTAAATTAAGGGAGAGTCAGCAATTCTTTAAGAGATGTTCTGAAGCTCCTTGCTAAAGACAGTGGCTTTTGATTTTCCAGTGATGGATGAAGGCAGGGACAAGGTGGTTATTAGGGGTCACTTTGGGACACAAGAGTCACCATTGTTTCTCTCAATTCTCAATGGGAATTGAGCCTATAACTGAGCAGGTTCAGCCTGGCTGTGAAAACACTGAGAGACTGAGGTGAAAAACCAGAAGTGTGAGGTCAGCCCGGGCTCTAAACGCTTCTGAGCTGGTGGAACCCCATCCTCATCATTCTTAACAAACTCCAAAATACATTTCTATTTAAACTTAGATCTGAGAGCAATAGAGTGGTTCAAAATGCTTCCATGGGATGCACGGAAATGCTCTAGAACATGAGTTCAGATTTTTGTTGTCTCATTTTTAGGAAACCTGTCCAGCTATAGTTTCAATCTCGATAGTGTTATGAAGTTAAAATGAGGAAAGTAAATAAACCACAGCAGTATGATATATTTTCTAGTGGTACATATATATGCACATAAATGCATAGAACAACGTCTGGAAGGAAGGCTTCAAACCCAGCAAAGAGTGGCTACCCCTGGGAAAGCAGGGGAGGGAGGGGCCCAGGATTGACTAGGATGGTCAAAGGGAACTTCTAATCTCTCAAAGTGTTTTCATTTTTGACAAGGAGGATGTATTTATAATTATTTGTGTAATTTAAAAATAAATTGAAAATAATACGTACTGTATTAATATTTTATTGCTGTGTAACAAATCACCACAAATTTAGCAGCTTAAAACAACACAATTATCATCTCACAGTTGTGTAGGTCTGAAGGTCCAGCACGGTGTGACTAGGTTCTCTGCTCTGGGTCCCCCAGGCTGAATCAGGGAGTCAGCCAGGCACCGTTGCTTTCTGGAGGCTCTGAGGAAAACATCCTTCCAAGCTCATTCAGGTTATGGCTGAGTTCAGTTCCTTGTGGTTGTAGGACTGACGTCCCCATTTCCTTGCTGACTGTCAGCCAGGGGCCAATCTCGGCTGCTGGAGGCTGCTGGCATTCCTTGCCATATGACCCCCTCCACCTTCAAAGGCAGCAACAGAGAATCTCGCTTGTGTTGAATCCCTCTCACACTTCAGTCTCTTTTTCAGGAAGAGCCCAGTCCCTTTGAAGGGTTCACTTGATTAGGTCAGGTCTACCTAGAAAAGTCTCCCATTCTTAAAGCCAGCTGTGCCATATACATAACATAATCATAGAAGTGATTAGCCCATCATATTCACAAGTTCCTACAATAATATGAGAGTATACACCAGAGGGCAGGAAATGGGACAATCTTAAGATTTTGCCTACTGGATGTACTAAGAAGACAAGCCATGTAAGTGGCTTATAAACCAGGTAAATGCTTAATATTTATTTTAGCTGCCATGTTGCTCTGGAGCAGTGGCTCTAAAGGTCTGGGGTGGAGGGGCTGGCCCCGTGGCCAAGTGGTTAAGTTTGTGCGCTCCGCTGCAGGTGGCCTAATGTTTTGTTGGTTCGAATCCTGGGTGCAGACATGGCACTGCTCATCAAATCACGCTGAGGCAGCATCCCACATGCCACAACTAGAAGGACCCACAACAAAGAATATACAACTATGTACCGGGGGACTTTGGGGAGAAAAAGGAAAAAAAATAAAATCTTTAAAGGTCTGGGGTGGAGACTCTGGCAGGTCTTTAAGAACTTTCAGGATGCCCGTGAGATCAAAGTACTTTTGTACTAATACTAAGACGACATTTGCCTTTTTCACTCTCATTCTCTCATGAGTGTACCTTGGAGTTTTCCAGAAGCAGACACTTGATATCACCCCAGATTGAATGCAGAAGGTATGAGAATCCAGCTGCCGTCGATTAAGCCACACATCAAAGAGATTTGCAAAAATGTGAAACCATGCCCTTCTTCCCACCTGTCATTTAGTTTTGAAAACTATTTTATGTTTCATTTTGGAAACTATTTTTCACAAAATTATATTTATGTTATCATCAAACAATAAATTTATTGTTGTTATTTTTAGATGAGTTACTTAAAAATGTTTTTTAAATTCTGTTTTAATTTCTACACAGTAACTACTGGTAGATACAACCAAATGGACAACAGTTCTTTGGGATCTTCAAGCATTGACAAAAATATAAAGGAGTACTGGAAAGTTTGAGAACCACTGATTAAGAAGAAATGTATACTTTAGTGTGAATTATCCTTTTTTTATTCACATTTAAATGTTCCACTTCTGCCTTCACTCCAACAATACACACCCCCTCCCAGGAACCCTGCTGGCCATTGGCAGAGTATTTTGGGCACGGTACCTTTTTGCCCATTTTAAAAGACTTTAAATATAATTTAACAATGTTAAATAACGGAGGAGATGGTGGCCTTTCTGCGGTTATTTCCTAGGATCTATATTTTGTCAATTCCTATGAGGAACTTATCACCTAATTATAATGTTGCTCCTTTGGAGAAAACCGTCAACTTTATAACGCTCCGTCTGTGACATGGTTTCCAAGAACATGCCTCTGCTTTGCCAGGCATCCAGTGGGTCCCAAGTGGTGCAGGGCACACTTGTATCAAAGCTGCAATTTCTTGGCAGGACCTGAACTCATGGTGCATGGCATGGGCAATAGGGAGTGGCTGACATCTGCACAGAAGTCCTGAAGACGGCTTTGCTTGGAGCCCACACTTCCTGTTCCAGGGAATTTTACTATCTCCTTGCAGTGTGTGTAAGACCAGACACTCAGGGGAAATCCGCTGTGTGTGTTTGTTCCCTGCTCCACCACGTCTTCAGGCTGTAAATCTTCCCTGGTGAAGATCACAGCCTCTGTGCTGTCCCAGTTGCCATTTAAAACAGTGGGCTGAAACTTGGAGAGAAGGAGGAAAAAGGTATCTGGCAGGATGAGCCTATATTTACATATTCCTCTCTCACGGGTCCTTATTTGTCATGATCTGGTTTCTTTCGTGGGGTTACACTCAACCCCTCCTTTTGTAACCCCACCTCCTCACCAATGTCACACGTTTACAATCCAAGCCTCGCCCTCCGTGTTATAAAGCAAGCAGGTCTCCAGCAAACAGCCCTGCTCCTTATTTGGTCCACCCGTTGGAGCGGTGAGCATTTGGGGATGTTTCTATTTCTGTAGGTGTGGAGAGAAAGTTGGCTTTGTTTAAAAAACACTCACAGGACATCCTGCCATGTTCAAGCGGTGTCATTTTCCTGTCTTCAGGTGAACAGAGGGGTCTCCAATTGTGT
The DNA here is from genome assembly GCF_037783145.1 of Equus przewalskii. Lineage (NCBI taxonomy): Eukaryota > Metazoa > Chordata > Mammalia > Perissodactyla > Equidae > Equus > Equus przewalskii. Next base: position 67,740,887 of record NC_091845.1, on the reverse strand, counting down.
CTAAAATGCTCCTTGGCCGTTTTTTTCCCTTAAACTTTTTTTCCAATTATTTTATTGAGGTCATATTGGCTTATAACATTGTGTAAATTTCAGGTGTACATTATATTTCAGTTTCTATGTAGGCTGCATCCTGTTCACCACCAATAGTCGAGTTTTTATCTGTCACCATATATATGTGCTCCTTTACCCATTTCACCCTTCCCCCATCCCCGTTCCCCTCTAGTAACCACTAATCTCCAAATCTATGTGTTTGTTTATTTTCCACATATGAGTGAATTCATGCAGCATGTCTTTCTCTGTCTGACTTATTTCACTTAGCATGATACCCTCAAGGTCCATCCATGTGGTCGCAAATGGCACAATTTTATCTTTTTTAATGGCTGAGTTGTATTCCGTTGTCTATATACCACATCTCTATCCATTCATCTGTTGATGGGCACTTGGATTGCTTACACGTCTCGGCTACTGTGAATAAAGCTGCAATGAACACAGGGGTGCATGCCTCTTTTTGAATTATTGATCTCATGTTCTTTGGATAAATACCCAGTAGTGGGATAGCTGCATCATATAGTATTTCTATTTTTCATTTTTTGAGGAATCTCCATACTGTTTTCCATAGTGGCTGCACCAGTTTGCATTCCCCCCAGCAATGTATGAGGGTCCCCTTTTCTCCACATCCTCTCCAACACCTGTCATTTTTTGTCTTGTTAATTATAGCCGTTCTGATGGGTGTGAGGCGATATCTCATCGTAGTTTTGATTTGCATTTCCCTCATGATTAGTGATGTTGAACATGTTTTCATGTGCCTATTGGCCATCTGTATATCTTCTTTGGAGAAATGTCTGTTCATATCCTCTGCCCATTTTTTGATTGGGTTGTTCATTTTTTTGTTGTTGAGTTGTATGAGTTCTATATATTTTGGAAATTAACCCTTGTCGGGTATATGATTTGCAAATATTTTCTCTCAGTTGGTGGGTTGTCTTTTCATTTTGTTCATGGTTTCCTTTGCTGTGCAGAATCTTTTTAGTCTGATACAGTCCCGTTTGTTTATTTTTTCTTTTGTTTCCCTTGCCTGAGTAGACGTGGTATTTGAAAAGTCACTGCTAAGACTGCTGTCAAACAGTGTACTGCCTACGTTTTCTTCTAGGAGTTTTATGGTGTCAGGTCTAACATTCAAGTCTAAACCATTTTGAGCTCCTTGGCCTTTTTTGTGAAAGGAGAAACTTTTCTTCTTCCCCCAAACTGGTGAAACTTCGGGAGTAGAAAATTGAGAGGAAGTGAGGCGATGTGCTGACTTCAGAGAACTTGAGTGAGTTTAGAGCAGAAAGGGGGAGAGTGCTGGCCTCTAACACAGGTGAAGGGAGCAGCGTTTCCCCTCCTGGCAACTGAAAAGGGCTGCCTTACACTCTGTGGCAACACAGAAGTTATCCCTCTGTTCTGCCTGCAAGGGCCAGGATGGGTCAACAGGGAAGCTGAAACTGGGCCTTGAATAATAAACAGAACTTCCACAAACAAGGGAGATGGTTTTGCCAAAGAAAGAAAGGGCTTCCCAGATAGGGTAAATAACACGAGGAAATCACGGAGGGGACAGACTGGTCAGGAAGAGCAAAGCAGGAGATCACCCGGACTTGGAACCCAGGAATGGATGGTGGGGAGTGGAAGGAGCAAGAGATGAAGCCTAGATGAAGTATAGTTTGGGGCAGGTCCTGAAGGGCTAAAAATTTTGGACTATAGACTGAAGAAAATGAGACACCATTCATTCATTTGTTCATTTATTCATCCAACGAATATTTATTGAGTATTTAACATGTTTTGGATACTGTGCCAGAAGTCAGGGGTACCACTACAAACAAAAGACATGAACTCCCTGCCATCAGGGAGCTTACATTCTAGTAGAAGGAGAGAGGGAATGTATGAATAAATGTATAATACGTCAGGGTGATCAGTGCTAAGGACAAAAATGAAGCCGGGAATGAAGAGAGAGATGAGGTGTGCAGGTGCTGTTCTGGGTCCGGCAAAGGCCGCTCTGAAAAGGGCACTTTGAGGCAAGACCTGAAAGAAATGAGAGAGCAAACCACACGGACCCCTGGGGGAGGATCTCTCCAGCGACTGAGGCTGCATGTGCAGAGGTCCTGAGACGGGAACATGCTCGCGGTGGGGGAGGGAAGGCAGAGATCAGTGTGGGTAGAACAGAGACAGCAAGGAGAGAACGAGGGAGACGACGTCAGAGGCCTGAGGTGGGTAGCCCACGGAGGGCCTTTCCATGGTAAGGAGTTTGGATTTTATCCGGAGTGATCATGTAATCTCTCCAGCTAATGTGTGGGAACTTGGCCGGGGACGCTGAGGAGCTGGGGGCAGAGGAGACACAAGGAGACACGGCGCTATATAAATCTGAAGCAGCAGTTAAAACTTAGGCAATATGACATGAAAATTCAGGCTTTTCTGCTTGGCAAGAGGCCAGAGGAGACATGAGGAGCAGCTGACCCCTTTCGAAAGGGCGTATGTTCTCAAGTTAACCCAAAGCCCTGTTGGCAGACCTGCTTCCACCAACACAAGTCACAACCCCACCCTCCGCAGCGCCCCGTGGTAGGGGGACAGGTGACGCAGGGAAGCTGGTTCCTTCTGCCTTCCTCCTGTTCTCTCTTCTCCTCCCACCGACCCCAAAAGATCATGGCATGTGGCAAGATGAGAGAGAATTTTAAAGAGGACCTCAAAGCCTTCAACAACACTTTTCGACTCCAGATGACTGGTTCTCAGAACTCAGGGAGCTATAGAAGCCAGTTCTTCGAAAGGGATCAAGGCCTCCACATTAACGAGGCGTCTGTTTAATTCCGTGCTTCAGTGACATCAGTGTGTTGCCAAATTGTCTTGCACTGTGTCTATTCCCCTCTAATGAAAACCTTTATTTGTGTCCTAAATTGAACTAAATTGACCCAGATGCATTACGGGCCAGAGTACTCAGAGAACCCAGGAAAGAGACTTTCAATGTTTATCTGGGGGCCTGGTGGACCTGCAGATATTTAAAATGGTGTGGGAATCCTGGAGACAGGAAAAGGGTTCCATTAAAAAGAAGAAAGAGGGCTCCATACACTGCAAACCAGTGAGCGTAACAGATGGCAGACACGATTCTTGAATGTATTTTAAACGGAAAAGGGTATTTCTGTGCCCCTGGAAGAAAAAGGATGGCTTACCGTGACCCAGCTTGGGTTAGCTAAGAGCAAATCATGTCAGCCTTGCCCTCATGTCCTTCTTCCACGGGTTTATTAGTCTAGCGAAGGAAGGAAATACACAAGACAGGAGATGTTCGTTGTTCAAACATAACTGGTACAGGAAAAGCCCACTTAAATAAATCCACTTATAAAGGAAACTAAAATTTCATATTAAATAGTGAAAAAAGGTTTTTAGTGAGACTTTACCATGCAAAATGAAACAAAATTATGAAAATGCTTTTTCTTCTATTTTAAAAACTATTTAGGGCTGCCCCAGTGATGTAGTGGTTAAGTTAGCATGCTCTGCTTCTGTGGCCCAAGTTCTCCAGTTCAGATCCTGGGCATGGACCTTCACACCACTCATCAAGCCATGCTGTGGCAGCATCCCACGTAGAAGAACTGGAAGGACTTACCACTAGGATATAAAACCATGTACAGGGCTTTGGGGAGAAAAAAAAAGAGGAAGAGTGGCAATAGATGTTAGCTCAGGGCCCATCTTCCTCACCAAAAAAGAAAAGAAAAGAAAAGAAAAGAAACTTAATTAGTTGAGAAATATTTACTGAGCATCTATTATGTGACAGCCTCTGGCAATGAAGATATAGCAGTGAACAAATTAGACAAGATGCCTGCCCTTACTGGGTTTATAGTCTAAGGGAAGACAAGAAAAAAATTTAAATACATAAATAAACAACTAGTTGCAGTTAGTGATAATGATAATTGCTATGAAGAAAAAAAAGTAGGATTACCAATGCAAGAAGGCTGGAGGGTGGAGGCTGGCTTAGATGGGAGAGGAAGCGGGCCTCTCTATGAATATGTACTTGACCTGCAATTTGACGATGAGGAGGCAGGCAGCCATGCTTTGAGGAAAGAGTGAACCTGACCCAGAGACCCTGAGGAGGGAGCCCGCTGGACAGCCCGTGTGGTAGCCGGAGGGTGAGCAAGGAAGACAGGGTGCTGCAATAAGGTGTGAGACGTGTGCCCAAGTCAGGAGACGGGCCTGGGAACCCACAGGAGAGAGTTTGGATTTTTTTTTATAAATCTGGTGAGAAGCCATTGGAGAGATTTAAGCTGAGGAACGATACGATCTGATTTAAACATTTAAAAGATGACTGTGGCTGCCATGTGGAAACAGGATGGCCGTGAAGGCAAGAGTAGGAGCAGGAACATCAGTGAAGAGGCTGTCCCAGGGGCCCTGGTGAGAGATGTGGCCACTGGGCTAGGTGCTGGTGGGGAGATGCAGTGGAGTCGATTCAGGATGTATTTTGAAGATAGGCCAGATAAAACGTGCTGTTCCATTAGCTGTGGGAGTGGGCAGGGTCAGAGCACCAAGAACGACTTGAGATTTTGACTTGAAAAATGGCTGAATGATGCTGCCATTTACTGAGCGAGGTAGGGAAGCCTTGAGGAACAGGTTTGAAACCAACGGGAGTGATTTTGGACACCTAAGTCCAAGAGGCTCTGAAACACCCAGGTGGAGATGTCAAGTAGACAGTAGGATATACAACTGAAGGCCAACTCCACACATGTAAATTTGAGAGTCAACTGCACGTAGATGATATTTAAAGCCAAGGGAGTGGATGAGATCACTTAGGAAAGGGAGATGCTGAAGGAGAAAGGACCAGGAGGAAGCTCTGGGGCACACTGACATCTAGAGGTTAGACCCCAGAGGAGAAGCCAGGTAAGAGTACAGCCGCCAGCTCGTTCTTAGAATAGCAACAACCACCCCAAAAATGACCAATTAACTGTCGAGGATTTTGGGGGGGACATATTTTTCTGATAAAACTGTAAGATCATATAGTAATATGAAATTCTATTAAGATTTGACTTTCACAGCGCAATCAAACAATATAACTTTGGCAAAAATATTTGAGATGTTTATTAATTTTCCCAGGAGTCTATGTCTCTTACCCCTTTGATGTTAAAATCACTCTCATTTGAGGTGTCTTTTTGGTCCTCATCCTCATAGATTTTCTCTGATCTAACACTGCCATTTCCTTGTTGTCAATGGCTCTGCAAATGATTAGGGCACTTCCCCAGAACTGCTTTCCTATTCTTGAAATCTTGCTTATTTTGCAAGACTGACAGTTTCACTTTGCCATGAATTTTTATATTATTTGCATTATGTTGTTGTAGCCTGACATCTGTAGAAAAAATAATGGACAAAGATTTTACCCAACAGACAGGCGCAGGAGCTTGGTTTTAAAAGAAAGCGATGTGTGTGTGTGGTCAGGTTTTAGGGATTAATTTTGTGTAATGATGATGCTAGCTGCCTATAATGGAGACCACTAGCTGTTCACCGAATCCATTCTCCCATTCTTTAAGCGCTTAGCTAAACAACATTTTCCTACCTACCACTTGGCTAGGTATGGCTTTGTTGACTAAGTGAGCAGCAGTGACATGCCATTTTCAGGCCTGTCCCACAAAAACTTCCCATGTTTGCTCCTTTATGCTCTTTCCTCTTCTGTGGCTGGATGTAGATTGACAATGAAGCCCTGGAGAATGGCAGATCCATGAGGTGGAAAGAACCTGGATCCCCCAGTGGCTGAATGGAGGAGAGTGCCCCCACCAACCTGAGTTCTCTGAAGTGTTGTTACCTAAGCTACAAATAAAATTCCCTTGTGTTTAGCCATTAAGCCTTTGGGTCTATTTGTTACTGTGGCTGAGCCTATCTTAAATAACCCATTGCTCCACTTAACTTCAAGAATGGGCTAATGAACACCCAGTAATGAGGAGCCCTTATATATTTCAGCAAGACACTTAGCTGGTATCGTGTGACTTCCTATAGACAAGCTGAGAAACGTGGGAGGTTGCTAGCCCGAGTCAGAGAAGTAGTGACTGACGAGACAACCAAACCTAAAGGCTAATGAATCACTATCCAACCACACACATCCCTTTGGGCTTGATTCTCAGCACTGTCCTTTTCAGCATCTGTAGCAATGACTCAGGTGACTATAGAGAAAGCACGCTTCTCAAACTTGCAGAAAACGCGATGCTAGAAATGGTACCCCGGATCACACAATCATGATTCACAAAGATCCTGGCATTGGATTTTCATTATATTGTTGTATCAAGACAGCTATAAAGAAAATAATTGACAAAGACTTTGACCCAATGGGCAGGGCCAAAGCTTGGCTTTCAAAGGAAGGGTCAGTGGGCCAAATAGAACATAGTGAAATTCACTGGGGGTAAATATAAGGTCCTGAACTTAATTTGAAATAAACTAGAATAAGATGGAGAAGACATGGCTCAAGATATCACATTTTTAAAAAAGACTTAGATGTTTTAGGCTGCATTACTAGAAGTATTGTGTCTAGATGAAGAGGTGATAATCTCACTTTTCTCCACTTAAGAGAGACTCCTTCCTGGAGTTTTGAAGTCAAGTGTTACACTAGACAGGAAATGTGTTCAGAGGAGAACACTCAAGACCGTGAAGGACAGGGACATGGATTTTAGTTTTATAAAATTAATTTTCTGTTGGTTGAGCTGATGCAATAGACAGTGAGTTCCTTGTCTCTGGAGGTGTTCAAACAAGTTAGACATATGAAATAACTGATATTCAGTTATTTTTGACCTACAAGAATAGTAATTTCATATGGTTCAACCTAACACTTGGTGGAAATGGTGGAGGGTGAGTCAAGCAATTGATGGTATTTTAAGAGCAAGTGACAGAAATACAACTCAAACTAGCTTAAGCAAAGGAAGAGAGGGGTGATAGTGGAGTGGGAGATGTATTGGTTCATGCAACTTAAAACTCCAAGGAAATTCTAGCTTCAAGTATCGCTAGATCCAGGAGTCTATCTCACCTGCTCCATCTCTCCTCCCTGCTCTCTTCTCTGTTGGCTCTGTTCCCAGACAGGCCTGCCCCTTGTGGTGGACAGTTGGGCACCAGCAGCTCCAGGCTTGAGTTAAACCAGTTTAACCACCTCAACCAAGAGTCTCTTCTCACCAGTAATTCTTGGGACTGACTCTTACTGAACTGACTTGGGTCACATGTCCATCTCTGACTCAGTAACTGAGGCTGGGTGGGTGGGACGTGAAAGGAGTAGAATTACTGGCTGGCTTGGCCTTTATTACAAGTTGATTCTGGAGTCCAAATGAGGGTAGGATGAGAAGAGAGGGGTTCAGCCACAGGAACTGAAGTAAAGAAAAGGTAACTTTCCAAAACAAACAAACAAAATGAAGCACTACAGACCCAACCTGAACGACGAAAAGGACCAGCCAAGCTAAGATCTGAGGGAGGTGTGTTCTAGGCAGACAGGGCAGCTGGTGCTGATGGAGGAATGAGCTAGGTGGGTTTGAGGAATAGAAAGAAGGAACTGTTTCAATTACCTATTAATGTAAAACAAAGCACTGAAGTTTACTGGCTTAAGGTAATAAGCATTTTATCTCTCACAGTTCTGTGACATGACCAGACTAAGCTAGGCAGTTCTCTGCTCCATGTGATTCTGGCTCACTGCAGTCTGGGATATCCAAGATGGCTCACTCACATGGCTGGCAGTTGATGCTGCAGGCTGGGGCTTGTCTGGGACTATGGCCCAGAACTTCTTGGTTCTCCTCCACATGGCTTCTCTGTGTGGCTTTTGTTTTCTCACAGTGTGCTGGCTGGAATCCAAGAGAGGAAGCAGAAGCTGCCAATCTTATTAAGGCTTCAGCTCAGAAGTCCTAGAACATCAATTCCACCACTTTCCGTTGGCCAAAGTAGTCATGAGGCCAGCATATGTAAAGTGTGTGACATTAGCGAATAGGATGGAAGGAACTGGTGGCAGCCCTATTGGAAGGCTATCTACACCAGCTGGTGTGCCTCAGCCATAGTGAAGGGCAGAGTGGTGTGTGATGGAGTTGAAAAGGTAGAAAAGGGCTGCCTCAGGGTCAGCAGTCTGTGACCCACAGGTAAATTCCAGCCCATTACCTGATTTTGTAAATAAAGTTTTATTGGAACACAGCCACATTTATTCGTTTCCCATATTGTCTAGGGCTGCTATCTTGCTACAATAGCAAGAACTGAATAGCTACAACACAGACCATATGGCTCCCAAAGCCTAAAATATTTACTATCTAGCCCTTTATAGAAAAGTTTGCTGACCCCCAGCTAAGTTATGGTGTGCCTTATAAGTCTTTTGAGGAATCTGAATTTTATTCTAAGTGATGGGAAGCCATTGGAGGATTTTAAACCACTGAACCACATCATCTGACTTCTGTTTTTAAAAGATCTGCTCTGGGAATGGATTATAAGAGAATAAGAGCAAAAACAGGGAGACTAGTAATGGCTATGGCAGTCATCCAGATGAGAGAAGAGAGAGGAGAAAACTGAGAGAAGGAGATGAATTTGGCACACGTATATGGAGAGGAAGCCCATGGGACTTGCTGAATCATTGGATATGGAGAAGAGAGAAAGAGGAATCAAGCCTGATTTCTAAGTTTTTGGTCTGAGCAACTGGATTAATGGTGGTCCCATTAACTGAAAAGAGAAAGACTGAGGGAGGAGCAAGTTGGGAGACATGAGCATCACATACTAAGTTTGAGGTGTCTGTTAGGCATCGAAGAGGCAACGTCAAGTAAGCAGTTAAGTAGTTGAGTCTGGAGCTCAGAGTATAAATTTGAGAATCATCAGCCTGAAGAAATATCTCCAGGAGATTGGTGTGGAGAGAGCCCCAGGATGGGCAAAAACCAGAGGCTATCAGCAGCAAGGAAGTTAATAAAAGAGATTAAGGAGGAGTGGCTGGTAAGGCAGGAGGGTGCTGAGAGACTGTGGCTTCACGAAAGCCTGAATATTTCAAGCTGGAAGAAGTGGTCCACTGTGTTGAATGCTACTCAGGGAACAGAGAAGTGACGCCGAATTCAGGCTCTCTGAAACCTTGACCAGAGCAATTTCACTGGGTAGGGCGGACTGAAGGGTCCCCTGGAGAGTTTGAAGAAAACAGGGGATGTGGGCAAGTGGAGACAGCAAACATATAGAGACTTCTTTTGAGTAGTTTTGCTGCAAAATGAACGAGTGAAAACCAGAGATGTCCACTCCAGGTTCATGGCCTTTAAAGTCCCTTTCAATTCTGAGGAGCTCTGACTCCACGAAGCACCTACTCTGTCCCAGCTCATTAATTGTCTGTGATGTGATGAGGAATCTCTTCCTGATGGCTCATTGGGAAGTTGGATGGAGCGCAACAGAGATCCATGCCTATAGTTTCAAGAAAAAACAAAATGAAAAAGAAAGATTGTGGCCTCAGAGAGGCAAGCGTAGATGTTCAAACGGGTTCCTCCATGCTGAAGAAGACCTACAAACCCATCAGGCCAGCAGTTTCATTTCTGCTGGGTGTGCGCACAAGCTCTTCCTTCCACGCTCCCCAAGGAAGCTGGTTGGTGCAAACTTCTGAAATTTGCTGCCAAATATAAATGTGCGACCCAAAGAATAAGCAGATTTCTGTAATCAGGACACAAATGCACTTGTGGAAGGGTACAAAGTGTCATGTTTGTTTCAAATTTTTTTTTCTGGAAAACATTTACTTTCTCATGACAAACATCCAGGACAAAACACTCACACTCGTGCACACAGAACCTATTGTTATTTAAAAATATTTATTTAATCACAGACTGTAAGGAAGATGTGGAGATAAATCTTATCTAGTTCTATTCCCTGATGGTCTTCAAAAGAGATTACTGACCCTGAAGTCTGACTCTGAACCATTTGCTCTCCTAGTTTATCGAGGGGTAGGCTGACCGATCAGGTGGCCCGCCTTCCTGGATCTATAAAAAGTGTAGATATGATGATAACAGGAGCCTTATCTCTGTCTTTGCCCACGAGCTAGTTTAGAACCCCAGATCTGCTCTTCCCAAAGCTGTGCCACCCTGACTGCGTCCTTAAGCTCTGTGAGCCACGGTTGCCTCATCTGTCAACTGGTGATAATAGATCTACTTTGCAGTTGTGTATTAAATAAGCTAATGTGAGTAAAGGTCTGTGTACGTATTCTGAGTACAATCAGTGGTAGCTGTCATGAAGAATAATATCTATGCGCACATCCGATCCTCACTGAAAAGGCCAAGCGATGTCATGAACTAGTAAGAAGGGTCCCAGATCTCCTGGGTCATCCTGTCCCATAGTCCAGGGTGTCTGTCTGTCTAAGAACGATCTCGGTGCTTTGAGAATCCTATAGCTGGCAGTGTCATTTTAAGCAAATACTTTCAGGGGTCCCAGGCTTCAGAAAGTCATCTGTTGACACGGAGGGTCTCCCATAAGTGGTGCCCCAAGGGCTCCTCATTCAGCCCCAGGCCTTTCCTCTGCCCAGTCCCAAAGTTCCCAGCAGCCCTCCAGACTCGCTTTGGTTGCCCCAGTGAGGACGAGCTTCTACCCCCATCTTCTCTAGCTTTGATGACATCAGTGTGGGAATGCTCTGCTGTGGCAATAACTGTAGTCCCAGTTTGGCCCAGTTTATATCTTGGCTTTGAATGTTCCCAAAGCCTCACCTTTCACAGGAGGGGAAAGGTCCTCTCCCCAGCTCCACATACCTCTGTGTCAGCTTCCTTAAAGACTCTGACGAAGAGAGAGAAGGGAGCTGGAGATGACTATCTTTTGGGCCTGACTTGAGCTAGTGAGATGCATCTAACACAGGAACACACAGGAGTTGGCATATGTTGCTTTTACATACATTAAACATATGGTGTTTTTGCTTTTTCCGGGGGGGTGAGGAGGATGGCTTTCAATGATCATTCATGAATAGTAGCCGATGCTTCTCGTGCTCTACAGCACACCCCCTCCGCCTGTCTGGGACTTCAGCTGTGGCCAGGGTGGACATTCTCCACACACACCGGCAGTGCCACCCAAGCGCCTGTGGCGTCCCTCAGCTTTTCCACCTCAGGTTGTTTGGAAGCTCCTGTCGTTTCCTTAGGCCACACACAGGCAGCCCAGAGTAGGGGGTGGGGCTAACACTCCCAGGCCGCCCTCAACTACCGGAGGAATGGAAAGTCAGTGGAATAGGCCTCAGCCTCAGGATCTTCAGAGGTACAGTTCTGGGGGCTCAGGAAGAATGAGCCCCAGTTGCCCACAACAATAACCAGAGGATTACCACCTCCTTTACTGGCTTTTTTCTCCTCACTTTCCCCACTCCTGCTTCCTCGATTCCCCTCCCAAAAAGGCTACCTGCACCCGAGGCCCAAGTCTCTACCTGAGCTCTTGTTTTTGGGAGAACCTAAAGGAAAACGTGCTTCAAGGCGCATGATGGGAGTTTGTATTTTTTTAACATTTGAAATAAAGCTGTTCCTTTGTTGAACAAGGACAAAAAGGGAACCTGCCACTATTGGGAAGAAGAGCCATCCTTGAAGCTGCAGAAGTGGGAATTCAGTTCTGACCACTGGTAGCAAAGGTAAGTCTCAAAGTTGACGTGAGTACTGGCCAGGATCTGCTGGCAGCTGGGGAGGAATAGCCTAGCTGATTCTGGGTGTGGAAGTATTTCTTATTCCCAGTCCTAGTGCAGAGGCTAGAGGCAGAAGGTGTGGATTGGAAAAGGCCGCGGGTTGACAGAGACAAATGTTCACAGCAGATCACAGAGGCCTGGGAAGACCGAACTGAAGTTACAGAGTCAGAGAACAAGGTGGGTAAGGCAGATCTGTGAAGCAGAGGTGGTCTAGATTAATTGCAGGGACCAAGGGTGAAGGCCAAGACAAGAGTTTGTATCCCTTCCCAACATTTGTGTGAGGAGCCTGCCCCAGAACAAAGCCCCTAAGGATCCCAGCAGCTCTGGCTCTGGGTCTATCTGCACGGGAGGAAAAGAAAAGGAAGAAGAGACAGGGATGAAAAGCAGTTGGGCCCAGTGGGGACACCTGCATCCCCAGGACACGATTTTAACTCAGAGAAAGGAAGAATAAAACAAAAGGTCACGTTAGCAAGGGGGATTTCCAAGAACCACCAACAGTAACGAGAACTCAAGCACCTGCCTTCCTTCCTGCTGATTTTATGAGGTTGCTTTATTCCTTTTTGGATTTGTGGGTCTATAGAGAAAATGTAGTTACAGTGTTTCTGGGCAAAGAAATATTTTTCCAGGTGCTACAGCCGCAGAATAACTTTAATTCTGCAAGAAAGCTGGAGGGTCAGCTATAGGTACAATTGTCAAAGACGGACGGCGAATGTTGTGGAATAAATCAGATTCTCCTGCAATGGAAAGCAAATTAGAACCCATCAATGAATCTGTAGAATGAGAATCCTGACAGTACTTCAAAGGTTGTACTGTCCAAAGCTGGACAACCTCTATCCTACCCCCAATCAAGCCAAACCAAAAAGCCCACCTGAGACCCCCACTCCCCACCACCGCAGATCCTTATCCATGATGCTGTAGTTTCTAGTTGGCTGCTGGTAACGTCTGTTCAATAATTAGCATAATCAGATAGACAGATTAGTGTAGATTACCACAGCTGTTCCTCTTCGAGGACAGGATGCAGTTTCCTGATGAAGGACATAACCTTTAATCTTCACTAAAATCCTTGCTTCATAATTCCTAGTCTCAAAGTGGCTCCTCTGCAAGGTTAAGTTCAAACACGGCTGGGTGCGCTGCCCAGGGATTTAACCGCCTAGACCTACAAATGAAACTCATTGAGTACATTAAAAACTTCCTGGGGCCGGCCTGGTGGCGCAGCAGTTAAGTGCGCAAGTTCCACTTCGGCGGCCTGGGGTTCACCAGTTCAGATCCCGGGTGCGGACATGGCACTGCTTGGCACGCCGTCCCACATATAAAGTAGACGAAGATGGGCATGGATGTTAGCTCAGGGCCAGTCTTCCTCAGCAAAAAGAGGATTGGCAACAGATGTTAGCTCAGGGCTAATCTTCCTCAAAAAAAAAAAAATCCTCAGGACCATGTGACTAGTTAAAAAAAAAGTGAGGATCACAGAGACAGAGTGCTTTTACAGAACACAATTCAACATATACTTTTACATGCTTGTTTAATTAACACTGGATGTTTGCACGAAACCCCGTTCTCTTTTTACAAATAATCTTGAAGTCTCTGGATTCTCATCCATAACCAGAATGCCTCTAGGTCTGTGCTGTCCAATACAGTAGCCACCAGTGGCTATCGAGCCCTCGAAAATGTGACTACTCTTAATTGAGATGTGCTATAAGTGTAAGACATATCGGATTTTGAGGATTTAGTATGGAAAAAAGAATGTAAAACATCCCGTTAGTAACTTTTTATATTGATTACATGCTGAAATGATAATACTTTAGACTTATTGGGTTAAAGAAAATATATGACTAAAATTAATTTCACCTGTTTCTTGGTACGTTTTGTATGAGTCTACTAGAAAATGAAGAGGGACGGAAGGGTGGCTCCCGTTGTACTTCTGCTGGACAGCACTGCTCTAGCCACTCTGCACAGCAGGGGTGTGGGGCCGTCTGTTGGCCGGGGGCTTCCAGTTTTTCCCCAGAGTGTGTGTGTTTGGGGAGGTTTATTTGTGGGGCTGCTGGAGATACCTGCGAGGGGAGGTGCTACCACTCTTCCAGTCTCAGTGACCTTTTCTATCCCACAGTCACCGGAAATTGTTTTCTAACCTTTCCTTGCATTTTAGAAATGGTGTGGCAGTGCACAATTCCCAGTGCTTCTCTCTCTCTCTCTCTCTGTCAAACAACTTTATTGTATAATTTACGTGTCATAAAATTCAGAGTTTGACCACATTTGCACAGTTGTGCAACCATCACCATAATGCAGTTTTAGGACAATTCCATCACCCTGAAAATTTTCCTCATGCCCATTTAGACTTGGTCTCTGTTCCAGCAACCACTAGAAAACCACTGCTCTGCTTTCTCTATTTATAGTTTTGCCTTTTTTAAAAAAGACATTTCACATGATAGGGATCATACATCACGTGGTCTTTCGTGTCTGGCTTCTTTCATTTAGCGCACTGTTTGAGGTTCATCCGTGCTCACAGTGCTGTTCTTGCCAGTCTCAATCTTTTGGCCTGCTTTTAGAGGAAACAAAGACGGGTGGTAGGAAATTCTGGGAAATTCCTCAGTAGCTTGATCTGAGCCTGGAAAAGTTGCCAAGGGTGATGAAAACTACACTCAAAATTTCATGTCACCCGGCGATTCGATGACAAGACACTGCTGATCTCTCTTTCCTCCTGTTTTATTTTTATTTATTTTTTATTTATTTTTGGAGGAAGATTAGCCCTGAGCTAACTGCTGCCAAGCCTCCTCTTTTTGCTGAGGAAGGCTGGCCCTGAGCTAACATCTGTGCCCATCTTCCTCTACTTTATACATAGGATGCCTGGCTTTATACAGCATGGCTTGCCAAGGGGTGCCATGTCTGCACCCGGGATCCGAACCTGCAAACCCCAGGCTGCCAAAGTGGAACAGGGGCACTTAACCGCTGTGCCACCAGGCCGGCCCCTCTTTCCCCCTATTTTAAAAAGAAAATGGACAGTATTCACAAAACAATATTCATTTCCCCATTTTACCTTCCTGTTCTTGCCTATAAACCTACATAATTTATACATTATTGTACTCATAGTATAGATAAAAATGTGATATTCTACATTTCTTTTCCTTTACCATTGAGTATTTTTAAAAATAATGATGATAAGTTTGCTTTCCAGCAACCACACTGTCTCACCTGGAAATTGAGCAGATGTAACTGCTTTTTAAGGCATTTAACACCATGATAGTCATTTGTTTATTCAACGAAGTGCAAGCTCTTATAGCTCTACTTATAGTATTGAAACCTAACCAGATGAATCTAACTTCTCGTGGTCCTAAGATTTTCCATCGCAAGTTACCGTGTTTGTTTAAGAGACAACAGCAAAAGAGAAACACTCCAGGAACTCAATTTTCTTTGCTAATAAGCAAGTACCAAAATAATGAATATCTTCTGACACCACCCCCTCAAATCACTGAAAAGTTTACCCATAATAATATGTGGACTTTGAAGAGTGGGTGGTTAGAGTTTCTGATAAACACACCCATAAAGACTAAATCACACATAAGTTGCTAAAGGGAAAACCTGTGAAAATCAAAGACCGTGACAAGCTGCGTAGGGAGGAAGGAGAAGTTGAAAGATCCAGGCTGGGGTGGAACATCTTTCAGTCACATTTTTAATCAAATCAAGTCAAAATTAATCTGTTTTATGTCTCTTTTGCTTTTAACAGACAGGTGTGTTGAACTCGCCCATCCCCCACTGAAGCAGACATTGTCACTGCCCCACCCTGGGGTCGCCTGGGGCTTTGGCAGACAATTCCTGTGCACACTGGCTTTCTCTCTCAGGCACCTGGGTCTGGATGCCTGAGGGCTTTTTCTGCCACAGTATTGTGCCAGCCCACCAACAAGACCAACCCCCCAGGACAGCCCTCCAGAGATGAGGGACAGGAGCTAGTAGACAAATCCACCAGCCCCCCAACTCCTGGTGGGTCAACTGGAAGTGTGTCCTACACAACCTCTCAGGGGGGACCCTGCAGGACTGAGGCCCAGTGGCCCTCAGAGGTAACTGCTCATTAACTTACCCTTTTTGGCTTTTTCTCTCTTCCCTGTCTCACTTCCCCACTTCCTCACTCTGCTTCCTGGGATCACTTTCCAAATACACTATTTGCCGCAAATCCTTTGCCTCAGGGTCTACTTTTGGGGGAGCCCAACTAAGACATCTATCAAAATTTTAGATAAGTAAAGACTCTAAAGGGATTCTATTACTACTTTTCAGCAGAAATGTATGGGTCATCCTTAGAAAGACCCAAAGAAATCAAAATGGTGAGAGTTGTACCAAATACTGGCTCTGTTCTCACATAGTGTCACCTGAATGTACCACGCCTCCCTAATTATATTGCAAACACACTGTGACTGAGACCATGGGGGCAGGGAGCTGAACTCGGTGCTAAAGCTAACAAATAAAAATGGCAAGCAATAGGATATATTGGAGTATATGAGGAAGCCATTTGGTATAAACCTAATTCGGCCTGACCTTGTCTTTCCAAAAGGGCATTGCATATCTGCTTTAGAGATTCCCTATGGCAAGAGCAAAGGCCCTTGAGATAAAGGTGCAACTTCTCTCCCCCTCCCAGCGTTGGCAACTCCTTAAGGATTAAGTATCTTTCCTTAGGCTAGAAGCTGATTGCTGCACTCACCTGTGACCGCCCAGCTCAAGACAATAGACTTGCCTCCTGCTATGCCCACCAAGATAGCAGACCCACTACCTGCTGTATCCATCAAGTGCTGTGCCGACAGGGCAATCTTGTGACTATTGTGGGAGGGACATTTCAATCGTATGTGAAACACCCTCTTTGAGGGTATATAACCACCCTGTGTACCCCCACTTCTTTGGAGTGGCCTGTTCCTTTGTGGAAAGACTCTCCCAGGTTATAATCCTAAGATTTAAGCTCAGAATAAACTCAGCCAAATTTTCCTTTATAGATTGGTTATGGATTATTTTCGTCGACAGTTCTTGGCGTAGTCACTGCAGGATTTCAGAGAAACCCACTGGAGGCCATCTGGAATCTACACTGAACCGGTATTCGGTACCAATAAGGGCCCATTGAGCCCCCCGGATCACTGTATTCTTCAGGTGACCTTGGTGAGTTCTCCTGAGACCCGGACCTCCTTATTTTAAGTTGATGGTCCAAGAGTTTATATGAGCTGGGTAAGGTCTTAAGATTAGAGGTTTTGAGGAGTACCGGTACGTTTCCTAGGTGGAGAAAAACCTAAAGAGAATTCCTAAGCTGCAGGAACTTAGAGGAGCTTGGAGTGAGCTGGGTTGGTTGTCCTTTTAATTTGGCTTTAAATTGGAAAGAATTGTGTTTATAAAGTCTGAACAAACTGCTTGATAGAGAAATGAGAGACTGAACGTGTTCAGCTCCAAAGAAAAGGGACACTTGCTCCTCCCGGACTTTACCAAAAGGCGCCCTTAGGTGACTAAGGACCTCAGCGGGAGTGTCAGAGGATCAATCCTCGTGACGTGCAGAGGTCCCATAGGGAACTCCACTCTCATTCACGGTAATTAATTACAGGCTCGTCCGGGGACGCACATAAGGGCTGGTCACCCCCACGCTCCGAGCTCCCACGGCGGTATTAGGCAGATGGAGGGAAAAACCGAGGCACGTAAGAGAGTGTTTACGACCTTTCTATAGAGAGTAACACTCACAAGCAGCACACTTCTGACCCACTACACTGTCCTTAGCAGTTGTTCAGACTTTATTTAAAAAAAAAAAACAGACAAGCAAAAAGAAAATGGGAAAACCGTGCTTTTAAAGCTGGCCAGCTCCCGGATGGACAACCTCCCAATAGGACTCCAGTTGGTTCCCTGTATGGAAACAATGCTTGCAAGTATCTAACAAAATGGGAAGGATTAACTAAGAATGACTTAAGTGGCCAAAGTGGGGAACGTTCGATATCTCAAAGCTACTGTATTTGCGCGCACAAGTAGAAAGAGCCAGCTCTAAAACTAAAGCAAAAGAATAGGAAGCTTATTATGATTGGCATTTAGAGGCTTCAAAACGTAATAATGATAAAGTGAATTCTTTACAGGAGACTAACCGTAAATTGGCAGAGACTGTATCTGAATTGAAAAAAAGGATAAGAAGTCAGAAACTGTCCCAGCCCGCTTATCCCTTCCATCTCCTCTGCAGCTGCCTTTGGAATCCGAGTTCATCTCCTTCTTCTTTTCTAAAGAGCTCTATTCCATTGACTTAAAGTAAGCGCTTACAAAAAGTTTTTCTGAATAGAACTAACCGAAATGTCTTCATCTCTCTTAGAGTTACAATGGCCATTTTCGTCTCCTTTTGAGCTTTGCAACTGGGAAACAAAGAATCTTTAAAGAGTCAAAGGCTCGACCCCTGGGAGCCCCAACTTTGGGTTTCTGGGCCTGATCACCCCAGCAACCCTAAGTGGGGTGCCCTCTCTTGACAGTTGACTCATTGAGTATTTTAGTCACCTACTGAGTCAGTTATAAGGGTAGGAGACCTGTGATTTAGTCTGTGAACTGTCCTGCTGGGGTTGTGTGCCCAGCATAGGAACTGTTGTGTGACTCTTATCTTGATAACCCTCTGGAAGAGGCCATGAGGGCAAGGTCTGATCTCTTCTTTTCTTTTCTTTGTCTGTTTTGCTCATCATCTCTTCTGTTGTCACCAAGTCGAGGTTAAGTTCAGGCTGGACCTGACCAGAACCTGGACCTTCTGTAAAATCAAAAACCTGAGGAGTTTCTCTGTGCCTTTATGATGCAGTTGGACAGGTAGCTCAACCTAGAAAATTGCTAACAGAAGATTAAGATCAAGAACCGGTTATACAGGACTGAATGAACTGAGAAAGATTATAATTTTTTTATGACTTTTGTTTGAAATATTGTTTTTGACGTGTTGTTTTGTTTTCTCAGATTTAAGAAAATCTTTCTCTTATGCTAACTATGACTTACAGCAATTAGTGAAATTATACCTTTATGAGCAAAACTGAAACATTTATCTTTTTCTCCCTACCTGATCCCTCCAGGATTTGGAAACTCTTTGTGAGTGAGTATGGTTATTTCATGGCAATATAGTTATTTGCATAAGTTCAATAAGAATCTGTTCTCCTTATAACAGTACATTTGTTATCTTACCAAAACTTTGACTGTAATGTCATATTTGAGAGAAACATACAGACTCAGATATGACAATACTGCCTTTGAGGAATAAGGTTGACTTTCTGGAAATAAAGCCAGTTGGAAATATAGGCCTGGTACCTTGCTTTATAGAGAGAGATTTGACAAATAAAAATGGCAAGCAATAGGATATATTGGAGTATATGAGGAAGCCATTTGGTATAAACCTAATTCGGCCTGACCTTGTCTTCCAAAAGGGCCTGACTGTGGCCGTTGAGCATGCATTGTATATCTGCTTTAGATTTTCCCTATGGCAAGAACAAAGGCCCTTGAGGTAAAGGTGCAACTTTCCTGCCCCTCCCAGCGTTGGCATCTCCTTAAGGATTAAGCATCTTTCCTTAGGCTAGAAACTGATTGCTGCACTCACCTGTGACCACCCAGCTCAAGACAATAGACTTTGCCTCCTGCTACACCCATCAAGATAGCAGACGCACTACCTGCTGTGTCCATCAAGTGCTGTGCCGACAGGGCAATCTTGTGACTATTGTGGGAGGGACATTTCAATCATATGTGAAACACCCTGTTTGGGGGTATATAACCACTCTGTGCACCCCACTTCTTCGGTGCCTTTTCTTCCTTTGGGAAGAAAGGCCCCAGGCCATGGTCCTCAGATTTCAGCTTAGAATAAACTCACCCAAATTTTCATTTACAGATTGGTTACAGATTATTTTCGTGGACAGATTCCAGCAATCTTACCTGGTAAGTAAGGAAGCTTGCTTATCTGGCAGGTGCAATGAACCTTGAAATATTCTGGGGAATCTCAAGAAAGGAGAGAAATTCACCCAAATCTAAGGTATTGCAGGCAAGGTCTGACGGCACAAATCCTTGGCTTGGCTTTTCTGGCCTTGAGAAGTCTTTAAAGTTCAATCTGAGATTCCTCATAAAAAATTCCAGCAAAAGCAGATTTAAGAGCCTATATGATCAATTGCTATTCTTGCTGCACTTATGTAGATAATTGGGCCAAGTTTCTTGAAACTAAACTTATTTTGCAAACCAATTAGTCTTAATTTGACTATCTTTGGTAAAAATGAAGGTGATTTTAGAGAGAAGAATTATGTTTCAGTGAAAAACTATAATACGCATTTGTGGATATTAGATCCTAGTTCTGTTAATTATCTTTGAGGCTTTTTCTACCTGTGAACTGAACTGGATCCTGAATTCTTCTACCAAAATATCTGGTTACAAACCTCCAAACTAATGTTTTCAATTGTTTACCTCATTTTCATCTGGAATCATTGAGAATTGATCATGCTCTTTTTCCTGAAACCTTGCAAACTGAAGCTGAATGACTTGATAGAAACTCAAGAGAGATTCCTGTCTGTTGCTGTGTAAGCCGTAAGGCACTCAAAAAGATACCTGAACGCCCGATGACATCATCAGAGACCTTTCAAGCTGCAAAAAGATGCTTTGACTCTGACATCTAGAAGTCTTCTTGACTGCCTGCCCCCTGGACACAGGAACTAATTTATAATTTGCTCCAACCATTAACCTTGTTACCTTGCTTCCAACATCACAAGGGAGAGAAGACCACGACTGCATTCTATTGTTTAATTTGGTTTACAAATGAGTCTTACTTAAATGATAAGTTAGGATGTTACACTGTCTAGCCTCAAGAATGCCTGCTACTTTCTGTTAACTCTGCTAACCCAGTAAAAGATTTCCTTCTACAGGCTCAAGAAATTGCCACGGAACAAGAGAAACAGATATGGCAGTCAAAAGCGGGAATTTTTGACACCCCCTCACAGATGTGGTTTGGGCCCAATAAGAAACCCACTCCATGGGTCACAAGGCCACTTTCCCCTTCCTAAGGGACCCTTTGAGGTATGACAATTGGATTTTGTCCAAATGCCACCATCTCAAGGATAAATATATCTTGTAATGATCTGTATGTTCTCACGTTGTTTTGAGGCCTTTCCTTACAGAAGAGCAATGGCTTTAACAGTAGGTAAATTACTATTAGAGAGAATAATTCCTGTTTGGGGAATTCCTACTGAGTCACATAGTGACTGGGGAACTCAAATCTGTTTGTAATGTTTGGCCAATATTGCAGCATTTCCACTGCACTTACCATCCTCGATCCTCAGGACTGGTAAAACTAATGGCACAACTAGAACTTAATTGGCAAGCTTTCAGAAGCATTTACTCTCTCACGGCCAAAAGCTCTTGTGCTAGTGCTCCTTAATCTTAGATCTATACTTTTTGTAAACATCAGCTGTCTCATTTTGAAATAACAATAAAACAACCTATGCAATTAGATGAAGAAATATATGAACCAGCTTTTCTTAAGGGATATATTACATTGTTGTCACAGTCTTATCGAGGTACTTAAAGTAAAATGAAAGATTGGTAGCTGATTCTTTCACAGAGCTCCCAGAACTTAAGGATCATGGACTATAACCTGAAGAATTTATTTCTTGAAAGAGACGTCAAATAAGACTCTATACAGCCCAGTTGGAAAGGACCATACCAGAAGGAAAAGAAGACGACATCTGTTGTAGACAGCTGTCCCAAGACTCCGGACCAGGCCTGTATTCCCAACCTTATATCTCCTCATTTAAGCATTTGTTATGCTTAAACTGTAAACCTTTGTTATAATTTGTTTGGAATACTGTCATACTTAAAGAAAGGGATTAATTTGGAACAGACTGATCTTGAAGGCCAGGAATTTATCAAGTGACTCCTAATGGAACTCAGTGGTTATGTGGAACAAATCTTTGGCCTTGGCTACTGCCTGGATGGCTAAAACACTGCACCCTGAGTTTCCTTTAAAGGCAGGGAAGGAGTCAGGCTGAGTTACAACTTCTTGCCAATCTCCCTCTCTTTAAGGCCAGATGGGCTTGTTCAGTGCTCCACTGGTATGGCTATATTTGCAACTATATGTGCTTCTTCTTTGGGGCTAAAAGATGTCATTATTACATATGGAAGATCTGACTAAATTTACTCAAGAAGCTCTTAATGATAGTCAAGCAGGAATAGCCTTATTAAATACTGAAATGTCTTTAATGTGAAGGGCTGTCCTTCAAAACAGAATGGCTTTAGATATTCTTACTGCATCCCAAGGTGGTACATATACAATCATTCAGACTGGATGCTGTGCTTTTATACGTGATGAATCTTCCAATGTGTCATCTCTGCTAAAATACATGAAGAAGCAAGTGGATGCCTTATGCGATCTGACACCCAGTCTTGAATTATTTGGTTAGCTCCCTTTCAGTACCTGTTCCCTTTTTCAATCCGGATTGGAATTCCTATTTCTATTACTTATTGGAATCCTTGTACTGGTCATAATATTCAAACTAATTGTTGTTTCCTTTACTCAGTGTTGTAAGAGTAACATACAAACTAGAGTAATGATTGCTCAATGGCTTGAGACTGTTGATCTGTCTTATAACCCTGGACAAATTTCCTTTTCTGATAGGGACTATGACTAGGAATTCATTTCAGACTAATCCTTTTAAAAATGCTGAGTTATTATTGTTACTGTACTTGTTCTAGAATCATATACAATGTAAATGTGAAGTGTCATAGAAAAGCACATATACAATGTTTGCACAACAATCTAAAATTAATTAGAAATTACATGACATATGAAATGCTTCCTCTGTTAATATATATATAACGCTATGCTTGTCCACTATTTCCCCCAAACATGGACGACTAGGCAAATAAATGAAATAAAAGCCTAGCACCGAGGGACATGATGGACCCAGGGCAGGCAGCAACCACCCTGGCACCGAGGGACAATATTTTGATCATCAATGTTTTCTATCGAAAGATTAGAGATCAAAAGGGGAAAATGACAAATAAAAATGGCAAGCAATAGGATATATTGGAGTATATGAGGAAGCCATTTGGTATAAACCTAATTCGGCCTGACCTTGTCTTTCTAAAAGGGCCTGACCGAGGCCGTTGAGCATGCATTGTATATCTGCTTTAGAGATTC
Organism: Equus przewalskii; assembly: GCF_037783145.1. NCBI lineage: Eukaryota > Metazoa > Chordata > Mammalia > Perissodactyla > Equidae > Equus > Equus przewalskii. The sequence goes on along the minus strand of NC_091845.1, from coordinate 67,718,145 downwards.
CCTATGGCAAGAGCAAAGGCCCTTGAGATAAAGGTGCAACTTCTCTCCCCCTCCCAGCGTTGGCATCTCCTTAAGGATTAAGTATCTTTCCTTAGGCTAGAAGCTGATTGCTGCACTCACCTGTGACCGCCCACCTCAAGACAATAGACTTGCCTCCTGCTATGCCCACCAAGATAGCAGACCCACTACCTGCTGTGTCCATCAAGCGCTGTGCTGACAGGGCAATCTTGTGACTATTGTGGGAGGGACATTTCAGTCATATGTGAAACACCCTCTTTGAGGGTACATAACCACCCTGTGTACCCCCACTTCTTTGGAGTGGTCTGTTCCTTTGTGGAAAGACTCTCCTGGGTTATAATCCTAAGATTTAAGCTCAGAATAAACTCAGCCAAATTTTCATTTATAGATTGGTTATGGATTACTTTCGTCGACAAAGCTTTATACACATTAACTGATTTAATTCTCACAACAACCCCATGAGGTGAACACTATTATTGTCCTCATTTTACAGAAGAGGAAACTGGGAGGTTAAAGTACTTTGGCCCAAGTCACACAGCTGGAACAGGCAGAGTCAGGATTCTAGCCCAGGCAGCCAGGTTCCAGATTCTCAGAGGGTAGCCTCTGACACAGCCCTGAATGTGTGAGGATGTTTGATAAATGCTTCCTTGATTCGGGAGTTACTACATGGAGAGAAAGGAAAGAAGACGGTCTGCGTAATATCGTCAAATGTCTGAAGGCTTTGAGCTGTGAGCCCCTTTGGAGGTTTGGTGAAGTCCATGGAGTCTTTCCAGAATAATATTTCTTTTTAATAGTATTTCTTTTTAATATTTTTAAGTGCATAAAAGAAAACACTGGATTACAAAGGAAACCAATGATATTGAAATCCATTTATCAAAATACTACTAGAAATTGCGATACAGCAATATATACATTCACCCTATGAGGGGGATTATGCACTGGAATGGGCTTCACAAATGTGCTAAATCTTGGTCACGAGACTGTGACAGGAACGGGCTGAGCAGCCCAAATGGATGGTTTCAGGATAGACATCAATGGTCGGCTCCAGAAACCTGAACTACAAGACCTCTTCCCTCCACATCACCCTCCACCTTCATTAACTTTCTAAAACACAGCTTTGATGGTATTTCTCACCAATTCTAAATCTTTCAGTGCTCAACCTCCATTGTCCCCAGAATAAGTCTAGGATGCTCAGAATGACATTCAAGGCCTGTGTGATCTGAAACCAATAATTTACCTTACTAACCACCAACGAGTGCCTCCTACGAGCTCCACACTCTAGCCACAGAACTAAATTCCCTGCTTTTGAAGCAGGTAGCTGAGAGTTACTGTAAATATTCAGTGAGCACATGATTACCTTTCAACCTTGTTCCCAACACAGACATAGATGAAAAGAAATTAATCTTGTCAATTTGTTTTCTCATTTAACCTGAGAGGGACTCAAGGATCACAAGGATTTATGAGCTTGTTTTATGTAATAAAGAGAACACCTTCAAGGATCACCAGATAACCAGCCCCCAGATGCTGTTGACGCCCAGAAGTCAGATCGCCCAGGGGCTTATCTGGAGTGAAAGAAATACAGATGACGCCTTTGTTTCTCTGAAACTCCTCCTACCAAGACCCTTAGCTCTATAAAACCCCCGTTTTCCTCTCTTGTTAACAGATTGGAGAAAACACATGTTCCCATCTTCTCATTTTGTCCAATTCAAATAAACCTTTCTCCATCTCTAAGCACTGACATCTCATCTCAGTGACTGGCTTACTGCACATGGAGCACTTGAACTTGAACTTGAGATTGAGAGGTTGGGTATCAGTTTCCTGCCTCCCTGCACAAGCTGTGCACTTCAAGGACTCCCTGCTTCCTCTGCCTAGAATGAGTGAGTGAGCACCCTGAGGCAGAGTCCTTCCCCCTCAGCTGAAACTACTTTGCCAAGTCTTCCCCCATGATCCTTCTCTCAGGTAGAAGCAGTCACTCCTCCTCTGAGGGCCTGTTTCTCTTTCCAGATGCCTCTACCATGGCATATTAACACATTACATTACAGCTATTGTGGAGGTATATTAGGGCCTACTACATGTTATTACTCTTAAGCAGGCCCCAGCAGAAAATCCAGCCCAGGATGAGAGTTCAGTTAATGTTGGTTAAAACTGATTTGAGGGTTGGATGTGGGTAATGCATTTGATACAAGTTTGAGATAACCTGCATGGAGCGTCTCACTATTTCTCACCAAAGATCACAGATCTGGGCACAAAGCCTGAAGTAGCCCACCAAAATCGTGAAACTTCCTTGAAGACTTGTATTATCTTAAAATTTCATGTAAAATTCTGCATCTCTTCCATAAGATATTAACATTTATTATCAAAGTAATGTTACTGATTTTGCCCAAATTTTTAAGTAAAATGGACATTCCTAAGAAATCTGTCCTCTTTCCCCTGCAGCTTATTCTACCCTCTGGCCTGCCAATAACCCTATGAGTGCAGGCATCCGGGTTGAGACACAGGGACCCAGAGGGCTCCTCTTCCTGACCCCAGAGGTGTGCACATTTGGTTGACTTTAACTCAAAGTCTCAGGAGAACCCTCCCCCTCCTCCCCCAGGCAGCTGGATGCTAAATGCACTGCATCTGGCAGGCTTCTGCCTCCCATTAAACAGCTCAGATGAGTAATTATTCCACAACGTATCCATTTTCTAATCTTTCTCCAAAGTCTTTCAGAGATGACTCATTCTGTGAAGTCAACAGCTGTTGGGTTTTTCCATGATGTCCCTTTGTGTTTGTTGTTATTGTCTTCAAGATCCTTTTGTTGTTGTTGAGATTTTATCATCCCTGACATGTGACTTCCTTCTTGCCTTTACAGGGCACAGTTTTCTCTTCTTTGACAGAGGAGGGCCTCAGCATATGCCCAAGTTCTTCCCTTCCATTTGAGCTTGATCTACCTCTTTAAATTTTATCTGTGGTGAGGTGGAAAGAGCATGGATCTTTGGGTCAAACAGAGCTGGTTTCAGTCCTTGCTCTGCTACTAACTGGCTATATAATATTGTGCAAATAGTATAACCTCTCCCAGCCTCAGTGCACTCCTCAGTAAGAATGGGGACAATCATATCCATTTTCCAGGATGTTGTGAGAACTAAATGAGGTTAGGTCTGCAGGAGCACCTTATACAGTATCTGGCAGCAAGTAAATACTCAGTAAATGTGAATTTTCGTTTTCTTCCTTCCAGTAGAGAGAAAGTGGCCTGAAAACCTGGGCTGGTGTTGGTGCCTAAGTCACAATGAAATCTGCAGATGATCACTCCCTCTCGGGGGGCAGGATCTGTGCCTTTTCCTCAGTATCTCCAGCTCCTACCCAGCACGGGGTGTGGCATATAGTAGGAATTCAACAGATGTCTGTTGACTGAATGAATCAATAAATAGACAAAGGAATGAGTGAATACATTCTTCCAGAATGATAAAGGATTTGAGATGAATAACTAGGTTATGTCAAAGTAACCAAATAATTCGTAATATGTGAAACATGTCCAAAAATCTATCCGATCTCTATCCCCCTGACTGTGTAATAACAAGCTGCTGATGAAAGTTATACACTGGGGATGTCGGGCATGCAGAGAGTGGCAGAGGCCTTGAGGAACTCAAGCATCCCATAATGCCAGAGCAGGAGGGCTAAGCCGCTCACTCACTTGCAGGAGTTAATTGTTAGGGCAATCAGGAGCTAGGTGCTCTGTAATTACTATTGTTTCAGCATAAATATATGTTTTTTTCTGGCAAGTAATTGCTGGGTTTCTGGGTTGCAGCCCTAGGTTCTGACTGTGGAGATGTCTTTGAGGAATGGCTTCAGATGACTAAGCTCAGCCTTTCAATACCAGATGGTTTGCTGCAGTCACCGCCTCTGGCCTCAGCAGCGGCTTCCCAGCCTGTCTCCTGCTTCCACCACTGCCCCGTCACAGTCCAGTCTCCACAGCACGGCCACAGCGACCTTTCCAAACCACGAATCAGATCTTATGAAGCTCCCTGCTTAGCACTTCTCATTCCTATTCCCATTAGAATAAAAATCCAAGGCCTCGGTGCTTAGTACCCAGCCACTGCATGATCCTGTCCTTGCCTACCCCTCCGTGCCTTCACTCACTGAGCTCCAGCCATACCAGCCCGCATGTGGCTCCTCAGATACACTGAGCCCATGCCCACCTCACGGGCTTTGCACTTACTGCTCCCTCTGTCCGGAAAGCTCCTTTCGCTCTGCTTCACAAGGCTAGCTTTTCCTCCTCACTCAGCTCTCAGATCCTTTCATTCCCCGGAATGCCCCGCCCTCACTTTCTGAGTCAACAGAGCCCTCTCCCTTCCTCTCTGTTCCTCTCCACTCTTATTTTCCTCGTATCATGTATGACCACCTAAAATCACCTTATTCTTTTACTTTTTAGGGCTGTTTCTGTTAGTTTTCTGTTCCCCTGATGGAATATGGGGCTCGGGTTTACATCCCTCTGGTTCACTGCTTATCCCCAGCACATAGTGGCCATAACAGGTGCTTAAGGATTGTTAGGTGAATAAATAAGTAAAATTTGTTCCACTGAGAATAAATAAGCTCATGTAGCAAATCTCTGTCAACTTCTCACCACTCTGCTGGAAGATGGAGTGGCATTGTCCCTGCTAGGTGGAGAGTGCAGTGTCAGGAGGAGGACGCTCCCAGGCTGCCACACGGTTCTCCTAGGAACGTAACCTCTGAGAGGCGATGACCATGCAGGACACAGTTGTTCCCTGAAGCTCTTTGAGAAACCCTGAAACCACCTGGGAACCCTGAAGAGCTGGCAAACCTGAGAGATGCTGATGACCCCACTGCCCCAGAAAATGTCACTGTCCCCTCTTCATTTTCCAGAGGGCCCAGAAAATGAATTTGTTCGGTTGTCGTCCTTGTAGCCGACATGAATACCAATCTGGATTCCTGTACTAGTTAGCTCTCTTGGTCAAGAGTAATGGTATTGTTCAGGAGTAGTTCAGTAGCAATGAAAATGGACTCTGGATATCTAAATAAAATGGGAATTCACTGGAAAGATATCAGAGCTCATGGTTCCAGGAGGGACTGGCATGATTAAGCCACGGTAGTAAGGAAATGCAGGGCAGAGTAGGTGAACTACGGGGACAGGAAGGCAAGCCAAGGACGTCACGGAGGCAGGAAACCCGTCCCGTGTCCCAGGCACAGGAGGTGGGCCCTGCCTTCTCTCTTCAGCTCCTCCCAGGGTTGAGAAAGGGCAAACTTGTCTGAAGCAGGATATCCACGGATTAAGGAAGCAGCACACTTTCCCCTGCCAGCTCTGCCTGCTGAAAAACGAAGAGGTGATGATAACAGCTTCGTCACCCACCTCCAGAGGACCTGATCAGGCCTAGGCCTTGCCAGGACCAGAGGGGCAAAGTGGCCCCAGAAAGTCTGGGCTAGGCCCGGCCTGCAGCAAAACAAGTGTCGCACACACAGGGCTTCAGGGACCAGCAGGGCAGGGCAGCCAGCCGGGTGAGGGACAATGCGGAGGACAACGCCTGTGCCAAAGTGGAGATGGACCCACCTGAGGCATCTCATCCGAAATGTATTTGTGATACGATAATATGGTTTCTCTTCTTTAATGATTGATGGAAGGGATTCATTGGTGCATTTCCAATTGTTTTAATTGGAATTCTCAAGCTGGTTGAGGTCATGTTGGTAGCTTAAAACTAGCACCATTCTTTGCTAGAAGCAAAATTGGCTTAAAATTAACTATGCTTAAAATTAGTCATGGTGGGAGTATTTACACCACAGGAATTGACCAATGCTACAAATCAGGCCTTTTTTCCTCTTTCCCAGAGAGCTGATTGCTAACCTAGCACACTACTGCTTGTATTCCTGAAATAGACTGTGCTTGGTCTTATTGTATTATTTTTTTATCATTACTGGATTTTATTTTTAATCATAAATGAGATTGTTCTGCAGTGGATTTTTTTTTGGAGGGTACAGTCTTTGTCAGCTTTCTTTCTTTCCTTTTTTTTTGAGGAAGATTAGCCCTGAGCTAACTGCTGCCAATCCTCCTCTTTTTGCTGAGGAAGACTGGCCCTGAGCTAACATCTGTGCCCATCTTCCTCTGCTTTACATGTGGGACACCTACCACAGCATGGCTTGCCAAGCGGTGCCATGTCCACACCCGGGATCCGAACCGGTGAACCCCAGGCCGCCAAAGCGGAACATGCGCTCTTAACCACTGTACCACCAGGCCGGCCCCTCCCACTTTTTCCTATGTCAATTCTGGTGTTTCAAATTTTGCCAGCATCTATTTTTTTTAAGTTTTCAAATTTACTGCCATAGAGTGACATTTAATAGTCTCATTATTATTTTAAACTCTCTTGTATCTGTAATTACAACAATTCAAATTCCAAAGTTTAAAAAAATATTAAGCCAATCAACCAAATATCTGTGGACTGGCTGATCCTTGGGCTTCCAATTTGTGACCCTCCCAGAGATCCCCAATTAGTCCAATCATTTTTCCAGCTTTGGGGCTGTCACTGACTCTAGAAGATTCTGCTACAGTATATTACTGAAGAGGTAATCTCAGAAACAGTTTCAGAGACAGGTTATGCTAACAACTATGCAATTCAACCACTTTATTTTACAGATGGGAAAACTGAGGTCCAGAGAGGCATATGACTTATCCACAAGTAGTAGAAAGGATAAGTGAGAAGGTTAGAACCAGGGACATCCAGGAAGCCAATAAGGACAGAAGATATGTTACCTCTATATCCTTAGCATAGCTCCTACAATTCAACAATTCAAGAACAGTCACGGAATGCGGGTGATGTATAAGGCATGGTGTTGATCTGGTACCCAAGGCCTTTTATATTCAGACGACTTTTGTGGTGTTCATAGCTTTTTTCCATGACCCCCAGGGAAAAATGATGTTATTAAGAAACCAATGATTGGAACCCCTGTGTGCTGTTGGTATGAACGTAAAATGGGACAGCTGTTGTGGAAAACAGTATGGTGGTTCCTCAAAAAATTGAAAATCGAATTACCATGTGATCCAGCAATTCCATTTCTGGGTATAGACCTAAAAGAATTGAAAGCAGGGATTGAAAGAGATATTTGCACACCCATGTCCATAGCAGGATTATTCACAATAGCAAAAACGTGGAAGCAACCCCTGTCCATCAACAGATGAATGGATGAGCAAAATGTGGTATATATGTACAATGGAATGTCATTCAGCCTTAAAAAGGTAGGAAATTCTGACATAAGCTAAAATATGGAGGCAAAAGGGGGAGGGTAGTTTTACCCAGAGCCCATGAGCATGAGCTCATTGCCCACTGATGCATCTGGAGTGTTGCTGCTGCTTAAATTCACTGCCTTCCCCATTGCGCAGAAAGCCAGACGCCCGCCTGTTCACATATTGAAACTGCCATCAGAGCTGCTGGAGCCCTTAGTTACCCCCAGCCACCACTGCTGCCCCCACTCCTCTACCCCACACTGCAGGGCTACCTACCACAGCTGCTGCTAATGTCACAAACAGGAAAAAAAAAAGCCTTCTCCCTTCCTCCTGCCTTCCAACCAACCTCGCACAAGTGCCTTGCACTAGCAGAACTTAATTGGCGAGGAACCCAGCTGGCAAGGAAGTTTGGGAAATGCGGTTTCCAGGCTGCCAGCCCCTGAAGTACAGAGGAGACTGTGGAAAGGCAGGAGTGAGCCCAGGAGCCACAGGCAACATCCGGGGATAGCTGCCAAGAGGAAGCAGTGAGTCAAGAACGTGGCTCCTGAACGTCAAGTCTTGGAATTCAAACACTTCCATCAAGTAACAGTCAGCAGCCCTGAGGTACCACAAATTCCATTTGGCACGGCCCTTTTTCTCATCTTCCCATAAAAACTACTTAGCCCAGAGGAGATTCTGCTCTCAGGGCCTCGGGATGAGCACCCCCTGAGGGAGATCTCTGTGGGCTGAGTCTTCTGTTAAAGGCTGTTAAAGCAGAAATAGGCTGGAAACCAGAGGCTCCCATTCCATTCCCAGTTTGGGAGCTGTATAGTCAGCTCGGGCTGCCATAACAAAGCACCACAGACCGTGTGGCTTAAATTACAGACGTTTATTTTCTCACACTTCTGGAGGCTTGACGTCTAAGATCAAAGTCCTGGCAGTTCGGTTTCTCCTGAGGTCTCTCTCTGGCTTGCAGACGGCCACCATTTTGCTGTGTCGTCACATGGCCTTTTCTCTGCACACACACCCCTGGCGTCTATTCTTCTCATAAGGACTATTGGATTAGGGCCCCACCCTTATGACCTCATTTAACCTTAATTACCTCTTTAAAGGCCCTCTCTCCAAATACAGTCACACTGGGGGTTAGGGCTTCAGGGTATGAACTGAGGTGGGGGACGCAATTCAGTGCAGAACAGGAGTCAAGCGGATATTTGCCACTCTGAGAACAAAAAGAGCCCTGGCTTTTAAGCCCTGGTCAGAAATATGCTGAGCCACCCCCCATCTCTTCACCCCCCAGTTAAAACTTATTTTGTCCTCCTATGCTTTTATACCACAAATATTAATTGAGTTCCAACTGCACTAGGCACTGTGCTAGTACTGGGCACATGGATTTAGAACAGATCTCAGCCAAACCCTGTTCTGTCTCCTGTTTGGGATGGTTTTGATTGCTTTCTGACACAGTCCCCCACCACATCTATATTTTCCTGGCAGTTCACTCTTCTCCCTGCTCTTGTTGACAGAATTGTTGCTGCTATCTAGAAGATAGTGCATCCTCGAGCCAGAACCCCAGTGACAACCTCAGGCTGCACTTGTGCTCCCATCTTCTGTATTAAATGTGTATGTGTTTCTTTTATTTTTCAGGTTTATTTCTTTATATGGTAGTACCGCTAACTATCTGGGTCAGAGACTGTCAATCCTTGAACTTGGTTTAAGGTGTTTTGAGTCTGTTAGTGCCCCTATACATGTCATAGAAGCAAATACAAATATTTCTTGAAGAAAGGTACCTTCAATATAGGGCTCAAATAATTCAACAAGGCAGATTTGTTGCTATCTTTGGGAACAGGAAACTATAACAAGTGAAGTAGTCTTCCCAGAACTAAGTAGGACTTCCAGGGAAAAAAATGCAATAACCAAAATACATACGATAAATACATGATAAGCAATAGGATATACTGCAGTATTTGAGGAAGCCATTAGGTGTAAAACTAATTCAGCCTGACCTTGTTTTTCCAAAAGGGTCTGACGTGGCCTGTTGAGCATGCATTGTACATCTGCTCTAAACATTTACAATGTCCGGAAGACAAGAATGATGCCCTTAAAGATAAGGATGTAGCTTCCCCCATATCAGCATTTCTTTAGGGATAAGCAGCTCCTCCTGGAAACTAAGGATTAATTTCTGACCTGCTGTGCTCACCTTGTGACTACTGACCTCCTGACCACCAACCTGCTCTGTCAGCTAAGCATCTTGTGACAGTAGTAAAAGAGATATTCCTGTCATATGTGATGTATGCTCTTTGTCCCAAGATGGTATATAACCACTCTGTACATCCCACTTCTTTGGTGTGCTTCCCTCCTTGGGAAGGAAGGCCCTGGGCTATAGTCGTACACCTGGCTCATAATAAACTCACCCCAATTTTGATTTGTAGATTGATTATGGATTATTTGCATCAACACATACATACATACTAACCTCAATGGATAAGTTTAAGAGCAAAAAAAAATATAAGTGAAGAAAGAATTAGAGAACTGGAGGATAGGTCTGAAAAAATTATCCAGAGTGTCATTCCAAGAGACAAAAAAGATAGAAAATACAGAAGATAATAAATATAGAAAATATATTTTCAAAGTATAACATACATTTCATCAGAGACCTGGAAGGAGGTGTGAGAGAGAAGGGGGCAGCGGCAATATTGCAGATGTGGTGAAGATCTGGAGAGGTGGCCTTTACAGCACTGACCATGAGCAATGGGCCTGCTGTGAAGAAACAAGTAGTCTTCAGGCCGTGCCTACTGGTGGGTCCTTCTCCTTGAATCAGAGAAGCAGACTCAAAGGGCTGAGTTTCATCTCCAGTCTCATCCTTGGCTTTAATATTGCCCCTCCAGATGTCTTTTATTTCTTTTTCATCTATTTCCAGTAGGTCCTTATTCTATGCGTGAAAATGAAAAATCTAGTGTTTATTTTGGATATCACACATATGACAGACACAATATCTAGGTAAAAATATATAGTTCAGTGAATAAGAAAGTGTTTTGTTTCCTGGCACTGCTGATGTTAGAGACATCTGGGACAAGAAACTGATTCCTTTGGAGTCTGAGTGGCAGAGCCGCTGCCACCAATGTTTGTGTGGTTTGTGTACCGCAGAAAGGTACCTGCTAACAGGACAGGAGCTGAAAACCAGCCATGGCTCTGCTTGTCATGCTGTGCACCTTAGCTAGGGACTATGTCTGCCAGAGTGTGCCTTCCACACAAAGGTGCTACACCAAGCTACACTCGGGCTGCATTTGCCCAGAGCAGGACCTTTTCCTATTTTGCACAAAATTACTCATTCGTTAATGGGGTTCCACCAAACTGTCTACTGGAAAAGTGTCTAATAAAAGACAAACCCATCCTCAGTTACTTCGTAAAGGCCAGCCAAAGCTAGGTAACAGTGTTTGTGTGTGTGTGTGTGTGTGTGTGTGTGTGGTAGAGCACGGCTTGCAGGGTAAGTGATTGCCCCAGTTCACCTGGCACTGAGGGATTTCCTGTGATGTAGGACTGCGGTGCGAAAACCAGGATGATCCTGGCAAACTGGGATGGCTGGTCATCCTACTTTTGAGAATTCCCTCAAGTTGGGCAACTTTGGACTGTCACATATGAAGGACTGAATTCCTGGTGTTTCCTCTTTCTCTTCCCCTATGGTTCCTTTGCCTTATATTCACCCTTTTGTTTAAAGGGCATGGACCATGTCACAGTGGGAGGAAGTCTTCCCATACAAAGTATGCATCTGGGCCGGCCCCGGTGGCCTAGAGGTTAAGTTCAGCGTGCTCTGCTTTGGTGGCCTGGGTTCAGTTCTTGGGTGGGGACCTACACCACTCATCTGTCGGTGGCCATGCTGTGGTGGCGGCTCACATACAAACAGAGGAAAATTGGCAGCGGATGTTAGCTCAGGGCAATACTTCCTCAGCAAAAAATCCCAAAACAAACAAACAAAAAAAGCAAAGTATGCATCTAATGGGGATGTTCTAGTGCCAACCCCTCACATATCTTGGCTGACTTGGAGGGGCACTTCTCTTATTCCCACCGAACCCTCCTGAAGGTGCTGGCTTGACTCCTACTCATTTACTCTTACTCTCTGCACCATTCTGTCCTTTTTTTCCTAACTCTTCCCTGCATGGTCCCAGAGCACTGTTTCTCTGTTCTTTGGATCCCTGAAGACCAAGGACTCCTTTCCTTTCCTAATCTGAACCCCCAGTTCTACCTCTGAGCTTCTTATTGTTTTATTTAATTGTCTTCTCCCCTCCTGATTATAAAAGCATATATATTTGTTGTAAAATATTTAGAGAGTATAGAAAAGTATTAGCATTTTGTGATATTGAATTTATCATCACTATTTTTTCTATGAACATTTTTACATAGTTTGGAACAGACCGTATAATTTTGTATTTGGATTTTATTTTTTTAACTTAATATTACGACATGAACATTCTATTAAAATACTACAAACAGGGGCCAGCCCGGTGGCACAGCGGTTAAGTTTGCACCTTCTCTTTGGCAGCCCGGGGTTTGCCAGTTCTGATCCTGGGTGTGGACATGGCACTTCTTGGCAAGCCATGCTGTGGTGGGCATCCCACGTATAAAGCAGAGGAAGATGGGCACGGATGTTAACTCAGGGCCAGTCTTCCTCAGCAAAAAGAGGAGGATTGGCAGCAGATGTTAGCTCAGGGCTAATCTTCCTCAAAAAAAAAAAAAAAACTAAAAACATTTTTCTATGGGAGTGACATCAGCAAGTTGGCACACTAGGAAGCTACAGGTCCTCCTTCCCTGACAGAGACACCGAGTTATCACAATATACAAACTAAAAGACCTCTGTGAGAACTCTAGAGACCAGCTGAGAAGCTACAACACCCATTGTAAAACCAAGAAGAGATTCCAGCACAAAAGGGGCATACTAGAATATGTAAAGAACTTCTACAACTCAACAACAACAAAAATCAAAAAACCCAATTAAAAATGGGCAAAGGACTAAAACAGACTTTTCCCAAGGATGATATACAATGGCCAACAAGCATATGAAAAGATGCTCAACATCACTAATTATCAGAGAAATGAAAATCAAAACCACAAGGGGAGATCACCTCACACCCATTAGAATGGCTACTATCAAAAATATGTAAAATAATAAATGTTGGAGAGGAAGTGGAAAAATTGGAAACCTCATTCCAATTGATAGGATTGTAAAATGGTACAACTACTATAAAAAACAGTATGGCAATTCCTCAAAAAAATTAAAAATAGGACTACCATATGATCCAGCAATCCTACTTCTGGGTATACAGCCAAAAGAATTGAAAGCAGGGTCTCAAAGAGATATCTGTACACTCATGTTCACAGCAGCATCATTCACAACAGCCAAGGGGTGGAAACAACCCAAATATCCATCAATGGATGAACAGATAAACAAAAAGCGGTTTATACATAAAATGAAATTTTATTCAGCCTTAATAAGGAAGGAAATCCTGTCACTTATATGAGGTATTTAAAGCAGTGAAATTCATAGGAACAGAAAGTAGAATGGTGGTTACCAGAGGCTGGGGAGAGGGGAGAAAAAGGGAAGTGCTGTTTAATTGGTATAGTTTCAGATGTGCAAGATGAAAATGTTCTGGAGCTCTGTTTTACAACAATGTGAATAAAGCTAACACTACTGAACTGTACACTTAAAAATGGTTAAGATGGTAAATTTTATGTTATATGTGGTTTTTTTACCAGTTAAAAAAACCCACATCTTTCTCCTAAATATAATGCTCATTGACTATATTCTAGTCCGTTGTACGGATGCACCTTAGCTGGCTTAACCATTCTCCTACAGACCATCTAGACCAGGGGTCAGCAAACTTTTTTCTAAAGAACCAGATAGTAAATATTTTAGGCTTTGCTGGTCATAGTCCCTACTGTTTACAGGATGAAAGAAGATAGAAACAATATGGACGTGAGTGTGGCTGTGTTTCAATATAACTTTATTTACCAAAATAGGAGGAGGGCTAGATTTTATCCATGGGCCATTGTTTGCTGAGCCCTTGTTTAGACTATTTCTAATACTTGGTATTATAAACAATGCTGCTAATGAACATCTCTGTGAAGAAGTCCTTATATACATATGTTAGCTTCTCTTTCAGGAAAGAATGCTAGAAATGAAGTTAATGGGAAAAAAGTATGACTATTTCTAAGGTCCTTGATACATCCTCTGGGATACGGGTTGAAGTAGCTCTCTAAATAGCTACCTGACCCTGATTCAGCAACATCTCGGACTCTGTCCGTGGGAATACCTGGAACTAACCTTCCTTTAGTCCTAAGCACACACCACCAAGTTCAGTGGCCCACCCCCTACCCCCAAATTACCTCCATCCCTCCAGATCCTTCAACCCCTTTACACTTGACAATCAGGCCAACCTACTTCCTCCTCAAATTGTCCATCAG